>NC_069499.1:487836710-488509210 GCF_027579735.1 Bombina bombina
CACAGCCCCTCGCCCATTTTGGAGGCGTTGTTGTTTCATCTTCTGATACATTTTCACCTTGATGCTTCTTCCACTGTTCCTTGTTCCTCGGCTGAATGGCTGGGGGAAGTGGGAGGAATATTTAAGCATTTGGCTGGTGGGTCTTTGCCTCCTCCTGGTGGTCAGGTTCTTATTTCCCATAAGTAATGAATGCGGCTGTGGACTCTTTCCCACGGAAGAAAAGAAAATCAGGTAAGCATAATTTGTTTTTTCTAACCATTCCCACAGAAATTTTGATACACCCCATGGACCTGAACATCTCATTGGCCCTTTGAGAATGCACATGGTTATTTGTTACTACAATCCCCTTTGGTTGCAATTCTCGCATAAACCACCAGAGGGCAGCAGACAACTAGAAATGCAGTTTCATTTTCAACACTGCTAACAACTTACTATATATCTTTTATTTTTTTTTAAATGTATATTTAGTTTACTCACTATTTCTTGCTTCAGTAAATATGTCCAATATGTATGGGGGCATTTTATATTATTTAATCTGAATATTTCCATTCTAAACATGATATACTTTAGGGCTGCAACTAACGGTTATTGCACTAGCGATGGAGGATTCTGTTACTTAGAGGGTACTCCCTCTATTCCTAAAGAGTAATCCCTGTTTAGGAGGCCACCCCCTCTATTCTATTCCATATGCCTTGATAATGTGATAATATCAAACATGTTTGATACCACTGAGCCGTCCACCACTGAGGTGTTGTCATCCAGTGAGGTGTGTACCCTACATGCTTATCTCTCTACACATGCAGTTTTCCCGTAGCATTGCTGATCCTCTATCTGGAGGGGGCATTTTTTCACCAGACGTTACTGCGCAGCTCAGACGGCGGTGTCTGCAGCCTTTAATGCTGTACCTCGCCCTGCTAACGCAATCAAAATGTTAAATTTTGCACTCCTTCCCAGAGTACATCAGATAATTTATTGGCTTTAACTGATAGGGTTTTCCAAGGAGTATGTTTTTTCTGAGACTTCAGAGTATGAACATTCTGGGTTGGAGTCTGCTGCCTCTAAACCTCCGGCTGCGGAGGAACCAGACTTTAGTTTTAGGAATCTGCGCTTTCTTCTAAAGGAAGTTTTTTTGGCGAATTCAGTGATTCCAGAGGCCAAATTGCTTGAGGAACCTTTGATTCCTAAATTGGATGAGTTTGAGGACAGGGTGGTACCTTATCCTTCCCTGCTCCTGTTACATGGAGAACATTATTAAAGGGACACTGAACCCAATTTTTTTCTTTCGTGGTTAAGATAGAGCATGCAATTTTAAGCAACTTTCTAATTTACTCCTATTATCAATTTTTCTTTGTTCTCTTGCTATCTTTATTTGAAAAAAGCATCTAAGATTTTTTTTCAGAACTCTGGACAGCACTTTTTTATTGGTGGATGAATTTATCCACCAATCAGCAAGAACAACTCGGGTTGTTCACCAAAAATGGGCCGGCATCTAAACTTACATTCTTGCATTTCAAATAAAGATACCAAGAGAATGAAGAAAATGTTATAATAGGTGTAAATTAGAAAGTTGCTTAAAATGTCATGCTCTATCTGAACCACGAGAAAAAAATTTGGGTTCAGTGTCCCTTTAAGAATGAATGGGACTGGATTGTTCCTCTCTTCTACCTTTAACAAATCGTTCCAGGTCCTGGACTCTCAATGAAGTTGTGAGGTTCCGTCCCTAAAAGGGATGGCACTATCTTCAGCCTTGCTAAAGTATTACTATCCCGTTTGAGGATATCTCTTCGTTTTTAGAGCCCATTGATAAAGGATGGAAACTCTGTTAAGAAAGTTGTTTCAACTTACAGGATATTTGTTTCAACCGGAGGCGTCCGTTGCCACGGTTGCTGGAGAAACTACTTTCTGGTGTGACTCCTTATAGGATTTGATCGGGTGGAGAGGTCCCCTCGACGTTACTCAGGAAAGATTTACAGCCTTGAGGGTTGCTAATTCTTTTATCTGTGATGCTATTAGGCAGATTAATAGCCTAAATGCTAAGGCTTCAGCTTTTTTTGTACACGCCCATCTGGCTCAGGCTGAAGTCTGCAGATATCTCTCATAAGTCTAGACTTCTCTGATGAGGATTTTTCTGGTTCAGAAGATTCTGTCTCAGATATTGACACTGATAAATCTTCATATTTATTTAAAATGGAATTTATTCGTTCTTTACTTAAAGAAGTTTTAATCGCATTAGAGATGGAGGAGTCTAGTCCTCTTGATACTAAATCTACTAAGCGTTTAAATTCGGTTTTTAAACCTCCTATAGTTATTCCAGAAGTTTTTCCTGTCCCTGATGCTATTTCTGAAGTAATTTCTAAGGAATGGAATAATCTGGGTACTTCATTTACTCCTTCTCAAAGGTTTAAGAAATTGTATCCTGTGCCATCTGACAGATTAGAGTTTTGGGACAAGATCCCTAAAGTTGATGGAGCTATCTCTACTCTTGCTAAACGTACTACTATTCCTACGGCGGATAGTACTTCCTTTAAGGATCCTTTAGATAGGAAGATTGAATCCTTTCTAAGGAAAGCTTATTTATGTTCAGGTAATCTTCTTAGGCCTGCTATTTCTTTGGCTGATGTTGCTGCCGCTTCCACTTTTTGGTTGGAGGCTTTAGCACAAAAAGTGTCAGACCATAATACTCATAGCATTGTTAAACTTCTTCAACATGCTAATAACTTTATTTGTGATGCCATCTTTGATATCATTAGAGTTGATGTCAGGTATATGTCTTTAGCTATTTTAGCTAGAAGAGCTTTATGGCTTAAAACTTGAAATGCAGCTGTCTTCTAAGTCAACTTTGCTTTCTCTTTCTTTCCAAGGTAATAAATTATTTGGTTCTCAGTTGGATTCAATTATTTCAACTGTTACTGGGGGGAAAGGAACTTTTTTGCCTCAGGACAAAAAATCTAAAGGTAAATATAGGGCTGCTAATCGTTTTCGTTCCTTTCGTCAGAATAAGGAACAGAAGTCTGACCCTTCCCCTAAAGGAACGGTTTCTGTTTGGAAACCGTCTCCAGTCTGGAATAAATCCAAGCCTTTTAGAAAGCCAAAGCCATCTCCCAAGTCCACATGAAGGTGCGGCCCTCATTCCAGCACAGCTGGTAGGGGGCAGGTTACGATTTTTCAAAAATATTTGGATCAATTCGATTCACAGTCTTTGGATTCAGAACATTGTTTCACAAGGGTACAGAATAAGTTTCAAGGTAAGGCGGCCTGCGAGAAGATTTTTTCTCTCTCGCATTCCAATAAACCCAGTGAAGGCTCAGGCATTTCTGAAATGTGTTTCAGATCTAGAATTGGCTGGAGTAATTGTGCCAGTTCCAGTTCTGGAACAGGGTCTGGGGTTTTATTCAAATCTATTCATTGTACCAAAGAAGGAGAATTCCTTCAGACCAGTTCTGGATTTAAAAATATTGAATCGTTATGTAAGGATACCAACATTCAAAATGGTAACTATAAGGACTATTCTGCCTTTTGTTCAGCAAGGGCATTATATGTCCACAATAGATTTACAGGATGCATATCTTCATTTTCCGATTCATCCAGATCACTTTCAGTTTCTGAGATTCTCTTTTCTAGACAAGCATTACCAGTTTGTGGCCCTTCCGTTTGGCCTAGCAACAGCTCCAAGGATCTTTTCAAAGGTTCTCGGTGCCCTTCTCTCTGTAATCAGAGAACAGGGTATTGTGGTATTTCCTTATTTGGACGATATCTTGGTACTTGCTCAGTCTTAACATTCTGCAGAATCTCATACGAATCGACTTGTGTCGTTTCTTCAACAACATGGTTGGAGGATCAATTTACCAAAGAGTTCATTGATTCCTCAGACAAGAGTAACCTTTTTAGGTTTCCAAATAGATTCAGTGTCCATGACCTTGTCTCTAACAGAAAAGAGACGTCTGAAATTGGTTTCAGCTTGTCGAAACCTTCAGTCTCAATCATTCCCTTCGGTAGCTTTATGCATGGACATTCTAGGTCTCATGACTGCTGCATCGGACGCAATCCCCTTTGCTCATTTTCACATGCAACCTCTTCAGCTTTGTATGCTGAACCAGTGGTGCAGGGATTATACAAAGATATCACAATTGATATCCTTAAATCCGAATGTACGACACTCTCTGACGTGGTGGACAGATCACCATTGTTTAGTCCTAGGGGGCTTCTTTTGTTCTTCCAACCTGGACTGTGATCTCAGCAGATGCGAGTCTGACAGGTTGGGGAGCTGTATGGGGATCTCTGACAGCGCAGGGGGTTTGGGAATCTCAGGAGGCTAGATTACCAATCAACATTTTGGAACTCTGTGCGATTTTCAGAACTCTTCAGTTCTGGCCTCTTCTGAAGAGAGAATCGTTCATTTGTTTTCAGACAGACAATGTCACAACCATGGCAAATATCAATCATCAAGGGGGGACTCACAGTCCTCAAGCTATGAAAGAAGTATCTCGGATACTTGTATGGGCGGAATCCAGCTCTTGTCTAATCTCTGCGGTTCACATCCCAGGTGTAGACAATTGGGAAGCGGATTATCTCAGTTGCCAGACGTTACATCCGGGCGAATGGTCTCTTCACCCAGAGGTATTTCTTCAGATTGTTCAAATCTGGGGACTTCCAGAAATAGATCTGATGGCTTCTCATCTAAACAAGAAACTTCCCAGGTATCTGTCCAGATCCAGGGACCCTCAGGCGGAGGCAGTGGACGCGTTGTCGCTTCCCTGGAATTATCATCCTGCCTATATCTTTCCGCCTCTAGTTCTTCTTCCAAGAGTGATTTCCAAAATTCTAAAGGAATGTTCGTTTGTACTGCTGGTGGCTCCAGCATGGCCTCACAGGTTTTGGTATGCAGATCTTGTTCGGATGGCCACTTGCCAACCTTGGACTCTTCAGTTAAGACCAGACCTTCTATCTCAAGGCCCTTTTTTCCATCAGGATCTCAAATCATTAAATTTGAAGGTATGGAGATTGAACGCTTGATTCTTAGTCATAGAGGTTTCTCTGACTCAGTAATTAATACTATGTTACAGGCTCGTAAATCTGTGTCTAGGAAGATTTATTATCGAGTCTGGAAGACTTACATTTCTTGGTGTTCTTCTCATAAATTCTCCTGGCATTCTTTTAGAATTCCCAGAATTTTACAGTTTCTTCAGGATGGTTTGGATAAAGGTTTGTCTGCAAGTTCCTTGAAAAGACAAATCTCTGCTCTTTCTGTTCTTTTTCACAGAAAGATTGCTAATCTTCCTGATATTCATTGTTTTGTACAGGCTTTGGTTCGTATAAAACCTGTCATTAAGTCAATTTCTCCTCCTTGGAGTCTTAATTTGGTTTTGAGGGCTTTACAAGCTCCTCCGTTTGAACCTATGCATTCTCTGGATATTAAATTACTTTCTTGGAAAGTTCTGTTCCTTTTGGCCATCTCTTCTGCTAGAAGAGTTTCTGAGTTATCTGCTCTTTCTTGTGAATCTCCTTTTCTGATTTTTCATCAGGATAAGGCGGTGTTGCGGATTTCATTTAAATTTTTACCTAAGGTTGTGAATTCTAACAACATTAGTAGAGAAATTGTTGTTCCTTCATTATGTACTAATCCTAAGAATTCTCTGGAGAGATCTTTACATTCTTTGGATGTAGTGAGAGCTTTAAAATATTATGTTGAAGCTACTAAAGATTTTAGAAAGACTTCTAGTCTATTTGTTATCTTTTCTGGTTCCAGGAAAGTTCAGAAGGCCTCCGCCATTTCTTTGGCGTCTTGGTTAAAGTCTTTGATTCATCATGCTTATGTCGAGTCGGGTAAAACTCCGCCTCAAAGAATTACAGCTCATTCTACTAGGTCAGTTTCTACTTCCTGGGCGTTTAGGAATGAAGCTTCTGTTGATCAGATTTGCAAAGCAGCAACTTGGTCTTCTTTGCATACTTTTACTAAATTCTACCATTTTGATGTGTTTTCTTCTTCTGAAGCAGTTTTTGGTAGAAAAGTACTTCAGGCAGCTGTTTGTTTGATTCTTCTGCTTATAATTTCATTTTTTTTCATTAAGATTAAAACTTTTGTTTGGGGTTGTGGATTATTTTTTCAGCGGAATTGGCTGTCTTTATTTTATCCCTCCCTCTAGTGACTCTTGCGTGGAAGTTCCACATCTTGGGTATTTATTATCCCATACGTCACTAGCTCATGGACTCTTGCTAATTACATGAAAGAAAACATAATTTATTTAACAACTTACCTGATAAATTCATTTCTTTCATATCAGCAAGAGTCCATAAGGCCCACCCTTTTTTGTGGTGGTTATGATTTTTTGTATAAAGCACAATTATTCCAATTCCTTATTTGATGCTTTCGCTCCTTTCTTATCACCCCACTTCTTGGCTATTCGTTAAACTGAATTGTGGGTGTGGTGAGGGGTGTATTTATAGGCATTTTGAGGTTTGGGAAACTTTGCCCCTCCTGGTAGGAATGTATATCCCATACGTCACTAGCTCATGGACTCTTGCTAATATGAAAGAAATGAATTTATCAGGTAAGTTCTTACATAAATTATGTTTTTTTGTTCTTTTCATTTTGATAAAGCCCATGTCAGCAATCTTCCGCTGAGTCTGAGCAAACCAAGAGCTCTTGGAAGCCAGGTCAGTCCTGGAATTAATTCCAAGCAGAGCAAGAAGCCAGCCAAGTCGGCATGAATGGGTGGTCCCCGGTCCTCTTCTGGATCGTGTAGGGGCAGACTGTCGCTCTTTTCAGTCGCTTGGTTCAGGGACCTGCAGGACCCATGGGTCCTGGAGGTCATAGCTCAGGGTTACAAGATAGGTTACAAGTCTCAGCCACCCAAGGGCAGTTTCCTCCTCTTTCTCCTTTATTCCTGACCAGAAAGGAGAGAAGCCTGTTTGGGGTGTGTACGGTATCTGTTCTCTTAGGAGTTATTGTCCCGGTGCATATCACAGTGAGAGGTTTGGGATACTATTAAAACCTTTTTGTAGTCCCAAAGAAGGAGGGAACTTTCCATCCGATTTGGACCTAAAGTGCTTAAATAAGTTTTTAAATGTCCCCTCGCTTAAGTGGGAGACAATAGGTCCATTCTTCCCCTCGTTCGAGAAGGGCAGTTCATGACCACAATAGATCTGAAGGATGCTCCCTTCACGTACCAATCCTGAAGGACCTCTTCCAGTTCCTAAGGTTTGCGGTCCTGGACCAGCACTTCCAGTTTGTTGATGTTCTGTTTGGTCTAGCTGGTATAATGATGAGCATAGCTGCCTTCCAAGTAGTTGACGCGCAGCATTCTCCAAGAAATTTTCGGAGAGTGAACCACTCGGAATCTCTCCCCGGTCTTCTTCGATCCCATGGATGGAAGATAAATCTAGAGAGAGTTCTATTGTATCACGTACCAGGGTACTCGGGTACTATAAAAGTCTCTATAGACATGAGAATATTTCTATTCAACATGTCTTGCCCTCCAGACCTTCTTAAGGCCATCTGTGGCTCGATGTATGGAAGTGATTGGTTTTATGGTGTCCATCATGGACATGATTTACTTTGCCAGGTTTTACCTCAGACTGTTGCAACTGCACATGCTGAAGCAGTGGAATGGCGATCATTCGGATCTGTCAACAGATTTCTATGGACAACCGATCGAGAGAATCGCTCTCTTGATGTTTTTGTCCGGATCCCTTGTGCCAAGGGATGTCTGTCTCAAGACCATCCTGGGTGATTGTGACTGTTAGGATGGGGATATGTTTGGGGTTCCAGGAAGGCACAGGGCCTATGGTCTCAAGAGGAAAAAGCTTCTTCCTGATCGCATTTTGAATCTTTGAGCAATATACAATGCTCTGAAGGCTTGGCCTCTGCTGGGTTCGTCCCACTTTATCAGATTCCAATCAGACAATATATCCTTGGTGGCTTACATCAACCATCAGGGGGGAACAAGAAGCTCCCTAGCTAGGAAGATCTTATGGCATCTCAATACCAAGCTACGCAGATATGGGTAGAGGTACAGGGATCCTCAGGCGGAGCTAACAGATGCATTAGCGGTGCCTTGGAGATTCAATCAAATTTCTCTTTTACGGCCGTTACCACTACTTCCTAGTGTAGTGGCTCGAATCAAGTAGGCGTCATTGATACTGACTGCTCCATCTTGGCCGCAAAGAATATGGTTTGCGGACTAGTGGGGATGTCATTATCTCCTCCGTGGAAGTTACCTTGTCGCAGGGATCTGCTGACAAAGGTCTTTGTTCATCAATGTCTAGATCTCTGAGGCTGACTGCGTGGAGATTGAACGCTTAGTCCTAGCCAAGAGAGGGTTCTCTGAGAGTGTTATTTTTTACTCACATTCAAGCTCATAGCTGGTTGCTCGTCGCATCTATCATAAGGTGTGGAGGACCTACTTATTCTGTTCTCCAGGATGAACTGGAGAAGGGCTTTTCTGCAAGTCTCCTGAAGGGACAGATTTCGGCCCTGTCTCTGTTACTGTACAAGAGGTTCGCTGAGCTTTCTGATGTGCAGTAATTTGTTAAGGCTCTGCTAGGATCTATTGTTCCTCCTTGGAGTTTAAATCTTGTTCTTTAGGTTTTGCATGGGCTCCGTTGGAGCCTATGCATGAAGTAGACATTAAATTATTGTTTTAGAAGGTTCCTTTTCTACGGGCTATTGCTTCTGCGCGCAGAGTATCTGTGATTACTGCCTTGCAATGCGTCCCTCCTTATCTGGCTTTCCATGCTGATAAGGCTTTTCTACGCACCAAGTTAGGTTTCTAGATTGTGGTTCCTTTCTTATGTCCTACTACTTCTTCTTTGAAGGAACGTTTTCAACGTAATTCTGGATGTGGTTTGTGCCTTGAAGTTTTATCTTCAGGCCACGAAGGAATTTAGACAAACTTCTTTCTCTGTTTGTTCTCTTTTTGTTCTCTTGGGCGTTGGAGGGCCTCCTCGACTTCCTTATCTTTTTGGCTGAGGAATGTCCTCCGTTTCGCATTGAGACAGCGGGACATAAGCCTCCTCTGAGGATTACGGCTCATTCAACTAGAGCTGTGGCCTCTTCTTGGGCCTTTAAGAATGAGGCTTCTATGGAGCAGATTTGTAAGGCGGCTACTTTGTCCTCTATACATACTTTTGCAACATTTTATAAATTTGATGTTTTTTGCTTCGGCGGAAGCAGCTTTTGGGAGAAAGGTTCTGCAGGCTGTGGTGCCCTCAGTATAGGGTCCGCCTCCTTTTACCCCCCCCCCCCGTTTTTTTCATTCAGTGTCCTCTAGAGCTTGGGTATTTGTTCCCACAAGTAATGAATGAAGCAGTGGACTCTCATCCCATTAAGATGGAAAACATAAATTATGCTTACCTGATAATTTAATTTCCATCTGTGGGAGGAGAGTCCACTGCTCCCGCCCATTTCTCTGGGGGAGGGCGGACCTAAATTTGATAATATTCTTCTGGCACCATTTACACCCTGATGTTTCTCCTACTGTTCCTTTTTCCCTTGGCAGAATGACTGGGGGAGTGGGGGAGGTATTTAAGCCTTTGACTGGGTTGTCTTTGCCTCCTCCTGGTGGTAAGTTCTTAATTCCCACAAGTAATGATGAAGCAGTGTACTCTCCTCTCACATATGGAAATGAAATTATCAGGTAAACATAATTTGTTTTTTTTAAACAATAACATTTTTAAGTAAACTGTCCCTTTTAAGCTTTTGGAGTTTTTACTACTCTGTGGTCATACATTTTTAATGTTTATTCTGTAGCTCTTCTTTAGCACTGTGAAAAATGTTGACACATTATAAAGTAACAATAATAAAAATGTAATGATAATAGCTGCCAAAAGTGGAGAAAAGCAGACAGGCCTGACAATGTCATCATGAAGAAATTTTATAGCAGAGTGCAAATTAAATTGATTTAGCAGGAGGCACTTTTTTATGTACTTTTTCATAAAAAGAGTCATCTACACTTGGGATTACGAGTAGTTTAGCATTTAAATCTAAATTATTATCTTAATATTTGTAATTCCCTTTTGAAGTAAGTGAATTTAAGATGATTGCCTGCCCTTTGTGGCTGTACAAAAGAAATTATATCCCTCTGCTTCAAGAGGCAGAAATATAAATACAATTGAAGTTGGTTTCCATATATATTTAGAAACAGGCTAACGATCATGTAAAAAAGAAAACAAATCTGATTTGAAATTGTACCTTTTAATGGTGAACATATTGAAGGTTCAGATGGATGGGTTAAATGCGGCTATTGTTAACTCAATTGTGAGACAAAGGCAGATTTTTTTTTTCCCCATTTACGGGATTCTTCACATCTAAAAGCCTATTTACACAAATCTAATGCTAAAGCATGCCTGTCTTTATAATAAGTGTGCAGCTTTGTACAATAAAATAAATATGCTACCATATACAATACAAAGAAAAAGCCAATACTGCTGTATTGAATTGTTCAGTATCGGTGGTAGTTTCAACAGGAAAGTGACATAACAACAAAGGTACAAATGTAAAGCACTTACTGTTAATCAATTGAATACACTGCAACAGGTAAAAGATCACATGGAACAAAATGTTACTGTAAACTGTTCCTTTAAAGGGACAGTCTAGTCCAAAATAAACTTTCATGATTCAGATAGGGCATGCAATTTGAAACAATTTTCCAGTTTACTTTTATCACCAATTTTGCTTTGTTCTCTTGGTATTCTTAGTTGAAAGCTAAACCTAGGAGGTTCATATGCTAATTTCTTAGACCTTGAAGGCTGCCTCTAATCTAAATGCATTTTGACAGTTTTTCACCACTAGAGGGCGTTAGTTCAGTTTCATATAGATAACATTGTGCTCATGCACGTGGAGTTACCCTGGAGATAGCACTGATTTGCTAAAATGCAAGTCTGTCAAAAGAACTGAAATAAAGGGGCAGTTTGCAGAGGCTTAGATACAAGATAATCACAGAGGTAAAAAGTGTATTAAAATAACTTATGCAAAACTAGAGAATGGGTAATAAAGGGATTATCTATCTTTTAAAACAATAAAAATTCTGGTGTAGACTGTCCCTTTAAGCCCTTTATGTTAATTGAGAAGACAAGATCGTATTGTCAATGTTTTCTGATGTCATCATTTTTGATGATCAATTTAAACCTTAATATACCAGACTATTGGTTCTGAACTAGGAGCAGCCACTATACAACATATTGGCAGCAATTATGATATCTGGATAGTGAGACCGCTGAGTGATGCAGAACTTTACACCATGCAGAATTCCTTAATGCCATCTTCCATGCTTGCTTTACTGATGATCCATGTGGCAGAGGAGCAGGCTCTAATGTTAAGAGCTTTGCACGACAGCTGTGTGGGGTTTGGCACATATTGTGATTTGTAACATATGCATGTAATCGCTTTACCGAGTTAGTGTTATTTTTCCTCTTTGTGTGATTTAGTTTTCTGTATAATTCTTCATTATTGAATATCTGATATTGTATGCTAGAAACTAAAATAACTTTAGAACTTCTTTCCATGCCCCTATACAGTGGCAGCATTCACTAATTTTAGTAATGTTATCTGGCATTCATTGTCAGTTATTTAAAGTAAAAAGAAGACTATAGATTTATTTTCTTTCATGTAATTGGCAAGAGTCCATGAGCTAGTGACGTAAGGGATATACAATCCTACCAGGAGGGGCATTGTTTCCCAAACCTCAAAATGCCTATAAATACACCCCTCACCACACCCACAGTTCAGTTTTACAAACTTTGCCTCCTATGGAGATGGTAAAGTAAGTTTGTGCTAAGATTTCTACGTTGATATGCGCTTCTCAGCATTTTGAAGCCTGATTCCTCTCAGAGTACAGTGAATGTCAGAGGGTTGTGAAGGGAGTATCACCTATTGAATTCAATGGTTTTCCTTGTGGGAGATCTATTTCAAGGGTTCTCTGTTATCGGTCGTAGAGATTCATCTCCTACCTCCCTTATTCAGATTGACGATATACTCTCATATTCCATTACCTGTACTGTTTCAGTACTGGTTTGGCTATCTGCTATATGTGGATGGGTGTCTTTCGGTAAGTATGTTTTCATTACTTAAGACACTCTCAGCTATGGTTTGGCACTTTATGTATTCATATAAAGTTCTAAATATATATATTGTACTTATATTTGCCATGAGTCAGGTTTATGTATATTTCCTTTTGCAGACTATTCAGTTTCATATTTGGGGGAAAAACATATTTAGGAAAATATTTTCCTTACCTGGGGTTTAGTCTTTTTTTCAAATTGACTGCTTTTTTTTCCAAATTTGCGCTGGCAAAATTATGCTTGCGGGGAGCAAAATGCTGATGTTTATTGTGTCATTCTTGGTGCAAGAATTTTTTTGGCACGAAGGTACATCCGGTGACGCAAGTTCGTCATTTCCGGCGTCTTAGTTGACGCCGAGTTCCTTGTACAAGGTGCATCTGCAATGACGCGTGTGTGTCATTTCCGGATGTTGTTAGCTCCAAAATAAATTTCAGTTTGTGTTGTGTGTCATACTTGGCACCATATAATTTAATTTTTTAAAACCCTATTCTTATATGCCTCTTGCCTTTTTCTATGTCAGAGGGCTATGCTGTTTGAATTTTTTTCCCATTCCTGAAACTGCCATACAAGGAAATTGATCATTTTGCTTTATATGTTGTTTTTTTCTCTTACATTTGCAAAATGTCTCAATCTGATCCTGTCTCAGAAACCACTGTTGGAACCCTGCTGCCTGATAACAGTTCTACCAAAGCTAAGTGTATCTGTTGTAAATTTGTGGAGATTATATCTCCAGCTGTGGTATGTAATAGTTGTCATGATAAGCTTTTACATGCAGAGAATGTATCCATCAGTAATAGTACAATGCCTGTTGTTCCTTCAACATCTAATGTACATGATATCCCTGTGAATATAAAAGATGTTATTGCTGATGCGATTCAGGCGGCTTTGTCTGCTATCCCCCCTTCTAATAAATGGAAAAGGTCTTTTAAAACTTCTCATAAAGTTGATGAATTTTCAAATGACTGACAACATACTGAATTATCCTCTTCTGATGAGGATCTATCTTATTCAGAAGATCCTACCTCAGATATTGACACTGACAAATCTACTTATTTATTTAAAATGGAGTATATTCGTTCCTTGTTAAGAGGTTTTGATTACATTGGATATTGAGGAAACTAGTCCTCTTGATGTTAAAACTAGTAAACGTTTAAACTCTGTTTATAAACCTCCTGTGGTTACTCCAGAGGTTTTTCCAGTTCCTGATGCTATTTCTGATATGATTTATAAGGAATGAAATAGGCCTGGTACTTCTTTTATCCCTTCTTCAAGGTTTAAAAAATTGTATCCTTTGCCAGCAGTTAGTTTGGAGTTTTGGGAAAAGATCCCCAGAGTTGATGGGGCTATTTCTGCTCTTGCAAAACATACTACTATTCCTATAGAAGATAGTACTTCCTTTAAGGACCCCTTAGATAGGAAACTTGAATCTTATCTAAGGAAAGCTTATTTATATTCTGGCTATCTTCTCAGGCCTGCCATATCTATGGCTGATGTTGCAGCTGCATCAACCTATTGGTTGGAAAGTTTAGCGCAACAGGAAACAAATCCTAATTTGTCTAGCATTGTTTGCTTGCTTCAACATGCTAATCATTTTATCTGTGATGCCATTTTTTATATCAAAATTTATTTTAAATCTATGTCTTTAGCTATTTTAGCTAGAAGAGCTTTGTGGCTTAAATATTGGAATGCTAACATGGTATCTACATCTAGATTACTATCTTTCTTTCCAAGGTAATAATTTATTTGGTTCTCAGTTGAATTCAATTATTTCAACTGTCACTGGGGAAGGGAGTTTTTTTGCCTCAGGATAAAAGACCTAAGGGTAAATCTAAAGCTTCTAACCGTTTTCGTTCCTTTCGACAAAATAAGGAACAGAAACCAATCCTTCCCCCAAAGAATCTGGTTCCAATTGGAAACCTTCAAGTTGGAATAAATCCAAGTCGTTTAAGAAACCAAAGCCAGCCCCCAAGTCTGCATGACGGTGCGGCCCTCATTCCATCTCAGCTGGTAGGGGGCAGATTAAGATTCTTCCAATGAATTTGGGCAGATTCTGTCAAAAATCAATGAATTCAGAGTATTGTCTCTCAAGGGTACCGAATAGGATTCAGAGTAAGACCTCCTGTGAGAAGATTTTTTTCTCACACGCATCCCGGCAAAACCAGTAAAGGCTCAGGCTTTTCTGAAGTGTGTTTCAGACCTGGAGCTTTCAGATGTAATCATACCAGTTCCGTTTCAGGAACAGGGTCTGGGGTTTTATTCAAATCTATTCGTTGCCCCAAAGAAAGAAAATTAATTCAGGCCAGTTCTGGATCTGAAAATTTGTAATCGTTTTGTAAGAGTGCCAACTTTCAAAATGGTGACTATAAGGACTATTCTGCCTTTTGTTCAGCAAGGTCATTATATGTCCATGATAGACTTACAGGATGCATATCTTCATATTCCGATTCATCCAGACCACTATCAGTTTCTGAGATTCTCTTTTCTAGGCAAGCATTACCAATTTGTCGCTCTTCCATTTGGCCTAGCGACAGCTCCAAGAATTGTTTCAAAGGTTCTCGTGCCCTACTCTCTAATCAGAGAATGGGGTATTGCAGTGTTTCCTTATTTGGACGATGTCTTGGTACTAGCTCAGTCTTTACATTCTGCAGAATCTCACACAAATCAACTACTGTTGTTTCTTCAAAGACAAGGGTCACCTTTTTAGGTTTTCAGATAGATTCAGTGTCAATGACTCTGTCTCTAACAGACAAGAGACAACTAAAATTGGGTTCATCTTGTCGAACCTTCGGTCTCAATCATTCCCTTCAGTAGCTATGTGCATGGAAGTTTTAGGTCTCATGACTGTGGCATTGGACGCAATCCCCTTTGCTCGTTTTCATATGAGACCTCTCCAGCTTTGTATGGTGAATCAGTGGTGCAGGGATTATACAAAGATATCACTATTAATATCCTTAAATCCCAATGTTCGACTTTCTCTGACTTGGTGGTTAGATCACCATCGTATAGTTCAAGGAGCCTCTTTTGTACGTCTAACCTGGACTGTGATCACAACAGATGCAAGTCTTTCAGGTTGGGGAGCTGCCTGGAGATCTCTGACAGCACAATGGGTTCGGAAATCTCAAGAGGCGAGGTTACCAATCAATATTTTAGAACTCCGTGCTATTTTCAGGGCTTTTCAGGTGTGGCCTCTGTTGAAGAGAGAACCGTTCATTTGTTTTCAGACAGACAATATCACAACTGTGGCATATGTTAATCATCCGGGTGGGACTCGCAGTCCCCAAGCTATGAAAGAAGTATCTCGGATACTTGCTTGGGCGGAATCCAGCTCCTATCTAATTTCTGCAGTTCATATCCCAGGTGTAGACAATTGGGAAGCCGTCAGACTTTACATCCGGGTGAGTGGTTGCTCCATCCAGATGTGTGTTCTCAAATTGTTCAGATATGGGGTCTTCCAGAAATAGATCTGGTAGCTTCCCATCTAAACACAAAACTTCCCAGGTACCTGTCCAGGTCCAGGGATCCTCGTGCGAAGGCAGTGGATGCGTTAGCAGTTCCTTGGTATTACCAACCTGCTTATATCTTCCCGCCGCTAGTTCTTCTTCCAAGAGTGATCTCCAAGATCATCATGAAACAATCGTTTGTGTTGCTCGTAGCTCCAGCATGGCCTCACAGCTATTGGTATGCGGATCTTGTTCGGATGTCCAGTTGCCAACCTTGGACACTTCCTTTAAGACCAGACCTTCAGTCTGCAAGTTCCTTGAAGGGACAAATCTCTGCTCTTTCTGTTTTATTTCACAGAAAGATTGCTAAGTTTCCTGATATTCACTGTTTTGTGCAGGCTTTGGTCCGTATCAAGCCTGTCATTAAAACAATCTCTCCTCCTTGGAGTCTTAATTTGGTTTTGAAGGCTTTACAGACTCCTCCATTTGAGCCTATGCATTCTTTGGACATTGAACTACTTTCTTGGAAAGTGTTGTTCCTTTTGGCAATCTCTTCTGCCAGAAGAGTTTCCAAATTATCTGCTCTTTCCATCAGGATAAGGCAGTTTTGCAGACTTCATTTAAATTTCTACCTAAGGTTGTGAATTCTTACAACATTAATAGAGAAAATGTTGTTCCTTCTTTGTGTCCTAATCCTAAGAATTCTTTTGAGAGATCCTTACATTCTTTGTATGTTGTAAGAGCTTTGAAATATTATGTTGAAGCTACTAAAGATTTCAGGAAGACTTCTAGTCTATTTGTTGTATTTTCTGGTCCTAGGAAAGGTCAGAAAGCTTCTGCCATTTCCTTGGCATCCTGGTTAAAGCTTTTGATTCATCAGGCTTATTTGGAGTCGGGTCAGGCCCCGCCTCAGAGAATTACAGCTCATTCTACTAGATCAGTCTCCACTTCGTGGGTGTTTAAGAATGAAGCTTCAGTTGATCAGATTTGCAAAGCAGCAACTTGGTCTTCTTTGCATACATTTACTAAATTCTACCGTTTTTATGTATTTGCTTCCTCGGAAGCAGTTTTTGGTAGAAAAGTTCTTCAGACAGCTGTTTCAGTTTTTTTCTTTTCATTTATGAGAATAAATTTATATTTTGGGTTGTGGAGTTCCACATCTTGTGTATTACTATCCCATACGTCACTAGCTCATGGACTCTTGCCAATAACATGAAAGAAAACATAATTTATGTAAGAACTTACCTGATAAATTCATTTCTTTCATATTGGCAAGAGTCCATGAGGCCCACCCTTTTTATGGTGGTTATGATTTTTTGTGTAAAGCACAAATATTTCCAAATTCCTTTTTATATGCTTTTTACTCCTTTCTTTTTCACCCCACTACTTGGATATTCGTTAAACTGAATTGTGGGTGTGGTGAGGGGTGTATTTATAGGCATTTTGAGGTTTGGGAAACTTTGCCCCTCCTGGTAGGATTGTATATCCCATACGTCACTAGCTCATGGACTCTTGCCAATATGAAATAAATTAATTTATCAGGTAAGATCTTACATAAATTATGTTTGTTTTTTTATGAATATCTTGTCTGTGTATTTTTAAAATGTTTTCTCTAATTCAGGGTTCTTTGAACCACGGGTCGGGATGCATTACTGGGTTGCAGCACCATGTTTACTTGTTCGCGACTTGTGTGGGTGTGGTGTGTTGTATGAGTATGTGTGGTTTGTTTTAATACCTTTTATAACACAAGTTTGACTACAATCGGAAATAAAAGTACACACACATTTCTCCAACATAGGTGTGTCCGGTCCACGGCGTCATCCTTACTTGTGCGATATTCTCTTCCCCAACAGGAAATGGCAAAGAGCCCAGCAAAGCTGGTCACATGATCCCTCCTAGGCTCCGCCTTCCCCAGTCATTCTCTTTGCCGTTGTACAGGCAACATCTCCACGGAGATGGCTTAGAGTTTTTTGGTGTTTAACTGTAGTTTTTATTCTTCAATCAAGAGTTTGTTATTTTAAAATAGTGCTGGTATGTACTATTTACTCTGAAACAGAAAAGTGATGAAGATTTCTGTTTGTAAGAGGAAAATGATTTTAGCAACCGTTACTAAAATCGATGGCTGTTTCCACACAGGACTGTTGAGAGGAATTAACTTCAGTTGGGGGAAACAGTGAGCAGACTTTTGCTGCTCGAGGTATGACACATTTCTAACAAGACGATGTAATGCTGGAAGCTGTCATTTTCCCTATGGGATCCGGTAAGCCATTTTTATTACATAAGAATAAAGGGCTTCACAAGGGCTTTTAAGACTGGTAGACATTTTCTGGGCTAAAACGATTGATATATAAGCATTTTTAATACTTCATAGCTTTGAGGAATTATTTTATTCTTGGGAATTATGTAAAATAACCGGCAGGCACTGTATTGGACACCTTATTCTCTAGGGGCCTTCCCTAATCATAGGCAGAGCCTCATTTTCGCGCCTCTATTGCGCACTTGTTTTTGGGAAGCATGACATGCAGATGCATGTGTGAGGAGCTCTGATACATAGAAAAGGCTTTCTGAAGGCGTCATTTGGTATCGTATTCCCCTTTGGGCTTGGTTGGGTCTCAGCAAAGCAGATACCAGGGACTGTATAGGGGTTAAATATAAAAACGGCTCTGGTTCCGTTATTTTAAGAGTTAAAGCTTTCAAATTTGGTGTGCAATACTTTTTAGACTTTAAGACACTGTGGTGAAATTTTGGTGAATTTTGAACAATTCCTTCATACTTTTTCAAATTTGCAGTAATAAAGTGTGTTCAGTTTAAAATTTAAAGTGACAGTAACGGTTTTATTTTAAAACGTTTTTTGTACTTTGTTATCAAGTTTATGCCTGTTTAACATGTCTGAACTACCAGATAGACTGTGTTCTGTATGTGGGGAAGCCAAGGTTCCTTCTCATTTAAATAGATGTGATTTATGTGACACAAAATTTAGAGAAAATGATGCCCAAGATGATTCCTCAAGTGAGGGGAGTAAGCATGGTACTGCATCATCCCCTCCTTCGTCTACGCCAGTCTTGCCCACACAGGAGGCCCCTAGTACATCTAGTGCGCCAATACTCCTTACTATGCAACAATTAACGGCTGTAATGGATAATTCTATCAAAAACATTTTAGCCAAAATGCCCACTTATCAGCGAAAGCGCGACTGCTCTGTTTTAGAAAATACGGAAGAGCATGAGGACGCTGATGATATTGGTTCTGAAGTGCCCCTACACCAGTCTGAGGGGGCCAGGGAGGTTTTGTCTGAGGGAGAAATTTCAGATTCAGGGAAAATTTCTCAACAAGCTGAACCTGATGTGATTACATTCAAATTTAAATTGGAACATCTCCGCGCTCTGCTTAAGGAGGTGTTATCTACTCTGGATGATTGTGAGAATTTGGTCATTCCAGAGAAATTATGTAAGATGGACAAGTTCCTAGAGGTCCCGGGGCCCCCCGAAGCTTTTCCTATACCCAAGCGGGTGGCGGATATTGTAAACAAAGAATGGGAAAGGCCCGGCATACCTTTCGTCCCTCCCCCTATATTCAAGAAATTGTTTCCTATGGTCGACCCCAGAAAGGACTTATGGCAGACAGTCCCCAAGGTCGAGGGGGCGGTTTCTACTCTAAACAAACGCACTACTATACCCATAGAAGATAGTTGTGCTTTCAAAGATCCTATGGATAAAAAATTAGAGGGTTTGCTTAAAAAGATGTTTGTTCAGCAAGGTTACCTTCTACAACCAATTTCATGCATTGTTCCTGTCACTACAGCAGCGTGTTTCTGGTTCGATGAACTAGAAAAGGCGCTCAATAAAGATTCTTCTTATGAGGAGATTTTGGACAGAATTCATGCTCTCAAATTGGCTAACTCTTTCACCTTAGACGCCACTTTGCAATTGGCTAGATTAGCGGCGAAAAATTCTGGGTTTGCTATTGTGGCGCGCAGAGCGCTTTGGCTAAAATCTTGGTCAGCGGATGCGTCTTCCAAGAATAAATTGCTTAACATTCCTTTCAAGGGGAAAACGCTGTTTGGCCCTGACTTGAAAGAGATTATTTCTGATATCACTGGGGGTAAGGGCCACGCCCTTCCTCAGGATAGGTCTTTCAAGGCTAAAAATAAACCAAATTTTCGTCCCTTTCGCAGAAACGGACCAGCCACAAGTGCTACATCCTCTAAGCAAGAGGGTAATACTTCTCAAGCCAAGCCAGCCTGGAGGCCAATGCAAGGCTGGAACAAAGGTAAGCAGGCCAAGAAACCTGCCACTGCTACCAAGACAGCATGAGATGTTGGCCCCCGATCCGGGACCGGATCTGGTGGGGGGCAGACTCTCTCTCTTCGCTCAGGCTTGGGCAAGAGATGTTCTGGATCCTTGGGCGCTGGAAATAGTCTCCCAAGGTTATCTTCTGGAATTCAAGGGGCTTCCCCCAAGGGGGAGGTTCCACAGGTCTCAATTGTCTTCAGACCACATAAAAAAACAGGCATTCTTACATTGTGTAGAAGACCTGTTAAAAATGGGAGTGATTCATCCTGTTCCATTAGGAGAACAAGGGATGGGGTTCTACTCCAATCTGTTCATAGTTCCCAAAAAAGAGGGAACATTCAGACCAATCTTAGATCTCAAGATCCTAAACAAGTTTCTCAAGGTTCCATCGTTCAAAATGGAAACCATTCAAACAATTCTTCCTTCCATCCAGGAAGGTCAATTCATGACCACGGTGGATTTAAAGGATGCGTATCTACATATTCCTATCCACAAGGAACATCATCGGTTCCTAAGGTTCGCCTTTCTGGACAAGCATTACCAGTTTGTGGCACTTCCGTTCGGATTAGCCACTGCTCCAAGAATTTTCACAAAGGTACTGGGGTCCCTTCTAGCGGTGCTAAGACCAAGGGGCATTGCAGTAGTACCTTACTTGGACGACATTCTGATTCAAGCGTCGTCCCTTCCACAGGCAAAGGCTCACACGGACATCGTCCTGGCCTTTCTCAGATCTCACGGGTGGAAAGTGAACGTAGAAAAAAGTTCTCTATCTCCGTCAACAAAGGTTCCCTTCTTGGGAACAATAATAGACTCCTTAGAAATGAGGATTTTTCTGACAGAGGCCAGAAAATCAAAACTTCTAAACTCTTGTCAAGTACTTCATTCTGTTCCTCTTCCTTCCATAGCGCAGTGCATGGAAGTAATAGGTTTGATGGTCGCGGCAATGGACATAGTTCCTTTTGCGCGAATTCATCGGAGACCATTACAACTGTGCATGCTCAGTCAGTGGAATGGGGATTATACAGACTTGTCTCCGACGATACAAGTAGATCAGAGGACCAGAGATTCACTCCGTTGGTGGCTGTCCCTGGACAACCTGTCACAGGGGATGAGCTTCCGCAGACCAGAGTGGGTCATTGTCACGACCGACGCCAGTCTGGTGGGCTGGGGCGCGGTCTGGGGACTCCTGAAAGCTCAGGGTCTTTGGTCTCGGGAAGAATCTCTTCTCCCGATAAATATTCTGGAACTAAGAGCGATATTCAATGCTCTCAAGGCTTGGCCTCAGCTAGCAAAGGCCAAATTCATACGGTTTCAATCGGACAACATGACGACTGTTGCGTACATCAACCATCAGGGGGGAACAAGGAGTTCCCTGGCGATGGAAGAAGTGACCAAAATCATTCAATGGGCGGAGTCTCACTCCTGCCACTTGTCTGCAATCCACATTCCAGGAGTGGAAAATTGGGAAGCGGATTTTCTGAGTCGTCAGTCATTTCATCCGGGGGAGTGGGAACTCCATCCGGAAATCTTTGCCCTAATTACTCAGTTGTGGGGCATTCCAGACATGGATCTGATGGCCTCTCGTCAGAACTTCAAGGTTCCTTGCTACGGGTCCAGATCCAGGGATCCCAAGGAGACTCTAGTAGATGCACTAGTAGCACCTTGGACCTTCAAACTAGCGTATGTATTCCCACCGTTTCCTCTCATCCCCAGGCTGGTAGCCAGGATCTATCAGGAGAGGGCATCGGTGATCTTGATAGCTCCTGCGTGGCCACGCAGGACTTGGTATGCAGACCTGGTGAATATGTCATCGGCTCCACCATGGAAGCTACCTTTGAGACGGGACCTTCTTGTTCAAGGTCCGTTCGAACATCCGAATCTGGTCTCACTCCAACTGACTGCTTGGAGATTGAACGCTTGATTTTATCAAAGCGAGGGTTCTCAGATTCTGTCATTGATACTCTTGTTCAGGCCAGAAAGCCTGTAACTAGAAAAATCTACCATAAAATATGGAAAAGATATATCTGTTGGTGTGAATCTAAAGGATTCCCTTGGGACAAGATAAAAATTCCTAAGATTCTATCCTTTCTTCAAGAAGGTTTGGAGAAAGGATTATCTGCAAGTTCTTTGAAGGGACAGATTTCTGCTTTGTCTGTGTTACTTCACAAAAAGCTGGCAGCTGTGCCAGATGTTCAAGCTTTTGTTCAGGCTCTGGTTAGAATCAAGCCTGTTTACAAACCTTTGACTCCTCCTTGGAGTCTCAATTTAGTTCTTTCAGTTCTTCAGGGGGTTCCGTTTGAACCCTTACATTCCGTTGATATTAAGTTATTATCTTGGAAAGTTTTGTTTTTGGTTGCAATTTCTTCTGCTAGAAGAGTTTCAGAGTTATCTGCTCTGCAGTGTTCTCCTCCTTATCTGGTGTTCCATGCAGATAAGGTGGTTTTGCGTACTAAACCTGGTTTTCTTCCGAAAGTTGTTTCTAACAAAAACATTAACCAGGAGATAGTCGTGCCTTCTTTGTGTCCGAATCCAGTTTCAAAGAAGGAACGTTTGTTGCACAATTTGGATGTAGTTCGTGCTCTAAAATTCTATTTAGATGCTACAAAGGATTTTAGACAAACATCTTCCTTGTTTGTTGTTTATTCCGGTAAAAGGAGAGGTCAAAAAGCAACTTCTACCTCTCTCTCTTTTTGGCTTAAAAGCATCATCAGATTGGCTTACGAGACTGCCGGACGGCAGCCTCCTGAAAGAATCACAGCTCATTCCACTAGGGCCGTGGCTTCCACATGGGCCTTCAAGAACGAGGCTTCTGTTGATCAGATATGTAAGGCAGCGACTTGGTCTTCACTGCACACTTTTACTAAATTTTACAAATTTGATACTTTTGCTTCTTCTGAGGCTATTTTTGGGAGAAAGGTTTTGCAAGCCGTGGTGCCTTCCATCTAGGTGACCTGATTTGCTCCCTCCCTTCATCCGTGTCCTAAAGCTTTTGTATTGGTTCCCACAAGTAAGGATGACGCCGTGGACCGGACACACCTATGTTGGAGAAAACAGAATTTATGTTTACCTGATAAATTACTTTCTCCAACAGTGTGTCCGGTCCACGGCCCGCCCTGGTTTTTTAATCAGGTCTGATAATTTATTTTCTTTAACTACAGTCACCACGGTATCATATGATTTCTCCTATGCAAATATTCCTCCTTTACGTCGGTCGAATGACTGGGGAAGGCGGAGCCTAGGAGGGATCATGTGACCAGCTTTGCTGGGCTCTTTGCCATTTCCTGTTGGGGAAGAGAATATCCCACAAGTAAGGATGACGCCGTGGACCGGACACACCGTTGGAGAAAGTAATTTATCAGGTAAACATAAATTCTGTTTTTAGTTACATTGTCAAAAAGTGCAGCTACCTTGTACATTACTTCAGAAATTTCCAGACCAAGCATAAACAGAGGGTCGCAAAGTATGTGGTATCATTGCACTGGGTCTTGAGAAAAAAAAACGTTTACAAACCCTGCTCTTCATTCTGCAGTCTGGAAATGAGTTTGTTTAATGTGAACCTATGAATATTTTTTTTTTAATAGAATTATCGGAAATACTGTAACAACAAAAGGAATAAATAACACTTTGAAATTCAATTAGGGCACATGTCTCTTGGTTTTATAAAGCATTGTATGTTGACCCAAATCTTTTAAAGCCAAATACACTTTTTCCTTTTTTTTCAGCTTGGACAAACTGCACACTGCACTTTCAGAACTATGTTTCTCTATCAATTATGCACCAAATATGATGGTTTGGGAGCACACCTTTACTCCACGAGAATATCTTACGTCGCACTTGGAAATTCGATTTACCAAGTAAGTGTACCTCATGGAATAGAGTGTTACACTTATGGAGTGTTTGTATGGCAGATGGCATTTTTTTAATTTTCTACTTTTAAAATGTTTTTGCAAACTCTCACTAAATTGCAAGATTATATTTTTAAAAGGTTTGCTTTGCAGTAATAACATCTAGAAAATGCGCATTGCTTGTTTTATTTCTACAGTTTCCATCTGCATTAATAAGTTATATTTCTTTCCTAAGATATGGTGAGTCTACGGCTTGAGTATTTACCGTTGGGAATATCACTCCTGGCCAGCAGGAGGACTCAAAGAGCACCACAGTTAAACTGCTAAGTATCACTCCCTTATCCACAAACTCCAGTCATTCTCTTTGCCTTCAGTGCATGGAGGAGGTGAAGTTTAGGTGTCTGAAGAAAATTTTTGATTTAATCTACAAGTTTTGGGGTATAGCCGTATTCCACGTCATTCCTTGCAGTCGGGTATTAGTGGCTTTAAAGCAGTTAGGAACTTGTAAAGAGGTACTTACTGCATTTTCCTAACAATTGCTGCCCTAGTTCTTTCTTTTTCAAAGGTCTCTGTGAGGAACTGTGTCGTCTCATACCTTGTAACTGTCTACATGCCGGACAGCGGAGCAGGTAAGTGCTTTTTCTTCCAGTTGGGGGAGACCATGCACTTTATTTAATTAAAAACACTGCTTTTTTATTGGGACATAGATAATCCTGTTGTATGGATTACACTGGGGCATGAAGCAGGCACTGTAGCATGTGTGAGACTAACATTCAAACTCTTTTAAAAAGAAAGGGTAAAATGTTTTTATTAGGCTTTATTTTCTGACACACATTTACTTGATAAAACAATACAAGTTTAAACTGAAAGTAAGGCTGAATTTTCTATTTCAGCAGCGTATTCATTTCCCCTTTGCTTCAAAATAAGACGATGCAACATTTTAAACTGTCAGGTTTCAAAAAACGGTTATTTCTCCTGTTAAGTGTAGTCAGTCCACGGGTCATCATTACTTATGGGATATTAACTCCTCCCCAACAGGAAGTGCAAGAGGATCACCCAAGCAGAGCTGCTATATAGCTCCTCCCCTCTACGTCACACCCAGTCATTCTCTTGCACCCAACTAATAGATAGGATGTGTGAGAGGACTGTGGTGATTAAACTTAGTTTTTTATATCTTCAATCAAGAGTTTGTTATTTTAAACGGCACCGGAGTGTGTTGTTTCCTTCTCAGGCAGAATTTGAAGAAGAATCTACCTGAGTTTTTGTATATGATCTTAGCGGACGTAACTAAGATCCGTTTGCTGTTCTCGACCATTCTGAGGAGTAAGGTAACTTCAGATCAGGGGACAGCGGGCAGGTTCACCTGCAAAGAGGTATGTTGCAGTATATTATTTTCTAAGGAATGGAATTGACTGAGAAAATACTGCTAATACCGATATAATGTAAGTACAGCCTTAAATGCAGTAGTAGCAACTGGTATCAGGCTGATATGTATGTATGTTTACACTTAAGTATTTCTGGGGAATGGCACTTCACTGGGAAATCACTGTATGCATATAATTTTTAGCCTAACTTGCAGTGTGAGCGACTAGCAGCAGGTTTTTTAATGACATTTCATATATTAGATTTTAAACGTTTACTGGCATGTTAAATCGTTTAATTATCTGAGGTACTTGGTGAAAATTGTTTTGGGCTTTATTTTCCACATGGCTGTCGTTTGTTTTAAATTAAAACAGTTTACTGAGCTTCCCTCACTGTGGTAGTGTGAGTGGGAGGGGCCTATTTTGGCGCTTTTACTACGCATCAGAAATTCAGTCACAGTCTGTCTTTTTCTCCCTGCATGATCCAGGACGTCTCCACAGAACTCAGGGGTCTTCAAAACTAGTTTTGAGGGAGGTAATCACTCACAGCAGACCTGTGAGACTGTGCTTGACTGTGATAAAAACGCTTATATTTTCAATTGTTATACGTTTTTTTCTGATATTAAGGGTTAATCATCCATTGCTAATGAGTGCAATCCTTTGCTAAATTTGGTTTCTATAACTAATCCGGTTCATTGTTCTTCAACTGTGACAGTTTTTGTGTGCTTCTTAAAGGCACAGTAACGTTTTTACATATTGCTTGTAAATTTAGTTGAAAAGTATTTCCAAGCTTGCTAGTCTAATTGCTAGTTTGTTTAACATGTCTGACACAGAGGAATCTCTTTGTGCTATATGTTCAAAAGCCAAGGTGGAGCCCAATAGAAATTTATGTACTAATTGCATTGATGCTACTTTAAATAAAAGTCAATCTGTACATGTTAAGCAACATTCACCAGACAACGAGGGGGAAGTTATGCCGACTAACTTGCCTCACGTGTCAGTACCTGCATCTCCCGCTCAGGAGGTGCGTGATATTGTAACGCCAAGTACATCAGGGCGGCCATTACAAATCACTCTACAAGACATGGCTAATGTTATGACTGAAGTTTTGTCTAAATTGCCAGAACTTAGAGGTAAACGAGATCACTCTGGGATGAGAACAGAGTATACTGATAATGCTAGGGCCATGTCTGATACTGCGTCACAATTGGCAGAGCATGAGGACGGAGAGCTTCATTCTGCGGGTGATGGATCTGATCCAAATAAACTGGATTCAGACATTTCAAATTTTAAGTTTAAGCTGGAAAACCTCCGTGTATTGTTAGGGGAGGTGTTAGCGGCTCTGAATGATTGTAACACAGTTGCAATCCCAGAGAAAATGTGTAGGTTGGATAAATATTTTGCGGTACCGACGAGTACTGACGTTTTTCCTATACCTAAGAGACTTACTGAAATTGTTACTAAGGAGTGGGATAGACCCGGTGTGCCTTTCTCACCCCCTCCTATATTCAGAAAAATGTTTCCAATAGACTCCACCACACGGGACTTATGGCAAACGGTCCCTAAGGTGGAGGGAGCAGTTTCTACTTTAGCTAAGCGTACCACTATCCCGGTGGAGGATAGCTGTGCCTTTTCAGATCCAATGGATAAAAAGTTAGAGGGTTACCTTAAGAAAATGTTTGTTCAACAAGGTTTTATATTACAACCCCTTGCATGCATTGCGCCTGTCACGGCTGCGGCAGCATTTTGGTTTGAGTCTGTGGAAGAGACCCTTGACTCAGCGACATTAGATGATATTTCACACAAGCTTAAAACCCTTAAGCTAGCTAATTCATTTATTTCTGATGCCGTAGTACATTTAACTAAACTTACGGCTAAGAATTCCGGATTCGCCATTCAGGCACGCAGAGCGCTGTGGCTAAAATCCTGGTCAGCTGATGTAACTTCTAAATCGAAATTACTTAACATACCTTTTAAGGGGCAGACTTTATTCGGGCCCGGTTTGAAAGAAATTATCGCTGATATTACGGGAGGTAAAGGCCACGCCCTGCCTCAAGACAGAGCCAAACCCAGGGCTAGACAGTCTAATTTTCGTTCCTTTCGTAACTTCAAGGCAGGAGCAGCTTCAACTTCCTCTGCTCCAAAACAGGAAGGAGCTGTTGCTCGCTACAGACAGGGCTGGAAACCTAACCAGGCCTGGAACAAGGGCAAGCAGGCCAGAAAACCTGCTGCTGCCCCTAAGACAGCATGAAGTGAGGGCCCCCGATCCAGAAACGGATCTAGTGGGGGGCAGACTCTCTCTCTTCGCCCAGGCTTGGGCAAGAGATGTCCAGGATCCCTGGGCGTTGGAGATCATATCTCAGGGATATCTTCTGGACTTCAAAGCTTCTCCTCCACAAGGGAGGTTTCACCTTTCAAGGTTGTCAACAAACCAGATAAAGAAAGAGGCGTTTCTACGCTGTGTACAAGACCTTTTACTAATGGGAGTGATCCACCCAGTTCCGCGGTCGGAACACGGACAAGGGTTTTACTCAAATCTGTTTGTGGTTCCCAAAAAAGAGGGAACCTTCAGACCAATATTAGATTTAAAGATCCTAAACAAATTCCTAAGAGTTCCATCATTCAAGATGGAAACTATTCGGACAATCTTACCCATGATCCAAAGAGGTCAGTACATGACCACAGTGGATTTAAAGGATGCTTACCTTCACATACCGAGTCACAGAGAGCATTACCGGTATCTAAGGTTTGCCTTCCTAGACAGGCATTACCAGTTTGTAGCTCTTCCCTTCGGGTTGGCTACGGCTCCAAGAATCTTTACAAAGGTTCTGGGCTCTCTTCTGGCGGTACTAAGACCGCGAGGAATTTCGGTAGCTCCGTACCTAGACGACATTCTGATACAAGCGTCAAGCTTTCAAACTGCCAAGTCTCATACAGAGTTAGTACTGGCATTTCTAAGGTCGCATGGGTGGAAAGTAAACGAGGAGAAGAGTTCTCTCTTACCACTCACAAGAGTTCCCTTCTTGGGGACTCTTATAGATTCTGTAGAAATGAAAATTTACCTGACAGAGGACAGGTTAACAAGGCTTCTAAATGCTTGCCGTGCCCTTCATTCCATTCAACACCCGTCAGTGGCTCAATGCATGGAGGTAATCGGCTTAATGGTAGCGGCAATGGACATAGTTCCTTTTGCACGCCTGCACCTCAGACCGCTGCAATTGTGCATGCTAAGTCAGTGGAATGGGGATTACTCAGATTTGTCCCCTACGCTGAATCTGGATCAAGAGACCAGAGATTCTCTTCTATGGTGGCTTTCTCGGCCACATCTGTCCAGGGGGATGCCCTTCAGCAGGCCAGACTGGACAATTGTAACTACAGACGCCAGCCTACTAGGTTGGGGCGCTGTCTGGAATTCCCTGAAGGCTCAGGGATCATGGACTCAAGAGGAGAGTCTCCTTCCAATAAACATTCTGGAATTGAGAGCAGTTCTCAATGCCCTTCTGGCTTGGCCTCAGTTAGCAACTCTGAGGTTCATCAGGTTTCTGTCGGACAACATCACGACTGTGGCTTACATCAACCATCAGGGGGGGACAAGAAGTTCCTTAGCGATGATGGAAGTATCAAAGATAATTCGCTGGGCAGAGTCTCACTCTTGCCACCTGTCAGCGATCCACATCCCAGGAGTGGAGAACTGGGAGGCGGATTTCCTAAGTCGCCAGACTTTTCATCCGGGGGAGTGGGAACTTCATCCGGAGGTCTTTGCCCAAATACTTCGACGTTGGGGCAAACCAGATATGGATCTCATGGCGTCTCGCCAGAACGCCAAGCTTCCTCGTTACGGGTCCAGGTCCAGGGACCCGGGAGCGGTCCTGATAGATGCCTTGACAGCACCTTGGACCTTCAGGATGGCTTATGTGTTTCCACCCTTCCCGATGCTTCCTCGTTTGATTGCCAGGATCAAACAGGAGAAAGCATCAGTGATTCTAATAGCGCCTGCGTGGCCACGCAGGACCTGGTATGCAGATCTAGTGGACATGTCATCCTGTCCACCTTGGTCTCTGCCTCTGAGACAGGACCTTCTAATTCAGGGTCCTTTCAAAAATCAAAATCTAATTTCTCTGAAGCTGACTGCATGGAAATTGAACGCTTAATTTTATCAAAGCGTGGATTTTCGGAGCCAGTAATTGATACCTTAATACAGGCTAGGAAACCTGTTACCAGGAAGATTTACCATAAGATATGGCGTAAATACTTACACTGGTGCGAATCCAAGGGTTACTCATGGAGTAAGGTTAGGATTCCTAGGATATTGTCTTTTCTACAAGAAGGTTTAGAATAGGGGTTATCTGCAAGTTCTTTAAAGGGACAGATCTCAGCTCTGTCCATCCTTCTACACAAACGTCTGTCAGAAGTTCCAGATGTTCAGGCTTTTTGTCAGGCTTTGGCTAGAATTAAGCCTGTGTTTAAGACTGTAGCTCCACCGTGGAGCTTAAACTTAGTTCTTAATGTTTTACAGGGTGTTCCGTTTGAACCCCTTCATTCCATTGATATCAAGCTGTTATCTTGGAAAGTTCTGTTTTTAATGGCTATTTCCTCGGCTCGTAGAGTCTCTGAGTTATCAGCCTTACATTGTGATTCTCCGTATCTGATTTTTCATTCAGATAAGGTAGTTCTGCGTACTAAACCTGGGTTCTTACCTAAGGTAGTCACTAACAAGAATATCAATCAAGAGATTGTTGTCCCATCATTGTGTCCTAACCCTTCTTCAAAGAAGGAACGACTTCTGCACAATCTAGATGTAGTCCGTGCCATGAAATTTTATTTACAGGCAACTAAAGATTTTCGCCAAACTTCTTCCCTGTTTGTCGTTTATTCTGGACAGAGGAGAGGTCAAAAAGCATCTGCTACCTCTCTATCCTTTTGGCTTCATAGCATAATACGCTTAGCCTATGAGACTGCTGGACAGCAACCTCCTGAAAGGATTACAGCTCATTCTACTAGAGCTGTGGCTTCCACTTGGGCCTTTAAGAACGAGGCCTCTGTTGAACAGATTTGCAAGGCTGCAACTTGGTCTTCTCTTCATACTTTTTCCAAATTTTACAAATTTGACACTTTTGCTTCTTCGGAGGCTGTTTTTGGGAGAAAGGTTCTTCAGGCAGTGGTTCCTTCCGTATAGAGATCCTGCCTGTCCCTCCCGTCATCCGTGTACTTAGCTTTGGTATTGGTATCTCATAAGTAATGATGACCCGTGGACTGACTACACTTAACAGGAGAAAACATAATTTATGCTTACCTGATAAATTCCTTTCTCCTGTAGTGTAGTCAGTCCACGGCCCGCCCTGTTTTTTAAGGCAGGTCTAAATTTTTAAATTATACTCCAGTCACCACTGCACCCTATAGTTTCTCCTTTCTCGTTTGGTTCTCGGTCGACTAACTGGGTGTGACGTAGAGGGGAGGAGCTATATAGCAGCTCTGCTTGGGTGATCCTCTTGCACTTCCTGTTGGGGAGGAGTTAATATCCCATAAGTAATGATGACCCGTGGACTGACTACACTACAGGAGAAAGGAATTTATCAGGTAAGCATAAATTATGTTTTCTAGTACTCGGTGTACCAGGAAGTAGTGCCTCTCTGTGTCGCAGCAGTAATTTGAGCTCAGCAGTTGCGGTCACATGACCGGCTTTACTTTGTAACGTTTCTGAGAAAAAAGTAGTTTTTCTCCATTTTTGGGTGATCCGGTCTTAATTGGTAGCAGTAAGGCACCTCAGTAATTGAGGTGTGGGGTTGCCTGAGCGGTATTTTAGAAGTTTATTTAAAGTTTATTAAATGTTTTTTTGTAACTTTTCTCACATAATTTTAGCTGGGGATCGATCCTAATTTGGGATAAAATGTAAAGTGTGTTTTTTTCCTTGGCTTATTTTAATTAAATACCAAAATCTTTAAAACTTATCTCTACAAGTTTATTTACTGTTTCACAACATGTCTGTTATGGAGCAAGAGCCTGCTGTCATGAATTCATGCTTATTATGTTTAGATGCACAAATTGCAGCTCCTATGCAATTTTGTTCTTCATGTGTCAAGAAAACCTTGCAAAATAAAGGTAAAATGTTTGAGCCTAATGTCTCTCAGGATGATGCTGTTAAAATAATACCTCAGCTTTCTCCTGCTACGTCCCAAGCCTCAATGGCGACACATGCAGTGCCCTGTGGTTCCTCTATAACTCCTAGTGGAGTTTATTTAAAAGCAGAAATTGCTGCCCAGGTATCTTGAAGGTTTCTGCGGCATTAGCTGCCATTCCCAGATTACAGGGAAAACGCAAGAGGAAATCTAGAAATTCAGAAAGTAAGGTGCCTGTCCTCAATTCTGCTTCCCAAGTTGCCCTTTCTCATAAGTCTGATGAGGAAGATACATCGGGACTTTTCTGAGGGTGACATCTCAGATTCGGACAGTATAATTCCTTCTTCTGAGACTGAGGTGGTATCCTTCAGATATAAGCTTGAACACCTTCGTGTATTGTTAAAGATGGTTTTAGCTACTTTAGATGACTCTGACACCCCTGTCGTTGTCACTCCTAAGAATCTAGTAAAATTAATAGTTTATTTGATGAACCTTCCACTTCGGAGAATTTTCCTGTGCTGGACCGTGCTAGGGAGATTATCTCACAGGAATGGGAGAAACCAGGGGTATCTTTTTCCCCGTCTCCCATTTTTAAGAAAATGTTTCCTGTCGAGGACTCCATTAAAGACCCTTGGTATACTGTACCCAAAGTTGAAGGGTCCGTTTCTACTCTGGCTATAAGAGAACCACTATTCCTATTGAGGATAGCTGCTCTTTTAAGGATCCGATGGACAAGAAGCTGGAGGCTTATTTGAAAAAGATTTATGTTCTCCAATGGCAACCTGCTGTGTGTATTGCCACCGTGACTAGTGTGGCATCTTATTGGTTTGACGCCTTGTCTGATTCCCTTCAAGTAGAGACTTCCTTGGATAAAATTCAAGATAGGATTAAATCTCTTAAGTTGGCCAATTTCTTTATTGCAGATACCATTTTACAGGCTGTTAGACTAGGAGCTAAAACTTCTAGTTTCACTGTCCTAGCCCGCAGGGCATTATGGTTGAAATCCTGGTCTGCAGACGTTTCCTCTAAAGTCAAGCTTCTGGCGTTTCCTTACAAGGGCAAAACCTTGTTTGGACCCAGTTTGGCAGAAATTACCTCTGATATTACGGATGGAAAAGGGTCTTTTCTACCTGTACAGTAAGAAGAATAGGCCTAAAGGAACAATTCAAGTCTTCTTGGAAAACCAATCAGTCTTGGAACAAGGGGGAAAAAAAAAAAAAACACACTGCTGAATCCAAATCAGCATGAAGGGTTTGCCCCCGATCCGGGATTGGATCAGATTGGGGGCAGACTTTCTCAGTTCTCTCAAGCCTGGGTATGAGATGTCCCAGATCCCTGGACTGTGGACATAGTATCCCAGGGTTACAAATTGGAATTCAAGACTTTTCTTCCCAGAGGCAGATCCCATCTCTCAAGAAAGATTATCTGCAGACCAGATAAAGAGAGAGGCGTTCTTGAAATGTATACAACATCTTTCCTCCCTGGGAGTGATAGTTCCAGTTCTAGTGCAGGAACAGGGTCTTGGGTTCTACTCCAATCTATTTGTGGTTCCCAAAAAAGAGGAAACTTTCCATCCCATTCTAGACTTGAAGTGTCTAAGCAAGTTTCATCCTACAAGATGGAGACTATACGCTCCATTTTTCCTTTAGTACAAGAGGGTCAGTTAATGACAACCATAGACCTAAAGGATGCATATCTTCATGTTCCTATTCACAGGGACCATCACAGATTCCTGAGATTTGCCTTGCTGGACAAACATTTCTAGTTCGTGGCCCTTCCATTTGGTCTAGCCACGGCTCCCAGAATTTTTTCAAAGGCAGTGATCTGTTCTCTTGGAATTGCTGTGGCACCATACCTGGACGACATATTGGTTCAGGCACCATCTTTTCAACAAGCAAAATCTCACACAGAGATATTGTTGTCTTTTCTTCATTCCCACGGATGGAATGTGAATCTGGAAAAAACCTCTATTTCCCCTGCTACAAGAGTAGTGTTATTAGGGACCATAATAGATTCTCTAGTGATGAAGATTTTTCTGACAGAGGTCAGGAAAAACAAAATCATTTCCTCTTGCTTCTCTCTTCAGGCTACTGCTTATCCTTCAGTGTCTCAATGTATGGAGGTTAATCGGTCTGATGGTGGCTTTCATTGACATCATTCCTTTTGCTTGATTCCATTTGAGAGCTATCCAGTTGTGCATGCTCAGGCAATGGAATGGCGACCATGCGGATCTATCTCAGCGAATAGAGTTAGATCAGTCGTCAAGGGACTCTCTCCCATGGTGGATTTCTCATGAACATCTGTTTCAGGGCACATGCTTTCGAAGACCTTCCTGGGTGATCGTGATTACGGATGCCAGCCTGCTGGGCTGGGGAGCAGTTTGGAACTTGTTAAAAGCTTAGGGCCTTTGGACTCTATTGGCTTGGCCTCAGTTGTTCTCAGCCCTGTTTATCAGGTTCCAGTCAGACTACATAACCTCTGTGGCTTAAATCACCAGGGAGGAACTTGGAGTTCCTTAGCCATGAAGGAGGTTATTCGGATTCTTCAGTGGGCAGAGACCAACAATTGCTGTCTATCTGCCATCCACATTCCAGTAGTAGACAACTGGGAAGCGGATCCTAAGAGAATTACGGCTCATTCCAAAAGAGCTGTTTCCTTTTCTTGGGCTTTCAAAAATGAAGCTTCTGTGGAACAAAATTGCAAGGCTGCAACTTGGTCTTCTCTATATACTTTTTCCAAATTTTGCAAATTTTATATTTTTGCCTTGGCTGAGGCTTCTTTTGGGAGAAAGGTTCTTCAAGCAGTGGTGCCTTCTGTTTAAGACTGCCTGTATTGTCCCTACCTATTTATCTGTGTCCTCTAGCTTTGGTATTGGCTCCTAACAGTAATTTCTCAAGCTGTGGACTCACCATATCTTAGGAAAGAAAAACAAAGTTTATGCTTACCTGATAAATGTATTTATTTCCGGATATGGTGAGTCCACGGCCCCACCCTTTATTTTAAGACAGTTGTTCTTTTGACTATAACCTCAGGCACCTCTACACCTTGTGTTACTCTTTTCTTCTGTTATGTGTGATCAGTCCACGGGTCATCATTACTTCTGGGATATAACTCCTCCCCAACAGGAAATGCAAGAGGATTCACCCAGCAGAGCTGCATATAGCTCCTCCCCTCTACGTCACTCCCAGTCATTCTCTTGCACCCAACGACTAGATAGGATGTGTGAGAGGACTATGGTGATTATACTTAGTTTTTATAACTTCAATCAAAAGTTTGTTATTTTACAATAGCACCGGAGCGTGTTATTGCCTCTCTGGCAGAGTTTGAAGAAGAATCTACCAGAGTTTTTACTATGATTTTAACCGGAGTAGTTAAGATCATATTGCTGTTTCTCGGCCATCTGAGGGAGGTAAAAGCTTCAGATCAGGGGACAGCGGGCAGATGAATCTGCATTGAGGTATGTAGCAGTTTTTATTTTCTGAATGGAATTGATGAGAAAATCCTGCCATACCGTTATAATGACATGTATGTATACTCTACACTTCAGTATTCTGGGGATGGTATTTCACTGGAATTACTCTGTTAAAAGTACATTAAACCTTTTAATAGGTATTTATTATGTTAAACGTTTTTGCTGGAATGTAGAATCGTTTGCATTTTCTGAGGTACTGAGTGAATAAATGTTTGGGCATTATTTTTCCACTTGGCAGTTGCTTGTTTTAATTGTGACAGTTTCGTTTCTCTCTCACTGCTGTGTGTGAGGGGGAGGGGCCGTTTTTGGCGCTCTTTGCTACGCATCAAAAATTTCCAGTCAGTTACTCTTGTATTTCCTGCATGATCCGGTTCATCTCTAACAGAACTCAGGGGTCTTCAAACTTCTTTGGAGGGAGGTAGATTCTCTCAGCAGAGCTGTGAGACTTATATATTGACTGTGATTAAAAACGTTGCTCTGTAATTTTTATGTTTCAAATTTAATTATTGTTACTTTACTAATGGGAACAAACCTTTGCTAAAAGTTGTGTTGTTTTTAAGGATTGATGCTATAACTGTTTTTCAGTTCATTATTTCAACTGTCATTTAATCGTTTAGTGCTTCTTTGAGGCACAGTACGTTTTTGTTAAATAAGATTGTAACCAAGTTGCAAGTTTATTGCTAGTGTGTTAAACATGTCTGATTCAGAGGAAGATACCTGTGTCATTTGTTCCAATGCCAAGGTGGAGCCCAATAGAAATTTATGTACTAACTGTATTGATGCTACTTTAAATAAAAGCCAATCTGTACAAATTGAACAAATTTCACCAAACAGCGAGGGGAGAGTTATGCCGACTAACTCGCCTCACGTGTCAGTACCTGCATCTCCCGCCCGGGAGGTGCGTGATATTGTGGCGCCTAGTACATCTGGGCGGCCATTACAGATAACATTACAAGATATGGCTACTGTTATGACTGAAGTTTTGGCTAAATTACCAGAACTAAGAGGCAAGCGTGATCACTCTGGGGTGAGAACAGAGTGCGCTGATAATACTAGGGCCATGTCTGATACTGCGTCACAGCTTGCAGAGCATGAGGACGGAGAGCTTCATTCTGTGGGTGACGGTTCTGATCCAAACAGATTGGATTCAGATATTTCAAATTTTAAATTTAAATTGGAGAACCTCCGTGTATTACTAGGGGAGGTTTTAGCGGCTCTTAATGATTGTAACACTGTTGCAATACCAGAGAAATTGTGTAGGTTGGATAAATACTTTGCGGTACCGGCTAGTACTGACGTTTTTCCTATACCTAAGAGACTAACTGAAATTGTTACTAAGGAGTGGGATAGACCCGGTGTGCCGTTCTCACCCCCTCCAATATTTAGAAAGATGTTTCCAATAGACGCCACCACACGGGACTTATGGCAAACGGTCCCTAAGGTGGAGGGAGCAGTTTCTACTTTAGCTAAGCGTACCACTATCCCGGTGGAGGATAGCTGTGCTTTTTCAGATCCAATGGATAAAAAATTAGAGGGTTACCTTAAGAAAATGTTTGTTCAACAAGGTTTTATATTGCAACCCCTTGCATGCATCGCGCCGATTACGGCTGCGGCAGCATTTTGGATTGAGTCTCTGGAAGAGAACCTTAGTTCAGCTACGCTGGACGACATTACGGACAGGCTTAGAGTCCTTAAACTAGCTAATTCATTCATTTCGGAGGCCGTAGTACATTTAACCAAACTTACGGCTAAGAACTCAGGATTCGCCATTCAGGCACGTAGGGCGCTGTGGCTAAAATCCTGGTCAGCTGATGTAACTTCTAAGTCCAAATTACTTAATATACCTTTCAAGGGGCAAACTTTATTTGGGCCCGGTTTGAAAGAAATTATCGCTGACATTACAGGAGGTAAGGGCCACGCCCTTCCTCAAGACAAAGCCAAAGCTAAGGCTAGACAGTCTAATTTTCGTCCCTTTCGGAATTTCAAAGCAGGAGCAGCACCAACTTCCACTGCACCAAAACAGGAAGGAGCTGTTGCTCGTTACAGACAAGGCTGGAAACCTAACCAGTCCTGGAACAAGGGCAAGCAGGCCAGGAAACCTGCTGCTGCCCCAAAGACAGCATGAACCGAGGGCCCCCGATCCGGGACCGGATCTAGTGGGGGGCAGACTCTCTCTCTTCGCCCAGGCTTGGGCAAGAGATGTTCAGGATCCCTGGGCGCTAGAGATCATATCTCAGGGATACCTTCTAGACTTCAAATTCTCTCCCCCAAGAGGGAGATTTCATCTGTCAAGGTTATCAACAAACCGGATAAAGAAAGAAGCGTTTCTACTCTGTGTACAAGATCTGTTATTAATGGGAGTGATCCATCCGGTTCCGCGGTCGGAACAAGGACAGGGGTTTTACTCAAACCTGTTTGTGGTTCCCAAAAAAGAGGGAACTTTCAGGCCAATCTTGGATTTAAAGATCCTAAACAAATTCCTAAGAGTTCCATCGTTCAAAATGGAAACTATTCGGACAATCTTACCCATGATCCAAAAGGGTCAGTACATGACCACAGTGGATTTAAAGGATGCTTACCTTCACATACCGATTCACAAAGATCATTACCGGTATCTAAGGTTTGCCTTCTTAGACAGGCATTACCAGTTTGTAGCTCTTCCATTCGGATTGGCTACGGCTCCAAGAATCTTCACAAAGGTTCTGGGTGCCCTTCTGGCGGTACTAAGACCGCGAGGAATTTCGGTAGCTCCGTACCTAGACGACATTCTGATACAAGCTTCAAGCTTTCAAACTGCCAAGTCTCATACAGAGTTAGTTCTGGCATTTCTAAGGTCGCATGGATGGAAAGTGAACGAAAAGAAGAGTTCTCTCTTTCCTCTCACAAGAGTTCCATTCTTGGGGACTCTTATAGATTCTGTAGAAATGAAGATTTATCTGACAGAAGACAGATTAACAAAGCTTCTAAATGCATGCCGTGTCCTTCATTCCATTCAACTCCCGTCAGTAGCTCAATGCATGGAGGTGATCGGCTTAATGGTAGCAGCAATGGACATAGTACCCTTTGCACGCCTACATCTCAGACCGCTGCAATTGTGCATGCTGAGTCAGTGGAATGGGGATTACTCAGACTTGTCCCCTACTCTGAATCTGGATCAAGAGACCAGAAACTCTCTTCTATGGTGGCTTTCTCGGCCACATCTGTCCAGGGGGATGCCATTCAGCAGGCCGGACTGGACAATTGTAACAACAGACGCCAGCCTACTAGGTTGGGGCGCTGTCTGGAATTCTCTGAAGGCTCAGGGACAATGGAATCAGGAGGAAAGTCTCCTGCCAATAAACATTCTGGAATTGAGAGCAGTTCTCAATGCCCTTCTGGCTTGGCCCCAGTTAAAAACTCGGGGGTTCATCAGGTTTCAGTCGGACAACATCACGACTGTAGCTTACATCAACCATCAAGGAGGGACAAGAAGCTCCCTAGCAATGATGGAAGTATCAAAGATAATTCGCTGGGCAGAGTCTCACTCTTGCCACCTGTCAGCAATCCACATCCCGGGAGTGGAGAACTGGGAGGCGGATTTCTTGAGTCGCCAGACTTTTCATCCGGGGGAGTGGGAACTTCATCCGGAGGTCTTTGCCCAAATACTTCGACGTTGGGGCAAACCAGAGATAGATCTCATGGCGTCTCGCCAGAACGCCAAACTTCCTCGCTACGGGTCCAGATCCAGGGATCCGGGAGCGGTTCTGATAGATGCTTTGACAGCACCTTGGATCTTCGGGATGGCTTATGTGTTTCCACCCTTCCCGCTGCTTCCTCGATTGATTGCCAAAATCAAACAGGAGAGAGCATCAGTGATTCTAATAGCGCCTGCATGGCCACGCAGGACTTGGTATGCAGATCTAGTGGACATGTCATCCTGTCCGCCTTGGTCTCTACCTCTAAGACAGGACCTTCTGATACAGGGTCTATTCAAACATCAAAATCTAACTTCTCTGAAGCTGACTGCTTGGAAATTGAACGCTTGATTTTATCAAAACGTGGTTTTTCTGAGTCGGTTATTGATACCCTGATACAGGCTAGGAAGCCTGTTACCAGAAGGATTTACCATAAGATATGGCGTAAATACCTATACTGGTGCGAATCCAAAGGTTACTCCTGGAGTAAGGTTAGGATTCCTAGGATATTGTCCTTTCTACAAGAAGGTTTAGAAAAGGGTTTATCGGCTAGCTCATTAAAGGGACAGATCTCAGCTCTGTCCATCTTGTTACACAGGCGTCTGTCAGAAAATCCAGACGTCCAGGCCTTTTGTCAGGCTTTAGCTAGGATCAAGCCTGTGTTTAAAACTGTTGCTCCGCCATGGAGTCTAAACCTTGTTCTTAACGTTCTACAAGGAGTTCCGTTTGAACCCCTTCATTCCATTGATATAAAGTTGTTATCTTGGAAAGTGTTATTTTTGATGGCTATTTCTTCGGCTCGGAGAGTCTCTGAGTTATCAGCTTTACATTGTGATTCTCCTTATTTGATTTTTCATTCAGATAAGGTAGTTCTGCGTACAAAACCTGGGTTCTTACCTAAGGTAGTCACTAACAGGAACATCAATCAAGAGATCGTGGTGCCTTCCCTGTGCCCGAATCCTTCTTCAAAGAAGGAACGTCTTCTACACAATCTGGATGTAGTTCGTGCCCTCAAGTTCTACTTGCAGGCAACTAAGGATTTTCGACAAACGTCTTCCCTGTTTGTCGTGTACTCTGGTCAGAGGAGAGGTCATAAGGCTTCGGCTACCTCTCTCTCCTTCTGGCTTCGTAGCATAATTCGTTTAGCCTATGAGACTGCTGGACAGCAGCCTCCTGAAAGAATTACAGCTCATTCTACTAGAGCTGTGGCTTCCACTTGGGCCTTTAAGAATGAGGCCTCTGTTGAACAGATTTGCAAGGCTGCAACTTGGTCTTCGCTTCATACTTTTTCCAAATTTTACAAATTTGACACTTTTGCTTCTTCGGAGGCTATTTTTGGGAGAAAGGTTCTTCAGGCAGTGGTTCCTTCTGTATAATGAGCCTGCCTATCCCTCCCGTCATCCGTGTACTTTTGCTTTGGTATTGGTATCCCAGAAGTAATGATGACCCGTGGACTGATCACACATAACAGAAGAAAACATAATTTATGCTTACCTGATAAATTCCTTTCTTCTGTTGTGTGATCAGTCCACGGCTCGCCCTGTTGTTTAAGGCAGGTAAATATCTTTTAAATTATACTCCAGTCACCACTTCATCCTTGGTTTCTCCTTTCTCGTTGATTCTTGGTCGAATGACTGGGAGTGACGTAGAGGGGAGGAGCTATATGCAGCTCTGCTGGGTGAATCCTCTTGCATTTCCTGTTGGGGAGGAGTTATATCCCAGAAGTAATGATGACCCGTGGACTGATCACACAACAGAAGAAAGGAATTTATCAGGTAAGCATAAATTATGTTTTTTTCTCCATTTCCCTTCGGTCGAATGACTGGGGGTTGTGGGTAATGGAGTGATACTTAGCAGTTTAACTGTGGTGCTCTTTGCCTCTTCCTGCTGGCCAGGAGTGATATTCCCAACAGTAATTACTCAAGCCGTGGACCCACCATATCCGGAAATAAATAAATCTATCGGGTAAGCATAAATTTTAGTTTCTCTTGTAAGGTGTATCCAGTCCACAGGTTCATCCATTACTTGTGGGATATTCTCCTTCCCAACAGGAAGTTGCAAGAGGACACCCACAGCAGAGCTGTCTATAACTCTCGACAAGATAGGAAGTATCAAGAGATATGTGGTGACTTATGTAGTGTTACCGTCTATCAAGAGTTTGTTATTTTTAAACGCTACCGGCGTTGTACTGTTTTACTCTCAGGCAGAAATTAGAAGAAGAATTCTGCCTGGAGGTTCATGATCTTAGCGGTTTGTAACTAAGGTCCATTGCTGTTCTCACACATAACTGAAGAGTATGGGAAAACTTCAGTTGGGGGAACGGTCTGCAGATTACCAGCTTTGAGGTATGTTCAGTATTTTTATTTCTAGAGAGATTAATAAGTTCTAGAAAATGCTGACAGAGCCTTGTGTATTTGAGGTAAGCTAGATGCAGTGATTTAAAGACGACTGGGATCATGCTTACAAAACAGGGTAATACTCATGTTAATACTCATATTACTTAGTGACAAAACATTTACATGTTTCATAAATAGGAGATAAGTCTTTATTGGGGGCCTAGTTTTCCACATGGCTAGTCAGATACTCCTAGGAGTATTTTCTTAAGGCCCCTCTGACATCCAGTACATGGTGGGAGGGGCCTATTTTCGCGCTCTAGATGTGCAGTTTCCTTCAGACTGAGACATCCAGCTTCCCTAGAGGAGTCCTCTGGCATCTGAGGACCATTATAAAGGGTTTATTTCTTCCCTAAATCGTATTTGAGGGCAGGTAGGAGCCTCAGCAGAGCTGTGGCAAGGTGCTCAACTGTCTTTTACCGGTGGTTGACGTTTTTTTAAATCCGGTTTGGGGGCTAAGGGGTTAATCATCCATTTGCAAGTGGGTGCAATGTTGCTTTAGTCCCTTACACACACTGTAAACATTTTGAATACTTTACTATATTTTTACACTGTTTTGCAGTTTAAGTGCTAGTTTTTTTTCTCTTAAAGGCACAGTAACGTTTTTGTTTAATTGCTGTTTCACCTTTATTAAAGTATTTTCCAAGCTTGCTTGTCTCATTGCTAGTCTGTTAAACATGTCTGACATAGAGGAAACTCCTTGTTCAATATGTTTGGAAGCCATTGTGGAACCCCCTCTTAGAATGTGTACCAAATGTACTGAAATTTCTATAAACTATAAAGACCATATTATGGCGTTTAAAGATTTATCTCCAGACGATTCTCTGACTGAAAAAAGGGAGATTATGCCATCTAGCTCTCCCCATGTGTCAGAACCTATAACTCCCGCTCAAGTGACGCCAAGTACATCTAGCGCGTCTAATTCTTTTACCTTACAGGACATGGCGGCAGTTATGAATGCTACCCTCTCAGAGGTATTGTCCAAACTGCCAGGATTACAAGGTAAGCGAGACAGCTCTGGGGCTTGAACTAATACAGAGCTTTCTGACGCTTTAATACCTGTGTCCGATATACCCTCACAATACTCAGAAGCCGAGGCAGGAGAGCTTCTATCTGTGGGTGACATTTCAGATTCAGGGAAGGCGTTGCTTCAGTCTGATTCTGAATTGACAGCATTTAAATTTAAGCTCGAACACCTCCGCTTATTGCTTAGGGAGGTTTTAGTGACTCTGGACGACTGTGAACCCATTGTAGTTCCAGAGAAATTGTGTAAGATGGATAAATACTTTGCAGTGCCTGTTTACACTGATGTTTTTCCAGTCCCTAAGAGGTTTTCTGAAATTATTACTAAGGAATGGGATAGACCAGGTGTGCCGTTCTCTCCCCCTCCTGCTTTTAAAAAGATGTTTCCCATAGATGCCGCCATATGGGACTCGTGGCAGACGGTCCCTAAGGTGGAGGGAGCAGTCTCTACCCTAGCTAAGCGTACAACTATCCCTGTCAAGGACAGTTGTGCTTTCCTAGATCCTATGGATAAAAAATTGGAAGGTCTCCTTAAGAAAATTTTTATACATCAGGGTTTTATTCTCCAGCCTCTTGCATGCATTGCCCCAGTTACTGCTGCAGCGGCTTTTTGGTTTGAGTCTCTTGAGGAGGCTCTACAGGTGGAGACCCTGTTAGATGAAATTTCAGTCAGGATTAAAGCTCTTAAGTTAGCTAATTCCTTTATTTCTGACGCCGTTTTTCATTTAACCAAGCTAACGGCTAAGAATTCAGGTTTTGCCATTCTGGCGCGTAGGGCGCTATGGCTTAAGTCCTGGTCAGCAGATGTTACTTCAAAGTCTAAGCTTCTTAACATCCCCTTCAAGGGACAGACCCTATTCGGGCCTGGTCTGAAGGAGATCATTTCTGATATTACTGGAGGAAAAGGTCACGCCCTTCCTCAGGATAGGTCCAAAAAGTTAAGGACCAAACAGAATAATTTTCGTTCCTTTCGAAACTTCAAGATTGGCGCAGCTTCAGCTTCCTCTAATACAAAACAAGAGGGAAATTTCGCCCAGTCCAAACCAGTCTGGAGGCCTAACCAGGTTTGGAACAAGGGGAAGCAGGCCAAAAAAACCTGCTGCTGCCTCTAAGACAGCATGAAGGAGTAACCCCCGATCCGGGACCGGATCTAGTAGGGGGCAGACTTTCTCTCTTCGCTGAGGCTTGGGCAAGAGACGTCCAGGATCCCTGGGCACTAGAGATTGTTTCCCAGGGATATCTTCTGGAATTCAAAGGTTCGTCTCCAAAGGGGAGATTTCACCTCTCACAACTATCTGCAAACCAGATAAAGAGAGAGGCATTCTTACTTTGCGTTCAAGACCTACTGGTTATGGGAGTGATCCACCCAGTTCCAAGGGAGGAACAGGGGCAGGGTTTCTATTCAAAACTGTTTATAGTTCCCAAAAAAGAGGGGACGTTCAGACCAATCTTGGATCTCAAGATCCTAAACAAATTTCTCAGGGTCCCATCTTTCAAGATGGAGACAATCCGAACCATCCTCCCTATTATCCAGGAGGGTCAATATATGACTACAGTGGACTTAAAGGATGCTTATCTCCACATTCCGATTCACAGAGATCATCATCAGTTCCTCAGGTTCGCCTTCCTAGACAGGCATTACCAGTTTGTGGCTCTTCCCTTCGGATTAGCCACGGCGCCAAGAATCTTTACAAAGGTTCTAGGGTCTCTACTGGCAGTTCTATACAAGTAGTGTAGTACAGCAACCAACCGGAGAATAATGCTCGTGAAGACAGGGGCTCTGCCAGGGTCCCCTAACATCTATGATACAACAATTTTGTCCACAGCACTATTATATCAATTATTCTTTATTTTCTGTTTAAGATACAGACATAAATTGCGACGTTTCGAGTGTTGCCACTCTTACTCACGCATGAGTAAGAGTGGCAACACTCGAAACGTCGCAATTTATGTCTGTATCTTAAACAGAAAATAAAGAATAATTGATATAATAGTGCTGTGGACAAAATTGTTGTATCATATACTGGCAGTTCTAAGGCCGCGGGGCATAGCGGTGGCTCCTTACCTAGACGACATCCTGATCCAGGCGTCGACTTTTCAAATCGCCAAGTCCCATACGGACATAGTTCTGGCCTTTCAGAGGTCTCATGGGTGGAAGGTGAACAGAGAAAAGAGTTCACTCTCTCCTCTCACAAGAGTTTCTTTCCTACGAACTCTCATCGATTCGGTAGAAATGAAATTTTTTCTGACAGAGGTCAGGATATCAAAGCTTCTAACTTCTTGCCATGCTCTTCATTCCACTTCTCGGCCATCAGTAGCTCAGTGTATGGAAATGATTAGCCTAATGGTAGCGGCAATGGACATAGTTCCGTTTGCCCGCCTACATCTCAGACCACTGCAATTTTGCATGCTCAATCAGTGGGATGGGGACTACAAAGATTTATCTCCTCTGTTAAATCGGGATCAAGAGACCAGGGATTCTCTTCTCTGGTGGTTATCTCGGGTCCATCTGTCCAGGGGAATGAGTTTCTGCAGGCCAGAGTGGACTATAGTGACGACAGATGCCAGCCTTCTGGGCTGGGGCGCAGTCTGGAATTCCCTGAAGGCTCAGGGTTAATGGACTCAGGAGGAGGCCCTCCTTCCGACAAAAATTCTGGAGCTAAGAGCGATATTCAATGCTCTTCAGGCTTGGCCTCAACTAGTCGGACAATATCACGACTGTAGCCTATATCAACCATCAGGGGGGAACAAGGAGTCCCCTGGCAATGATGGAGGTTTCCAAGATAATTTTATGGGCAGAAGTTCACTCTTGCCATCTCTCGGCTATCCATATCCCAGGAGTAGAGAACTGGGAGGCGGACTTTCTAAGTCGGCAGACTTTTCATCCAGGGGAATGGGAGCTCAATCCGGAGGTATTTGCCCAGCTGATTCAATTATGGGGCAAACCAGAACTGGATCTGATGGTGTCTCATCAGAACGCCAAGCTTCCTTGTTACGGGTCCAGGTCAAGGGATCCCCAGGCAACGCTGATAGATGCTCTTGCAGTGCCCTGGTCCTTCAGCCTGGCTTATGTGTTTCCACCATTTCCTCTCCTCCCTCGTCTGATTGCCAAGATCAAGCAGGAGAGAGCTTCGGTGATTTTGATAGCACCTGCGTGGCCACGCATGACTTGGTATGCAGATCTGGTGGACATGTCATCTTTTCCACCATGGACTCTGCCGCTGAGGCAGGACCTTCTACTCCAAGGTCCATTCAAACATCCAAATCTAGTTTCTCTGCGTCTGACTGCTTGGAGATTGAACGCTTGATTTTATCAAAACGTGGTTTCTCCGAGTCGGTCATTGATACCTGGATTCAGGCTCGAAAGCCTGTCACCAGGAAAATCTATCATAAGATATGGTGTAAATATCTTCATTGGTGTGAATCCAAGGGTTACTAGTGGAGTAAGGTCAGGATTCCTAGGATACTATCTTTTCTCCAAGAAGGATTGGAAAAGGGATTATCGGTTAGTTCCTTAAAGGGACAGATTTCTGCTCTGTCTATTCTTTTGCACAAGCGTCTGGCTGATGTTCCAGACGTTCAGGCGTGTTGTCAGGCTTTGGTTAGAATCAGACCTGTGTTTAAACCTGTTGCTCCGCCATGGAGTTTAAATTTAGTTCTTAAAGTTCTTCAAGGGGTTCCGTTTGAACCCTTGCATTCCATAGATATCAAGCTTTTATCTTGGAAAGTTCTGTTTTTAGTAGTTATCTCTTTGGCTCGAAGAGTTTCAGAGTGATCTGCCTTACAGTGTGATTCCCCTTATCTGATCTCCATGCAGATAAGGTAGTTTTGCGTACCAAACCTGGGTTTCTCCCTAAGGTAGTATCTAATAGGAATATCAATCAGGAAATTGTTGTTCCGTCACTGTGTCCTAATCCTTCTTCAAAGAAGGAACGTCTGTTACACAATCTTGACGTGGTTCATGCTTAAAAGTTTTATTTGCAAGCTACTAAGGATTTTCGTCAAACATCTGCATTGTTTGTTGTCTACTCTGGAAAGAGGAGAGGCCAAAAGGCTTCGGCAACTTCTCTTTCTTTTTGGCTGAGAAGCATAATCTGTTTAGCTTATGAGACTGCTGGCCAGCAGCCTCCTGAAAGAATTACAGCTCATTCTACTAGAGCGGTAGCTTCCACATGGGCTTTTAAACATGAGGCCTCTGTTGAACAGATTTGTAAGGCGGCGAGTTGGTCTTCGCTTCATACTTTTTCTAAATTCTACAAATTTGATATTTTTGCTTCCTCGGAGGCTATTTTTGGGAAAAAGGTCTTGCAGTGGTGCCTTCCATTTAAGTGCCTTCCTTGTCCCTCCCTTCATCCGTGTCCTAAAGCTTTGGTATTGGTATCCCACAAGTAATGGATGAACCCGTGGACTGGATACACCTTACAAGAGAAAACAAAATTTATGCTTACCTGATAAATTTCTTTCTCTTGTGGTGTATCCAGTCCACGGCCCGCCCTGTCATTTTAAGGCAGGTGTTTTTATTTTTTTAACTACAGTCACCACTGCACCCTATAGTTTCTCCTTTTTCTTACTTGTCTTCGGTCGAATGACTGGAGGTGGGTGTTGGGGGAGGAGCTATAAAGACAGCTCTGCTGTGGGTGTCCTCTTTCAACTTCCTGTTTGGAAGGAGAATATCCCACAAGTAATGGATGAACCCGTGGACTGGATACACCACAAGAGAGAGAAATTTATCAGGTAAGCATAAATTTTGTTTTTTTCTACATTCTAACTAATCTATCTTTTCCCATAGGTCTATTGTTGGTATGACAATGTATAACCAAGCCACACAAGAAATTGCAAAGCCTTCAGAGTTGCTGACAAGCGTAAGATCATACATGACTGTGCTCCAGTCAATTGAAAATTATGTACAAATTGACATCACAAGGGTTTTCAATAATGTTCTGCTTCAGCAGACCCAACATTTAGACAGTCACGGCGAGCCAACCATCACCAGTTTATACACTAATTGGTAAGTTGTAAGAAATAGGCTTTAAGGCCTGTAAATACAACTTTGTTTGTCTTCTGTCAGGACATAGTCTGCTTGTATTTCTAACAATGGCTAATGCAGTAACGTAGAAGATATATGTTCAAAATAAGCATTCTCTATGGGCCAAAGGATATATACCACCATTCAAATCCTCATTGCTGCAATTTGCTTATTGCTGGAATAAAGAGAGACAGACTAATGAGCATGCCCTTTTGCATTAGAGTATGTAATGTTTGTATTACTGGCCCTAGATAACTGTGTTTAAGACCCACAGCCCCAGACAGCTAGTTCCTGAGCAGGACATGGCTTTCTTCTGAAGCTTCTTCAGCCAATCTGAAGCACCAGTTGCACGACTGCCAGTCACATTTTTTTGTTTAACCTGTGTTCAGGGGTTAAACACCTCATTATCTAAAGGCGGTAATCTTTTAAAATATTCAATTTTATGTGTCTTCCTGTGTGTAGAAAGCAGAAATATATATTTCCTTCCATACGGCAGGGAGAGTCCAAAACTTCATTCCTTACTGTTGGGAAATACAACACCTGGCCACCAGGAGGAGGCAAAGACACCCCAGCCAAAGGCTTAAATATCCCTCCCACTTCCCCTTTCCCCCAGTCATTCTTTACCTTTCGTCACTATAGGAGGTGGCAGAGAAGTGTCAGAAGATTTGGATAGTCCTGTAATGGGTATGTTCCCTTTGAGAAATGACTGGAGTTTTAAGTAATCATGTCAACCTCTCAGTGAGAGTATTGATGAAAGTTAGAGTCTGGAGATGCTAACAGTTCCTAAGCAATCCGTGTTGACGAGTTTCACTGCTTGCTGCTACACACTCAAGTCCATGTCATAAGCGCTGCTGCAAGACTGTCACACTTGAGAGGCTGTGCCTGTTCCACAGCATGGATCCTGGAGGGTAAGACCGTTTTTTATATATACATTTTAAAACACTATACAGGGTAATAAGGTGGCTCCTTTATACCTCAGTAGGATCAAGGGTTAATATCTCCTTCAGGGAGATTATTTGAACAGTTTGGGAATTTATATCTGCTTAATGTGAGAGTTTAGGCTCATAGGCTGTGTGTTTTTGGCTTGGAACAAACAGGATTCACTTTCATTTTTTGAAGTGGTACACAGCTCATAATAGCTTGGCACCCTTTTTCATAGCAGGGGAAGTCCTGTCTTACGTACCGTGTGACCGGGTGCGGTCTCTTTAATTTCCTAAGATCCTGCTGCAGACATTACTCCTGAGGAGAGCGTTTTCAGTGTTAGCTGTCTGGGTCTAGGAGGTGGTGAGTGCCCTAGCCATTGGGAGTATTAAAGTGCCATTAAATAAAGTTGAGTCACCATGCAACTTTATTTAAAATTGTCAATACAAAGTATAGGGAAAGGGGGCATGCTGCTTAGAAACCTGTATCTCAGGGGATCTAAGCAGCTACAGACCCCCAAGACCATTGGAAAGGTAATCACCTAACCTTTCCAATGGTATAAGTCTTGGGGATCTAGGGGGGAAATAAAAAAGTGTAAAAAAAAAAAAGTTTTTTAAAAATTGTAAAAAAACAGAAAAATATTAATTCAGCTTAGCAATCAAAGGGTTAAATAAAAGCGTTTCTTTTTTATGTCCTTCTGTGGGTATATACAAAGCTATGGAGGACTCTGATACTACATTAGAAGCTTCCGCTCCTTCTGTACTGATTAATAATTCCTGTTTATATTGTAAGGAGGCTATAGTTTGCCCACCTGCTCAATTTTGTTCCATTTGCCTAAACACTGTTATAAAGTCTAAGAAGGGGAGACAAGCCTGCTAATACTCATATTGCTATTAGCCCTTCTGAGCCGTCTACTTCTCAGGAATCTGGGTCCCGAGAAATTACTACCCTTTCTACATTACCCGCTCCACATGCAGTTCCCCGCGGCTCAACTAATCCTCCATCTGGAGGGGGCTTTTTTCCAGTGGACTTTACCGCGCAGTTACATTCGGCGGTGTCTGCTGCCCTGCGTGCCTTACCTCGCTCTAACAAACGCAAAATAAAGGTTAAACATAGTTCTCCAGACCTAGAGTCTGTTTCTAGAGAATCAGGCTCCCAGTGTGAAAATCCAAAATGTCCCCCCCCCCCATTATACAGTGCAACTTTCCTTTTCTCTCTATCATTTATTTTTAAATGAAGCACCCATAGAGGCACCTACAGACACGAGACGTGTACACAAATGGGCACCCTTACACAGCCACATGCACAAACTCATACAGACATCCAAATTCAGACACACTCAGGCACCAATAGACTTCTACATGCACAGACATATACAGATACCAATAGGCCTCCACATGTAAACACACTATACACACAAACATAACCTATGTGTGTGTGTGTATATATATATATATATATATATATATATATATATATATATATATATATATATATATATATATATATATATATATATATACAGGTAGCCCTCAGTTTACGCCGGGGTTAGGTTCCAGAAGGAATGGTTGTAAATCGAAACCGTTGTAAATTGAAACCCAGTTTATAATGTAAGTCAATGGGAAGTGAGGGAGATTGGTTCTAGGCCCCTCTTAAAATTGTCATAAGTAACCTAATACATTATTTTTAAAGCTTTGAAATAAAGACTGTAAATTCTAAACAGCATTATAAACCTAATTAATCACACAACACAGAATATATAATAAAACTAAGTTAAATTAACAAAAACTTTTGCTAAACAGCATTATAAACCTAATACAATTATCACATTTTCCTGCAAACAGTTCTTTCAATGCATTCCAATCTGGACTGATTTATAGACAGGAAGATCTTGTTCCTTTGAAATCTGCTCGATAGCTCAGGTCTGGTTAAACTGATTAATTTCAGCTTGCTTGGCTTTTCTGCAACACAAGCTGACAGCTCCCCCTACTGGCTATTTTTAAAAAAATGCACTGCTTCTCAATGCTTCTCAATAGCAGTCACATGACTGGAAAAAAAGGTTGTTATTCTGAAACGGTGTAAATTGAACCGTTGTAAAACGAGGGCCACCTGTATATATATATATATATATGTGTGTGTGTATATATATATATATATATATATATATATATATATATATATATATATATATATATATAAAATATAATATAAACAGACACTAAAATATAAATCCACTATCCCTGCATTTATGTCATCCTGACACTATGTGATTTATTCTAGCAGATTGGTTGGTATATCACACACATCTTTTTTCATTTTTTTTCTTTAACTGCTTATTAGTCCAATGTATAAATATTTAATGATAAGGTACCTTTCTCCAACATAGGTGTGTCCGGTCCACGGCGTCATCCTTACTTGTGGGATATTCTCTTCCCCAACAGGAAATGGCAAAGAGCCCAGCAAAGCTGGTCACATGATCCCTCCTAGGCTCCGCCTACCCCAGTCATTCTCTTTGCCGTTGTACAGGCAACATCTCCACGGAGATGGCTTAGAGTTTTTTAGTGTTTAACTGTAGTTTTTCATTATTCAATCAAGAGTTTGTTATTTTCAAATAGTGCTGGTATGTACTATTTACTCAGAAACAGAAAAGAGATGAAGAATTCTGTTTGTATGAGGAAAATGATTTTAGCAACCGTAACTAAAATCCATGGCTGTTCCACACAGGACTGTTGAGAACAATTAACTTCAGTTGGGGGAACAGTGTGCAGTCTCTTGCTGCTTGAGGTATGACACATTCTAACAAGACGATGTAATGCTGGAAGCTGTCATTTTCCCTATGGGATCCGGTAAGCCATGTTTATTACGATCGTAAATAAGGGCTTCACAAGGGCTTATTTAGACTGTAGACTTTTCTGGGCTAAATCGATTCATTATTAACGCATATTTAGCCTTGAGGAATCATTTTATCTGGGTATTTTGATATAATAATATCGGCAGGCACTGTATTAGACACCTTATTTCTTAGGGGCTTTCCCAAAGCATAAGCAGAGTCTCATTTTCGCGCCGGTGTGGCGCACTTGTTTTTGAGAGGCATGGCATGCAGTCGCATGTGAGAGGAGCTCTGATACTTAGAAAAGACTTTCTGAAGGCGTCATTTGGTATCGTATTCCCCTTTGGGTTTGGTTGGGTCTCAGCAAAGCAGATACCAGGGACTGTAAAGGGGTTAAAGCTTAAAACGGCTCCGGTTCCGTTATTTTAAGGGTTAAAGCTTCCAAATTTGGTGTGCAATATTTTTAAGGCTTTAAGACACTGTGGTGAAAATTTGGTGAATTTTGAACAATTCCTTCATGTTTTTTCGCAATTGCAGTAATAAAGTGTGTTCAGTTTAAAATTTAAAGTGACAGTAACGGTTTTATTTTAAAACGTTTTTTGTACTTTCTTATCAAGTTTATGCCTGTTTAACATGTCTGAACTACTAGATAGACTGTGTTCTGAATGTGGGGAAGCCAGAATTCCTATTCATTTAAATAAATGTGATTTATGTGATAATGACAATGATGCCCAAGATGATTCCTCAAGTGAGGGGAGTAAGCATGGTACTGCATCATTCCCTCCTTCGTCTACACGAGTCTTGCCCACTCAGGAGGCCCCTAGTACATCTAGCGCGCCAATACTCCTTACTATGCAACAATTAACGGCTGTAATGGATAATTCTGTCAAAAACATTTTAGCCAAAATGAACCCTTGTCAGCGTAAGCGTGGCTGCTCTGTTTTAGTTACTGAAGAGCATGACGACGCTGATATTAATATCTCTGAAGGGCCCCTAACCCAATCTGAGGGGGCCAGGGAGGTTTTGTCTGAGGGAGAAATTACTGATTTAGGGAACATTTCTCAGCAGGCTGAATCTGATGTGATTACATTTAAATTTAAGTTGGAACATCTCCGCATTTTGCTTAAGGAGGTATTATCCACTCTGGATGATTGTGAAAATTTGGTCATCCCAGAGAAACTATGTAAAATGGACAAGTTCCTAGAGGTGCCGGGGCTCCCAGAAGCTTTTCCTATACCCAAGCGGGTGGCGGACATTGTTAATAAAGAATGGGAAAGGCCCGGTATTCCTTTCGTCCCTCCCCCCATATTTAAAAAATTGTTTCCTATGGTCGACCCCAGAAAGGACTTATGGCAGTCAGTCCCCAAGGTCGAGGGAGCGGTTTCTACTTTAAACAAACGCACCACTATACCCATAGAGGATAGTTGTGCTTTCAAAGATCCTATGGATAAAAAATTAGAAGGTTTGCTTAAAAAGATGTTTGTTCAGCAGGGTTACCTTCTACAACCCATTTCATGCATTGTCCCTGTCACTACAGCCGCATATTTCTGGTTTGATGAACTGATAAAGGTGCTCGACAGTGATTCTCCTCCTTATGAGGAGATTATGGACAGGATCAATGCTCTCAAATTGGCTAATTCTTTCACTCTAGACGCCACTTTGCAATTGGCTAGGTTAGCGGCTAAGAATTCTGGGTTTGCTATTGTGGCGCGCAGAGCGCTTTGGTTGAAATCTTGGTCGGCTGATGCGTCTTCCAAGAACAAGCTACTAAACATTCCTTTCAAGGGGAAAACGCTGTTTGGTCCTGACTTGAAAGAGATTATCTCTGATATCACTGGGGGTAAGGGCCACGCCCTTCCTCAGGATCGGCCTTTCAAGGCAAAAAATAGACCTAATTTTCGTCCCTTTCGTAAAAACGGACCAGCCCAAGGTGCTACGTCCTCTAAGCAAGAGGGTAATACTTCTCAGGCCAAGCCAGCTTGGAGACCAATGCAAGGCTGGAACAAGGGAAAGCAGGCCAAGAAACCTGCCACTGCTACCAAGACAGCATGAAATATTGGCCCCCGATCCGGGACCGGATCTGGTGGGGGGCAGACTCTCTCTCTTCGCTCAGGCTTGGGCAAGAGATGTTCTGGATCCTTGGGCGCTAGAAATAGTCTCCCAGGGTTATCTTCTGGAATTCAAGGGACTTCCCCCAAGGGGGAGGTTCCACAGGTCTCAGTTGTCTTCAGACCACTTAAAAAGACAGGCGTTCTTACATTGTGTAGAAGACCTGTTAAAAATGGGAGTGATTCATCCTGTTCCATTAAGAGAACAAGGGATGGGGTTCTACTCCAATCTGTTCATAGTTCCCAAAAAAGAGGGAACGTTCAGACCAATCTTAGATCTCAAGATCTTAAACAAATTTCTCAAGGTCCCATCGTTCAAGATGGAAACCATTCGAACTATCCTTCCTTCCATCCAGGAAGGTCAATTCATGACCACGGTGGATTTAAAGGATGCGTATCTACATATTCCTATCCACAAGGAACATCATCGGTTCCTAAGGTTTGCATTCCTGGACAAACATTACCAGTTTGTGGCGCTTCCTTTCGGATTAGCCACTGCTCCAAGGATTTTCACAAAGGTACTAGGGTCCCTTCTAGCGGTGCTAAGACCAAGGGGCATTGCAGTAGTACCCTACCTGGACGACATTCTGATTCAAGCATCGTCCCTTCCTCAAGCAAAGGCTCACACGGACATTGTCCTGGCCTTTCTCAGATCTCACGGCTGGAAAGTGAACGTGGAAAAGAGTTCTCTATCCCCGTCAACAAGGGTTCCCTTTTTGGGAACAATTATAGACTCCTCAGAAATGAGGATTTTTCTAACAGAGGCCAGAAAAACAAAACTTCTGGACTCTTGTCGGATACTTCATTCCTTTCCTCTTCCTTCCGTAGCTCAGTGCATGGAAGTGATCGGGTTGATGGTAGCGGCAATGGACATAGTTCCTTTTGCGCGCATTCATCTAAGACCATTACAACTGTGCATGCTCAGTCAGTGGAATGGGGACTATACAGACTTGTCTCCAAAGATACAAGTAAATCAGAGGACCAGAGACTCACTCCGTTGGTGGCTGTCCCTGGACAACCTGTCACAAGGGATGACATTCCGCAGACCAGAGTGGGTCATTGTCACGACCGACGCCAGTCTGATGGGCTGGGGCGCGGTCTGGGGATCCCTGAAAGCTCAGGGTCTTTGGTCTCGGGAAGAATCTCTTCTACCGATAAATATTCTGGAACTGAGAGCGATATTCAATGCTCTCAAGGCTTGGCCTCAGCTAGCGAGGACCAAGTTCATACGGTTTCAATCAGACAACATGACGACTGTTGCGTACATCAACCATCAGGGGGGAACAAGGAGTTCCCTAGCGATGGAAGAAGTGACCAAGATTATTCTATGGGCGGAGTCTCACTCCTGCCACCTGTCTGCTATCCACATCCCGGGAGTGGAAAATTGGGAAGCGGATTTTCTGAGTCGTCAGACATTGCATCCGGGGGAGTGGGAACTCCATCCGGAAATCTTTGCCCAAGTCACTCAGCTGTGGGGCATTCCAGACATGGATCTAATGGCCTCTCGTCAGAACTTCAAAGTTCCCTGTTACGGGTCCAGATCCAGGGATCCCAAGGCGGCTCTAGTGGATGCACTAGTAGCACCTTGGACCTTCAAACTAGCTTATGTGTTCCCGCCGTTTCCTCTCATCCCCAGGCTGGTAGCCAGGATCAATCAGGAGAGGGCGTCGGTGATCTTGATAGCTCCTGCGTGGCCACGCAGGACTTGGTATGCAGATCTGGTGAATATGTCATCGGCTCCACCTTGGAAGCTACCTTTGAGACGAGACCTTCTTGTTCAGGGTCCGTCCGAACATCCGAATCTGGTTTCACTCCAGCTGACTGCCTGGAGATTGAACGCTTGATTTTATCGAAGCGAGGTTTCTCAGATTCTGTTATCGATACTCTTGTTCAGGCCAGAAAGCCTGTAACTAGAAAGATTTACCACAAAATTTGGAAAAAATATATCTGTTGGTGTGAATCTAAAGGATTCCCTTGGGACAAGGTTAAGATTCCTAGGATTCTATCCTTCCTTCAAGAAGGATTGGAAAAAGGATTATCGGCAAGTTCCCTGAAGGGACAGATTTCTGCCTTGTCGGTGTTACTTCACAAAAAGCTGGCAGCTGTGCCAGATGTTCAAGCCTTTGTTCAGGCTCTGGTTAGAATCAAGCCTGTTTACAAACCTTTGACTCCTCCTTGGAGTCTCAATTTAGTTCTTTCAGTTCTTCAGGGGGTTCCGTTTGAACCCTTACATTCCGTTGATATTAAGTTATTATCTTGGAAAGTTTTGTTTTTAGTTGCAATTTCTTCTGCTAGAAGAGTTTCAGAATTATCTGCTCTGCAGTGTTCCCCTCCTTATCTGGTGTTCCATGCAGATAAGGTGGTTTTACGTACTAAACCGAAACCAGTTTCAAAGAAGGAACGTTTGTTGCACAATTTGGATGTTGTTCGCGCTCTAAAATTCTATTTAGATGCTACAAAGGATTTTAGACAAACATCTTCCTTGTTTGTTGTTTATTCAGGTAAAAGGAGAGGTCAAAAAGCAACTTCTACCTCTCTCTCTTTTTGGATTAAAAGCATCATCAGATTGGCTTACGAGACTGCCGGACGGCAGCCTCCCGAAAGAATCACAGCTCATTCCACTAGGGCTGTGGCTTCCACATGGGCCTTCAAGAACGAGGCTTCTGTTGATCAGATATGTAGGGCAGCGACTTGGTCTTCACTGCACACTTTTACCAAATTTTACAAGTTTGATACTTTTGCTTCTTCTGAGGCTATTTTTGGGAGAAAGGTTTTGCAAGCCGTGGTGCCTTCCATTTAGGTGACCTGATTTGCTCCCTCCCTTCATCCGTGTCCTAAAGCTTTGGTATTGGTTCCCACAAGTAAGGATGACGCCGTGGACCGGACACACCTATGTTGGAGAAAACAGAATTTATGTTTACCTGATAAATTTCTTTCTCCAACGGTGTGTCCGGTCCACGGCCCGCCCTGGTTTTTTTAATCAGGTCTGATAATTTATTTTCTTTAACTACAGTCACCACGGTACCATATGGTTTCTCCTATGCAAATATTCCTCCTTAACGTCGGTCGAATGACTGGGGTAGGCGGAGCCTAGGAGGGATCATGTGACCAGCTTTGCTGGGCTCTTTGCCATTTCCTGTTGGGGAAGAGAATATCCCACAAGTAAGGATGACGCCGTGGACCGGACACACCGTTGGAGAAAGAAATTTATCAGGTAAACATAAATTCTGTTTTTTATTCACCCATTTCTTAGCACTTTAAGGAATGCATGATAAAAAAAATAATAAGAGCAAACAGTAAAGTTTTAACAAATGCAAAAATTGGTTCAGGTAGTTAGTAATACTTTAATCAGTTGTCAACTGCTCCCTGGTCTATCCCCTCACGTCTTTATATGAAAGCTTTCTATATAAAAAAAAAGTATTCAGTATGACATTAGATATACACATACAACATGTAAGCTATGCTTGGTAGAGACTTTGCTTTGCAGGTGTGCAACTAGACTTGCAGACCTCATAAGTGACCCATATCTGCCATCATTCTGTTGTCAATGAAATAATCCCCTCATAAACCGCGATATGTCAGGCCTTTCTCCCACCTGCTCCCAGCACAAAGTACCATCTAGCTACAGGAGGCTTTACCTCTATGGGGTAAACAAAACGCGTGACTAAATCTGAGGCGCATGGAACAGGGTACTCCACATCTACTTTATATGTAGTACTGTATAACATGTAGCTTGATGGAGCCCTGACCGGAGAATGCCCTTTGTACATACCTAAGTAACTCCCCCCTCCTCCGATGTCGGGCATCTCAGTCTCTGCTATCTAGCCTGCTTTACCATCCCCAGCGTACTGCCGATCACTGATTGACAGCACTGGGGTCAAGAGCAGCAAAGGGATGGGAGGGAGCCCGTTTAAACACAATAAAAGTTTGTGAAGGCTGGCCTGCTGACAAAAATCACACAGCCCTGCAGGGAAAATTCAGCACTTTCCTCAAAATGAACGTTAGCTCTGCCTGTAGCAAAATAACACATATTAAAATCACTAAGTGGCAAACAAGCTTGTGTGCTCTGAAGAAACGGTGAGCTCTGGCTGCCCTGCTGGCCTACCCTTAAAAACGGCCCTCCCTAGAGTCATCTAAATATTTAAGAATAGAAAAAATACGGCAGGCTCTCTTTCCCAAATTGAAGATAAAAAGTAAAAATTTATTAAACAACGTTAAAAGGTTATACAGACATGGCAGTAAAAACTTAGCAGGTAATCTTACATGTTTCGCGCCCCCTACAGGCGCTTAATCATAGATCTGCTGATACAGGGTCCCTTCGTTCATCAAAATCTAGATTCTCTGAGGCTGACTGCGTGGAGATTAAACGCTTAGTCTTATCCAAGAGAGGGTTTTCTGAGAGTGTTATCGATACTCTGGTTGAAGCTCATAAGCCAGTTACTCGTCGTATCTACCATAAAGTGTGGAGGACTTACTTGTACTGGTGTGAAGAGCGTGGCTTTTCTTGGCATAAGGTTAAGGTTGCCAGAATTGTATCTTTTCTCTAGGATGGTCTGGCCTTTTCGGCTAGTTCCCTAAAGGGACATATATCGGCCCTGTCGGTGTTACTGCACCAAAGATTGGCTGAGCTTCCGGATGTGCAGTCCTTTAAGTCTCTGGCTAGGATCAGACCCGTGTTTAGATCTGGGGCGCTCCGCTTTGGAGCCTCAATCTTGTTCTTAGTGTTTTACAGCAGGCTCCGTTTGAGCCTATGCATACTGTTGACATTAAATTGTTATATTGGAAGGTTCTTTTTTTGTTGGCTATTGCCTCTGTGCGCAGAGTTTCTGAGATTTCTGCTTTACAATGTAATCCCCCTTATCTGGTTTTTCATGCTGATAAGGCAGTTTTACACACTAAACGTGGGTGGTGTCGAATCGTAACATTAATCAAGAAATTGTTGTTCCTTCCTTGTGTCCTAATCCTTCTTCAGCGAAGGAACGTTTGCTTCACAATCTAGATGTGGTTCATGCCTTGAATTTCTGTCTTCAGGTTACTAAGGAATTCAGACAATCTTCCTCTTTGTTTGTCATCTATTCTGGGAAGCGTAAGGGGCAGAAGGCTACTAAGACTTCTTTATCCTTCTGGTTGAGGAGTGTCATCCGCTTTGCTTATGAGACAGCGGGACGACAGCCTCCTGACCTGAGAGGATAACGGCTCATTCCACTAGAGGGATGACTTCCTCTTAAAAGCCCAAGAACGAAGCCTCAATGGATCAGATTTGTAAGGCCTTCCTTACACACTTTTTCTAAATTTTACAAGTTTGATGTGTTTGCTTCAGCTGAAGCAGCTTTCGGGAGAAAAGTTTTGCAGGCTGTGGTGCCCTCAGAATAGGGTCTGCCTCTTTTTCTGTTCCCTCCCGTTATTCATTTAGTGTCCTCTGGAGCTTGGGTATAGTTTTCCCAATAGTAAGGAATGAAGTTGGGGACTCTCCCTACCTTATGGAAGGAAAACATAATTTATGCTTAGCAGATAAATTCCTTTCCTTCCTGGCAGGGAGTGTATGAGCCTGCCCGTAATTTTTTTTTATATATTTCTTCTTCTGGCACCTTTTATACCCTGATGTTTCTTTTCCTTTTCCTTGTTCCCTCAGCAGATAGGGGATAGGGGAAGTGGGAGGGATTTTTAAGCCTTTATCTGGGGTGTTTTTACTTCCTCCTGGTGGCCAGGTTTTGTATTTCCCAACAGTAAGGTATGAAGTCGTGGACTCTCTCTGCCAGGAAGGAAAGGAATTTATCTGGTAAGCATATATTATGTTTTTAAAGCTGTAGTTTTTAAACCTGTCAATTAGGTACATATGTAATTAGCCTTGAGAAGTCAGTAGGGTGCATGCCAAGTTCTGAGAATTAGAAATCACTCAAATTTCAGAGCTAAATTACATAAAAGGGTGTAAAATAAATAATGAAAATTATATTGCAAAGTTGTTTCATTATGCAAATTAAACATAAAACAATATCAAGGTGTTTGCTTTCCACTTAAGTATATTTCTCTTACATGGTGTATCCAGTCCACGGATTCATCCTTACTTGTGGGATATTCTCAATCCCTACAGGAAGTGGCAAAGAGAGCACACAGCAGAGCTGTCCATATAGCTCCCCTCAGGCTCCGCCCCCCCCCAGTCATTCTCTTTGCCGCTCTAACAAGTAGCATCTCCACAGGAGGGTAAAGAGTATGTGGTGTTAGATTTGTAGTTTTTATTTCTTCAATCAAGAGTTTATTTTAAAATAGTGCCGGTTTGTACTATTTACTCTGAGGCAGAAAGTGATGAAGATTTCTGCTGAGAGGAAAAAGATTTTAGCATGTTGTAACTAAAATCCATTGCTGTTTCCACACAGGACTGTTGAGTACCGGGGAACTTCAGTTGGGGGGAACAGTTTGCAGGCTTAACTGCATAAGGTATGCTCAGTCACTTTTTTTTCTAACAAGACTTGGTAATGCTAGAAGACTGACAGAAATCCCCATGTGGGAAGGTAAGTCATATTCTGAGACTCAGTATAGAAGGATGGCTTAGTTAAAGGGCTTAAATCACTGGTGGACACTGTTATGGGGAAAATCGATTATTTTTTACTATAATCTGACATTTGCACAAGTGTTTATTATGTTTGGAACACTTTTTAGGGGTTTTATACGCCTGGCATAATTTTAGACTCCTAATTTGGCTTAGGTAGGCCCCACAACTCCGGAGTGAAGATGGAGGGGGCCTAATTTTCGTGCCTCAATTCCGCAGTTCTTTTGCAAGACAGCTTCATGCAGCTTCACATGTAGAGTCCAGAGATTGCGGGAGGACTACAGGGAGGCTTATTTTCGTTCCAAAACTAATCCCCAAGGAAGCTTCAATTTGCTCCGGTTTGGGCAATAAGGGGTTAATTGGCTTGAAACTTGGTGTGCAATCATTTCAAAGCATTAGGATCATATGGTGTAAATTTCATAAAGATCGGATGTTTTTTTGAGATTTGGTAAAAAAGTGTGTGCTTTTTATTATTTAAAGGCACTGTAACGTTTTTTCAAAAAGTGTATTTTTCTGTATTTGAGTGCTATCTAAGTCTGTCTAACATGTCTGAGCCTACAGATAGACCTTGTTCTATGTGTTTAAAAGCCATGGCGGTACCCCCATTGCATTTGTGTTTAAAGTGTGCTAAGGTATCTAAACATTTTAATGACCATGCAGTGACACTTAAAAATGTAGCCCAAGGTGATTCTTTGACGGAAGGTAATGAGGATAGTCCTCCTTCCTCTCCCCATGTGTCGATACCAGTTACGCCCGCGCAAGCGTTGCCTAGTACCTCTAGCGCATTGTGCCCTATTACATTACAACAATTAGCAGCAGTCATGGATAATTCCCTTGCGGCATTTCTATCCAAACTGCCAGTTTTTCCAAAGTGATAGCTCAGTTTTAAGAACAGAGGATGAGCAATCAGAAGCTTTGGATGATTTATCTGTTGTGCCCTCACAACACTCTGAAGTGGCAGTGAGGGATGGTCTGTCCAAGGGAGAAATTTCTGACACAGGAAAAGTTTCTCAGCGGGCAGATTCAGATTCCTTAGCGTTTAAATTTAAGCTGGAACACCTCCGCGTCCTGCTTAAGGAGGTTTTAGCTACGCTGGATGATTGTGACCCCATGGTGGTCCCAGAAAAATTGTGTAAAATGGACAGGTTTTTAGAGGTCCCTGTATACACTGATGCGTTTCCGATCCCGAAGAGGGTGGCGGATATTGTGACTACGGAGTGGGAGAGACCAGGTGTACCTTTTGTTCCCCCTCCTATCTTTAAGAAAATGTTCCCCATAAATGACCCCAGGCGGGACGCGTGGCAGACGGTCCCTAAGGTAGAGGGAGCAGTTTCAACACTTGCTAAGCGTACAACTATACCAATAGAAGACAAATTGTGCTTTTAAAGATGCTATGGATAAAAAATTGGAAGGTTTGCTGAAGAAAATGTTTGTTCAGCAAGGTTTCCTTCTTCAGCCAATTGCCTGCATTATTCCTGTAACTACTGCAGCGGCTTTTTGGGTTGAGGCGCTGGAGGAGTCGCTCCAGAGGGAGACTTCATATGACGAAGTCATGGATAGAATTCAGGCTCTAAAGCTGGCGAATTCTTTTATCACAGATGCCGCTTTCCAATTAGCTAAGTTAGCGGCAAAAGATTCTGGTTTTGCCATTATGGCGCGGAGAGCGCTTTGGCTCAAATCATGGTCGGCTGACGTGTCGTCCAAAACAAAATGACTAAATATTCCTTTCAAGGGAAAGACCCTTTTTGGTCCCGAGTTGAAAGAAATTATCGCGGATATCACTGGGGGGAAGGGCCATGCCCTCCCGCAGGATAGACCGTTTAAGGCCAAAAACAAGGCTAATTTTCGCTCCTTTCGCAACTTCAGGAGCGGACCTGCTTCAACCTCTGCTGCCGCAAAGCAAGAGGGTAACGCTTCACAGCCCAAAGCAACCTTGAAACCCTTGCAGGGCTGGAATAAGGGTAGCCCCCGATCCGGGACCGGATCTAATAGGGGGCAGACTTTCTCTCTTTGCTCAGGCTTGGGCAAGAGATGTTCCAGATCCCTGGGCATTAGAAATTGTGGCTCAGGGGTATCTTCTAGAATTCAAGGACTCTCCACCAAGGGGAAAGTTCCACATTTCTCGTTTGTCTTCAGACCAGACAAAGAAACAGGCGTTCTTACGCTGTGTAGAAGATCTTCTAAAGATGGGAGTGATTCACCCAGTTCCAATTGCAGAACAAGGACTGGGATTTTACTCAAACCTGTTTGTAGTTCCCAAAAACGAGGGAACTTTCAGGCCAATCCTGGATCTAAAAATTCTAAACAAATTCCTCAGAGTTCCATCTTTCAAAATGGAAACCATTCGGACAATCTTGCTGATGATCCAGGAAGGTCAATATATGACTACCATGGATCTAAAGGATGCGTACCTACATTTCTTTCATGTAATTAGCAAGAGTCCATGAGCTAGTGACGTATGGGATATACATTCCTACCAGGAGGGGCAAAGTTTCCCAAACCTCAAAATGCCTATAAATACACCCCTCACCACACCCACAAATCAGTTTTACAAACTTTGCCTTCCGTGGAGGTGGTGAAGTAAGTTTGTGCTAGATTCTACGTTGATATGCGCTCCGCAGCAGGTTGGAGCCCGGTTTTCCTCTCAGCGTGCAGTGAATGTCAGAGGGATGTGAAGAGAGTATTGCCTATTTGAATTCAATGATCTCCTTCTACGGGGTCTATTTCATAGGCTCTCTGTTATCGGTCATAGAGATTCATCTCTTACCTCCCTTTTCAGATCGACGATATACTCTTATATATACCATTACCTCTACTGATTCTCGTTTCAGTACTGGTTTGGCTTTCTACTACGTGTAGTTGAGTGTCCTGGGGTAAGTAAGTCTTATTTTTGTGACACTCTAAGCTATGGTTGGGCACTTTTTATATAAAGTTCTAAATATTTGTGTTTAAACATTTATTTGCCTTGATTCAGGATGTTCAATATTCCTTATTTCAGACAGTCAGTTTCATTATTTGGGATAATGCATTTGAATAATCAAATTTTTTCTTACCTTAAAATGTGACTTTTTCCCCTGTGGGCTGTTAGGCTCGCGGGGGCTGAAAATGCTTCATTTTATTGCGTCATTCTTGGCGCAGACTTTTTTGGCGCAAAAAAATTTCTTTGTTATTTCCGGCGTCATACTTGTCACCGGAAGTTGCGTAATTTTTGACGTTTTTGCGCCAAAAGTGTCGGCGTTACCAGATGTGGCGTCATTTTTGGCGCTAAAAGCATTTAGGCGCCAAATAATGTGGCCGTCTTTTGGCGCTAAAAAATATGGGCGTCATTATTGTCTCCACATTATTTAAGTCTCATTGTTTATTTGCTTCTGGTTGCTAGAAGCTTGTTCACTGGCATTTTTTCCCATTCCTGAAACTGTCATTTAAGGAATTTGATCAATTTTGCTTTATATGTTGTTTTTTCTATTACATATTGCAAGATGTCTCAGATTGACCCTGAATCAGAAGATACTTCTGGAAAATTGCTGCCTAATGCTGGATCTACCAAAGTTAAGTGTATTTGCTGTAAACTTGTGGTATCTGTTCCTCCAGCTGTTTGTAATGAATGTCATGACAAACTTGTTAATGCAGATAATATTTCCTTTAGTAATGTTACATTACCTGTTGCTGTTCCATCAACATCTAATACTCAGAGTGTTCCTGTTAACATAAGAGATTTTGTTTCTAAATCCATTAAGAAGGCTATGTCTGTTATTCCTCCTTCTAGTAAACGTAAAAGGTCTTTTAAAACTTCTCATTTTTCAGATGAATTTTTAAATGAACATCATCATTCTGATTCTGATAATGATTCCTCTGGTTCAGAGGATTCAGTTTCAGAGGATGATGCTGATAAATCTTCATATTTATTTGTTCTTTACTTAAAGAAGTCTTAATTGCATTAGAAATAGAGGAATCTGGTCCTCTTGATACTAAATCTAAACGTTTAAATAAGGTTTTTAAATCTCCTGTAGTTATTCCAGAAGTTTTTCCTGTCCCTGATGCTATTTCTGAAGTAATTTCCAGGGAATGGAATAATTTGGGTAATTCATTTACTCCTTCTAAACGTTTTAAGCAATTATATCCTGTGCCATCTGACAGATTAGAGTTTTGGGACAAAATCCCTAAAGTTGATGGGGCTATCTCTACTCTTGCTAAACGTACTACTATTCCTACGGCAGATAGTACTTCCTTTAAGGATCTTTTAGATAGGAAAATTGAATCCTTTCTAAGAAAAGCTTACTTATGTTCAGGTAATCTTCTTAGACCTGCTATATCTTTAGCGGATGTTGCTGCAGCTTCAACTTTTTGGTTGGAAGCTTTAGCGCAACAAGTAACAGATCATAATTCTCATAGCATTGTTAATCTTCTTCAACATGCTAATAATTTTATTTGTGATGCCATCTTTGATATCATTAGGGTTGATGTCAGGTATATGTCTCTAGCTATTTTAGCTAGAAGAGCTTTATGGCTTAAAACTTGGAATGCTGATATGTCTTCCAAGTCAACTTTGCTTTCCCTTTCTTTCCAGGGTAATAAATTATTTGGTTCACAGTTGGATTCTATTATTTCAACTGTTACTGGGGGGAAAGGAACTTTTTTACCACAGGATAAAAAATCTAAGGTAAATTTAGGTCTACTAATCGTTTTCGTTCCTTTCGTCACAATAAGGAACAAAAGCCTGATCCTTCCCCTACAGGAGCGGTATCAGTTTGGAAACCATCTCCAGTCTGGAATAAATCCAAGCCTTTTAGAAAGCCAAAGCCAGCTCCCAAGTCAACATGAAGGTGCGGCCCTCATTGCAGCCCAGCTGGTAGGGGGCAGATTACGATTTTTCAAAGAAATTTGGATCAATTCGATTCACAATCTTTGGATTCAGAACATTGTTTCACAAGGGTACAGAATAGGCTTCAAGATAAGGCCTCCTGCAAGAAGATTTTTTCTTTCCCTTGTCCCAGTGAAGGCTCAAGCATTTCTGAAATGTGTTTCAGATCTAGAGTTGGCTGGAGTAATTATGCCAGTTCCAGTTCTGGAACAGGGGCTGGGGTTTTACTCAAATCTCTTCATTGTACCAAAGAAGGAGAATTCCTTCAGACCAGTTCTGGATTTAAAAATATTGAATCATTATGTAAGGATACCAACATTCAAAATGGTAACTATAAGGACTATTCTGCCTTTTGTTCAGCAAGGGCATTATATGTCCACAATAGATTTACAGGATGCATATCTGCATATTCCGATTCATCCAGATCACTATCAGTTTCTGAGATTCTCTTTCCTAGACAAGCATTACCAGTTTGTGGCTCTGCCGTTTGTCCTAGCAACAGCTCCAAGGATTTTTACAAAAGTTCTCGGTGCCCTTCTGTCTGTAATCAGAGAACAGGGTATTGTGGTATTTCCTTATTTGGACGATATCTTGGTACTTGCTCAGTCTTCACATTTAGCAGAATCTCATACGAATATTGTTTCTTCGAGAACATGGTTGGAGGATCAATTTACCAAAAAGTTCATTGATTCCTCAGACAAGGGTAACCTTTTTAGGTTTCCAGATAGATTCAGTGTCCATGACTCTGACAGACAAGAGACGTCTAAAATTGGTTTCAGCTTGTCAAAACCTTCAGTCTCAATCATTCCCTTCGGTAGCCTTATGCATGGAAATTCTAGGTCTTATGACTGCTGCATCGGACGCGATCCCCTTTGCTCGTTTTCACATGCGACCTCTTCAGCTCTGTATGCTGAACCAGTGGTGCAGGGATTATACAAAGATATCTCAATTAATATCTTTAAAACCGATTGTACGACACTCTCTGACGTGGTGGACAGACCACCATCGCTTAGTTCAGGGGGCTTCTTTTGTTCTTCCGACCTGGACTGTGATTTTAACAGATGCAAGTCTTACAGGTTGGGGAGCTGTTTGGGGGTCTCTGACAGCACAAGGGGTTTGGGAATCTCAGGAGGTGAGATTACCAATCAACATTTTGGAACTCCGTGCAATTTTCAGAGCTCTTCAGTCATGGCCTCTTCTAAAGAGAGAGTCGTTCATTTGTTTTCAGACGGACAATGTCACAACCGTGGCATATGTCAATCATCAAGGAGGGACTCACAGTCCTCTGGCTATGAAAGAAGTATCTCGAATACTGGTATGGGCGGAATCCAGCTCCTGTCTAATTTCTACTGGTTCATATCCCAGGTATAGACAATTGGGAAGCGGATTATCTCAGTCGCCAAACGTTACATCCGGGCGAATGGTCTCTTCACCCAGAGGTATTTCTTCAGATTGTTCAACTGTGGGGACTTCCAGAAATAGATCTGATGGCTTCTCATCTAAACAAGAAACTTCCCAGGTATCTGTCCAGATCCAGGGATCCTCAGGCGGAGGCAGTGGATGCATTGTCACTTCCTTGGAAGTATCATCCTGCCTATATCTTTCCACCTCTAGTTCTTCTTCCAAGAGTGATTTCCAAGATTCTAAAGGAGTGCTCGTTTGTTCTGCTGGTGGCTCCAGCATGGCCTCACAGGTTTTGGTATGCGGATCTTGTCCGGATGGCCACTTGCCAACCGTGGACTCTTCCGTTAAGACCAGACCTTCTATCGCAAGGTCCTTTTTTCCATCAGGATCTCAAATCCTTAAATTTGAAGGTATGGAGATCGAACGCTTGATTCTCAGTCATAGAGGTTTCTCTGACTCTGTGATTAATACTATGTTACAGGCTCGTAAACCTGTATCTAGGAAGATATTATCGAGTCTGGAAGATTTACATTTCTTGGTGTTTTTCTCATCATTTTTCTTGGCATTCTTTTAGAATTCCTAGAATTTTACAGTTTCTTCAGGATGGTTTGGATAAAGGTTTGTCTGCAAGTTCCTTGAAAGGACAAATCTCTGCTCTTTCTGTTCTTTTCCACAGAAAGATTGCTAGTCTTCCTGATATTCATTGTTTTGTACAAGCTTTGGTTCGTATAAAACCTGTCATTAAGTCAATTTCTCCTCCTTGGAGTTTGAATTTGGTTCTGGGGGCTCTTCAAGCTCCTCCGTTTGAACCTATGCATTCGCTGGACATTAAATTACTTTCTTGGAAAGTTTTGTTTCTTTTGGCCATCTCTTCTGCTAGAAGAGTTTCTGAATAATCTGCTCTTTCTTGTGAGTCTCCTTTTCTGATTTTTCATCAGGATAAGGCGGTGTTGCGAACTTCTTTTAAATTTTTACCTAAGGTTGTGAATTCTAACAACATTAGTAGAGAAATTGTGGTTCCTTCATTGTGTCCTAATCCTAAGAATTCTAAGGAAAGATCGTTGCATTCTTTGGATGTAGTTAGAGCTTTGAAATATTATGTTGAAGCTACTAAAAATTTCTGAAAGACTTCTAGTCTATTTGTTATCTTTTCCGGTTCTAGGAAAGGTCAGAAGGTCTCTGCCATTTCTTTGGCGTCTTGGTTAAAGTCTTTGATTCATCATGCTTATGTCGAGTCGGGTAAAACTCCGCCTCAAAGGATTACAGCTCATTCTACTAGGTCAGTTTCCACTTCCTGGGCGTTTAGGAATGAAGCTTCGGTTGATCAGATTTGCAAAGCAGCAACTTGGTCTTCTTTGCATACTTTTACTAAATTCTACCATTTTGATGTGTTTTCTTCTTCTGAAGCAGTTTTTGGTAGAAAAGTACTTCAGGCAGCTGTTTCAGTTTGATTCTTCTGCTTATAATTTCAGTTTTTTTCATTATAAGATTTAAACTTTGTTTTGGGTGTGGATTATTTTCAGCGGAATTGGCTGTCTTTATTGTATCCCTCCCTCTCTAGTGACTCTTGCGTGCAAGATCCACATCTTGGGTATTCATTATCCCATACGTCACTAGCTCATGGACTCTTGCTAATTACATGAAAGAAAACATAATTTATGTAAGAACTTACCTGATAAATTCATTTCTTTCATATTAGCAAGAGTCCATGAGGCCCACCCTTTTTTGTGGTGGTTATGATTTTTTTGTATAAAGCACAATTATTCCAATTCCTTATTTTTTTATGCTTTCGCAGTTTTTTCTTATCACCCCACTTCTTGGCTATGCGTTAAACTGATTTGTGGGTGTGGTGAGGGGTGTATTTATAGGCATTTTGAGGTTTGGGAAACTTTGCCCCTCCTGGTAGGAATGTATATCCCATACGTCACTAGCTCATGGACTCTTGCTAATATGAAAGAAATGAATTTATCAGGTAAGTTCTTACATAAATTATGTTATTCCTATCCACAAAGATCATCATCAGTTCCTAAGGTTCGCCTTTCTGGACACGCATTACCAGTTCGTGGCCCTTCCTTTCGGGTTGGCCACCGCTCCCAGAATTTTCACAAAGGTGCTAGGGTCCCTTCTAGCGGTTCTAAGACCGCGGGGCATCGCAGTAGCTCCTTACCTAGACGACATCTTAATTCAGGCGTCGTCTTTCCACAGAGCCAAGGCTCATACGGACATTGTTCTGGCCTTTCTAAGGTCTCACGGGTGGAAGTTGAACGTCGAAAAAAGTTCTCTGTCCCCGCTCACAAGGGTTCCCTTCCTGGGAACACTAATAGACTCGGTAGAAATTAAAATCTTTCTGACAGAGGTCAGGAAGTCAAAACTTTTGAATACTTGCCGAGTTCTTCATTCCATTCCTCGGCCTTCTGTGGCTCATTGCATGGAGGTAATCCCTTTTGCCTGAATTAATCTAAGACCACTGCAACTGTGCATGCTCAAACAGTGGAATGGGGATTATGCAGATTTGTCCCCTCAAATACAAATGGACCAGAAAACCAGAGACTCTCTTGTCTGGTGGTTGTCTCAGGATCACCTGTCTCAGGTAAGGAGTTTCCGCAGACCGGAGTGGATCATTGTCACGACCGATGCCAGGCTGTTAGGCTGGGGTGCAGTCTGGTACTCCCTGAAAGCTCAGGGTCTATGGTCTCGGGAAGAATCTCTTCTCCCGATAAACATTTTGGAACTGAGAGCGATATTCAATACGCTCCAGGCATGGCCTCAACTAGCGGAGGCCAAATTCATCAGATTTCAGTCGGACAACATCACGACTGTAGCGTACATCAATCATCAGGGAGGAACAAAGAGTTCCCTAGTGATGAAGGAAGTAACCAAGATCATCAAATGGGCGGAGGATCACTCCTGCCATCTATCTGCAATTCACATCCCAGGAGTAGACAACTGGGAGGCGGATTTTCTGAGTCGTCAGACTTTCCATCCGGGGGAGTGGGAACTCCACCCGGAGGTTTTTGCTCAGCTGACCCAGCTATGGGGCATTCCAGAATTGGATCTGATGGCGTCCCGTCAGAACACCAAACTTCCCCTTTACGGATCCAGATCCAGGGATCCCAAGGCGGCATTGATAGATGCTTTAGTAGCGCCTTGGTCATTCAGTCTAGCTTATGTTTTTCCACCGTTTCCTCTTCTCCCTCGGCTAGTAGCCAGAATCAAACAGGAGAAGGCTTCGGTAATTCTGATAGCGCCTGCGTGGCCACGCAGGACTTGGTATGCAGACCTAGTGGACATGTCATCGGCTCCACCATGGAAACTGCCTTCGAGGTAGGATCTTCTAATTCAAGGTCCATTCAAGCATCCAAATCTAGTTTCTCTGCAACTGACTGCTTGGAGATTGAACGCTTAATTCTAGCTAAGCGTGGGTTCTCTGAATCAGTTATAGATACTCTGATCCAGGTCAGAAAGCCTGTCACCAGGAAAATTTACCATAAGATATGGCGGAAATATCTTGTTGGTGCGAATCCAAGGGTTACTCGTGGAGTAAGGTTAGGATTCCAAGGATATTGTCTTTTCTCCAAGAAGGATTGGAGAAAGGTTTGTCAGCTAGTTCCTTAAAGGGACAGATATCTGCTCTGTCTATCCTGTTACACAAGCTTCTGGCAGCTGTACCAGACGTTCAGGCGTTTGCACAGGCCCTAGTTAGAATCAAGCATGTCTACAAGCCTGTGGCTCCTCCATGGAGTCTAAATTTAGTTCTTTCAGTTCTTCAAGGGGTTCCGTTTGAACCTTTGCATTCCATAGATATTAAGTTATTATCTTGGAAAGTTTTGTTTTTGGTAGCTATTTCTTCTGCTCAAAGAGTTTCTGAATTGTCTGCTTTGCAGTGTAATTCACCCTATCTGGTGTTCCATGCAGATAAGGTTGTTTTGCGTACCAAACCTGGTTTCCTTCCAAAAGTGGTTTCTATTAAGAATATTAACCAGGAAATTATTGTTCCTTCTCTGTGCCCTAATCCAGTTTCTAAGAAGGAACGACTGTTACACAATCTTGATGTGGATCGTGCTTTAAAATTCCATTTAAAGGCAACTAAAGATTTCAGACAAACATCATCTTTGTTTGTTGTCTATTCTGGTAAGAGGAGAGGTCAGAAAGCGACCGCTACCTCTCTTTCCTTCTGGCTGAAAAGCATCATCCGATTGGCTTATGAGACTGCTGGACAGCAGCCTCCTGAACAAATTACAGCTCATTCCACTAGAGCTGTGGCTTCCACATGGGCTTTCAAGAATGAGGCTTCTGTTGAACAGATTTGTAAGGCAGCGACTTGGTCTTCACTGCATACATTTGCCAAATTTTACAAATTCGATACTTTTGCTTCTTCGGAGGCTATTTTTGGGAGAAAGGTTTTGCAAGCAGTGGTGCCTTCCGTTTAGGATTACCTGACTTGTTCCCTCCCTTCATCCGTGTCCTAAAGCTTTGGTATTGGTATCCCACAAGTAAGGATGAATCCGTGGACTGGATACACCATGTAAGAGAAAACTGAATTTATGCTTACCTGATAAATTACTTTCTCTTACGGTGTATCCAGTCCACGGCCCGCCCTGGCAATTAAGTCAGGTTCAAATTTAATTTTGTAAAACTACAGTCACCACTGCACCCTATGGTTTCTCCTTTTTCTCCTAACCGTAGGTCGAAGGGCTGGGGGGGCGGAGCCTGAGGGGAGCTATATGGACAACTCTGCTGTGTGCTCTCTTTGCCACTTCCTGTAGGGATTGAGAATATCCCACAAGTAAGGATGAATCCGTGGACTGGATACACCGTAAGAGAAAGTAATTTATCAGGTAAGCATAAATTCTGTTTTTATATGACTAAGACTTTAAAACAAACAAACAAAAACTCTGTTCCAAGCCCTTTATCACTCACTCTTGAGACAAAGGAGACCTGATATTAAATGTCTGTGAAATCAATTGGTTCGTGTTGTTTAGACCAGGGTTTTTCAACTCCAGTCATTAGGCTTCACAAACAGGCAAGATTTTCAGGATATCTGAACTGGAGACCATGTGAAATCAGCCGATTAGTAAACATGGTGATTAACCTTGCAAAAAATGTATCACTGTTCTTAGCCTATCACCTATACAGTAAGCCATGTGCAAGTGCTTTTACCTGATTAAATATGCACCTTGAGCATATATAAGTGGTGTATGTGCATGCCCGTGGCTTTTGGCGGTGTGCATTAACTATAGCAATGGGCTCATTAATTCTCAAGTGATGATTTTTAAAAATAGATATATTGAAAAAATAATCAAAATTGTATTTTAAGCAAACTGATCCAGTCTCACACACACACACACACACATATACATACACACACACATATACATACACACACACACACACACACACACAAAAAACTTAAATTGGCAACTAGTGAAAAGACATTCTATGTCGGCATTAAAATTAAATCTGATAGGTATGGTAATTGTTCTCTGAAAACTCATTAAATGTGTGCGTGTTTCTTGCAGGTATTTGGAAACATTATTGAGGCAAGTTAGTAATGGACATATAGCGTATTTCCCAGCCATGAAGGCATTTGTAAACCTTCCTACTGAAAATGAACTTACATTTAATGCTGAGGAATATTCTGACATATCTGGTAAGCGCTAAACGTGATGTGTGAATAGTGTGTAATATACGTGTATTTAGTCTTTCGCTTGTACAATGAATACTCATTGATTTAATGATTTGGTTTTATGGGTATATTTGTCCTGTATTTGTCAACTTCTGATTTGTTTCCACATATTCAGAGGATGATTGATTGTTTTTTGTTTTCTTTCTTTTATCTTGCAGAAATGAGAGCACTTTCAGAGCTTCTGGGACCATATGGAATGAAATTTCTTAGTGAAAGTCTCATGTGGCATATCTCCTCCCAAGTGGCAGAACTTAAGGTAATTTGCACCACTAACATTCGCAGCTACAAATCCGAAATTATTGCAATATCCAGGCTTTTTCATTAATCTTTCAGAATTGTGTGGAACTTCCAAATATGTGTAAAAAGCACTAAGGTTCTGCATTTTAACCAACCCTAAATGGTACATAGAAAAAAATAATAAGTGTGATACATGGAAATGACTTTCTGCATTTACCAAGCTTTCCCCCTTTAACGGCTGAAGTGGGTGTTAGAGCCAATAAGAAATGTACCACCTGCACTATTGCAGGAGAAGGAAAAAAGGCCAATGTAATAGGTGAATCAGAATCACACCCCTGGTTCACTCTTTGCATTAGCTTGGCAAGTGATATCCCTGTTGAGAAACTGCTCAGGAGTATTTTGTGCTGCTGCTTAGAGGAGGCGCATCTGCACTGCTGCCAAAGCACAGGCATCACAGCTTCTCATTGGCTATACCTCTCACTCTGTCAGTAAAGAGAAAAAAGGCTTTTGAATGGTGCATCAAAAAATCTCTGCAATATACTTTCATTATTTATTTTGTCCCTTTTTCCTGAAATTGTGAGCACACTCTAGTGACCTATTCATAACTGTTCCAAATTGGCCACAGTAGAGGAGGTAACCTAAGTTAAAACATGGCAGCTCCCATTGTTTTATAGACACTAATTTTGTTAATATTTAAACAGCTAATGAAACTTTTTAAAAAATACATCTACATGTTATTCTCATCTTTTCTTTGAATGCATAATTCTATCTAGCATTTATTTAGTGTTTAATTTCCCTTTAAAATAAGCATTTAACATTAAATACTCAGTCAAGTTTTAAAGGACATTGTACTGTAAATGTTTCTCCCCTTTACGGGGATATCTTTTATTATTCAGATAGAGCTTATAATTTTAACTACTTTCCAAAATACTTCTTTTATCATATATGCATCATTATCTTGGTATCCTTTGTTGAAGGATCTACATGGCACTACTGGGAGCTAGCTGAACACATCAGGTGAGCTAATAACAGATATATATATATATATATATATATATATATATATATATATGCAGCCACCAATCAGCAACTAGCTCCCAGTAGTGCATTGCTACTCCTGAGCCTACCTAGGTATTTAAAAAAAAAAAAAAAAAGATACCAAGAGAACGAAGCAAATTAGATAATAGTAGTACAATGAAAGATTAATTAAAATTCCATGCTGTATCTGAACCATGAAAGAAAAAAATGTGGGTTTCATGTCCCTTTAACTGTATACAAACAAATAATATTACTGCTGACAGAATATAATTAAATGTGGAATTAGGTAATATGAGTTCTTTTCTTTTCTAAGAAACTTGTTGTGGAGAATGTTGAAATTTTAACACAGATGAGGACCAGCTTTGATAAACCGGAGCAGATGGCAGCCCTTTTTAAACGACTATCATGTGAGTAATTTATATATTCATTTATTTTTTACTGCATGCACCAATTTGTAAAGAGCAGAAGTCAAAGTTTATAACTCTCCTGCCAGTGTTCATGGCAAACCTTATATGAGGTGAGTCCTAACAGAAATAAATATAGAAAATGTGATGCACTGAAAATCCATTACACCACACACACACAGATATATTGGGTGAATAGTCATCCTTTGTGACAAAGCTCTACTGGGCATGAGGACGTTTATACATCTCCTCTTTATCTTATAAATATGAAAGTGGTATTAGGTAATTACTGCTAATTAGAAAACACAATATCTATTTAAAACCTGTTGCCAAGAAAATAAACCACTACACTTTTCTGCTTTAAACATTTATTACTAAGCAAAAACCAATAATGTAATATTGTATGTGTGTGTGTATGTATGTTTGCATAAATATATATACAGTGAGGCCTCGGTTTACGAATTTAATTCGTTCTCCGGGTCGTTTCGTATTGCGAAAAATTCGTAAACCGAAACACGTTTTCCCATAGGAATGCATTGAAAATCAATTAATGCGTTCCGGAGGTCCGAAAAAATTCAAATAAAGTGTCCAAAAAATGCTCCAAAAGGCTCCAAAAGGCTTAACAACTTGCTGCAAATGGCTCCAATGTCTCCAAAAGGCTCCACAACTTGCTGCAAATGGCTCCAAAAGGCTTAACAACTTGCTGCATATGACTCCAAAAGGCTCAACAACTTGCTGCAAAATGGCTCCAAAACCTCTCCAACACCTCCACACTGGTACCCAAACTTCATTAATTCAATCATACTTGAGTATGCAGGGGGCACAGGGGCCACTGGTTTCGTATTGCGAAAAATATTCGTAAACCGAGGGGGGCAAACCGGCATTTTGTTTCGTATTGCGAAAAAAATTCGTAAACAGAGTCAATTTTTCTTCAAATTTCGATTTCGTAAACCGAAATTTCGTATACCGAGTCGTGCGTAAACCGGGGCCTCACTGTATATATATATATATATATATATATATATATATATATATAGTGTCATACGGTAAAGCGCTCTCAAATAGTGTCCGGGGTGCACAGCAAGTAGGTACAAACAATCCAAGAAAAGCCAGGCACTCTCCGTTTTCAATCTGCAAAATTTTTTACTAAGTGACGTTTCGGGGTTTCACCCCCGTCCTCAGACTTACATATTGAAAACGGAGAGTGCCTGCCTTTTCTTGGATTAAATATATATATATATATATAATATCTAAAAAGACAAGCGTACAAAAACTCTTCTCATAGTGTAATAAAGTTTAATCCAATATGGCAAATAAAAACGATATATATATATATATATATATATATATATATACACACACACACCCATCCATAGTGGGATCACAAATAAGTTTATATAATATCAGCACACTAAATATCAAAGTTTAGAAGACGAGGTTTATTATTTTTTTAATACAGGGTATTCTTATTGATCAGCATTACTTATTCAGCTGATAATCTCAGCATTAAGAAAACATTTTGTCTATGAGTCCCCCTCAGACCGTTTCTTTGCTGTGTCATAACACTTTGTTATAGTTCTTCCTTCTAATAATTGTTCCTTTTTTTTTTTTGTATATATATATTTCTCCAACATAGGTGTGTCCGGTCCACGGCGTCATCCTTACTTGTGGGATATTCTCTTCCCCAACAGGAAATGGCAAAGAGCCCAGCAAAGCTGGTCACATGATCCCTCCTAGGCTCCGCCTACCCCAGTCATTCTCTTTGCCGTTGTACAGGCAACATCTCCACGGAGATGGCTTAGAGTTTTTTAGTGTTTAACTGTAGTTTTTATTATTCAATCAAGAGTTTGTTATTTTAAAATAGTGCTGGTATGTACTATTTACTCTGAAACAGAAAAGAGATGAAGATTTCTGTTTGTATGAGGAAAATGATTTTAGCAACCGTTACTAAAATCCATGGCTGTTCCACACAGGACTGTTGAGAGGAATTAACTTCAGTTGGGGGAACAGTGAGCAGTCTTTTGCTGCTTGAGGTATGACACATTCTAACAAGACGATGTAATGCTGGAAGCTGTCATTTTCCCTATGGGATCCGGTAAGCCATTTTATTCACAAGGGCTTATTAAGACTGTAGACATTTTCTGGGCTAAATCGATCATATTTACACATATTTAGCCTTGAGGAATCATTTAATCTGGGTATTTTTTGTAAAATAATATCGGCAGGCACTGTTTTAGACACTTTATTCTATTGGGGCTTTCCCTAATCATAGTCAGAGCCTCATTTTCGCGCCGGTATGGCGCACTTGTTTTTGAGAACAGCATGACATGCAGCTGCATGTGTGTGGAGCTCTGATACATAGAAAAGTCTTTCTGAAGGCATTATTTGGTATCGTATTCCCCTTTGGGCTTGGTTGGGTCTCAGCAAAGCAGATTCCAGGGACTGTAAAGGGGTTAAATATAAAAACGGGTCCGGTTCCGTTATTTTAAGGGTTAAAGCTTCCAAATTTGGTGTGCAATACTTTTAAGGCTTTAAGACACTGTGGTGAAATTTTGGTGAATTTTGAACAATTCCTTCATACTTTTTCGCAATTGCAGTAATAAAGTGTGTTCAGTTTAAAATTTAAAGTGACAGTAACGGTTTTATTTTAAAACGTTTTTTGTGCTTTGTTATCAAGTTTATGCCTGTTTAACATGTCTGAACTACCAGATAGATTGTGTTCTGACTGTGGGGAAGCCAAGGTTCCTTCTCATTTAAATAGATGTGATTTATGTCATAAATAATTTAGTAAAAATGATGCCCAAGATGATTCCTCAAGTGAGGGGAGTAAGCATGGTACTGCATCATCCCCTCCTTCGTCTACACCAGTTTTGCCCATACAGGAGGCCCCTAGTACATCTAGCGCGCCAATACTCCTTACTATGCAACAATTAACGGCTGTAATGGATAATTCTATCAAAACATTTTAGCCAATATGCCCACTTATCAGCGAAAGCGCGACTGCTCTGTTTTAGAAAATACTGAAGAGCATGAGGACGCTGATGATATTGTTTCTGAAGGGCCCCTACACCAGTCTGAGGGGGCCAGGGAGGTTTTGTCTGAGGGAGAAATTTCAGATTCAGGAAAAATTTCTCAACAAGCTGAACTTGATGTGATTACTTTTAAATTTAAGTTGGAACATCTCCGCGCTCTGCTTAAGGAGGTGTTATCCAATTTGGATGATTGTGATTATCTGGTCATTCCAGAAACACTATGTAAAATGGACAAGTTCCTAGAGGCCCCGGGGCCCCCCGAAGCTTTTCCTATACTCAAGCGGGTGGCGTACATTGTTAATAAAGAATGGGACAGGCCCGGTGTACCTTTCGTACCTCCCCCCATATTTAAAAAATTGTTTCCTATAGTCGACCCCAGAAAGGACTTATGGCACACAGTCCCCAAGGTCGAGGGGGCGGTTTCTACTCTAAACAAGCGCACCACTATACCCATAGAAGATAGTTGTGCTTTCCAAGATCCTATGGATAAAAAATTAGAAGGTTTGCTAAAAAAGATGTTTGTTCAGCAAGGTTACCTTCTACAACCAATTGCATGCATTGTCCCTGTCACTACAGCCGCGTGTTTCTGGTGCGATGAGCTAGAAAAGGCGATTATTAGTAATTCTTCTTCTTATGAGGAGATTATGGACAGAATTCGTGCTCTTAAATTGGCTAATTCTTTCACCCTAGACGCCTCCTTGCAATTGGCTAGGTTAGCGGCGAAAAATTCTGGGTTTGCTATTGTGGCGCGCAGAGCGCTTTGGTTAAAATCTTGGTCAGCGGATGCGTCTTCCAAGAACAAATTGTTTGACATTCCTTTCAAGGGGAAAACACTGTTTGGCCCTGACTTGAAAGAGTTTATCTCTGATATCACTGGGGGCAAGGGCCACGCCCTTCCTCAGAATAGGTCTTTCAAGGCCAAAAATAAACCTAATTTTCGTCCCTTTCGCAGAAACGGACCAGCCCCAGGTGCTACGTCCTCTAAGCAGGAGGGTAATACTTCTCAAGCCAATCCAGCCTGGAGACCATCCTTGGGCGCTAGAAATAGTCTTCCAAGGTTATCTTCTGGAAGTGATTCATCCTGTTCCATTAAAAGAACGAGGGATGGGGTTCTACTCCAATCTGTTCGTAGTTCCCAAAAAAGAGGGAACGTTCAGACCAATCTTAGATCTCAAGATCCTAAACAAGTTTCTCAAGGTTCCATCGTCCAAAATGGAAACCATTCGAACAATCCTTCCATCCAGGAAGGTCAATTCTTGACCACGGTGGATTTAAAGGATGCGTATCTACATATTCCTGTCCACAAGGAACATCATCGGTTCCTAAGGTTCGCATTCCTGGACAAGCATTACCAGTTCGTGGCGCTTCCTTTCGGATTAGCCACTGTTCCAAGGATTTTCACAAAGGTACTAGGGTCCCTTCTGGCGGTGCTAAGACCAAGGGGCATTGCTGTAGTACCTTACTTGGACGACATTCTGATTCAAGCGTCGTCCCTTCCTCAAGCAAAGGCTCACACGGACATAGTCCTGGCCTTTCTCGGATCTCACGGATGGTAAGTGAACGTGGAAAAGAGTTCTCTATCTCCGTCGACAAGAGTTCCCTTCTTGGGAACAATAATAGACTCCTTAGAAATGAGGATTTTTCTGACAGTGACCAGAAAAACAAAACTTCTAAACTCTTGTCGGATACTTCCTTCCGTTCCTCTTCCTTCCATAGCGCAGTGCATGGAAGTGATAGGTTTGATGGTAGCGGCAATGGACATAGTTCCTTTTGCGCGCATTCATCTAAGACCATTTCAATTGTGTATGCTCAGTCAGTGGAATGGGGACTATACAGACTTGTCTCCGAAGATACAAGTAAATCAGAGGACCAGAGACTCACTCCGTTGGTGGCTGTCCCTGGACAACCTGTCGCAAGGGGTGACCTCCCGCAGACCAGAGTGGGTCATTGTCACGACCGACGCCAGTCTGATGGGCTGGGGCGCGGTCTGGGGATCCCTGAAAGCTCAGGGTCTTTGGTCTCGGGAAGAATCTCTTCTACCGATAAATATTCTGGAACTGTGAGCGATATTCAATGCTCTCAAGGCTTGGCCTCAGCTAGCGAGGGCCAAGTTCATACGGTTTCAATCAGACAACATGACGACTGTTGCGTACATCAACCATCAGGGGGGAACAAGGAGTTCCCTGGCGATGGAAGAAGTGACCAAAATCATTCAATGGGCGGAGACTCGCTCCTGCCACCTGTCTGCAATCCACATCCCAGGAGTGGAAACTTGGGAAGCGGATTTTCTGATTCGTCAGACATTGCATCCGGGGGTGTGGGAACTCCATCCGGAAATCTTTGCCCAAATCACTCAACTGTGGGGCATTCCAGACATGGATCTGATGGCCTCTCGTCAGAACTTCAAGGTTCCTTGCTACGGGTCCAGATCCAGGGATCCCAAGGCGACTCTAGTAGATGCACTAGTAGCACCTTGGACCTTCAACCTAGCTTATGTATTCCCGCCGTTTCCTCTCATCCCCAGGCTGGTAGCCAGGATCAATCAGGAGAGGGCGTAGGTGATCTTGATAGCTCCTGCGTAACCACGCAGGACTTGGTAGGCAGATCTGGTGAATATGTCATCGGCTCCACCATGGAAGCTACCTTTGAGACGAGACCTTCTTGTTCAAGGTCCGTTCGAACATCCGAATCTGGTCCTACTCCAGCTGACTGCTTGGAGATTGAACGCTTGATCTTATCAAAGCGAGGGTTCTCAGATTCTGTTATTGATACTCTTGTTCAGGCCAGAAAGCCTGTAACTAGAAAAATTTACCACAAAATATGGAAAAAATATATCTGTTGGTGTGAATCTAAAGGATTCCCTTGGGACAAGGTAAAGATTCCTAGGATTCTATCCTTTCTTCAGGAAGGATTGGAGAAAGGATTATCTGCAAGTTCCTTGAAGGGACAGATTTCTGCCTTGTCTGTGTTACTTCACAAAGAGCTGGCAGCTGTGCCAGATGTTCAAGCCTTTGTTCAGGCTCTGGTTAGAATCAAGCCTGTTTACAAACCTTTGACTCCTCCTTGGAGTCTCAACTTAGTTCTTTCAGTTCTTCAGGGGGTTCCGTTTGAACCCTTACATTCCGTTGATATTAAGTTATTATCTTGGAAAGTTTTGTTTTTGGCTGCAATTTCTTCCGCTAGAAGAGTTTCAGAATTATCTGCTCTGCAGTGTTCTCCTCCTTATCTGGTGTTCCATGCAGATAAGGTGATTTTACGTACTAAACCTGGTTTTCTTCCAAAAGTTGTTTCTAACAAAAACATTAACCAGGAGATAGTCGTGCCTTCTTTGTGTCCGAAACCAGTTTCGAAGAAGGAACGTTTGTTGCACAATTTGGATGTTGTTCGCGCTCTAAAATTCTATTTAGATGCTACAAAGGATTTTAGACAAACATCTTCCTTGTTTGTTGTTTATTCTGGTAACAGGAGAGGTCAAAAAGCAACTTCTACCTCTCTCTCTTTTTGGATTAAAAGCATCATCAGATTGGCTTACGAGACTGCCGGACGGCAGCCTCCTGAAAGAATCACAGCTCATTCCACTAGGGCTGTGGCTTCCACATGGGCCTTCAAGAACGAGGCTTCTGTTGATCAGATATGTAGGGCAGCGACTTGGTCTTCACTGCACACTTTTACCAAATTTTACAAGTTTGATACTTTTGCTTCTTCTGAGGCTATTTTTTGGGAGAAAGGTTTTGCAAGCCGTGGTGCCTTCCATTTAGGTGACCTGATTTGCTCCCTCCCTTCATCCGTGTCCTAAAGCTTTGGTATTGGTTCCCACAAGTAAGGATGACGCCGTGGACCGGACACACCTATGTTGGAGAAAACAGAATTTATGTTTACCTGATAAATTACTTTCTCCAACGGTGTGTCCGGTCCACGGCCCGCCCTGGTTTTTTAATCAGGTCTGATAATTTATTTTCTTTAACTACAGTCACCACGGTATCATATGGTTTCTCCTATGCAAATATTCCTCCTTAACGTCGGTCGAATGACTGGGGTAGGCGGAGCCTAGGAGGGATCATGTGACCAGCTTTGCTGGGCTCTTTGCCATTTCCTGTTGGGGAAGAGAATATCCCACAAGTAAGGATGACGCCGTGGACCGGACACACCGTTGGAGAAAGTAATTTATCAGGTAAACATAAATTCTGTTTTTTTTTTTTTTTCTCATTCATTATTCATCTTTTTTTTTCTTCCTTTGGCCCCACTCTCTCTTCTCCTAGTTATGTGACTACTTGTTTATCATTACTGCTCTGTAGGCCTGTAAACCTTAAGTCTTAGCAGATTTTTGGCTGAAATTGTTAGGCACTTTTTTATATAGAAATGCAGTATTAAAGGGACAGTCTACTCCAAAATATTTATTGTTTAAAAAGATAATCCTTTTATTACCCATTCTCCAGTTTTGCATAACCAACACGGTTATATTAATATACTTTTTACCTATGTGATCACCTTGTATCTAAGCCTCTGCAGACTGCCCCCTTATCTCAGTGCTATTTACAGACTTGTGGTTTAGCCCATTAGTGCTGACTCATGAATAACTCCACAAAAGTGAGCACAATGTTATCAATATGGCACACATGTACTAACTGTGTCTTCCTGTGAAAAGTTATAAAAATGCACTAGGATGAGAGGTGTTCTACAGGGCCTTAGAAACATGCAGAGGTTTAAAGGTTATAAAGTATATTAATATAACAATGTTGGTTGTGCAAAGCTGGAGAATGGGCAGTAAAGGTACTATATGTTTAAAAAATTAAAAGAAATTGGAATTGGCTACTATTCCTTTAACTAGATTCATTGGGGGTCCATAAGCCATAATGACACTTTTTGTAGTGTTGTATTGACATATACATCTAGGTTTTGAGCATTACTCAGTTGCCAAATGTAGCTGTACTCACAAGGGCCTATTGAGTAAAATGTAAGGTGTTTTTGACCATGAAGTTTTACTTAGCCCTGTTAGAACTAAAGGATGCTTTTGCTTTTTACTTATGCATTGTAATGTTTTATCATTTGATGCAGCTGTTGACAGTGTTTTGAAGAGGATGACTATTATAGGTGTTATTCTATCATTCCGATCACTTGCACAGGAATCCCTGAGAGACGTAAGTTTACCTGCTTTTTGTTTATGTGAAAAGTTACTTATGTATGAAATATTATTTATAGGGCCTGCTAAATAGCTATAGTATTTGTAACTTATACTGCAATATTTATAAAACAAGCAAACTAGTGAAATATATGTTCAAAATATATATATTCTAATTTTTTTCTGTTTATACTTAAAGGTTTTATCTTACCACATTCCATTTCTTGTGAGCTCAGTAGAAGACTTCAAGGATCACATTCCAAGAGAGACTGACATGAAGGCAAGAAGCTTTTTTTTATTTCCTGTAGTGTCATGTTGTATACATTTCATTTCCATCAGTGAAGAAATGTCATATTTAATCACAATTTATTGCACTTACATTGCATTGTATTTTAAATTGTGGTTTGCAATGATAAAACTTTTTTCATGCAATTAGCAAGAGTCCATGAGCTAGTGATGTATGGGATATGCAATCCTACCAGGAGGGGCAAAGTTTCCCAAACCTCAAAATGCCTATAAATACACCCCTCACCACACCCACAATTCAGTTTTACAAACTTTGCCTCCTATGGAGGTGGTGAAGTAAGTGTGTGCTAAGATTTCTACGTTGATATGCGCTTCTTAGCATTTTTTTAAGCCCGATTCCTCTGAGTACAGTGAATGTCAGAGGGATGTGAAGGGAGTATCACCTATTGAATGCAATGGTTTTCCTCATGGGGGATCTATTTCATAGGTTCTTTGTTATCGGTCGTAGAGATTAATCTCCTACCTCCCTTTTCAGATCGACGATTTACTCTCATATTCCATTATCTCTACTGATAACCGTTTCAGTACTGGTTTGGCTATCTGCTATATGTGGATGGGTGTCTTTGGGTAAGTATGTTTTCATTACTTAAGACACTCTCAGCTATGGTTTGGCACTTTATGTATTTATATAAAGTTCTTAATATATGTATTGTACTTATATTTGCCATGATTCAGGTTTTCAGTATATTTCCTTTTGCAGACCGTCAGTTTCATATCTGGGAAATGCTTTTCTATGAAAATTTATTTCTTACCTGGGGTATAGTCTCTTTTCAAATTGACTGTGTTTTAAATTCGCAGGCAGAATTAGACTCGCAAGGGCGCAAAATGCCAAAGTTTATTGCGTCATTCTTGGCGCGAGATTGTTTGGCGCGAAGTTACGTTCATTGACGCAAATTCGTCATTTCCGGCATCTTAGTTGACGCAGAGTCCTTCACAAGGTTGCGTCATCTGACGCGAGTGTGACGTTTTTGGCGCCAACAAATATTTTTCTGTTTTTTGTGCGTCATACTTGGCGCCAAATGTTTTCATTATTTAAGACCCCATTTTTATTTGCCTCTTGCCTTTTTTTCTATGTCAAAGGGCTATGCTGTTTGCATTTTTCCCCATTCCTGAAACTGCCATATAAGGAAATTGATCATTTTGCTTTATATGTTTTTTTTCTCTTACATTTGCAAGATGTCTCAATCTGATCCTGTTTCAGAATTCACTGACGGAACCCTGCTGCCTGATAACAGTTCTACCAAAGCTAAGTGCATTTGTTGTAAACTTGTGGAGATTATACCTCTAGCTGTGGTTTGTAATAGTTGTCATGATAAACTTTTACATGCAGAAAATGTATCCATCAGTAGTATTTCATTACCTGTTGCTGTCCCCTCAACATCTAATGTACAAGATATACCTGTAAATTTAAAAGAATTTATTTCTGATTCTATTCAGAAGGCTTTGTCTACCATCCCGCCTTCTAATAAACGTAAAAGGTCTTTTATAACTTCTCATAGAGTTGATGAAATTTCATATGACCGGCAACATACTGATTTATCCTTCTCTGATGAGGATCTATCTGATTCAGAAGATCCTGCCTCAGATATTGACACTGACAAATCCTCTTATTTATTTAAAATGGAGTATATTCGTTCTTTATTAAAAGAAGTGTTGATTACATTAGATATGGAGGAAACTAGTCCTCTTGATATTAAAACTAGTAAACATTTAAATTGTATTTATAAACCTCCTGTGGTTATTCCAGAGGGTTTTCCAGTTCCTGATGCTATTTCTGATATGATTTCTAAAGAATGGAATAGGCCTGGTACTACTTTTATTCCTTCTTCAAGGTTTAAAAAATTGTATAATTTGCCAGCAGTTAGATTGGAGTTTTGGGAAAAGATCCCCAAAGTTGATGGGGCTATCTCCACTCTTGCTAAACGTACTACTATTCCTACGGAAGATAGTACTTCTTATAAAGATCCTTTAGATAGGAAACTTGAATCTTATCTAAGGAAGGCTTATTATATTCAGGTCATCTTCTTAGGCCTGCAATTTCTTTGGCTGATGTTGCAGCTGCTTCAACTTTTTGGTTGGAAACTTTAGCGCATCAGATCATGTTTTGTCTAGCATTGTTAAGTTGATTCAACATGCTAATAATTTCATTTGTGATGCCGTTTTTGATATCCTCAAAATTGATGTTAGATATATGTCTTTAGCTTTTTTAGCTAGAAGAGCTTTGCGGCTAAAATCTTGGAATGCTGATATGACTTCTAAATCCAGATTGCTTTTTCTTTCTTTCCAAGGTAATAAATTATTTGGTTCTCAGTTGGATTCAATAATTTCAACTGTCACTGGGGGGGAGGGAGTTTTTTTGCCTCAGGATAAAAAACCTAAAGGTAAATCTAAAGCTTCTAACCGTTTTCGTTCCTTTCAAGATAATAAGGAACATAAATCTAATCCTTCCCCAAATGAATCTGTTTCCAATTGGAAGCCTTCCTCAAATTGGAATAAATCAAAGCCTTTTAAGAGTTCAAAGCCAGCCCCCAAGTCCACATGAAGGTGTGGCCCTCATTCCAGCTCAGCTGGTAGGGGGCAGATTAAAATTCTTCAAAGATGTTTGGATCAGTTCAGTCCAAAATCATTGGATCATTATTGTCTCTCAGGGGTACAGAATAGGATTCAGAGTAAGACCACCTGTGTGAAGATTTTTTTCTCTCACGCATTTCAGAGAACCCAGTAAAGGCTCAGGCTTTTCTGAAGTGTGTTTTAGACCTGGAGTTATCAGGGGTGATCATGCCAGTTCCGTTTCAGGAACAGGGTCTGGGGTTTTATTTAAATCTATTCATTGTCCCAAAGAAAGGAATTTCATTTAGACCAGTTTTGGATCTAAAGATTTTGAATCGATATGTAAGAGTACCAAATTTCAAGATGGTGACTATAAGGACTATTATGCCTTTTGTTCAGCAAGGGCATTATATGTCCACAATAGACTTACAGAATGCATATCTTCATATTCCGATTCATCCAGATCACTATCAGTTCCTGAGATTCTCTTTTCTAGACAAGCATTACCAATTTGTTGCTCTTCCTTTTGGCCTAGCAACAACTCCAAGAATCTTTTCAAAGGTTCTCGGTGCCCTACTCTCTAATCAGAGAGCGGGGTATTCTAGCGTTTCCTTATTTGGACGATATCTTGGTATTCCCTCAGTCTTTACGTTCTGCAGAATCTCATGTGGATCAACTAGTGTTGTTTCTTCAAAGACATGGTTGGAGGATCAATTTACCAAAAAAGTTCTTTGATTCCTCAGACAAAAGGTAACCTTTTTAGGTTTCCAGATAGAAGAGATGTTTGAAATTGGTTGCAGCCTATCGGAACCTTCAGTCTAAGTCATTCCCTTCAGTAGCTATGTGCATGGAAGTTTTAGGTCTCATGACTGCAGCATCGGACGCGATCCCCTTTGCTTGTTTTCATATGAGACCTCTCCAGCTTTGTATGCTGAACCAATGGTGCAGGGATTAAACAATGATATCACAATTAATATCCTTAAATCCCAATGTTCGACTTTCTCTGACTTGGTGGTTAGATCACCATCGTATAATTTTAGGGGCCTCTTTCATTCATCCAACCTGTACTGTGATTACAACAGATGCAAGTCTTTCAGGTTGGGGAGCTGTTTTCGGATCTCTGACAGCAAAAGGGGTTTGGAAATCTCAAGAGGCGAGATTACCAAACAAAAATTGGAAATAGACAACTAGCGCCTAGATTAGTTTACCTGCTGCACTATAAACAGACCCCCTAATAAGGTCCTAGATAAATTGCAATATAAAGAGTTTGTATAGGAGCGCCAAAGGCTAAGGTAAACAACAGGTGTATTATCCAACAACACCACAAATTTCTTTGGGTGAAACTAAATAACACTTAAATAGCACTTTTCTGCCAAGGTTCTAAAAGTTTTAAAAGTTTTAATTCACATGTGGAAAAACATTAAAAACAGATTGGTTTAAAAACAAATGAGTTTTATAAAAGCTAGATATTGCGATCCATATAGGATCTATATACAGAGCAGATCTAATTGTTAGTATAGATCAAACTTGGAAAGTTGAAAGATCAACCAGTTAATAATCACTGAATATCAAATAATGGTTATCTAATTGTCTCATATCCCAAATAGTAACAGCTAAATGTGTTAATAAAAATATTTTTTCATATTCAAAAATAGTGACAGCTTAAACGTGTTTGTGTAAAAGTGATACCCCAACTGTGGGAAAAAAACAGTAATGAAAAAGCAAAAATGTATATATGAAAAAGGTCTGTGAAAAAATCCAGTGAAACAATATGAAAAATTGTGAATAAAAATATAATTCTCACGTTACCCCTGAGCCCAGACATTCTGTTATTTCACTCCCTGCCTAAAGTGGATGAGGTTTCCCTTCATTCACTCCTCATAATCTTTCTAAATAGCGCTAAGGCACTCATCCCTCAGAGGTGGAAATCGTCATCGATCCCAACATTAGATCTCTGGAAGACACAGGTTACACACACCCTGACTCTAGATAGAAAACATTACTGGGAACTAGGCAGAGCTGAGATACATGAGCTTATGCTGATGAAGTGGCAGAACGCCCTAAGAGGCGAAACTGATACATAAGACATTTCTACCTGACCAGGTACACCTGTAGATAGGCCTGAACTGAGCTCGAGAAGAACACTCTCACCCGCGCTCCCCATACTAACACCCTACCCTAAAGCTCCTCCCTGCCTCTTTCTCCCCCCCAATTTTTTTTTCTTTTCTCTCTTCTTTCTCCCCCCCAATTTTTTTTTCTTTTCTCTCTCTCGCTCTCTCTCTCTCCCCCCACCCTATCTATAATAGACCCGATATGTTGAGTAATCACCTTTTCTAAGTTACACGAAAATGTGACTCCCATTGAGCTTTTTGTTGATTGTTAGCTATTAATGTTTAGATTACCTTTGGAAGTTTGATGCACTACTGTATTAGCCTTTACTGTTTAAAAAAAAAAAATGATGATTGAGCGTCTAAATGGACCTACGGTGTACATTTTGGGTACGATACCAATGTGTGTTGTAATAGTTTTCAAATGTAGTCATGAACCATTGTATGTCCAATACTGTTGAAAAAAAATAAGAAAAATAAAAAATATATATATATAATTCTAACAAGATCAAATACCGGTATGATCAGAAAAAATAATGGTCAAATGTAATTAGAATAGTTGTTGTGAATAGATGTGTAAATTCCCAGTGTTACCTACACCTTTAGACTAACAAAGTGATCTTATCAATAACCTTTATCTGTAGGATACTAACTCCTACAGATAATACTAAAGACAAATATAAATTTAACAAGATCCCAAAAATTTAAACATTGGATAAACCTCAAATAACACAAATGAATATCACAATAAGTGAATATATAGAAATGTGATTTGGGAAACCCCAAAGTTAAAGTCCCCAAAGTTCCAGATAGTGTCCAAAATTTGGTCCGATGAAAACCAACAGTCTAAAATCAGTAAGTTTAGTCCCAGATTCTTGATCCAAATGATATCCAAGACCTATGGGATAAACAAGAAAATACACTAAACAAAAGGACCTATGAGATAGTCTATTGGTAATAGACTTACCCAAACTGCCGTGGTCCTGATAGTATATGAGCCTCACAAATCTCTTCCAAATTGTCTACGCGTTTCAGCCCTTATGGCCTTTTTCAAGACAATATTTTGGAACTCCGTGCAATTCTCAGGGCTCTTCAGTTTTGTCCTCTGTTGATGAGAGAACCGTTCATTTGTTTTCAGACAGACAATATCACAACTGTGGCATATGTCAATCATCAGGGGGGGACTCACAGTCCTCAAGCTAGGAAAGAAGTATCTTGGATACTTGTTTGGGCGGAATCCAGCTCCTGTCTAATTTCTGCGGTTCATATCCCAGGTATAGACAATTGGGAAGCGGATTACCTCAGTCGTCAGACTTTACATCCGGGAGAATGGTCTCTTCACCCAGATGTGTTTTCTCAAATTGTTCAGATGTGGGGGCTTCCAGAAATAGATCTGATGGCTTCTCATTTAAACAAAAAACTTCCCAGGTACCTGTCCAGGTCCAGGGATCCTCAGGTGGAAGCAGTGGATGCGTTGACACTTCCTTGGTGTTATCAACCTGCTTATGTTTTCCCGCCTCTAGTTCTTCTTCCAAGAGTGATCTCCAAAATCATCATGGAGCAATAGTTTGTGCTGTTGGTGGCTCCAGCATGGCCTCACAGGTTTTGGTATGCGGATCTTGTTCGGATGTCCAGTTGCCAACCTTGGCCACTTCTATCTCAAGGTCCGTTTTTCATCAGGATTTTAAATCATTAAATTTGAAGGTATGGAAATTGAATGCTTAGTGCTTAGTCATAGAGGTTTCTCTGACTCAGTGATTAATACTATGTTGCAGGCTCGTAAATCTGTTTCTAGAAAAATGTATTATCGAGTTTGGAAGTCTTATATTTCATGGTGTTCTTCTCATAAATTCTCCTGGCATTCTTTTAGAATTCCTAGAATTTTACAGTTTCTTCAAGATGGTTTGGATAAATGTTTGTCTGCAAGTTCCTTGAAAAGACAAATCTCTGCTCTTTCTGTTTCTCTTGTTAAGTGTATCCAGTCCACGGATCATCCATTACTTGTGGGATATTCTCCTTCCCAACAGGAAGTTGCAAGAGGATCACCCACAGCAGAGCTGCTATATAGCTCCTCCCCTCACAGCCATACCCAGTCATTCTCTTGCAACTCTCAACATAGATGGAGGTCGTGAGAGGACTTTGGTGTTTTATACTTAGTTTATTTCTTCAATCAAAAGTTTGTTATTTTAAAATGGTACCGGAGTGTACTGTTTATCTCAGGCAGTATTTAGAAGAAGAATCTGCCTGCGTTTTCTATGATCTTAGCAGAAGTAACTAAGATCCTTTGCTGTTCTCACACATCCTGAGGAGTGAGGTACTTCAGAGGGGGAATGGCGTGCAGGTTTTCCTGCAATAAGGTATGTGCAGTTAATATTTTTCTAGGGATGGGCAAGAGATTATGCAGAACATGAGGACGGAGAGCTTCATTCTGTGGGTGACATCTCTGACTCGGGGAAACCTGATTCAGAGATTTCTAATTTTAGATTTAAGCTTGAAAACCTCTGTGTATTGCTTGGGGAGGTGTTAGCTGCTCTGAATGACTGTAACACAGTTGCAATTCCAGAGAAATTGTGTAGGCTGGATAGATACTATGCAGTGCCAGTGTGTACTGATGTTTTTCCTATACCTAAAAGGCTTACAGAAATTATTAGCAAGGAGTGGGATAGACCCGGTGTGCCCTTTTCCCCACCTCCTATATTTAGAAAAATGTTTCCAATAGACGCCACAACACGGGACTTATGGCAGACGGTCCCTAAGGTGGAGGGAGCAGTTTCTACTTTAGCAAAGCGTACCACTATCCCGGTTGAGGACAGTTGTGCTTTTTCAGATCCAATGGATTAAAAATTGGAGGGTTACCTTAAGAAAATGTTTATTCAACAAGGTTTTATTTTACAGCCCCTTGCATGCATTGCGCCTGTCACTGCTGCGGCGGCATTCTGGTTTAAGGCCCTGGAAGAGGCCATCCATACAGCTCCATTGAATGAAATTATTGACAAGCTTAGAACGCTTAAGCTAGCTAACTCATTTGTTTCTGATGCCATTGTTCATTTGACTAAACTAACGGCTAAGAATTCCGGATTCGCCATTCAGGCGCGTAGGGCGTTATGGCTTTAAATCCTGGTCAGCTGACGTGACTTCTAAGTCTAAATTACTCAACATTCCTTTCAAGGGGCAGACCTTATTCGGGCCTGGCTTGAAGGAAATTATTGCTGACATTACTGGAGGCAAGGGTCATACCCTTCCTCAAGACAGGACCAAATCGGAGGCCAAACAGTCTAATTTTCGTGCCTTTCGAAATTTCAAGGCAGGAGCAGCATCAACTTCCTCCGCTTCAAAACAAGAGGGAACTGTTGCTCATTCCAGACAGGCCTGGAAACCTAACCAGTCCTGGAACAAGGGCAAGCAGGCCAGGAAGCCTGCTGCTGCCCCCAAGACAGCATGAAGGAACGGCCCCCTATCCGGAAACGGATGTAGTGGGGGGCAGACATTCTCTCTTCACCCAGGCGTGGGCAAGAGATGTTCAGGATCCCTGGCCGTTGGAGATCATATCTCAGGGATATCTTCTGGACTTCAAAGCTTCTCCTCCACAAGGGAGATTTCATCTTTCAAGGTTATCAGCAAACCAGATAAAGAAAGAGGCATTCCTAAGCTGTGTGCAAAACCTCCTAGTAATGGGAGTGATCCATCCAGTTCCGCGGACGGAACAAGGACAGGGGTTTTATTCAAATCTGTTTGTGGTTCCCAAGAAAGAGGGAACCTTCAGACCAATCTTGGATCTATAGATCTTAAACAAATTCCTCAGAGTTCCATCATTCAAAATGGAAACTATTCGGACCATCCTACCCATGATCCAAGAGGGTCAGTACATGACCACAGTGGACTTAAAGGATGCCTATCTTCACATACCGATTCACAAAGATCATCATCGGTTCCTAAGGTTTGCCTTTCTAGAAAGGCATTACCAATTTGTAGCTCTTCCCTTCGGGTTGGCCACAGCCCCGAGAATTTTTACAAAGGTTCTGGGCTCACTTCTCGCGGTTCTAAGACCGCGAGGCATAGCGGTGGCTCCTTATCTAGACGACATCCTTATACAGGCGTAAAGCTTTCAAATTGCCAAGTCTCATACAGAGATAGTTCTGGCATTTCTGAGGTCGCATGGGTGGAAAGTGAACATGGAAAAGAGTTCTCTATCCCCACTCACAAGAGTCTCCTTCCTAGGGACTCTTTAGATTCTGTAGAGATGAAAATTTACCTGACGGAGTCCAGGTTATCAAAACTTGCTTGCCGTGTCCTTCATTCCATTCCACGCCCGTCAGTGGCTCAGTGCATGGAAGTAATCAGCTTAATGGTAGCGGCAATGGACATAGTGCCATTTGCGCGCCTACATCTCAGACCGCTGCAATTATGCATGCTAAGTCAGTGGAATGGGGATTACTCAGATTTGTCCCCTCTACTAAATCTGGATCAAGAGACCAGAGATTCTCTTCTCTGGTGGCTATCTCGGGTCCATCTGTCCAAGGGTATGTCCTTTCGCAGGTCAGATTGGACGATTGTAACAACAGATGCCAGCCTTCTAGGTTGGGGTGCAGTCTGGAACTCCCTGAAGGCTCACGGATCGTGGACTCAGGAGGAGAAACTCCTCCCAATAAATATTCTGGAGTTAAGAGCAATATTCAATGCTCTTCTAGCTTGGCCTCAGTTAGCAACCCTGAGGTTCATCAGATTTCAGTCGGACAACATCACGACTGTGGCTTACATCAACCATCAAGGGGGAACGAGGAGTTCCCTAGCGATGTTAGAAGTCTCAAAGATAATTCGCTGGGCAGAGTCTCACTCTTGCCACCTGTCAGCGATCCTTTTCTAAGTCGTCTGACTTTTCATCCGGGGGAGTGGGAACTCCATCCGGAGGTATTTGCTCAACTGGTCCATCGTTGGGGCAAACCAGAACTGGATCTCATGGCGTCTCGCCAGAACGCCAAGCTTCCTTGTTACGGATCCAGGTCCAGGGACCCGGGAGCGACGCTGATAGACGCTCTAACAGCTCCTTGGTTCTTCAACCTGGCTTGTGTGTTTCCACCGTTTCCTCTGCTCCCTCGACTGATTGCCAAAATCAAACAGGAGAGAGCATCAGTGATTCTGATAGCGCCTGCGTGGCCACACAGGACCTGGTATGCAGACCTAGTGGACATGTCATCTCTTCCACCATGGTCTCTGCCTCTGAGGCAGGACCTTCTAATACAAGGTCCTTTCAATCATCCAAATCTAATTTCTCTGAGGCTGACTGCATGGAGATTGAACGCTTGATTCTATCAAGGCGTGGCTTCTCCGAGTCAGTCATTGATACTTTAATACAGGCACGAAAGCCTGTCACCAGGAAAATCTACCATAAGATATGGTGTAAATATCTTTATTGGTGTGAATCCAAGAGTTACTCATGGAGTAAGGTTAGGATTCCTAGGATATTGTCCTTTCTCCAAGAGGGTTTGGACAAAGGCTTATCAGCTAGTTCTTTGAAGGGACAGATCTCTGCTCTGTCTATTCTTTTGCACAAGCGTCTGGCAGAGGTTCCAGACGTCCAGGCTTTTTGTCAGGCTTTGGTTAGGATTAAGCCTGTTTTTAAAACTGTTGCTCCCCCGTGGAGCTTAACCTTCGTTAATAAAGTTCTTCAGGGAGTTCCGTTTGAACCCCTTTATTCCATTGATATTAAACTTTTATCCTGTTTTTGATGGCTATTTCCTCGACTCGAAGAGTCTCTGAGTTATCTGCCTTACAATGTGATTCTCCTTATCTGATTTTTCATGCAGACAAGGTAGTTCTGCGCACCAAACCTGGGTTTTTACCTAAGGTGGTTTCTAACAGGAATATCAATCAAGAGATTGTTGTTCCATCATTGTGTCCTAATCCTTCTTCAAAGAAGGAACGTCTTTTGCATAATCTGGATGTAGTCCGTGCCTTGAAGTTTTACTTACAGGCTACTAAAGATTTTCGTCAAACATCTGCCCTCTTTGTCGTTTACTCTGGACAGAGGAGAGGTCAAAAAGCTTTGGCAACCTCTCTCTCCTTTTGGCTTCGGAGCATCATACGCTTAGCCTATGAGACTGCTGGACAGCAGCCCCCTGAAAGGATTACAGCTCATTCTACTAGAGCTGTGGCTTCCACCTGGGCCTTTAAAAATGAGGCCTCTGTTGAACAGATTTGCAAGGCCGCGACTTGGTCTTCGCTTCACACCTTTTCAAAATTTTACAAATTTGATACATTGCTTTTTTCGGAGGCTGTTTTTGGGAGAAAGGTTCTACAGGCAGTGGTTCCTTCCGTTTAAGTTCCTGCCTTGTCCCTCCCATCATCCGTGTACTTTAGCTTTGGTATTGGTATCCCACAAGTAATGGATGATCCGTGGACTGGATACACTTAACAAGAGAAAACATAATTTATGCTTACCTGATAAATTTATTTCTCTTATAGTGTATCCAGTCCACGGCCCGCCCTGTCCTTTTAAGGCAGGTTTAAATTTTAATTAAACTACAGTCACCACTGCACCCTAAGGTTTCTCCTTTCTCGTCTTGTTTCGGTCGAATTACTGGATATGGCTGTGAGGGGAGGAGCTATATAGCAGCTCTGCTGTGGGTGATCCTCTTGCAACTTCCTGATGGGAAGGAGAATATCCCACAAGTAATGGATGACCCGTGGACTGGATACACACTACAAGAGAAATAAATTTATCAGGTAAGCATAAATTATGTTTTTATTCCACAGGAAAATTGCTAAACTTCCTCATATTCATTGTTTTGTACAGGCTTTGGTTCGTATCAAGCCTGTCATTAAATCAATCTCTCCTCCTTGGAGTCTTAATTTGGTTTTGAAGGCTTTGCAGGCTCCTCCATTTGAGCCTATGCATTCTTTGGACATTAAACTTCTTTCCTGGAAAGTGTTGTTCCTTTTGGCAATCTCTTCTGCTAGAAGAGTTTCTGAATTATCCGCTCTCTTGTGAATCTCCTTTTCTGATTTGTCATCAGGATAAGGCAGTTTTGCGGACTTCATTTAAATTCTTACCTAAGGTTGTGAATTCTAACAACATTAATAGAGAAATTGTTGTCCCTTCTTTGTGTCCTAATCATAAGAATTCTTTGGAGAGATCTTTACATTCTTTGGATGTGGTGAGAGCTCTGAAATATTATGTTGAAGCCACTAAAGATTTCAGGAAGACTTCTAGTCTATTCTTTTTCTTTTCTGGTTCCAGGAAAGGTCAGAAGGCTTCTGCCGTTTCTTTGGCATCGTGGTTAAAGCTTTTGATTCATCAAGCTTATTTGGAGTCGGGTAAAGCTCCGCCTCAGAGAATTACAGCTCATTCTACTAGATCAGTTTCCACTTCTTGTTCTTTTAAGAATGAAGCTACGGTTGATCAGATTTGCAAAGCAGCATCTTGGTCTTCTTTGCATACATTTACTAAATTCTACCATTTTGATGTGTTTGCTTCTTCGGAAGCAGTTTTTAGTAGGAAAGTTCTTCTGGGCAGCTGTTTCAGTTTGATTCTTCTGCTTATGATTTAAGTTTTTATTTTTTGAGAATAAACTTATATTTGGGTTGTGGATTTATTTTTTTCAGCGAAATTGTTGTTTTCTCCAACATAGGTGTGTCCGGTCCACGGCGTCATCCTTACTTGTGGGATATTCTCTTCCCCAACAGGAAATGGCAAAGAGCCCAGCAAAGCTGGTCACATGATCCCTCCTAGGCTCCGCCTACCCCAGTCATTCTCTTTGCCGTTGTACAGGCAACATCTCCACGGAGATGGCTTAGAGTTTTTTAGTGTTTAACTGTAGTTTTTATTATTCAATCAAGAGTTTGTTATTTTAAAATAGTGCTGGTATGTACTATTTACTCTGAAACAGAAGATTTCTGTTTGTATGAGGAAAATGATTTTAGCAACCGTTACTAAAATCCATGGCTGTTCCACACAGGACTGTTGAGAGGAATTAACTTCAGTTGGGGGAACAGTGAGCAGTCTTTTGCTGCTTGAGGTATGACACATTCTAACAAGACGATGTAATGCTGGAAGCTGTCATTTTCCCTATGGGATCCGGTAAGCCATTTTTATTCACACAGTAAATAAGGGCTTCACAAGGGCTTATTAAGACTGTAGACATTTTCTGGGCTAAATCGATCATATTTACACATATTTAGCCTTGAGGAATCATTTAATCTGGGTATTTTTTGTAAAATAATATCGGCAGGCACTGTTTTAGACACTTTATTCTATTGGGGCTTTCCCTAATCATAGTCAGAGCCTCATTTTCGCGCCGGTATGGCGCACTTGTTTTTGAGAACAGCATGACATGCAGCTGCATGTGTGTGGAGCTCTGATACATAGAAAAGTCTTTCTGAAGGCATTATTTGGTATCGTATTCCCCTTTGGGCTTGGTTGGGTCTCAGCAAAGCAGATTCCAGGGACTGTAAAGGGGTTAAATATAAAAACGGCTCCGGTTCCGTTATTTTAAGGGTTAAAGCTTCCAAATTTGGTGTGCAATACTTTTAAGGCTTTAAGACACTGTGGTGAAATTTTGGTGAATTTTGAACAATTCCTTCATACTTTTTCGCAATTGCAGTAATAAAGTGTGTTCAGTTTAAAATTTAAAGTGACAGTAACGGTTTTATTTTAAAACGTTTTTTGTGCTTTGTTATCAAGTTTATGCCTGTTTAACATGTCTGAACTACCAGATAGATTGTGTGCTGACTGTGGGGAAGCCAAGGTTCCTTCTCATTTAAATAGATGTGATTTATGTCATAATAAAAATGATGCCCAAGATGATTCCTCAAGTGAGGGGAGTAAGCATGGTACTGCATCATCCCCTCCTTCTTCTACACCAGTTTTGCCCATACAGGAGGCCCCTAGTACATCTAGCGCGCCAATACTCCTTACTATGCAACAATTAACGGCTGTAATGGATAATTCTATCAAAAACATTTTAGCCAATATGCCCACTTATCAGCGAAAGCGCGACTGCTCTGTTTTAGAAAATACTGAAGAGCATGAGGCCGCTGATGATATTGTTTCTGAAGGGCCCCTACACCAGTCTGAGGGGGCCAGGGAGGTTTGGTCTGAGGGAGAAATTTCAGATTCAGGAAAAATTTCTCAACAAGCTGAACCTGATGTGATTACTTTTAAATTTAAGTTGGAACATCTCCGCGCTCTGCTTAAGGAGGTGTTATCCAATTTGGATGATTGTGATTATCTGGTCATTCCAGAAACACTATGTAAAATGGACAAGTTCCTAGAGGCCCCGGGGCCCCCCGAAGCTTTTCCTATACTCAAGCGGGTGGCGTACATTGTTAATAAAGAATGGGACAGGCCCGGTGTACCTTTCGTACCTCCCCCCATATTTAAAAAAAAAAAAATTGTTTCCTATAGTCGACCCCAGAAAGGACTTATGGCAGACAGTCCCCAAGGTCGAGGGGGCGGTTTCTACTCTAAACAAGCGCACCACTATACCCATAGAAGATAGTTGTGCTTTCCAAGATCCTATGGATAAAAAATTAGAAGGTTTGCTAAAAAAGATGTTTGTTCAGCAAGGTTACCTTCTACAACCAATTGCATGCATTGTCCCTGTCACTACAGCCGCGTGTTTCTGGTGCGATGAGCTAGAAAAGGCGATTATTAGTAATTCTTCTTCTTATGAGGAGATTATGGACAGAATTCGTGCTCTTAAATTGGTTAATTCTTTCACCCTAGTCGCCACCTTGCAATTGGCTAGGTTAGCGGCGAAAAATTCTGGGTTTGCTATTGTGGCGCGCAGAGCGCTTTGGTTAAAATCTTGGTCAGCGGATGCGTCTTCCAAGAACAAATTGTTTGACATTCCTTTCAAGGGGAAAACACTGTTTGGCCCTGACTTGAAAGAGTTTATCTCTGATATCACTGGGGGCAAGGGCCACGCCCTTCCTCAGAATAGGTCTTTCAAGGCCAAAAATAAACCTAATTTTCGTCCCTTTCGCAGAAACGGACCAGCCCCAAGTGCTACGTCCTCTAAGCAGGAGGGTAATACTTCTCAAGCCAATCCAGCCTGGAGACCAAGGCAAGGCTGGAACAAAGGAAAGCAGGCCAAGAAACCTGCCACTGCTCCCAAGACAGCATGAGATGCGGGCCCCCGATCCGGGACCGGATTTGGTGGGGGGCAGACTCTCTCTCTTCACTCAGGCTTGGGCAAGAGATGTTCTGGATCCTTGGGCGCTAGAAATAGTCTTCCAAGGTTATCTTCTGGAAGTGATTCATCCTGTTCCATTAAAAGAACGAGGGATGGGGTTCTACTCCAATCTGTTCGTAGTTCCCAAAAAAGAGGGAACGTTCAGACCAATCTTAGATCTCAAGATCCTAAACAAGTTTCTCAAGGTTCCATCGTCCAAAATGGAAACCATTCGAACAATCCTTCCATCCAGAAAGGTCAATTCTTGACCACGGTGGATTTAAAGGATGCGTATCTACATATTCCTGTCCACAAGGAACATCATCGGTTCCTAAGGTTCGCATTCCTGGACAAGCATTACCAGTTCGTGGCGCTTCCTTTCGGATTAGCCACTGTTCCAAGGATTTTCACTAAGGTACTAGGGTCCCTTCTGGCGGTGCTAAGACCAAGGGGCATTGCTGTAGTACCTTACTTGGACGACATTCTGATTCAAGCTTCGTCCCTTCCTCAAGCAAAGGCTCACACGGACATAGTCCTGGCCTTTCTCAGATCTCACGGATGGTAAGTGAACATGGAAAAGAGTTCTCTATCTCCGTCGACAAGAGTTCCCTTCTTGGGAACAATAATAGACTCCTTAGAAATGAGGATTTTTCTGACAGAGACCAGAAAAACAAAACTTCTAAACTCTTGTCGGATACTTCCTTCCGTTCCTCTTCCTTCCATAGCACAGTGCATGGAAGTGATAGGTTTGATGGTAGCGGCATTGGACATAGTTCCTTTTGCGCGCATTCATCTAAGACCATTTCAATTGTGTATGCTCAGTCAGTGGAATGGGGACTATACAGACTTGTCTCCGAAGATACAAGTAAATCAGAGGACCAGAGACTCACTCCGTTGGTGGCTGTCCCTGGACAACCTGTCGCTAGGGGTGACCTCCCGCAGACCAGAGTGGGTCATTGTCACGACCGACGCCAGTCTGATGGGCTGGGGCGCGGTCTGGGGATCCCTGAAAGCTCAGGGTCTTTGGTCTCGGGAAGAATCTCTTCTACCGATAAATATTCTGGAACTGAGAGCGATATTCAATGCTCTCAAGGCTTGGCCTCAGCTAGCGAGGGCCAAGTTCATACGGTTTCAATCAGACAACATGACGACTGTTGCGTACATCAACCATCAGGGGGGAACAAGGAGTTCCCTGGCGATGGAAGAAGTGACCAAAATCATTCAATGGGCGAAGACTCGCTCCTGCCACCTGTCTGCAATCCACATCCCAGGAGTGGAAACTTGGGAAGCGGATTTTCTGATTCGTCAGACATTGCATCCGGGGGTGTGGGAACTCCATCCGGAAATCTTTGCCCAAATCACTCAACTGTGGGGCATTCCAGACATGGATCTGATGGCCTCTCGTCAGAACTTCAAGGTTCCTTGCTACGGGTCCAGATCCAGGGATCCCAAGGCGACTCTAGTAGATGCACTAGTAGCACCTTGGACCTTCAACCTAGCTTATGTATTCCCGCCGTTTCCTCTCATCCCCAGGCTGGTAGCCAGGATCAATCAGGAGAGGGCGTAGGTGATCTTGATAGCTCCTGCGTAACCACGCAGGACTTGGTAGGCAGATCTGGTGAATATGTCATCGGCTTCACCATGGAAGCTACCTTTGAGACGAGACCTTCTTGTTCAAGGTCCGTTCGAACATCCGAATCTGGTCCTACTCCAGCTGACTGCTTGGAGATTGAACGCTTGATCTTATCAAAGCGAGGGTTCTCAGATTCTGTTATTGATACTCTTGTTCAGGCCAGAAAGCCTGTAACTAGAAAAATTTACCACAAAATATGGAAAAAATATATCTGTTGGTGTGAATCTAAAGGATTCCCTTGGGACAAGGTAAAGATTCCTAGGATTCTATCCTTTCTTCAAGAAGGATTGGAGAAAGGATTATCTGCAAGTTCCTTGAAGGGACAGATTTCTGCCTTGTCTGTGTTACTTCACAAAGAGCTGGCAGCTGTGCCAGATGTTCAAGCCTTTGTTCAGGCTCTGGTTAGAATCAAGCCTGTTTACAAACCTTTGACTCCTCCTTGGAGTCTCAACTTAGTTCTTTCAGTTCTTCAGGGGGTTCCGTTTGAACCCTTACATTCCGTTGATATTAAGTTATCATCTTGGAAAGTTTTGTTTTTGGCTGCAATTTCTTCCGCTAGAAGAGTTTCAGAATTATCTGCTCTGCAGTGTTCTCCTCCTTATCTGGTGTTCCATGCAGATAAGGTGGTTTTACGTACTAAACCTGGTTTTCTTCCAAAAGTTGTTTCTAACAAAAACATTAACCAGGAGATAGTCGTGCCTTCTTTGGGTCCGAAACCAGTTTCGAAGAAGGAACGTTTGTTGCACAATTTGGCTGTTGTTCGCGCTCTAAAATTCTATTTAGATGCTACAAAGGATTTTAGACAAACATCTTCCTTGTTTGTTGTTTATTCTGGTAACAGGAGAGGTCAAAAAGCAACTTCTACCTCTCTCTCTTTTTGGATTAAAAGCATCATCAGATTGGCTTACGAGACTGCCGGACGGCAGCCTCCTGAAAGAATCACAGCTCATTCCACTAGGGCTGTGGCTTCCACATGGGCCTTCAAGAACGAGGCTTCTGTTGATCAGATATGTAGGGCAGCGACTTGGTCTTCACTGCACACTTTTACCAAATTTTACAAGTTTGATACTTTTGCTTCTTCTGAGGCTATTTTTTGGGAGAAAGGTTTTGCAAGCCGTGGTGCCTTCCATTTAGGTGACCTGATTTGCTCCCTCCCTTCATCCGTGTCCTAAAGCTTTGGTATTGGTTCCCACAAGTAAGGATGACGCCGTGGACCGGACACACCTATGTTGGAGAAAACAGAATTTATGTTTACCTGATAAATTACTTTCTCCAACGGTGTGTCCGGTCCACGGCCCGCCCTGGTTTTTTAATCAGGTCTGATGATTTATTTTCTTTAACTACAGTCACCACGGTATTATATGGTTTCTCCTATGCAAATATTCCTCCTTAACGTCGGTCGAATGACTGGGGTAGGCGGAGCCTAGGAGGGATCATGTGACCAGCTTTGCTGGGCTCTTTGCCATTTCCTGTTGGGGAAGAGAATATCCCACAAGTAAGGATGACGCCGTGGACCGGACACACCGTTGGAGAAAGTAATTTATCAGGTAAACATAAATTCTGTTTTTATTTTGTCCCTCCCTCTCTAGTGACTCTTGCATGGAGTTCCACATCTTGGGCATTGCTATCCCATACGTCACTAGCTCATGGACTTTTGCCAATTACATGAAAGAAAACATAATTTAAGTAAGAACTTACCTAATAAATTCATTTCTTTCATATTGGCAAGAGTCCATGAGGCCCACCCTTTTTTATGGTGGTTATGATTTTTTTGTATAAAGCACAATTATTTCCAAATTCCTTTGTTGATGCTTTTTACTCCTTTCTTTATCACCCCACTTCTTGGCTATTCATTAAACTGAATTGTGGGTGTGGTGAGGGGTTTATTTATAGGCATTTTGAGGTTTGGGAAACTTTGCCCCTCCTGGTTGGATTGTATATCCAATACGTCACTAGCTCATGGACTCTTGCCAATATGAAATAAATTAATTTATCAGGTAAGTTCTTACATAAATTATGTTTTCAGATATGTTATGTAGGGGATTACCTTTCAGGGCCCATAGAACTTCTTAACCCTTTCACTAAAAAGGCTGTTAATATTTGGCCAACTGAGATGGCCAATGTATTTGTTGCTTTGTTTATTAGTTCACTATGGAAGCCAATTTTCCTAATGAGATCTGCCTCCAGGGCGATAGAATATGAGCATTTAAAATGCCCACAATGCACTTTGTTCTATGAACTGGTAAGCTGGACTGGTGGGGATGCATGCTGTGGTTACAAAGAGTTAAAAAAAAAAAATAACATTTAACATCTTTTCTCAGATTTTAACTCTGTGATTACATTACTATAAAGAATACAGGAGTGTATGTATGAGGTTCTCAGACGTCTCTGAGAATTGTTTTGCTCTTTTTAGTTGATCCAGCTAATCGATAGTTGTTGAGTGATCATTTTATGTCCATGCACTAGTACTTGAAGTAAGCAGACTAGTGGGATATTACTTCTATGTTAAAGGGACAGTATACACTAATTTTCATTTAACTGCATGTAATAGACACTACTATAAAGAAAATTATGCACAGATACCGATATAAAAATCCAGTATAAAACCTTTTTAAAAACTCACTTAGATGCTCCCAGTAGCACTGTTGATGAGTTTAGGCTGGGACATCCACTGCAAGGGTCTGAGAAAGCAGACACTCCCCCTCCCCTGCATATAAAAAGACAAATCAGGAATCTGTAGCATTCAGTCTACATCTCATACTTTGGGGCTTGGTTAGGAGTCTTAAAATCAGCACAATGGTATTAAAAAATAAGCAAAACTATACATTGTTGCCAATCCACTTCCAGATGGGCTATATAAAGGGATCATCTACAAAACATTTATGCAAAGAAAAATATAGTGTACAATGTCCCTTTAAGCTATTGTGTGGTATCCACCACAGACTGGGAGTGCTATATAATCACAGCTCTTATATGGCACAAACATCTACAGTGTGTTCTGTTATACTGTAATACAATCAGTGAAAATTAAGACCTCTCATTAAATGAATAGTCTAGTCAAAATTAAGCTTTCCTGGTTCACATAGAGCATTTAACAGCTTTCTAATTTGCTCCTATTATCAATTTGTATTCGCTCTCTTAGTATCTTTAGTTGGAAAAGCAGGGATGTAAGCTTAGGAACCAGACCATTTTTGGTTCAGCACCTGGGTAGCGCTTTCTGATTGGTGTCTAAATGTAGCCTCCAATCAGCAAGCACTACTCAGGTGCTGAACCAAAAATTGTCCCGGCTCCTAAGCTTACATTCAAATAAAGATACCACAAGAACGAAGAAAAATTGATAAATTAGAAAGTTGCTCTATCTGAATCATGAAAGTTTAATTCTGACTAGACTATCCCTTTAAATTAAACAAGATGATCTATGTTGAATTTTGTTTTCAGTTTGAGTCTGCTCCAAAGAACATCAGAAGGAATTATTTCTTTCATGCAAATGGCAAGAGTCCATGAGCTAGTGACGTATGGGATATACAATCCTACCAGGAGGGGGCAAAGTTTCCCAAACCTCAAAATACCTATAAATACACCCCTCACTACACCCACACCTTCGTTTTACAAACTTTGCCTCCCTATGGAGGTGGTGAAGTAACTTTGTGTTTAATTTCTATGATTTCTTCTATGATGAGCGCTTCTAAGCATTCTGAAGCCCAATTCCTCTCAGAATACAGTGCTTGTCAGAGGGATGTGAAGAGAGTATTGCCTGTTGATTTTAATGGTTTCACTCATGGGAAATCTTTTCAAGGGTTCTCTGTTATCGGTCGTAGGGATTCATCTCCTACCTCCCTTTTGAGATTGACGATATACTCTCATACAATTACCTCTGCTGATAGCTTTCAATACTGGTTTGGCTATCTGCTATATAAGGATGGGCGTCTTTCGATAAGTATGTATCATTATTTAAAGGGACAGTCTAGTATAAATTAAACTTTCATTATTCAGATAGGACATGTAATTTTAATCAACTTTCCAATTTTCTTTTATCATCAAATTTGTTTGTTTTTTTCTCTTGGTGTTCTTAGTTTAAACTAAACCTAGGCAGACTTGTATGCTAATTTCTAAGCCTTTGGGGGCTGCCTCTTATCACAGGCTTTTTAAATCTCTTTTCAACACAAAGAGACAGAAAGTACACGTGGTCCATATAGATAACACTGTGTTCAGGCACAGAAAGTTATTTAAGATTTAGCACAAAACAATGCTAACTGCAAGACAATAGATAATAAACAGTCACAGTCATGTGATCCGGGGCCTAGAAGAAGGTTCCTAGATACAAGGTAATCACAGAGGTAAAAAGTATATTAATATAACTGTGTTGGTTATGCAAAACTGGGGAATGGGTAATAAAGGGATGATCTGTCTTTTAAAACAATAACAATTCTATGGTAGACTGTCCCTTTAAGACACTCTCAGCTATGTTTGGCACTTTATGTTTTAAATATATGTATTTACTTATATTTGCCATGAGACAGGTCTATGTGTATTTCCCTTTGCAGTCTAACAGTTTCAGTATGGGAATCATATTTTAGGAAGTTATTTTTTACCCGGGGTTTAGTCTTTTTTTTTTCCAATTTTCACTGGCAAACTAGGCTCGCGAAGGGCGCAATAAGGCTATTATTTAGCAAAACTTTTTTGGCACGAATTTTCGTCTACAGTGATTTTTTTCATAATTTCCTGCGTCTTTTTGACGTTTGGTTGTGGACGCGAAATCCGGATGTTGATTGGCGCCAAAAATTGTCATTACTATTTGCGTTGTGCGTCATACTTGGCGCCAAATATTTTTTAGTTATTTTACCCCACTTCCTTTATGCTTTTGCTCTCTTTATAGTCTAGAGGACTATGCTGTTTGCTTTTCTGCCTATTTAGCATATGCATTTTTTTCTCATTCCGGAAACTGCTATATGAGGAAATTGGATATTTGTTTAAATGTTATTTTTTTCTTTTACATTTTTGCAAAGATGTCTCAGTCTGATCCTGCCTCAGAAGCTACTGTAGGAACCATGCTGTCTGAACACAGTTCTACCAAAGCTAAGTGTATCTGTTGTAAGCAAGCTGAGATTATATCTCCGGCTTTATTATGTAACAGTTGTCATGATAAGCTTTTGCATGCCGATAATGTTTCTATTAGTACTAGTACAGCACCTGTTGTTCCCTTAACATCTAATGTACATGATATCCCTGTTGATATGAAAAGTTATATTGCTGATGCAATACAGAAGGCTATGTCTGCTATTGCACCTTCTAATAAACGTAAAAGGTCTTTTAAAACTTCTCATAAGTCTGATGAAATTTGTATTGACTGACAAACATACTGAAATATCCTCCTCTGATGAGGATCTCTCTGTTCAAAGGGTCCTACTTCAGACATTGAAATTGATAAATCTTATTATCTTTTTAAGATTGAATATATTCGTTCTTTATTGAAAGAGGTATTGGTTACTTTGGCTATTGAGGAGTCTGATCCTCTTGATAACAAATCCAGTAAGCGTTTAAATTCTGTTTTTAAACCTCCTGTGATTACTCCTGAGGTTTTCCTTTTCCAGATGCTGTTTCTGATGTGATTGCTAAGGAATGGTCTAAGCCTGGTGCTTCTTTTTTTTTTTTTTTTTTTTTTTTTTTTTTTAAATGTTTCATTGGTGAAGTACATAGTTTCATACATGAAAAAACATAAAATACATCATTAGATATGGTTATGCATATACCACTTGAAAGATCATCTGTTACTAACAAGCTTTTATGAAATTAAATATGGTAGAATATCACCTTCTGTCTTCTCGTACTTCAACTTTTATTATAAGAAAAAACACAAACAAATAATAACAAATGGGGAAAAGAAAAAAAAAACCCATACCACACCCCTGGACCCCCCTCACTTTCCTTATGGCAATAATCTACTTCATCTATTTTTAAATGTCTACCCTTCTGTTGGGGGAGAATCTCTCCCCCAACCAGTGACAAAAATGATGTAGAATTTGTCAGAGGGGCGATGAATTCCTTTTGTAATGCCATCGGCCACTTTTGAATTAACTTTAGCCACTTGGTGAAATATCTTTTGAGATATTTCTCTGATAATAGTTTTTTGTCGTATAGTTCTATCCTCATTTGCAATCTAATTGCACTAACAAATTCAGCTATACCAGGGGATTTTGCTAACTTCCATTTTTTAAACACTAACATACGAGCCGCTAAAATAACTGTATTAATCAACTGTTGATCCCCAGGACATGTGTGATCCAGACTCAAAAAGAATATCTTTCTGGGCGTAAGTTCACAGTTATGCTGCAAGTGTTTGTTCAACCAGAAATTAATCTTCCCCCAGAAGCAGTGTAACATATCTGCCTTATCAGCACAACATTTGAAGCACCCATATCTTGGTTCATTGCACACCCACTTATTCATTCTATCTGGGGTTAGATAAAAATTATTTAATAGCTTCATGTGAGCTTCCCTCCAACCAATCTTGGTTGTGGTTGCTTCACATAGACTTATACTTTTCTTTATATCTGATTCCTGTATGTTAGTGAAATATCTTTGAAAAGTCTCTTTAATTCTAAGTAGGTGTTTATCCCCTAATTTAGAATATAGGGCGTCATACCAGAAAGTAACTGATCTAATACCAGCTTTATATAATTTGAGTCCTGTCTCTATCTCATGTAGGTTCCAATCTTGTGTGCCCGAACACATTATTGATGTTATGAAACTCCTACCCTGGAGGTAGGCAAAGAAATTATTTGAGGGAAGATTATATTTGTCTGATATCCGACTGTATATTTGTATTATATTGCTATCTGTTCTAAGGGCTGTGAGAAGTATATTATACCTTTAGTATGCCATTCTTTGAAAACCACATTATAAATACCTGGAGAAAACGCTGGGGTCCCAATAATGGGTAGATATCGGGATTTCTTAAAATCTGCTCCCATTATCCTGCAATATTTCTGCCATGCTAATATAATATTTGAAAATGTAATAAGTTGTCTAATATTAGAGGGTAGTTTGGCGTATGCATGGTGTAGAACTGATTTTAAGCTAAAAGGTGCAATTAAATCAGACTCAATATCAAAGTATGTGACATACTGTGCTTCTGTCAACCAGTCTACACCATATTTAACCAACGTGACCCAGTTATAATATCTTAGGTTTGGTAACGCCATACCACCATACTTCTTAGATATAGACAATTTCTCAATTGACAGGCGTGATTTCTTTTTACCCCAAATAAATGATGCGCATGCTCGATTATATAGGACAATATCTCTTTTAAGAATAAACAGCGGTAGATTTTGCAGTAAAAATAGGATCCGAGAGAAAAAGATTGTCTTAATCAACATAATTTTTCCTGAGAGAGAAAGATAGAGTATATTCCATTTTTGAAATTCAGCCTCAAGATCAGCAAACACCTTAGTATAGTTAAGCCCATACCAATCCCGTGGATCTCTTCCCATAACTATCCCAAGATAGTTTATATTGTCCACCTCCCTAAATGGATGAAGGTTATAACTATACTTCTTTTTATTAATCCATAGAATCTCGGATTTCTGAGCTTTAATCTTGTTATCCGGTAAACTTACTAAAATGCATAATTATCTCCATACTTTTTGGGATATTTATAATAGAGTCTTTAATAAAAAGCATGATGTCATCCGCATATAATGATATAACTATGTTCTGCTTGCCCATCTTGATACCCTCTATTTCCTTCCTGAAAAGTACTGCCAGCGGTTCAAGCGAGATGTTAAAAAGTAAGGGGGATAGCGGGCAACCTTGCCTAGTTCCTCTCTGTAGTGTTATATACGGTGAAAGCTCCCCATTAACTAAAAGTTGTGACCTGGGTTCCTTATATATTAGTTTAATTGTATCAACAAAGTTGCCCTGGAATCCAAACTGGGCAAGTGAGGTAAGCATGTGATCCCATATAATGGAATCAAACGCTTTTTCTGCGTCTATCGTTATCAAGGCCAAATCTGGTATAGAGTGTGATCCTGTTCTGTGAGTTTTACTATAATAATAGTCAAGCAGTGTGAGGACCTTCTTGAGTCTATCAGCTATGATGGCCATGAATATTTTATAGTCCTGATTAAGAAGGGATATGGGTCTATATGAACCCATATCCTCTGGAGGTTTCCTCTTCTTATAGATTAGCGAAACTATTGAATCAGTGAAGTATAATGAGTGCTTCTCATTCTGTATATAATAAGAGTTGAACAAGTTGCCTAACGTTTCTGCCACTTCTATTTTCATTATTTTATAGTACTCTGCAGAGAGTCCATCCGGACCTGGAGCTTTCCCTGCTTTAGTCTTCTCTATGGCCGTAACTACATCTGCAGTGGTTATTTCTGAGTTTAATTTAACCAATGCGTCTTTAGTAATTTTTGGCAATTTAACTTTCTTCCAAAAGCTTTGTTTTGCCTCGTTGTCTACTTTTCCCTGAGAATATATAGTCTGGTAATACTTGAAGAACGGCTCTCTGATTTCTGAGGCTTTTGTATAAGTCTCATTTTTATATTTTATCAAAGGAATCATATTCCTATTCTTCCTAAATTTTCTAATTTTAACCAGATGTTTGGCAGAAATTCCTTGGAACCCCTGGAAATAGCTTCTAGATTTAATATCTTCCAGTGCCCATTTATTGTTTAAAAAGCCTTGCGCTCTACTTTAGCCTGTGTATATTTATTCCATGTGTTGTTGCAGGGATTATTTATATATTTTCTATATGTATTTCGCACTTGATTGGATAATTGGGTTTCTCTAGCTAGCTGTTTCCTTTTCAATTTTACCATATAGTTCTTAATATCCCCTCTCAGGACCGCTTTGCCCGCTTCCCAGAATATCTCTATCTTGTGTCTGTATGTACTGTTCAGGTTTTGATAATCCTTCCACCTGTCTTTTAACCAGTTACAGAAACTAATATTATTGATCATATATCCTGGGAAGCTAAATGTATTTGAGTTCGGCCCTTCCTGTACTTTTAATTTAAAGTTAATACTAATAATTGCATGGTCTGATAACGAGAAGTCGTGTATCTGAGATATAATATCTATCTTCAGCAACTGCTCCTCTATTAGAAAGAGATCAATTCTAGAGAAATTCCTATATGATTTTGACTCACAGGAGTATTCTCTCATATCTGGATTCTGTGTTCTCCAAATATCTTTTAATTTTAAAGATGTGCAAAATTCTCTGAAACATTTTGCCTCCTTCTTATACTTTAAAGAACTTTTTTGACGGAACCTGTCTATTTCAGGGTGTAAGACCATATTGAAATCCCCTGCTAATATTATATTTTGCTCTAAGTAAGGGATTAATTTCTGCTTGATATTGCCCCAGAATTCCCTGTCGAATTCATTTGGCCCATAAACGTTGCAAATTGTCCATATTTTTTGCGCTAATTCAATTTGAACAATTAAAAATCTACCGAATATATCAACTTCTTTGCTGATTATTTTATATGTAATCTTTTTACTAAATATAATTGCAACCCCCCGCTTTCTATGTGTACCTGGTGTAGCTATTATTTCATTCATCCAGTTCACTCTAAGTTTAATTATCTCATCTTCCTTCAGGTGCAATTCCTGTAGAAGTATTATATCTGGATCTAATTTCTTGATAGACTTTAAAATGCCTTTGCGTTTTGCTGGAGATGATACACCTCCAACATTCCACGAAATAAAATTTAAATTACTATTCATCTAAGAATTATAACTATATTGTTACCTGGGCCTACCTGTATCTGGAGGGTAACCAGGGGGTTGAGGGGAAAAAAAAAAAAGGAAAAGAAAAAGGGGGAAAAACACAACATATAACAAGTAGAACTTGAAACCATTCACTATCCAAGCTAACTGCATAAGTACAATCTTGCACTTTTGCTTCACTGCCACTCATTACATATCTCGTTATGGGTTTAACCTTGGGTATGCTATTATTTTTACATAGTTACACCGTAATATTCTTTGTTTTACAGAATGTTTTGGCCTCCTCTGGCGTATTTAGCAGACTTTGCCCTTCTTTTCCTTCTATAACTATTCTTGCTGGGTATCTGAGGCTAGCCCTTATACCTGCTTTATTAAGGGCAGAGCAATATGGTGACATTTCTCTTCTCCTAACCGTCGTGTCGGTAGAGAAATCTTGGAATAATAACACTTGTTTGTCTTCAATGGTAAATGTCTTAATCTTACGGTATTGCTGCATAACCCTTATTTTATCTTGGAAACACAGATATCTAATAACTATCATTCTAGGACGTTTTTTATTATCTGCATCCATCCTGATTGGGCCGACCCTGTGTGCTCTTTCTACCTCCAATTTATCTCCCTGTATCTCCAAGCCTAATAGCCTAGGCAATACAGTGGAGGCAAATTGTATCAGATCTGTATATTCGCTATTTTCTGACAAGCCCACCACTCTCACGTTGTTTCGGCGCGATCTGTCTTCGAGATCGTCAACTTTGCTTTGCAGAGATTTAATAGTATCTGTGAGTTTCTGTTTATTTGCCTCCTGTACAGTATATAGGTCTTCTAACTCTGATATCCGAGTCTCTGCCTCTGTCAGTCTGCTGGAGAACTGCCTAATTTCCGCCGTCAGCCCATTCAGATCTTTTTTCAATGACTCCAGTTGTGGTACAATCAGTTCCGCCAACTGGTTATTCGTAATCTGTATATCTGGGCTGGCGGTGGCCATCATGGACGTCTCCGGCAGAGTATCAGCCACTGAATCTTGTATTGATTTGTTACCTCTCTTATCTCTCTTGACGGGCATAATTGGGGATCTTTGTTTCATATTAGTCATATACCTTTCCATTAAGTGTCGTGAGTAGAAAATACAACAACTAGTTTATATTGTGTATATATATATATGCATAAAAAGTGTAAAAAGAGTGCGAGTGGGAAAAAAAAACAAAAAAAAAAACAATTAGAAAAAAAAACAATTTGACGAGGTTGTGTGACCTCTCTCCTACAATACAAAAGTCAGGACAACTCTATCCTTCAAAACCTATACAATTTCAAACACTCTAGTGCATAGATGTGAAAGAAAAGTGATTTATATATTTAAAGGGATCTTATGTTTTCAGTCCCCAACGCCTATTGAGCCTGTTATACTAATATCGTCAGATAAATATGTTGTTCTTCAAAAGGAAGGAGAAAAACAAACACAAACTTAAACAGGTCTACTCTACAATAGCGTTCTCTGGTAAAGATCAATAATTATCTGTACCCAGACCTGATTTTAGAATTTGATACAGTAGCTGCTATAGTTAACCATACATACATGCAATTGCAGACACAAAGCAAAGATATACAAAAAAAGGATACATAACAGCAAATTTAACAGGGTCCAAGTCCTTTGCCTCACTTCAGATACTGAGGGTTTACTGTTTTGCTTTTATTGCTGCCAATATGTACTCTCTTTCTCAGAATGCCTTGATATTTTTTACTAAGGGCCAAAAGGCAAACCTGCAATAGCCAATGCTTAGCTAATAAATGTCTTTTAGCAATTTAGCAGTATACTCCTTAGACTCTTTACTTTTGCATCAAATAAAGTTAAATCCTCTGCCTCCTTCAATTGCCATGTACTTTTTGTATCTACATATCTTGGCCAGGACAGCAGACATAGATGTACCAGCAACCAGGCAAGCCATATAGCAGATCCAAGTTCCTTTGCCTCACTTTATATAAAGCAAGTAGCTATCCTGTGTTAATCTTTCTCTGCTTGCTTATACTTCTGTAATGGAGTACCCTCTTTCTTATATTACTTTGTTCTTGCTTACTAAGGGTTAAGAGATAATTACTTGGCTTTCTCTGCTGTCCTTTTAACGTCCCAGCAGTATACTCTCTGAATGCTCTATTTATACTCCAAGTAAAGCTGATTCCACAGTCTCCTTCAAATGTTATATAACAAGCCTTTCTAAACTCGACCAGTTGTAGCAAAGAAATTCCAGAGGCAGGAGTAACTTTGTATAAGCACTCGTCTATTTAAATTGCCTTACTGGATATAGGCCTCCTCACAAGACGGTTAATCAGCAGTGCTTCGGATATGCCAATACTTGTATAGATGTATCTATCAAAACATACCACTTTGAGCCATATACAAAAGACACTATGCCTGTTATATCTTCATGTAACTTATGCCTCCTTATACCTCCTTCAGCTGCACAGATTATCAGTGTATGTGGGGTTTGCAATACATAATACCGGCTTTTATCCTGTGTTATCAAAGCTTTGTACTTGCGATTTTAATGCGTCAGTCCTTAGCTCTCCTCTGTGTGTAGTTCAGGGCTTGTGGTTTATGGGCTGGCTCCGTCACTCTCACTAGGAAGTCGATCCACCCGAGACACCTCCCGCACGCACCGACCTCCCGTGGGGCCGTGATAGATCCCGACCCTGCCGCACTTGTAACTGTCGCTCCTTCACAAGAACCAAGAGAAGGATCCACGCCTTCCACTTCTGTTGCTGCTCCGTGTTAGCTGAAGGGGGATTTCCACAGCCTTTCCTCTGCATACAAGGAGTGAGTGGTTTCGGTCAGTACCACCTGACCCTGGCGGTGTGTGCCGGCTTCCGTTAGCTCCACAATCTCTATCTCCCCAAGGTGTCCGCAATCTGAACCGCCGACGGGGACCTGGAGCTGGGGTGTTGAAAGTTTTTGCTGCTTGGTGCGCAGAACTCAGAGCGCGCGCGTGTCCTCTCACGCTCCTCCCCGGAAGTGAAGGAAGGGACTAGCCTCTCTTCAGCCTGGTGCTTCTTTTAATCCTTCTTCTAGGTTCAATAAGTTTTATCCTTTACCAGTAGCTAAATTGAAGTTTTGGGAAAAAGTCCCTAAGGTTGATGGGGCTATTTCTACTCTTGCCAAACGTACTGCTATTCCTATGGAAGATAGTACTTCTTTTAAGGATCCTTTAGATAGGAAAATTGAATTTTATCTAAGGAAAGCTTATTTACATTCTGGCTATATTCTAAGGCCTGCCATTTCTATGGCTGACGTTGCAGCTGCATCAACTTTTTGGTTGGATTACTTAGCACATTAGGAAGCAGATCCTGATTTGTCTAGCATTATTGGTTTGCTTCAACATGCTAATCATTTTATCTGTAATGCTATTTTTGATATCATCAAGATTGATGTTAAATCCATGTCTTTGGCTATTTTAGCTAGAAGAGCTTTATGGCTTAAATCTTGGAATGCTGACATGGTATCTAAATCTAGATTATTATCTCTATCTTTAAAGGGTAATAAATTATTTGGTTCTCAGTTGGATTCTATTATTTCCACTATCACCGGGGGGAAGGGAGTTTTTTTGCTTCAAGATAAAAAAATCTAAGGGTAAATCTGAAGCTTCTAATCGTTTTCGTTCCTTTCGTCAGAATAGAGAACAGAAAACCACTCCTCATAACTAAGGTCTCTGGTTCCAATTGGAAGCCGTCTTCAAGTTGGAATAAATCCAAGCCTTTTAAGAAACCAAAGCCAGCCCCCAAGTCTGCATGAAAGTGCGGCCCTCAATCCAGTTCAGCTGGTGGGGGGCAGATTGAAATTGTTAAGACATTTGGGCAGATTCTGTTAAAAAACAGTGGATTCAGAGCATTGGCTCTCAAGGGTATCGAATAGGTTTCAGAGTAAGGCCTCCTGTGAGAAGATTCTTTCTCTCTCACATTCCAGCAAATCCTTTAAAAGCTCAGGCTTTTCTGAAGTGTATTTCAGATCTGGAGCTTTCAGGGGTAATTATACCAGTTCTGCTTCAGGAACAGGGTCTTTTTTTTTTTCTTTCAAATCTATTCATTGTCCCAAAGAAAGAAAATTAATTTAGACCAGTTCTGGATCTGAACTTTAGTTTTTGAATTGTTTTGTAAGAGTCACAACTTTTAAGATGGTGACTATAAGGACTATTCTACCTTTCTTTCATGTAATTGGCAAGAGTCCATGAGCTAGTGACGTCTGGGATATACAATGCTACCAGGAGGGGCAAAGTTTTCCAAACCTCAAAATGCCTATAAATACACCCCTCACCACACCCACAATTCAGTTTTACAAACTTTGCCTCCTATGGAGGTGGTGAAGTAAGTTTGTGCTAAGATTTCTACGTTGATATGCGCTTCTCAGCATTGTTGAAGCCCCATTCCTCTCAGAGTACAGCGAATGTCAGAGGGACGTGATGGGAGTATCACTTATTGAATACGATGATTTCCCTAACGGGGTTCTATTTCATAGGTTCTCTGTTATCGGTCGTAGAGATTCATCTCCTACCTTCCTTTTCAGATCGACGATACACTCTCAATTTCTTTCATGTAATTAGCAAGAGTCCATGAGCTAGTGACGTATGGGATATACATTCCTACCAGGAGGGGCAAAGTTTCCCAAACCTCAAAATGCCTATAAATACACCCCTCACCACACCCACGAATCAGTTTTACAAACTTTGCCTCCTATGGAGGTGGTGAAGTAAGTTTGTGCTAGATTCTACGTTGATATGCGCTCCGCAGCAGGTTGGAGCCCGGTTTTCCTCTCAGCGTGCAGTGAATGTCAGAGGGATGTGAGGAGAGTATTGCCTATTTGAATTCAATGATCTCCTTCTACGGGGTCTATTTCATAGGTTCTCTGTTATCGGTCGTAGAGATTCATCTCTTACCTCCCTTTTCAGATCGACGATATACTCTTATATATAGCATTACCTCTACTGATTCTCGTTTCAGTACTGGTTTGGCTTTCTACTACATGTAGATGAGTGTCCTGGGGTAAGTAAGTCTTATTTTCTGTGACACTCTAAGTTATGGTTGGGCACTTTTATATAAAGTTCTAAATATATGTATTCAAACATTTATTTGCCTTGACTCATATTTGGGATAATGCATATGAATAAATCAATTTTTTTCTTACCTTAAAATTTTTCCCTGTGGGCTGTTAGGCTCGCGGGGGCTGAAAATGCTTCATTTTATTGCGTCATTCTTGGCGCGGACTTTTTTGGCGCAAAATTTTTTTTCTGTTTCCGGCGTCATACGTGTTGCCGGAAGTTGCATCATTTTTGACGTTTTTTGCGCCAAAAGTGTCGGCGTTCCGGATGTGGCGTCATTTTTGGCGCCAAAAGCATTTAGGCGCCAAATAATGTGGGCGTCTTTTTTGGCGCTAAAAAATATGGGCGTCTCTATTGTCTCCACATTATTTAAGTCTCATTATTTATTGCTTCTGGTTGCTAGAAGCTTGTTCACTGGCATTTTTTCCCATTCCTGAAACTGTCATTTAAGGAATTTGATCAATTTTGCTTTATATGTTGTTTTTTCTATTACGTATTGCAAGATGTCCCAGATTGACACTGAGTCAGAGGATACTTCTGGAAAAAACGCTGCCTGGTGCTGGATCTACCAAAGTTAAGTGTATCTGCTGTAAGCTTATGGTATCTGTTCCTCCAGCTGTTGTTTGTAATGAATGTCATGACAAACTTGTTAATGCAGATAATATTTCCTTTAGTAATGTTACATTACCTGTTGCTGTTCCGTCAACATCTAATACTCAGAGTGTTCCTGTTAACATAAGAGATTTTGTTTCTAAATCCATTAAGAAGGCTATGTCTGTTATTCCTCCTTCTAGTAAACGTAAAAGGTCTTTTAAAACTTCTAATTTTTCAGATGAATTTTTAAATGAACATCATCATTCTGATTCTGATAATGGTTCCTCTGGTTCAGAGGATTCTGTCTCAGAGGTTGATGCTGATAAATCTTCATATTTATTCAAAATTGAATTTATTCGTTCTTTACTTAAAGAAGTCTTAATTGCATTAGAAATAGAGGATTCCTCTTGATACTAAATCTAAGCGTTTAAATAAGGTTTTTAAATCTCCTGTAGTTATTCCAGAAGTTTTTCCTGTCCCTGATGCTATTTCTGAAGTAATCTCCAGGGAATGGAATAATTTGGGTAATTCATTTACTCCTTCTAAACGTTTTAAGCAATTATATCCTGTGCCATCTGACAGATTAGAGTTTTGGGACAAAATCCCTAAAGTTGATGGGGCTATCTCTACTCTTGCTAAACGTACTACTATTCCTACGGCAGATAGTACTTCCTTTAAGGATCCTTTAGATAGGAAGATTGAATCCTTTCTAAGAAAAGCTTACTTATGTTCAGGTAATCTTCTTAGACCTGCTATATCTTTAGCGGATGTTGCTGCAGCTTCAACTTTTTGGTTAGAAGCTTTAGCGCAACAAGTAACAGATCATAATTCTCATAGCATTGTTAATCTTCTTCAACATGCTAATAACTTTATTTGTGATGCAATCTTTGATATCATTAGAGTTGATGTCATGTATATGTCTCTAGCTATTTTAGCTAGAAGAGCTTTATGGCTTAAAACTTGGAATGCTGATATGTCTTCTAAGTCAACTTTGCTTTCCCTTTCTTTCCAGGGTAATAAATTATTTGGTTCTCAGTTGGATTCTATTATCTCAACTGTTACTGGAGGGAAAGGAACTTTTTTACCACAGGATAAAAAATCTAAAGGTAAATTTAGGTCTAATAATCGTTTTCGTTCCTTTCGTCACAATAAGGAACAAAAGCCTGATCCTTCACCCACAGGAGCGGTATCAGTTTGGAAACCATCTCCAGTCTGGAATAAATCCAAGCCTTTTAGAAAAACCAAAGCCAGCTCCAAAGTCCACATGAAGGTGCGGCCCTCATTCCAGCCCAGCTGGTAGGGGGCAGATTACGTTTTTTCCAAGAAATTTGGATCAATTCAATTCACAATCTTTGGATTCAGAACATTGTTTCAGAAGGGTACAGAATTGGCTTCAAGATAAGGCCTCCTGCAAAGAGATTTTTTCTTTCCCGTGTCCCAGTAAATCCAGCGAAAGCTCAAGCATTTCTGAAATGTGTTTCAGATCTAGAGTTGGCTGGAGTAATTATGCCAGTTCCAGTTCTGGAACAGGGGCTGGGGTTTTATTCAAATCTCTTCATTGTACCAAAGAAGGAGAATTCCTTCAGACCAGTTCTGGATCTAAAAATATTGAATCGTTATGTAAGGATACCAACATTCAAAATGGTAACTATAAGGACTATCCTGCCTTTTGTTCAGCAAGGGCATTATATGTCCACAATAGATTTACAGGATGCATATCTGCATATTCCGATTCATCCAGCTCACTATCAGTTTCTGAGATTCTCTTTCCTAGACAAGCATTACCAGTTTGTGGCTCTGCCGTTTGGCCTAGCAACAGCTCCAAGAATTTTTACAAAGGTTCTCGGTGCCCTTCTTTCTGTAATCAGAGAACAGGGTATTGTGGTATTTCCTTATTTGGACGATATCTTGGTACTTGCTCAGTCTTCCACATTTATCAGAATCTCATACGAATCGACTTGTGTTGTTTCTTCAAAATCATGGTTGGAGGATCAATTTACCGAAAAGTTCATTGATTCCTCAGACAAGGGTAACCTTTTTAGGTTTCCAGATAGATTCAGTGTCCATGACTCTGTCTCTGACAGACAAGAGACGTCTAAAATTGATCTCAGCTTGTCGAAACCTTCAATCACAATCATTCCCTTCGGTAGCCTTATGCATGGAAATTCTAGGTCTTATGACTGCTGCATCGGACGCGATCACATGCGACCTCTTCAGCTCTGTATGCTGAACCAGTGGTGCAGGGATTACACAAAGATATCTCAATTAATATCTTTAAAACCGATTGTACGACACTCTGACGTGGTGGACAGATCACCATCGTTTAGTTCAGGGGGCTTCTTTTGTTCTTCCGACCTGGACTGTAATTTCAACAGATGCAAGTCTGACAGGTTGGGGAGCTGTTTGGGGGTCTCTGACAGCACAAGGGGTTTGGGAATCTCAGGAGGTGAGATTACCAATCAATATTTTGGAACTCCGTGCAATTTTCAGAGCTCTTCAGTCATGGCCTCTTTTAAAGAGAGAATTGTTCATTTGTTTTCAGACAGACAATGTCACAACTGTGGCATACATCAATCATCAAGGAGGGACTCACAGTCCTCTGGCTATGAAAGAAGTATCTCGAATACTGGTATGGGCGGAATCCAGCTCCTGTCTAGTTTCTGCGGTTCATATCCCAGGTATAGACAATTGGGAAGCGGATTATCTCAGTCGCCAAACGCTACATCCGGGCGAATGGTCTCTTCACCCAGAGGTATTTCTTCAGATTGTTCAAATGTGGGGACTTCCAGAAATAGATCTGATGGCTTCTCATCTAAACAAGAAACTTCCGAGGTATCTGTCTAGATCCAGGGATCCTCAGGCGGAAGCAGTGGATGCATTGTCACTTCCTTGGAAGTATCATCCTGCCTATCTCTTTCCGCCTCTAGTTCTTCTTCCAAGAGTAATCTCCAAGATTCTGAAGGAATGCTCGTTTGTTCTGCTGGTGGCTCCAGCATGGCCTCACAGGTTTTGGTATGCGGATCTTGTCTGGATGGCCTCTTGCCAACCGTGGACTCTTCCGTTAAGACCAGACCTTCTGTCGCAAGGTCCTTTTTTCCATCAGGATCTCAAATCCTTAAATTTAAAGGTATGGAGATTGAACGCTTGATTCTTAGTCAAAGAGGTTTCTCTGACTCTGTGATTAATACTATGTTACAGGCTCGTAAATTTGTATCTAGAAAGATATAGTCTGGAAGACTTACATTTCTTTTTGTCTTTCTCATCATTTTTCCTGGCATTCTTTTAGAATTCCGAGAATTTTACAGTTTCTTCAGGATGGTTTGGATAAAGGTTTGTCTGCAAGTTCCTTGAATGGACAAATCTCTGCTCTTTCTGTTCTTTTTCACAGAAGGATTGCTAATCTTCCTGATATTCATTGTTTTGTACAAGCTTTGGTTCGTATAAAACCTGTTATTAAATCAATTTCTCCTCCTTGGAGTTTGAATTTGGTTCTGGGGGCTCTTCAAGCTCCTCCGTTTGAACCTATGCATTCTTTGGACATTAAATTACTTTCTTGGAAAGTTTTGTTTCTTTTGGCCATCTCTTCTGCTAGAAGAGTTTCTGAATTATCTGCTCTTTCTTGTGAGTCTCCTTTTCTGATTTTTCATCAGGAGAAGGCGGTGTTGCGAACTTCTTTTAAATTTTTACCTAAGGTTGTGAATTCTAACAACATTAGTAGAGAAATTGTGGTTCCTTCATTGTGTCCTAATCCTAAGAATTCTAAGGAGAGATCATTGCATTCTTTGGATGTAGTTAGAGCTTTGAAATATTATGTTGAAGCTACTAAGAAATTCCGAAAGACTTCTAGTCTATTTATTATCTTTTCCGGTTCTAGGAAAGGTCAGAAGGCCTCTGCCATTTCTTTGGCATCTTGGTTAAAATCTTTAATTCATCATGCTTATGTCGAGTCGGGTAAAACTCCGCCTCAAAGGATTACAGCTCATTCTACTAGGTCAGTTTCTACTTCCTGGGCGTTTAGGAATGAAGCTTCGGTTGATCAGATTTGCAAAGCAGCAACTTGGTCTTCTTTGCATACTTTTACTAAATTCTACCATTTTGATGTGTTTTCTTCTTCTGAAGCAGTTTTTGGTAGAAAAGTACTTCAGGCAGCTGTTTCAGTTTGATTCTTCTGCTTATAATTTCAGTTTTTTTCATTATAAGATTTAAACTTTATTTTGGGTGTGGATTATTTTCAGCGGAATTGGCTGTCTTTATTTTATCCCTCCCTCTCTAGTGACTCTTGCGTGGAAGATCCACATCTTGGGTAGTCATTATCCCATACGTCACTAGCTCATGGACTCTTGCTAATTACATGAAAGAAAACATAATTTATGTAAGAACTTACCTGATAAATTCATTTCTTTCATATTAGCAAGAGTCCATGAGGCCCACCCTTTTTGTGGTGGTTTTGATTTTTTTGTATAAAGCACAATTATTCCAATTCCTTATTTTTTATGCTTTCGCACTTTTTTCTTATCACCCCACTTCTTGGCTATGCGTTAAACTGATTTGTGGGTGTGGTGAGGGGTGTATTTATAGGCATTTTGAGGTTTGGGAAACTTTGCCCCTCCTGGTAGGAATGTATATCCCATACGTCACTAGCTCATGGACTCTTGCTAATATGAAAGAAATGAATTTTTCAGGTAAGTTCTTACATAAATTATGTTTTAACATTACCTCTACTGATAACTGTTTCAGTACTGGTTTGGCTATCTGCTATATGTGGATGGGTGTCTTTTGGTAAGTATTTTTTTTTATTATTTAAGACACCTCAGCTATGGTTTGGCACTTTATGCATTTATATAAAGTTCTAAATATATGTATTGTACTTATATTTGCCATGAGTCAGGTTCATGTATTTCCTTCTGCAGACTGTCAGTTTCATTTTTTTAAGATTATTTTTTTTCTCTCCTTACCTGGGGTTTAGTCTTTTTTTCAATTGACTACTTCTTGCAAATTGCGGGTGGTATTAGGCCCGTGGGTGCGCCAAATGCTAAACTTTATTGCGTCATTTATGGCTCAAGAATTTTTTGGTGCGAAAAATACGTCTATGACGCAACTTTGTCATTTCCCGCGTCATAGTTGACGCCGAAGCCTTACACACGGTTGCGTCATTAGTGACGCAAGTGTGTCATTTCCGGTTATTATTGGCGCCAAAAAAGTTTTCAGTTACGTTGTGCGTCATACTTGGCGCCAAACTTTTTCATTATTTTAATACCCCATTGATGTTTGCCTTTTGCCTTTTTCTCTATCAGAGGGCTATGCTATTTGCATTTTTTCCCATTCCTGAAACTGTCATATAAGGAAATTGATCATTTTGCTTTATATGTTGTTTTTTCTCTTACATTTTGCAAGATGTCTCAATCTGATCCTGCCTCAGAAGTTTCTGCTGGAACATTGCTGCCTGACATCGGTTCTACCAAAGCTAAGTGCATTTGTTGTAAGATTGTGGAAATTATTTCCCTGAATGTAATTTGTAATAGTTGTCATGATAAACTTTTACATGCAGATAGTGTGTCCATCAGTAATAGTACATTGCCAGTTGCAGTTCCTTCAACTTCTAATGTACATGATATACCTATGAATTTTAAAGAATTTGTTTCTGATTCTATCCAGAAGGCTTTGTCTGCATTTCCACCTTCTAATAAACGTAAAAGGTCTTTTAAAACTTCTCATTCAGTTGATGAAATTTCAAATGACCAACAACATATTAATTTATCCTCTTCTGATGAGGATCTATCTGATACAGAAGATCCTTCCTCAGACATTGACACTGACAAATCTACTTATTTATTTAAAATAGAGTATATGCGTTCTTTATTAAAAGAAGTGTTAATTACTTTGGATATTGAGGTAATCAGTCCTTTTGATGTTCAGTCTAATAAACGTTTAAATGCTGTTTTTAAACCTTCTGGGGGTTTTTCCTATTCCTGAGGCTATTTCTGATATGATTTCTAAGGAATGGAATAAGCCAGGTACTTCTTTTATTCCTTCTTCAAGGTTTAAAAAATTGTATCCTTTACCAGCAAATTCTATAGAGTTTTGGGGAAAAATCCCCAAAGTTGATGGGGCCATTTCTACTCTTGCTAAACGTACCACTATTTCTATGGAAGATGGTACTTCCTTTAAGGATCCTTTAGATAGGAAGCTTGAATCTTATCTAAGAGAGGCCTATTTATATTCAGGTCATTTCCTCAGACCTGCAATTTCTTTGATTGATGTTGCGGCTGCATCAACTTTCTGGTTGGAGAATTTAGCGCAACAAGAATTGGATTCTGACATATCTAGCATTATTCGCTTACTGCAATATGCTAATCATTTTATTTGTGATGCCATTTTTGATATTATCAAAATTGATGTTAGATCCATGTCTTTAGCTATTTTAGCTAGAAGAGCTTCGTGGCTTAAATCTTGGAATGCTGATATGACATCTAAATCTAGATCACTATCTCTTTCTTTCCAAAGTAATAATTTATTTGGTTCTCAGTTGGATTCTATTATTTCAACTGTCACTGGGGGAAAGGGAGTTTTTCTGCCTCAGGATAAAAAACCTAAGGGTAAATCTAAGGCTTCTAACCGTTTTCGTTCCTTTCGTCAAAATAAGGAACAAAAACTCAATCCTTCCCCCAAGGAATCTGTTTCCAATTGGAAACCTTCCTCAAATTGGAATAAATCCAAGCCATTTAAGAAACCAAAGTCAGCCCCTAAGTCAGCATGAAGGTGCGGCCCTCATTCCAGCTCAGCTGGTAGGGGGCAGATTAAGGTTTTTCAAGGATATTTGGATAAATTCTGTCCAAAATCAATGGATTCAGAGCATTGTCTCTCAAGGGTATCGAATAGGATTCAGAGTAAGACCTCCTGTGAGAAGATTTTTTTCTCTCACGTATCCCAGCAAATCCAGTAAAAGCTCAGGCTTTCCTGAAGTGTGTTTCAGACCTGGAGTCTTCAGGGGGAATCATGCCAGTTCCTTTTCAGGAACAAGGTTTGGGGTTTTATTCAAATCTATTCATTGTCCCAAAGAAGGAAAACATTTTCAGACCAATTCTGGATCTGAAAATTTTGAATCGTTATCTAAGAGTTCCAACTTTCAATATGGTGACTATAAGGACTATTCTGCCTTTTGTTCAGCGAGGACATTATACGTCCACAATAGACTTGCAGGATGCATACCTTTATATTCCGATTCATCCAGAACATTTTCAGTTCCTGAGATTCTCTTTTCTAGACAAGCATTACCAATTTGTTGCTCTTCCATTTGGCCTAGCAACAGCTCCAAGAATCTTTTCAAAGGTTCTAGGTGCCCTACTCTCTGTAATCAGAGAACAGGGTATTGCGGTGTTTCCTTATTTGGATCATATCTTGGTAGTAGCTCAGTCTTTACGTTCTGCAGAATCTCACACAAATCAACTAGTGTTGTTTCTTCAGAAACATGGTTGGAGGATCAATTTACCAAAAAGTTTCTTGATTCCTCAGACAAAAAGGTGTTTAGGCTTCCAGATAGATTCAGTGTCCATGACTCTGTCTCTAACACACAAGAGACGTTTAAAGTTGGTTGCAGCCTGCCGGCACCTTCAGTCTCAGTCATTCCCTTCAGTGGCTATGTGCATGGAAGTTTTAGGTCTCATGACTGCAGCATCGGACGTGATCCCCTTTGCTTGTTTTCACATGAGACCTCTACAGCTTTGTATGCTGAACCAATGGTGGAGGGATTATACAAAGATATCACAATTAATATCCTTAAATCCCAATGTACGACACTCTCTGACGTGGTGGATAGATCACCATCATTTAGTTCAAGGGGCTTCTTTTGTTCGGCCAACCTGGCCTGTGATCACAACAGATGCGAGTCTTTCAGGTTGGGGAGCTGTTTGGGGATCTCTGACAGCACAAGGGGTTTGGAAATCTCAAGAGGCGAGATTACCAATAAATATTTTAGAACTCCGTGCAATTCTCAAAAGCTCTTCAGTTTTGGCCTCTGTTAAAGAGAGAACCGTTCATTTGTTTTCAGACAGACAATATCACAACAGTGGCATATGTCAATCATCAGGGTGGGACTCACAGTCCCCAAGCTATGAAAGAAGTATCTCGGATACTTGCTTGGGCGCAATCCAGCTCCTGTCTAATCTCTGCGGTGCATATCCCAGGTGTAGACAATTGGGAGGCGGATTATCTCAGCCGTCAGACTTTACATCCAGGGGAGTGGTCTCTCCATCCAGATGTGTTTTCTCAGATTGTTCAGATGTGGGGTCTTCCAGAGATAGATCTCATGGCCTCTCATCTAAACAAGAAACTTCCCAGATACCTGTCCAGGTTCAGGGATGTTCAGGCAGAAGCAGTGGATGCGCTGACACTTCCTTGGTGTTATCATCCTGCTTACATTTTCCCGACTCTAGTTCTCCTTCCAAGAGTGATCTCCAAAATCATCATGGAACAATCGTTTGTGTTGCTGATGGCTACAGGATGGCCACACAGGTTTTTGTATGCGGATCTGGTTCGGATGTCTAGTTGCCAGCCTTGGCCACTTCCGTTAAGGCCGGACCTACTGTCTCAAGGTCCGTTTTTCCATCAGGATCTCAAATCATTAAATTTGAAGGTATGGAAATTGAACACTTGGTACTAAGTCATAGAGGTTTCTCTGACTCAGTGATTAATACTATGTTACAAGCTCATAAATCTGTCTCTAGAAAGATTTATTATAGAGTTTGGAAGACTTGCATTTCATGGTGTTCTTCTCTTAAATTCTCTTGGCATTCTTTTAGAATTCCTAGAATTTTACAGTTTCTTCAGGATGGTTTGGATAAGGGTTTGTCTGCAAGTTCCTTAAAGGGACAAATCTTTGCTCTTTCTGTTTTATTTCACAGAAAGATTGCTATACTTCCTGATATTCACTGTTTTGTACAGGCTTTAGTTCGTATTAAGCCTGTCATTAAATCAATTTCTCCTCCTTGGAGTCTTAATTTGGTTCTGAAGGCTTTACAGGCTCCTCCATTTGAGCCTATGCATTCTTTGGACATTAAACTACTTTCTTGGAAATTGTTGTTCCTTTTGGCTATCTCTTCTGCTAGAAGAGTTTCTAAGCTATCTGTGCTTTCTTGTGTGTCTCCTTTTCTGATTTTTCATCAGGATAAGGGAGTTTTGCGGACTTCTTTTCAATTTTTACCTAAGGTTGTGAATTCTAACAACATTAATAGAGAAATTGTTGTCCCTTCCTTGTGTCCTAATCCTAAAAATTCTTTGGAAAGATCCTTACATTCTTTGGATGTGGTAAGAGCTTTGAAATATTATGTGGATGCTACTAAAGATTTCAGGAAGACTTCCAGTCTATTTGTTTTATTTTCTGGTCCTATGAAAGGTCAGAAGGCTTCTGCTATTTCCTTGGCTTCTTGGTTGAAACTTTTGATTCATCAAGCTTATTTGGAGTCGGGTCAGGCCCCACCTCAGAGAATTACAGCTCATTCTACTAGATCAGTCTCCACTTCGTGGGCCTTTAAGAATGAAGCTTCAGTTCATCAGATTTGCAAAGCGGCAACTTGGTCCTCTTTGCATACATTTACTAAATTCTTTTGTTTTGATGTATTTGCTTCTTCAGAAGCAGTTTTTGGTAGAAAAGTTCTTCAGGTAGCTGTTTCAGTTTGATTCTTCTGCTTTTGATTTGAGTTTTTTTCTTTCATTTATGAGAATAAACTTATTTTTTGGGTTGTGGATTAATTTTTTAAGCGGAAAATGGCTGTTTTTATTTTTATCCCTCCCTCTCTAGTGACTCTTGCGTGGAGTTCCACATCTTGGGTATTGCTATCCCGTACGTCACTAGCTCATGGACTCTTGCCAATTACATGAAAGAAAACATAATTTATGTAAGAACTTACCTGATAAATTCATTTCTTTTATATTGGCAAGAGTCCATGAGGCCCACCCTTTTTATGGTGGTTATGATTTTTTGTATAAAGCACAATTATTTCCAAATATCTTTTGTTGATGCTTTCTACTCCTTTCTTTATCACCCCACTGCTTGGCTATTCGTTAAAATGAATTGTGGGTGTGGTGAGGGGTGTATTTATAGGCATTTTGAGGTTTGGGAAACTTTGCCCCTCCTGGTAGCATTGTATATCCCATACGTCACTAGCTCATGGACTCTTGCCAATATGAAAGAAATGAATTTATCAGGTAAGTTCTTACATAAATTTTGTTTTTGTTCAGCAAGGTCATTACATGTCCACAATAGACTTACAGGACGCTTATCTTCATATTCCGATTCATCCAGTTCACTATCGGTTTCTGAGATTCTCTTTTCTAGACAAGCATTTCCAATTTGCCGCTCTTCTATTTGGCCTAGCGACAGTTCGAAGAATCTTTTCAAAGGTTCTCGGTGCCCTTCTATCAATTATCAAAGGGCAGGGTATTGCAGTGTTTCCTTATTTGGACGATATCTTGGTACTGGCTCAATCTTTTAATTTAGCAGAATCTCACACAAATCAACTAGTGTTGTTTCCTCAAAGACATGGTTGGAGGATCAATGTACCAAAGAGTTTCTTGATTCCTCAGACAAGGGTCACCTTTTTAGGTTTCCAGATAGATTCAGTGTCCATGACTCTGTCTTTAACAGACAAGAGATGAACGAAATTGGTTTCAGCCTGTCGAAACCTTCAGTCTCGATCATTCCCTTCAGTGGCTATGTGCATGGAAGTTTTAGGTCTCATGACTGCAGCGTCGGACGTAATCCTCTTTGCTCGTTTTCATATGAGACCTCTGCAGCTTTGCATGCTGAATCAATGGTGCAGGGATTATACTCGGATATCACAATTGATATACTTACATCCCAACATTCAACTCTCTCTGTCTTGGTGGTTGGACCATCATCAGATTATGCAAGGGCCTCTTTTGTTCGACCTTCCTGGACTGTAGTCTCGATAGATGCAAGTCTTTCAGGTTGGGGAGCTGTCTGGGGTCTCTGGCAGCACAAGGGGTTTGGAAACCTCAAGAGGCAAGGTTACCAATCAATATTTTAGAACTCCGTGCTATTTGCAGGGCTCTTCAGGCTTGGCCTTTATTAAAGAGAGAACTGTTCATTCGCTTTTAGACAGACAATATCACAACTGTGGCATATGTCAATAATCAGGGAGGGACTCGCAGTCCTTTAGCAATGAAAGAAGTATCACAGATACTTTCTTGGGTGGAATCCAATTCCTGTCTAATTTCTGCGATTCATGTCCCAGGTGTAGACAATTTGGAAGCGGATTATTTCAGTCGTCAGACTTTACATCCAAGGAGTGGTCTCTCTATCCACATGTGTTTTTTCAGATTGTACAGATGTGGGGTCTTCCAGAAAGAGATCTGATGGCTACCCATCTAAACATGAAACTTCCCAGATACCTTTCCAGGTCCAGGGATCCTCAGGCGGAGATGGTAGATGCGTTAGCAGTTCCTTGGTCTTACTAACTTGCTTATATTTTTCCACCTCTAGTTCTTCTTCCAAGGGTGATCTCCAAGATCATAATGGAACAATCACATGTATTTCTGATAGCTCCAGCATGGCCTCACAGGTTTTGGTATGCGGATGTCCAGTTGCCAACCTTGGTCACTTCCTTTAAAGGGACATAAAACCCAAAAAATTTCATTCATGGTTTAGATAAACATAACATTTTAAACAACTTTCTAATTTACTTCTATTATCAAATTTTCTTTGTTTTCTTTTTATCCTTTGTTAAAAAGCCGAAATGTAAGCTCAAGAGTGTGCACATGTCTGCAGCACCATTTAGCAGCAGTTTTGCAACAATGTTATACATTAGCAGGAGCACTAGATGGCAGCACTATTTCCTGTCATGTAGGCTTCAGGCACGCGCACTCTACCTACCTAGATATCTCTTCAACAAAGAATAACATAAGAATGAAATAAATTTGATAATAGAAGTAAATTGGAAACTTTTTAAAAATGGTATTCTCTATCTGAATCATGAAAGAAAATTTTGGGGTTTAATGTCCCTTTAAGGCTAAACCTTCTGTCTCAAGAGCTGTTTTCCCATCAGGATCTCAAATCACTAAATATGAAGGTATTGAAATTGAACGTTTAGTGCTCATAGAGGTTTCTCTGACTCAGTGATTAATACTATGTTGCAGGCTTGTAAGTCTGTTTCAAGGAAGATTTATTATCAGGTTTGTAAAACCCATATTTCATGGTGTTCTTCTTATAAATTCTCTTGGCATTTTTTTAGACTTCCTAAAATTTTACAGTTTCTTCAGGACAGTTTGGATAAAGGTTTGTCTGCAAGCACTTTGAAGGGACAAATCTCTGCTCTTTCTGTTTTATTTCATAGAAAGATTGCTAAGCTTCCTGATATTCACTGTTTTGTTAAGGCTTTAGTCCGTATCAAGCCTGTTATTAAGTTTATTTCTCCTACATGGAGTCTTAATTTGGTTTTGAAGGCTTTGCAGGCTCCTCATTTTGAGCATATGCATTCTTTGGATATTAAACTACTTTCTTGGAAAGTGTTGTTCCTTATGGCTATCTCTTCTGCTAGAAGAGTTTCTGAATTATCTGCTCTCTCTTGTGAGTCTCCTTTTCTGATTTTCTATCAGAAAAGGAGAATGCGGACTTCGTTTAAATTTCTTCCTAAGACTGTGAATTCTAACAACATTAGCAGGGAAATTGTTGTTCCTTCTTTGTGTCCGAATCCTAAGAATTCTCTGGAGAAATTGTTACATTCTTTGGATGTGGTAAGAGCTTTGAAATACTATGTTGAGGCTACTAAGGATTTCAGGAAGACTTCTAGTCTATTTGTTGTCTTTTCTGGTTCTAGGAAAGGTCAGAAAGCCTCTGCCATTTCTTTGGCATCTTGGTTAAAGCTTTTGATTCACAAGGCTTATTTGGAGGCGGGACAGTCTCCGCCTCAGAGAATTACAGCTCATTCTACTAGATCAGTTGCCACTTCGTGGGCTTTTAAGAATGAAGCTTCAGTTGATCAGATTTTCAAAGCAGCAACTTGGTCTTCTTTGCATACATCTACTAAATTTTACCATTTTGATGCATTTGCTTCTTCTGAAGCAGTCTTTGGTAGAAAAGTTCTTCAGGCAGCTGTCTCAGTTTAATTCATCTGCTTATATTTTAAGTTTTTTTCCTGAAATTTATAGAAAAACTTATTTTTTGGTTTGGATTTAATTTCTCAGCGGAAATAGCTGTTTTTATTTTATCCCTCCCTCTCTAGTGACTCTTCTCTGGACTTCCACATCTTGGGTATTTTATCCCATACGTCACTAGCTCATGGACTCTTTCCATTTACATGAAAGAAAACATAATTTATTTAAGAACTTGATAAATTAATTTCTTTCATAATGGCAAGAGTCCACGAGGCCCACCCTGTTTTTGGTGGTTATTTTTGTATAAAAGCACAATATTATTTTCCAGTTCCTCTTTTTTTGTATGCTTTTTTACTCTTTTTTTTTTACACCTCACTACTTGGCTAAATGTTAAAGTAAGGTGTGAGTGTGGTGTGAGGTGTATTTATAGGCATTTTGAGGTTTGGGAAACTTTGCCCCCTCCTCGTAGGAATGTATATCCCATACGTCACTAGCTCATGGACTCTTGCCATTATGAAAGAAATGAATTTATCAGGTAAGTTCTTAAATTATTTTTTTTTACAGCTTATATATATTTCTTTGAGAGCTTAGCTTTGGGGAACTATTCTCATCATCAGTGATCTTTGTTTACTACCTCCAGGAAATCTAAATGATGCTTGCAGCATCTGAGTGAGACTTTGCCTATGTGTTTAATCAATTTCTGTTTTTTATTTCTGTTCTTTTCCACTGTTAAAAAACAAAACAAAAAAACCTCTTATTGATCCTTATCTTATTTATTTATCAGGTTGCTATGAATGTTTATGAGCTTTCTTCTGCGGCTGGATTACCTTGCGAAATAGATCCAGCCCTTGTTGTTGCATTATCATCTCAGAAATCTGGTAGGTTTTTTGTTTTTACTTTATTTCTTTTTATTGTGATTTAAAAAAGCAAGCACTTAATTTCCTCTTTTTGCCCCTCCCCATAAATCAAAATGAGTAGTAGAAGAGCAAATGTTTGTGTCAGAGTTGTTCCAAATAAAAAGTGAGATAAATGAAGTAAGGCGGAGGATGAGTTATTGCTGATTGGTTAGTGGAACTGGGAAGCAATAAGCAAAACATTAATCAATGTCTATTTTACATTAAAGGGACATAAAACTTGAAAGTGATACAGAGTAACTGTAAAATACTGCCAAGGAAATATAACCTGAACATCTCTATGTAAAAAAGGAAGATATTTTACCTCAAATTTTCTTCAGCTCACCAGAGTAAGTGCTGTGTAAACAGTTATACTTCAGCTGCTGTCCAGCTGCACGTAAAAAAAAAAAGGAAGAAATGAACAACAGCCAATCAGCATCAGCTGTGCTGGGGTCATGAACTGTGATGTCATGAGATTTCATAGTGAACTTCCTTAAACTGAATAGGGAAATAACATGAGTGTGCATGAGGCACACTCCCTTGCAGGTCCCGAGACAGGCATACTGATTTGCTGCTTAACAATGGAGTGTGAATAGGACATTTTGAGGTAAAATATCTTTCTTTTTTACATAGAGATGTTCAGGTGATATTTTCTAGTCGGCTTTTTGCAGCTATGCTGCATCACCTTCAAGTGCTTCAACATTTGGGTATCATGTCCCTTTAAACTGAATAGGAAAATAACCTGACTGTGCCTGCACATGACAGATGCACACTCCCTAGTAAGTCCTGGGACAAGCTTCCTGACTGGATGTTTAAGTCTCTTTACAGTGTGGTGTGAAATACTTAGCAAATTTTGAGGTAAATATCTTCCTTTTTTACGTAGAGATGTTCAGGTGATATTTTCTAGTCGGCTTTTTACAGCTATGCTACATCACTTTCATGTGCTTCAACATTTGGGTATCATGTCCCTTTAATTATATATTCTTACTATGTAGTTAATACATTTTTTTCTTTTAATTTATAAGAAATTTAATGTAATTGACCCAGTTCCACCCATCCAGTAGTAAATTACGTCACCATGTGGCTTGGTACCAGCAAATGCATGTGGCATACTTAATTTAAAGTAAGGTATTGCTCTCAGATGATAAACATGGCAAGGGCGGGAGGGTTTAAAATCTACAATATAATTATTTAATGCATTCTGCTAAACACCTAATAATGTTTAATATGTACAGTATATTGACATTTTAACATGACATTTAAAGGGGCAGTAAACAACTTGAGATTTTTATATAAAGTGTATTGGTTATGTACTGTAATTTGCAATATACTTTCATTAATAATTTTGCCCTTTTTTATGAAATTTAGCTTAGAAGCTCCCAGTTTAACACTTTTTGATTAGGTTGACTGGGACACCCAGTGAATGCAGACACTCCCTCCCCCCCTTCCTTTGCATATGAAAATACCCTTTACACAAACAGGAGAAAGGTGGATTAGGTATACATCAGTATACTTCTAAAATTTGGGGCTTGGTTAGGAGTCTGAAAATCAGTGCAATGTTATTTAAAAATAAGCAAAACTATACATTTTTCAAAAATAAAACTGTATGGGCCATATAAATGGATCATCTACAAAACATTTATGCAAAAAAAAATCTAGTGTATAATGCCCCTTTGATTTAGGTATAATAATCTCTGTCTAACTCCATTACAGAAACCATCAGCCCTGAAGAAGAATATAAAATTGCCTGTCTTCTTATGGTGTTTGTGGCTGTTTCATTGCCTACTTTAGCCAGTAATGTGATGTCACAATACAGCCCTGCAATTGAAGGTAAGAATAGAGTTTTTTTAACTCTTTGTATAAACTGATTTTGTTCCACTTTTCTTTGGTATGTATTTGTATATATGTGTGTGTATATATTTAAACCCACAAAAAAAGGGTCTTGATGGTCCTAAGATTCTTCAATACAAACTGTGAGAAATAAGAAGATCAACAAGATATTGCTTCCAAATCAAGAATTGCATTACAATTGGGATCCTTGCTATCTGTTTGCATTCTTTTTTGGATGTTTAAACTCATCCTATACCTTGTGGTTTTGGTCACTCTTATAGCACTTATGATGAACCAGAAATTCCAATCATCCATTATATGTTGGTTCAGTCACTGCTACAAGTTTGTGTGGTGAAGGACCATTGTGTTCTAACCTAATTGGAACATTTTTATGGGAAGACATGAGATTCTGGAGATTATTTGATTAGAAAGTGTGGAAAGTGACCACCATTATGTTTTGTCAAACAGAGATTCCTGGGTAAAATAGCATTTCTCCAACATTGGTGTGTCCGGTCCACGGCGTCATCCTTACTTGTGGGAATATCTCTTCCCCAACAGGAAATGGCAGAGTCCCAGCAAAGCTGTCCATATAGTCCCTCCTAGGCTCCGCCCACCCCAGTCATTCTCTTTGCCGTTGCACAGGCAACATCTCCACGGAGATGGTTAAGAGTATGTGGTGTTTAGTTGTAGTTTTTTTAATTCTATTATTAAGAGTTTGTTATTTTAAAATAGTGCTGGTATGTACTATTTACTCTGAAACAGAAAAAGATGAAGAGTTCTGTTTGTGAGAGGAAGATGATTTTAGCAGACAGTAACTAAAATCGTTTGCTGTTTCCACATAGGACTGTTGAGATGAAGTAACTTCAGTTGGGGGAAACAGTTAGCAGACTTTTCTGCTTAAGGTATGACTAGCCATATTTCTAACAAGACTGTGTAATGCTGGAAGGCTGTCATTTCCCCTAATGGGGACCGGTAAGCCATTTTCTTAGACTCAAACAGAATAAAGGGCTTAATATGGGCTATAAAACTGGTAGACACTTTTATGGGCTAAATCGATTGCTTTATTTGGGCATTTTATACATGTTTATGCTTGTAATTCACACTTATAAGCTTGGGGAACGTTTTTTAACGTCAGGCACTGTGTTAGACACCTTTCCAGTCAGGAAGGGCCTTCCCAGTTGTAGGCTGAGCCTCATTTTCGCGCCATTACTGCGCAGTTACTTTTGAGAGCAAGACATGCAGATGCATGTGTGAGGATCTGAAAGTAGTTGGAAAAGTTCCTAGAAGGCTTCATCTGGTATCGTATTCCCCCCTGGGTTTGGTAAAGTCGCAGCAAAGGCTGTAGCTGGGACTGTAGAGGGGTTAAAACTGTAACCGGCTCCGGTTTCTTTATTTTAAAGGTTAAAGCTCTGAAAATTGGTGTGCAATACTTTGAATGCTTTAAGACACTGTGGTGAAAATTTGGTAAATTTTGAACAATTCCTTCATACTTTTTCACATATTCAGTAATAAAGTGTGCACTGTTTAAAATTTAAAGAGACAGTAACTGTTTTGTTTTAAAACGGTTTTTGTACTTTCTTGACAAGTTTAAGCCTGTTTAACATGCCTGCACCTTCAGATAAGCTATGTTCTATATGTTTGAAGATCAATGTGTGTCCCCCTTCAAAATTGTGTGATAATTGTGCCATAGCGTCCAAACAAAGTAAGGACAGTATTGCCACAGATAGTAAAGTTGCCCAAGATGATTCATCAGATGAAGGGAGTAGACATAGTTCTACACCAGTTTTGCCCACGCAGGAGGCCCCTAGTACTTCTAGCGCGCCAATGCTTATTACTATGCAACAATTAACGGCAGTAATGGATAACTCCATAGCAAATATTTTATCCAAAATGCCTGCATATCAGAGAAAGCGTGATTGCTCTGTTTTAAACACTGTAGAGCAGGAGGGCGCTGATGATAATTGCTCTGTCATACCCTCACACCAATCTGAAGGGGTCATGAGGGAGGTTTTGTCGGATGGGGAAATTTCAGATTCAGGTAAAATTTCTCAACAGGCAGAACCTGATGTTTTGACATTTAAATTAGAGCATCTCCGCGCACTGCTTAAGGAGGTGTTATCTACTCTGGATGATTGTGACAACCTGGTCATTCCAGAAAAATTATGCAAGATGGACAAGTTCCTAGAGGTTCCGGTGCACCCTGACGCTTTTCCTATACCCAAGCGGGTGGCGGATATAGTGAATAAGGAGTGGGAGAAGCCCGGCATACCTTTTGTCCCCCCTCCTATATTTAAGAAATTATTTCCTATGGTCGACCCCAGAAAGGACTTATGGCAGACAGTCCCTAAGGTCGAGGGGGCAGTTTCTACTTTAAACAAGCGCACTACTATTCCTATCGAGGATAATTGTGCTTTCAAAGATCCTATGGATAAAAAAAATGGAGGGTTTGCTTAAAAAGATTTTTGTACAGCAAGGTTACCTCCTGCAACCCATTTCGTGCATTGTTCCTGTCACTACAGCAGCGTGGTTCTGGTTCGAGGAACTAGAAAAGTCGCTCAGTAGAGAGACTCCGTATGAGGAGGTTATGGACAGAGTTCACGCACTCAAGTTGGCTAATTCTTTTATTTTAGATGCCGCTTTGCAACTAGCTAGATTAGCGGCGAAAAATTCAGGGTTTGCAATTGTGGCGCGCAGAGCGCTTTGGCTAAAGTCTTGGTCAGCGGATGTATCTTCCAAGACAAAATTGCTTAATATCCCCTTCAAGGGTAAGACTCTCTTTGGGCCAGAATTGAAAGAGATTATTTCAGACATCACTGGGGGAAAGGGCCATGCCCTCCCACAAGATAGGCCTTTCAAAGCCAAGAATAAGTCTAATTTTCGTTCCTTTCGCAATTTCAGGAACGGACCGGCCTCTAACTCTGCATCCTCTAAACAAGAGGGTAATGCCTCTCAAACCAAACCAGCCTGGAAACCGACGCAAGGCTGGAACAAGGGTAAGCAGGCCAAGAAGCCTGCTGCTGCTAACAAAACAGCATGAAGGAGTAGCCCCCGATCCGGGACCGGATCTAGTAGGGGGCAGACTCTCTCTCTTTGCTCAGGCTTGGGCAAGAGATGTTCAGGATCCCTGGACACTAGAAATAGTTTCTCAGGGTTATCTTCTGGAATTCAAGGAACTACCCCCAAGGGGAAGGTTCCACATGTCTCACTTATCCTCAAACCAAATAAAGAGACAGGCATTCTTACAGTGTGTAGAAGACCTGTTAAAGATGGGAGTGATACACCCAGTTCCAACGGCGGAACAAGGAATGGGATTTTACTCAAATCTGTTTGTAGTTCCCAAAAAAGAGGGAACTTTCAGACCAATTCTGGATTTAAAGATCCTAAACAAATTTCTCAGAGTACCATCGTTCAAAATGGAAACCATTCGAACGATTCTACCCACAATCCAGGAAGGTCAATTTATGACTACCGTGGATCTAAAAGATGCGTATCTACATATTCCTATCCACAAAGAACATCATCAGTTCCTAAGGTTCGCCTTTCTGGACAAACATTACCAGTTTGTGGCCCTCCCATTCGGGTTAGCCACTGCTCCAAGGATTTTCACAAAGGTACTCGGATCCCTTCTAGCGGTTCTAAGACCAAGGGGCATTGCAGTAGTACCGTACTTGGACGACATTCTAATACAAGCGTCGTCTCTTTCAAAGGCAAAGGCTCACACAGACATCGTTCTGGCCTTTCTCAGATCTCACGGATGGAAGGTGAACATAGAAAAAAGTTCCCTGTCTCCGTCGACAAGAGTTCCCTTCTTGGGAACAATAATAGATTCTTTAGAAATGAGGATTTTCCTGACAGAAGTCAGAAAGTCAAAACTTCTAAACGCTTGTCAAGTTCTTCATTCTATTCCTCGTCCTAACGTAGCTCAGTGCATGGAAGTAGTAGGATTGATGGTTGCAGCAATGGACATAGTTCCTTTTGCGCGAATTCATCTAAGACCATTACAACTGTGCATGCTGAAACAGTGGAATGGGGACTATACAGACTTGTCTCCAGTGATTCAAGTAGATCAGAAGACCAGAGACTCACTCCGTTGGTGGCTAACCCTGGACCACCTGTCCCAGGGAATGAGCTTCCGCAGACCAGAGTGGGTCATCGTCACGACCGACGCCATGTCATCGGTTCCACCATGGAAGCTACCTTTGAGACAGGATCTTCTTGTACAGGGTCCAGTCGAACATCCAAATCTGGTCTCCCTCCAGCTGACGGCTTGGAAATTGAACGCTTGATTCTATCAAAGCGTGGGTTTTCAGATTCTGTGATAGATACTCTAGTTCAAGCCAGAAAACCGGTAACTAGAAAAATTTACCATAAAATATGGAAAAGATATATCTGCTGGTGTGAATCCAAGGGATTCTTATGGAATAAGATCAAAATCCCTAAGATCCTTTCCTTTCTACAAGAGGGTTTGGATAAAGGATTATCAGCGAGTTCTCTAAAGGGACAGATTTCTGCTTTATCTGTCTTATTACACAAACGACTGGCAGCTGTGCCAGATGTTCAAGCATTTGTTCAGGCTCTGGTTAGGATCAATAAATAAAAAGAGAGAAGCGCTCAACCTGGGAACGAACAATAGCATAATAGCTTGTTCTATGGCTAGTTACCACCCTAGAAGCAGCCTCTTTTTGCTCAATATGTGCCTTTCACAGAGAAAAACTTTCCTGTAGCATATCAGTCTGATCCTGACTTCACAGTACAGTCCAGCCCCGAAATACCAGGCAATCCCTCTCTGAACAAGAGAAACAGCAAAACCCCAGACATACGTTTCGGCCTATTGTGGGCCTTGTCAGTGAGGTGCAGCCATATCCCTCTAGGCACACTGAGCAACGGGTCCACGTCTGGATTCCTGCATCACACTTAGGGAGACTTCCCTAAGTGTCATAATTTGCATAAATAAAAAGAGAGAAGCGCTCAACCTGGGAACGAACAATAGCATAATAGCTTGTTCTATGACTAGTTACCACCCTAGAAGCAGCCTCTTTTTGCTCAATATGTGCCTTTCACAGAGAAAAACTTTCCTGTAGCATATCAGTCTGATCCTGACTTCACAGTACAGTCCAGCCCCGAAATACCAGGCAATCCCTCTCTGAACAAGAGAAACAGCAAAACCCCAGACGTACGTTTCGGCCTATTGTGGGCCTCGTCAGTGAGGTGCAGCCATATCCCTCTAGGCACACTGAGCAACGGGTCCACGTCTGGATTCCCGCATCACACTTAGGGAGACTTCCCTAAGTGTCATAATTTGCATAAATAAAAAGAGAGAAGCGCTCAACCTGGGAACGAACAATAGCATAATAGCTTGTTCTATGGCTAGTTACCACCCTAGAAGCAGCCTCTTTTTGCTCAATATGTGCCTTTCACAGAGAAAAACTTTCCTGTAGCATATCAGTCTGATCCTGACTTCACAGTACAGTCCAGCCCCGAAATACCAGGCAATCCCTCTCTGAACAAGAGAAACAGCAAAACCCCAGACGTACGTTTCGGCCTATCTGGTTAGGATCAAGCCTGTTTACAGACCTTTGACTCCTCCCTGGAGTTTAAATCTAGTTGTTTCAGTTCTTCAAGGGGTTCCGTTTGAACCTCTACATTCCATAGATATTAAGTTGTTATCTTGGAAAGTTTTGTTTTTGGCTGCTATTTCTTCTGCTAGAAGAGTTTCTGAGTTATCTGCTCTGCAGTGTTCTCCGCCCTATCTGGTGTTCCATGCAGATAAGGTTGTTTTGCGTACTAAGCCTGGTTTTCTTCCAAAGGTTGTTTCTAACAAAAATATTAACCAGGATATAGTTGTTTCTTCTTTGTGTCCAAATCCAGTTTCAAAGAAGGAACGTTTGTTACACAATTTAGACGTAGTCCGTGCTCTAAAATTCTATTTAGAAGCTACAAAAGAGTTCAGACAAACTTCTTCTCTGTTTGTCGTCTATTCTGGTAAAAGGAGAGGTCAAAAAGCGACTTCTACCTCTCTTTCCTTTTGGCTTAAAAGCATCATCCGATTGGCTTACGAGACTGCCGGACGGCAGCCTCCAGAAAGAATCACAGCTCACTCCACTAGGGCTGTGGCTTCCACATGGGCCTTCAAGAACGAGGCTTCTGTTGATCAGATATGTAAGGCAGCGACTTGGTCTTCACTGCACACTTTTGCCAAATTTTACAAATTTGATACTTTTGCTTCTTCAGAGGCTATTTTTGGGAGAAAGGTTTTGCAAGCCGTGGTGCCTTCTGTTTAGGTAACCTGATTTGCTCCCTCCCTTCATCCGTGTCCTAAAGCTTTGGTATTGGTTCCCACAAGTAAGGATGACGCCGTGGACCGGACACACCAATGTTGGAGAAAACAGAATTTATGCTTACCTGATAAATTACTTTCTCCAACGGTGTGTCCGGTCCACGGCCCGCCCTGGTTTTTTAATCAGGTTTGATGAATTATTTTCTCTAACTACAGTCACCACGGCACCCTATAGTTTCTCCTGTTTTTTTTTCCTCCTGTCCGTCGGTCGAATGACTGGGGTGGGCGGAGCCTAGGAGGGACTATATGGACAGCTTTGCTGGGACTCTTTGCCATTTCCTGTTGGGGAAGAGAGATTCCCACAAGTAAGGATGACGCCGTGGACCGGACACACCGTTGGAGAAAGTAATTTATCAGGTAAGCATAAATTCTGTTTTCTCATTTGTCTTTATTGGTCATGTGATACCAGATGTCTGAAGATCCATGTGTGTTGGAAACATTTAGCCACCAACATTTGAAGAAAAATTTAATTGGAAGACACATATTGGGGAGTGATTAGTACAGATTTCAGTCATCAATAATCTCTAGTCAAAGCCCCATCCATGCAAGGGGAATAGTTTTTTTTTGTCTCAGTTACTGTATTGAAATTGAGAGCTATAAGTGTTGCTTTAATGTCTCAGGAGTCTCCGGAAAGCGCACATGCCTAAGGGATGATGGATGGACAACGTCTAAGTAATGTCCTAAGCGGCATGTCCTCTGTACTATTTGAAGCCTCCATAACTTTGTCTAGTTTATAATCACAGCTCAAAATTCTCTGTAAGATAGTGTTCTAAACTACAGAAAAGGAAAAAGTAATTCTGCCAAATGGGTGTAGAATATCTCATTTCTTGAACTAAGCCATAGGGGAGAACTAGAAGCGATGACCCTTAAAATAGGGATAAACAAGTTTATCCAAAAGGAGCAGGCATAAACATTAGGAGCTAAAATGTTTTGGCTTGATAGAACAAAAAATAAAATTCTACCAAAACAACGATATACCCTCTTTGCTTTCCTAACACACAGCAATCAAGGAGTTAAAATAACTGCAGCTGTGATGATTAGAGCACATAGGCAATAAACAGGATATAACACTACTGCATTAACTCAATGATTGCCTGGAACACACTCATAAACAATTTCTCTTGTAAGGTGTATCCAGTCCACGGATCATCCATTACTGGGATATTCTCATTCCCAACAGGAAGTTGCAAGAGGACACCCACAGCAGAGCTGTAATATAGCTCCTCCCCTAACTGTCATAGCCAGTCATTCTCTTGCAACTCTCAACAAGCAAGGACGTTGTAGGAGAGAGTGGTTAAATATAGCTAGTTTATTTTCTTCAATCAAAAGTTTATTTTTAAATAGTACCGGAGTTGTGCTATTTTATCTCAGGCAGTAAATAGAAGAAGAATCTGCCTGAGGTTTCTATGATCTTAGCAGATTGTAACTAAGATCCATTGCTGTTCTCACATATGTCTGAGGGGATTACACAGATGAGGTAACTTCAGCGAGAGAATGCCGTGCAGTTTATTCTGCTATCAGGTATGTGCAGTTATAATTTTTTCTAGAGATGGAAAACACTAGAAATTGCTGCTGATACCGGATTTATGTAAGTTAAGCCTGAATACAGTGATTTAATAACGACTGGTATCATGCTTACTCCCAGGGGTAATACCCTTATGATATTGCAATATAAAACGTTTGCTGGCATGTTTAATCGTTTTTATATATGCTTTGGTGATAAAACTTTATTGGGGCCTAGTTTTTTCCACATGGCTGGCTTAAATTTTGACTAGAAACAATTTCCACTGTTGTAGTATAAAAGTTACAGTTGGTGCAGTTAAAATTACAAACTGTGACATCCAGCTTCCCTCAAAGGCCCTCTGAATGCTATAGGACATCTCTGAAGGGCCCAAAGGCTTTCCAAAGTCGTTTATTGGGGAAGGTAGGGCCACAGCTTGCTGTGACAGTTGGTTGTGACTGTTAAAAAAACGTCTATTTCGTTTTTTTGATCCGTTTTTTGAACTAAGGGGTTAATCATCCATTTGCAAGTGGGTGCAATGCTCTGTTAGCCTATTATACACACTGTAAAAATTTTGTTTGATTTACTGCATTTTTTCACTGTTTTTCAAATTCTGACAAAATTTGTTTCTCTTAAAGGCACAGTACCGTTTTTTATATTTGCTTGTTAACTTGATTTAAAGTGTTTTCCAAGCTTGCTAGTCTCATTGCTATTCTGTATAAACATGTCTGACATAGAAGAAACTCCTTGTTTATTATGTTTAAAAGCCATGGTGGAACCCCCTCTTAGAATGTGTACCAAATGTACTGATTTCATTTTATGCAATAAAGATAATTTTCTGTCTTTAAAAAAATTATCACCAGAGGAATCTGACGAGGGGGAAGTTATGCTGACTAACTTTCCCCACGTGTCAGACCCTTTGACTCCCGCTTAAGGGACTCACGCTCAAATGGCGCCAAATACATCTAGGTCGCCCATAGCGTTTACTTTACAAGACATGGCGGCAGTCATGGATAATACACTGTCAGCGGTATTAGCCAGACTACCTGAACTTAGAGGTAAGCGAGATAGCTCTGGGGTGAGACAAAATGCAGAGCATACTGACGCTTTAAGAACCATGTCTGATACTGCCTCACAATATGCAGAAGCTGAAGAAAGAGAGCTTCATTCAGTGGGTGATGTTAATGACTCAGGAAAGATATCTGATTCTAATATTTCTACATTTAAATTTAAGCTTGAACACCTCCGCGTGTTGCTTAGGGAGGTTTTAGCTGCTCTGAATGACTGTGATACCATTGCAGTGCCAGAGAAATTGTGTAGACTGGATAAATACTTTGCAGTGCCGGTGTGTACTGATGTTTTTCCAAATACCTAAAAGGTTTATAGAAATTATTAATAAGGAATGGGATAGACCAGGTGTGCCGTTCTCTTCCCCTCCTATTTTTAGAAAAATGTTTCCAATAGACGCCACCACACGGGACTTATGGCAGACAGTCCCTAAGGTGGAGGGAGCAGTTTCTACTCTAGTAAAGCGTACTACTATCCCTGTCGAGGACAGTTGTGCTTTTTTTTTATAGATCCAATGGATAAAAAATTAGAGGTTACCTTAAGAAAATATTTATTCAACAAGGTTTTATTCTACAGCCCCTTGCATGCATTGCCCCTGTCACTGCTGCTGCGGCGTACTAATTTGAGTCTCTGGAAAAGGCTTTACAGGTAGCGACTCCATTGGATGACATACTAGGCAAACTTAGAGCACTTAAGCTAGCCAATTCTTTTATTCTGATGCCATTGTTCATTTGACTAAACTAACGGCTAAGAATTCTGGTTTTGCTATACATGCGCACAGAGCGCTATGGCTTAGATCATGGTCAGCTGACGTGAATTCAAAATCTAAGCTACTTAACATTCCCTTCAAGGGGCAGACCCTATTCGGGCCTGGTTGAAGGAGATTATTGCTGATATCACTGGAGGAAAAGGTCATGCCCTTCCTCAGGACAGGTCCAAAATCTAGGGCCAAACAGTCTAATTTTCGTGCCTTTCAAAACTTCAAGGCAGGTGCGGCATCAACTTCCTCTAATAATAAACAAGAGGGAACTTTTGCTCAATCCAAGACGGTCTGGAGACCAAACCTGACCTGGAAAAAAGGTAAGCAGGTAAAAAAGCCTGCTGCTGCCTCTAAGACAGCATGAAGGAACGGCCCCCTATCCGGGAACGGATCTAGTAGGGGGCAGACTTTCACTCTTTGCCCAGGCGTGGGCAAGAGATGTTCAGGATCCCTGGGCGTTGGAAATTATATCCCAGGGATATCTTCTGGACTTCAAAGCTTCCCCCCAAAAGGGAGATTTCACCTTTCACAATTATCTGCACACCAGATAAAGAGAGAGGCATTCTTACACTGTGTACGAGACCTCCTAGTTATCGGAGTGATCCATCCAGTTCCAAAGGAGGAACAGGGACAGGGTTTTTTTTTTCAAATCTGTTAGTGGTTCCCAAAAAAGAGGGAACCTTCAGACCAATTTTAGATCTAAAGATCTTAAACAAATTCCTCAAAGTTCCGTCGTTCAAGATGGAAACTATTCGTACCATCCTACCACTGATCCAGGAGGGTCAATATATGACTACAGTGGATCTAAAGGATGCTTATCTTCACATTCCGATACACAAAGATCATCATCGGTTTCTCAGGTTTGCCTTTCAAGACAGGCATTACCAGTTGTAGCTCTTCCCTTGGGATTAGCTACAGCCCCAAGAATCTTTACAAAGGTTCTAGGGTCGCTTATGGCGGTCCTAAGGCCGCGGGGCATAGCAGTAGCCCCTTATTTAGACGACATCCTGATACAGGCGTCAAACTTCCAAATTGCCAAGTCTCATACGGACGTAGTACTGGCATTTCTGTGGTCGCATGGGTGAAAAGTGAACGAGGAAAAGAGTTCTCTATCCCCACTCACAAGAGTTTCCTTTCTAGGGACTCTGATAGATTCTGTAGAAATGAAAATTCACCTGACGGAGTCCAGGTTATCAAAGCTTCTAAATTCCTGCCGGGTTCTTCATTCCATTCCGCGCCCTTCGGTGGTTCAGTGTATGGAAATAATCGGCTTAATGATAGCGGCAATGGACATAGTGCCGTTTGCACGCTTACATCTCAGACCGCTGCAACTATGCATGCTCAGTCAGTGGAACGGGGATTACACAGATTTGTCCCCTCAACTGAATTTGGACCAAGAGACCAGGGATTCTCTTCTCTGGTGGCTATCTCGGGTCCATCTGTCCAAAGGTATGACCTTTCGCAGGCCAGATTGGACAATTGTTACGACAGATGCCAGCCTTCTAGGTTGGGGTGCAGTCTGGAACTCCCTGAAGGCTCAGGGATCATGTACTCAGGAGGAGTCTCTCCTTCCATTAAATATTCTGGAACTAAGAGCGATATTCAAGGCTCTTCAGGCTTGGCCTCAGTTAGCAACTCTGAGGTACATCAGATTTCAGTCGGACAACATCACGACTGTAGCTTACATCAACCATCAAGGGGGAACGAGAAGTTCCCTAGAGATGTTAGAAGTTTCAAAAATAATTCGCTGGGCAGAGATTCACTCTTGCCACCTATCAGCTATCCATATCCCAGGTGTAGAGCACTGGGAGGCGGATTTTCTAAGCCGTCAGACTTTTCATCCGGGAGAGTGGGAACTCCATCCGGAGGTATTTGCACAACTGATTCATCGTTGGGGCAAACCAGAACTGGATCTCATGGTGTCTCGCCAGAACGCTAAGCTTCCGTGTTACGGATCCAGGTCCAGGGATCCCAAGGCGACACTGATAGATGCTCTAGCAGCGCCCTGGTCTTTCAACCTGGCTTATGTGTTTCCACCGTTTCCTCTGCTCCCTCGACTGATTACCAAGATCAAGCCGGAGAGAGCATCTGTGATTCTGATAGCACCTGCGTGGCCACGCAGGACCTGGTATGCAGATCTAGTGGACATGTCATCCTTTCCACCATGGTCTCTGCCTCTGAAACAGGACCTTCTACTTCAGGGTCCTTTCAACCATCCAAATCTAATTTCTCTGAGGCTGACTGCCTGGAGATTGAACGCTTGATTTTATCAAAGCGTGGCTTCTCCGAGTCAGTTATTGATACCTTAAGACAGGCACGAAAGCCTGTCACCAGGAAAATTTACCATAAGGTATGGTGTAGATATCTTTATTGGTGTGAATCCAAGGGTTACTCATGGAGTAAGGTCAGGATTGCTAGGATATTATCTTTTCTCCAAGAAGGTTTGGGAAAAAGGATTGTCAGCTAGTTAAGCGTCTGGCAGATGTTCCAGACGTTCAGGCATTTTGTCAGGCTTTAGTTAGAATCAAGCCTGTGTTTAAACCTGTTGCTCCACCATGGAGCTTAAACTTGGTTCTTAAGGTTCTTCAAGGAGTTCCGTTTGAACCTCTTCATTCCATAGATATCAAGCTTTTATCTTGGAAAGTTCTTTTTTTGTTAGCTATTTCCTCGGCTCGTAGAGTCTCTGAGCTCTCTGCCTTACAATGTGATTCTCCTTATCTGATTTTTCATACGGATAAGGTAGTCCTGCGTACCAAACCTGGGTTCTTACCTAAGGTGGTATCTAACAAGAATATCAATCAAGAGATTGTTGTTCCATCCTTGTGTTACACAATCTGGACGTGGTCCGTGCTTTAAAGTTTTACTTACAAGCTACTAAAGATTTTCGTCAAACATCTGCTTTGTTTGTTGTCTACTCTGGACAGAGGAGAGGTCAAAAGGCTTCGGCAACCTCTTTTTCTTTTTGACTAAGAAGCTTAATCCGCTTAGCCTATGAGACTGCTGGACAGCAGCCTCCTGAAAGGATTACAGCTCATTCCACTAGAGCTGTGGCTTCCACTTGGGCCTTTAAAAATGAGGCTTCTTTTGATCAGATTTGCAAGGCGACGACTTGGTCTTCGCTTCATATTTTTTCAAAATTTTACAAATTTGATACTTTTGCTTCTTCGGAGGCTATATTTGGGAGAAAGGTTTTACGGGCAGTGGTTCCTTCCATTTAAGTTCCTGCCTTGTCCCTCCCTTCATCCGTGTACTTTAGCTTTGGTGTTGGTATCCCACAAGTAATGGATGATCCGTGGACTGGATACACCTTACAAGAGAAAACACAATTTATGCTTACCTGATAAATTTATTTCTCTTGTGGTGTATCCAGTCCACGGCCCGCCCTGTCATTTTAAGGCAGGTCATTTTTAAATTTAAACTACAGTAACCACTGCACCCTATGGTTCCTCCTTTCTCGGCTTGTTTTCGGTCGAATGACTGGATATGACAGTGGGTGTCCTCTTGCAGCTTCCTGTTGGGAATGAGAATATCCCACAAGTAATGGATGATCCGTGGACTGGATACACCACAAGAGAAATAAATTTATCAGGTAAGCATAAATTGTGTTTTCCAGTGTATGAGTTCAGGTCAGATGTTTTTGGGGTATGCTGTTCCTGTGGGCCTCGTGCACTGGTAGTTGAAGGGTAAAGGGAATAGGGATGGCGTCCTGAACTGACCTAGAGATCCTGCAGCCAGGAAGAGGTCACCCCACTAACCTGTGCTAGTGCAAGTTGTACAAAGAGGTGAGGTATAGCTGGGAGCTTAGTAACTATTCCCTTCTAAGGATCAAGGCCAAGGCAATTTTCTGATCACCATTTTGTAGGTGGCACCTGTGATTTGCCAAGCAATGTTGAGAGGAATCCTCTCAACATTGCCAGGTTTATTCCCTGACAATATAAAATGTCTATTCATCTGCCCAAAAAATATGCTTCTGTTTTACTGAGTAAATAAACTATTGATTATATTAATCTAAACATATATATATTTACAGTGTTCCTCACAGAAAAGTTTGCCAGCCGGGTGGCATTATGAAGTAGCTGGGTGAAGGCTGAGTTATACTTTAATTTAGCCAAAGCACAGATAAATTGCATAATTTAAAAATAAATTAATTTAAGCAGAAAAAAATTAAACTTTTAATATTAACTAGTGCAATATTGGCTTAAATTTTAACCGGGTGGTCAGTAAAATCAGGCGGGTGGTGCACCCACTAAAAAGGTCCTGAGGAGAACACCATTTCTATCCAGTAGGCCACCAAGCAAGTTGACTACATTTTATTTGACACTGCTGCCTTTTTGTGGTCTTACATAGATAATATAAAAATATAAAATATTTTACTTTCACTAATGTTTTCTTTGATTATTAGGTCATTGCAACAACATACATTGCCTTGCAAAAGCGATTAATCAGATTGCTGCTGCTTTATTCACAATTCACAAAGGGAGCATTGAAGATCGCCTTAAAGAGTTCTTGGCTGTAAGTAGATCATTATACATTTTTTGCTAACTTTTTCAGTCATATTAATGAAACGCGTATCAGTACCAACTGGAATTTAAATTATTTTAAAGGATCACCAAAGTCATAATTTAAACTTTCATGATTCAGATGCAACCCACAATTTTAAACAACTTTCCAATTCACTTTCACTATCAAAATGTGCACAATCTTTTTATATGCACGCTTTCCGAGTCACCAACTCCTACTGAGCATGTGCAAAAATTCCCACTATATAATTGTATATGCATTTTGTGATTGACTGATATAGGTCATGTGATGCAGGGGAAAGGTAAATGGAACTAACTGGGATTTATCAGAAACAATCTACTACTCATTTGAAACTGTTTTTGCATTTACTTTTTATTATGCATTTATTGATGCTATTCTATTATGAATATAAAGTGTCCTACTTGATTGTTCTCAACAGAAAATGTGCCTATTAAATAGTTTGAGGAGAACACAATCAGTTTTTGCTCTGTAATGTATTTAACCAGTGTAAAGGGAAACTGAAACACACAAATATGCTCAAATATGACATCATTTAGTTATATTATTGTAAGAGGCATAAAACACTTTGATATTGTGATATACAATGCTTTATTTAGTTTGTTGGAGACGTTAATCTTGTGTCTCCTTTTTGCCAACCAGATTTTTTCTTTCAGGATTCAGATAGAACATACAATTTTAAACAAATTTCCAATTTATTTATATATAAGATTTGCTTCATTTTCTTGATATCCTTTTCTGAAGGAGCAGCAATGCACTACCGAGAGCTAGCTGAACACACATAATCACCCAATCACAATAGGCAAATGTGTGCAGGCCACTATCAGCAGCTAGCTCCCACTAGTGTTAAATATGTACATATTCTTTTTTTTTTTTTAACAATGGATACCAAGAAAACAAAGTACATTTAAAAATAGAAGTGAATTTAAAAGTGTCTTAAAATTAGATGTTCTATTTGAATCATGCAAGTTTATTTTTGACTTTCCTATTCCATCTAAGATTATTCGTATTTTTCAGTCTTTATTCTTTTTTTCCTTTTTTTCAAACCGTACAGAGATTGGGTCTACCCTGTTTATAACATCTTTATACTGCATAGACAGCCAGAAATATATAAAAATATGTTAAAGGGACTGTCTACTCCCAATAATCCCTTTATTACCCATTCCCCAGTTTTGCATAACACGGTTATATTAATACACTTTTTACCTCTGTGATTGCCTTGTATCTAAGCCTCTGCAGACTGCCCCCTTATTTTAGTTCTTTTGACAGATTTGCGTTTTAGCCCACCAGTGCTGACTCATAAGTAACAATGGGAGTGAGCACAATGTTATCTATATGGCATTAATGAACTAAAGCTGTCTAGCTGTGAATAACTGTCAAAATGCATTGGGATAAGAGGCGGCATTCAGGGGCTTAGAAATTAGCATAGAAGCCTACCTAGCTTTAGTTTTCAACAAAGAATACCAAGAGAACAAAGCAAATGGTATGATAAAAGTAAATTGGAAAGTTGTTTAAAATTACATGCCCTATCTGAATCACGAAAGTTTATTTTTGACTAGATGGTCCCTTTAACATCAACCTTTTTCCTGAATGTTTTCAATGACTAAGTGTCTGTATAGTTGTTATGTTGCACAGATAAGAAAAGAACATTGCGAGAAGTTGGTTTTATTTGTCAGAAAAAGAAGTGTCTTTCAAAAACAGTTCTACTGGGATAGAAGTAGTACAAAGAGTTATAAATTGTATCTGGTCACCTGTGTGTGTGCTTATGCATAACATTATGAATGTTTCACAGCTTGCATCATCCAGCTTACTGAAAATTGGCCAAGAGACTGATAAAACAACCACAAGGAACAGAGAGTCAGTTTATTTGCTGCTAGACATGGTAAGTCCTCAAACCGGACAACATTACTTAAACTGCTGTAGATCATGGCTAATTAAAGCGTTTGCTGTGCAACCCTGCAGATGGTTACAGAGTAGGAGATGTATAAAGCTACTTATGATGTGCTTATTATCTATACACCCCTTCTCGCACTAGCTGCTGTATGTATACCCAACACGTTGTCATTTGTTTATGGTTAACATTTATGTTTTGAGAGTTAAAGGGACAGGAAACCTAGCAAATAATGTTATATAATTCTGCACATAATGCAGAATTATATAACAGCTTACCGCCATGTTTCTAAAGCAAAGGGTTATATAGATATTTTGCAACGAAAACAGAACGCCGCTCCTGGCTCCACTGAGCGGGTCTGTTGCTTAGGAGAAGAAAACAGGCCCACTCAGTAGAGCCAGGAGCGGTGTTCAGTTTTCGTTGCAAAATATCTATATAACCCTTTGCTTTAGAAACATGGAGGTAAGCTAATGTTATATAATTCTGCACTATGTGCAGAATTATATAATATTATTTGCTAGTTTTACTGCCCCTTTAACAGCGCTTACTTTTCAATTTGTACAAAAGAAATATAATTTCTAGTGTTTGGGTTTTGTTTTTTAAAAACTTTAATGTTGTTATTGCACACATTTAACTCCCTTTTTGTGGTTGACAGATTGTGCAAGAATCACCATTCCTGACCATGGATTTGCTGGAGTCCTGTTTTCCATACGTCTTACTGAGAAATGCATATCATGCAGTTTACAAACAAAGTGTTACATCCTCGGCATAAATATTTCCATTGTTGAAATATGGCACAAACTTATGTTGCCTCTGTTTTACAAACAGTGGCATACGTTTACTTTTAATGGTTAAAAAAAAAAGAAAAGGAAAAAAAAATTGTGGCAGACACTTTCCTTATTCCATTGTCTCTTTGACCAGTGGTTTTCTTTATGCAGTTGTTATACCAGATAAGCTTGGTTGATTGCACTTCACTACAAAAAAAAGTTTATGAACTGTTAAAATCAAGAAAATAGAAAAAAATACTACTTTGGTTTTGTTTTTGGTATATGATCATGCAGAATATTATTGCTTGTTTATTTCAAAAATTGTATTTAGTGATTATTTTAGATGGTGATATAGGTGACTTCTATGTGTAAATTATTTCATATAGGGAGAATAATAATCTGTACCTTTTAAGTTCTTATTAATGACAATTTGGAAAAAGTGATTATGTGATTTCTGTGGAGTAAGTGCACCATTTCTTCATATTCCCATTGCAAAATATTGCTGAAATTTAAATTCTTAAAACAAAACAAAAACGCTAACAAATAACAATTTTCAGTGTTATTTAACGTCGCTGCATTTACAATACAGAACTCCTCCCTGATATTTTTAAACAGCAGCAAATGTTTGTAAAAAACATAGTATAATTTTTTTTAGACTAATCTCCATGATACTATCATGGCATTAACACTACCATTGTACCCTTATATATGGTATGATATAGCATTCTTATGCATTTATCTAATGTTGGTACATTTCTTTTCCCTTAACCACTTTTATATGTTTTAACTTTTTTGAAATTTCAAATGTAACTTCCATAACATACAATAAACACTAGACTGTATCAACCAATATCTGCTTTTGCCCTGTATATAAAATTGTTTTGTGATGTATTTTCAACCAATATGCAGACAAGGATGAGATACTCATGAAGAATTATGGATTATACGCATACAGTATGTTGAGACTATTTAATACTACTGAGACACATTTTTGGAAATCTTCAAGAGTGACTATTAAATTACATTTTATGAGAAAAAAATAAAAATGTTTTATTGTGTATAATTTGTGACTCTTGTTAAGGTTCATTAATACTTTGGTGGATGTGAAATTATGTTACTGTGTACTGTTATGCACATTCCAGAGACAAAATTTACGTTTCTTTCTTCTATGTGATTCTGTGACGCTTTTTATTTCTCTCCTTAAAATATTTAAAAAAAAAAGGTTAATAAACCAACTATGATCACTTTATTATGGCTATATAGTAATAGCATCATTTAATAGAGTAAGTCTTAACTGAGCATTCTAATTTGTTTGAGACTCTCTTACTCTTTAAATTGAAAGTAAACACCTTGGAAATGCAATTGTTGTGTTGCTGTAGAATATTTTACCAGTTAAGTCTTAATGTTTTTAAAACAAATTTTTACTGCAATTATTTATTTATAGCAAAACTCCACCCACAATTTTTGGTGGAGCCAGTCTTGACTGGTTATAATATTAGTAAAGCATGCATTGCTTTGCAGTTATTTGATAAAGCCAATTAGGGAAAGATGTAGCAGAGTTAGCCTTGACAAGTCAGCAGGTTGCATTTCAAGTTCTGGGAATTAGAAATTGCTTAATTTTCTGAGCTAAATTACATGAAAAGGGGTTGAAATAAATATTGAAAATATTGGTAAAATTGTTTTATTATACATAACTAAACATTTTATATAAGAAATCGCAAGGTGTTTACTGTCCAATATCTTATGTCTAGTTTTACCTTTCTCAAAGAAACAAGTAATCACTGCTCACAGTTCCCAATCTACTGGTGACCAACACTTTAAAGTGCCACTGCACTATCCTTATTCTTTTTTTTTATGTTCCTACATTTGAAGACATTAGCACAGTGTGGTGCTCCAGTCACAGTCAATGTTAGCTCTGTACAGGGTACTCTAGTTCCTCCATACCAAACTCACCAAACCATGTCTTCATGGACCTCTCTTTCTGAACAGAGCCTTCTTCAGTCTGTTGCCACAAAGTTAGAAGCACCCAATTGTCTAAACTATTGTTGTATCCTGTAGCCTTAGCATGACCCTTCACTGGAACAAAGGGGCCTAGCCTAATGCCTAAAAAACAACCCCAGACCATTATCCTTCTAACACCTAAGCTCCTGACATACAGATCTTGTGCTAATGTTGCTTCCATAGGCAGTTTGGAACTCTGCAGTGAGGTGATTTTTTTTGTGCTTCTGTTCTTTGCACCATCATTCTGTGAGTTTCCTTGGTCTACCACTTCATGTCTGGGTTGTTGTTGTTGCTCTTAGACCTTTCTACTTCACAATAATTATACTTACAGTTGACCAGGGCAGATCTAGTAGTTTTACAAACTGAATTTTAGAAAGGGGGCATCCTATGACAGTGCTACATTTAAAGTCACTTAGCTCTTTAGTAGGAAGGGGTTAAAACAGTTATAATAACACTCTGGAGACTCACAATGACTAACTTCTTTCATAAAGGTGGTGAGTGTCCATGATCCTTTACTCCTGGGAATAATACTCCTGGCCACTAGGAGGAGACAAAGATCCCAAAACTCAATGACCCCTTAAAACCCCTCCCATCTTACTGGAGCCTAGTCTTGTTTCTTCTACAAGATACGATGAGTCCACGGATTTCATCCTTGTGGGATATTAACCTCCTGCTAACAGGAAGTGGCAAAGAGCACCACAGCAGAGCTGTATATATAGCTCCTCCCTTCCCTCCACCCCCAGTCATTCTCTTTGCCTGTGTTTGTACTAGGAAGAGGTAAAGTGAGGTGTTTGTTTTAGTTTCTTCAATCAAGAAGTTTTTTTTTTTAAATGGTACCGGTGAGTACTGTTTCCCTCAGGGGGATATGGAAGAAGATTTCTGCTCTGAGGTTGATGATCTTAGCAGCTGTAACTAAGATCCTCGTTGGTTCCCACAGAGCTTCTGAAGGTAATACAAGAGACATGTTCAGTGTGGAGAACGGTATATGCTACAAGCAGCATTGAGGTATGTGCAGCCCTTTATTTCTGAGGAGACTTGGTATATCAGAACTGCCTGACATTTATTTCCCTGTAAGGGAAGGGGTAAGCAGTAGACCTGTTAAACAAAGGGGGTGTTACTGAAACCGGTGTCTTATTTTATTCAGTTGACATTTTGGGCCAAAAGATTTATAATGGACAGAGTGCTGAGTGCTACATTATAAGAGACACTGAAAGATATGCTTAGCGGTTTTGTTGTTTGGGAAACACTTTGACCGTATTGAGTTATTTAGGGGTAAAGATTCCACATGGCTTATAATTGCAAACCGCTTCACCATGCGGTTGGTCAGGTCTACTCGGTTATTGGTCCTGATGGGCGGGGCTTATTTTCGCGCACTCAGACACGCTCTGTATTCTGGCTGGGAAGCAGCAGGCATTAGCTCCGGTGGAGTCTAAGCAGAGGTTCTCTTCTCCGGATTGTTGTTGAAGTACCCTGGGGGCAGGTAGGCGCCACAGAGGTGCAGAGGGTATTTTTGTCGACTTTAACATAATTGTAGCTATAAATACATTTTAGAAGTTAATTCCCCCCTTAATCTTGGGGTGCAATAATGTTTGGTGCCATTATTTAGGATTAGTTAATTTTTTTTAAAGCAGTTTTGGAAAAAATGTACACTTTTTTATTTCTTAAAGGTGCAGTACACATTCTCAAAAAGTTATTTAAAGCAATTTATAAAGTGTTTAACGACTATTGGTGGTTATTATTAGTCTGTTCAACATGTCTGACATTGAGGAATCTCATTGTTCTTACATTGTGTACCTTTTGTACTGAAAGGGCCTTACATTGTAAAAAGCATATTTTAAGTAAAGATAGTGTGCTTAAGGATGATTCTCAGTCTGAAGAGAATCAGGATATGCCATCCAATTCTCCCCAAGTGTCATAACCTTTAACGCCCACACAAGCTACGCCATGTACCTCTAGTGCGTCTAATTCTTTTACTCTGCAGGAGATGGCTGCAGTTATGTCAACTACCCTTACAGAGGTATTATCTAAATTACCAGTGTTGCAGGGTAAACGCAGTAGGTCAGGTATTAATGTGAATACTGAATCCTCTGATGCTTTATTGGCTATTTCCGATGTACCCTCACAGTGCTCTGAGTTGGGGGTCAGAGAATTGCTGTCTGAGGGAGAACTTTCAGACTCAGGAAATGTGTTACCTCAGACAGATTCGGACGTGATGTCCTTTAAATTTAAGCTTGAACACCTCAGCCTGTTACTTCGGGAGGTTTTAGCGACTCTGGATGATTGTGATACTATTGTGATACCACCAGAGAAATTGTGTAAGATGGACAAATATCTAGAGGTGCCTACTTACACTGATGTTTTTCCAGTTCCTAAAAGAATTTCGGAAATTGTAAAAAAGGAATGGGATATACCAGGTATACCGTTCTCTCCCCCTCCTAATTTTAAGAAAATGTTTCCCATATCAGACACCATTCGGGACTCTTGGCAAACAGTCCCTAAGGTGGAGGGAGCTATTTCTACCCTGGCTAAGCGTACAACTATACCTATTGAGGACAGTTGTGCTTTCAAAGACCCTATGGATAAAAAGTTAGAGGGTCGGACCAGCAGCCAAGATGGTCGTGTGAGGCTTAAGCTCCGTGAGGCCAGCAACCAAATAGAGCCGATCTAGAGGTGAAAATCAATTAAGGGCAGAAGCGAACCCAGAGTAAATGGTGAGGGAACTCTGGAGATACCGGGTGAGAGACAGCCACGTCATTTACAAGGGCTAACAGCGCAAACCCCGGAACATGCCGACAACGGAGGCCTAGCTGCATGACGTTTGCTACGCATAGCAGGAGAAGAGATCAACAACAGCAGCATGTCAGTGTAGCGATCTAATCAACTGCCGCTAACATTGCAGGGATCACCGTCCAGCATATCACACGACTGTAATTGGTCTAAGCAGGTACCGGAGGGCTAATGACACATTTTATATGAACTTTATCATTTGCAAGGACTGGCCAGGCTCCCTACTATATACACCGGCCTGATTATATACATAAGGCGGTGGTCACAGTGTTAGTAACAACTCAACAGGCACACACATGCTGTCCTAAACTAAAATAACAGCATATAACTGAATACTGCTCACTTGAGGCTACTTGGAGAGGGGGTCAATACTGTCATATAACACGCAGTGTATGCGCTCACAAAACTGAAACGCCACACGCCATATGGTAATCTACCGCATATACAGCTGCAATTACGCCCACATTGCATTTTAGTAAACTACAGGACTCTATATAACCATAAAACCACATCATTATATGAACATGGCATCAAAACACACTAAATCTGATAAGCCAACCAGAGGCTTCAATACCCCAACACATGAACTGCATAATTTTTTCAAAACTGCTGAGAGCGCGATTGAAGGGACAACTGAGACAGAAGATATCATAAATGACACTACTGATACTATATCTGAATCTGACAAACAGGCTCCATTAACAAGAGTTGATTTACAGGCACTACCCTCTAAGGAGGATTTCACGTCCCTAATCACACATGTAAGCAAGATAATCAAGTCCAGCCTCGCGGAGGTGAAAAAGGACATTAATGAAATAGGCAACAGGATAGAACTCCTGGAGGAAGACGCAGAACAAACCAATAGATATCTAGCCACACAAGCCAGACAGTCAACCCTACATCAAAACCTGATAGAACAATTGCAAGATCAAGTGGAAGACCTTGATAACAGAGGCCGTCGCCAGAACCTTAGGCTAAGAGGCATCCCGGAGACAGTACAGATGGGACAACTTCTCCCATACTTAAATAGACTGTTTAACACTATTTTGGATGCAGAAGAAGATATAGAATTTCCCATGGATAGATATCATAGGGCATTGAGACCTGTCCCTAAAGAAAAAGCACCACCTCGTGATGTCATTATTAAATTTTCCAGCTTCAGGGATAAAGAAAACATACTAACAGCGGCCAGGAAAAAACATCCAATCTCATTCGAGGGCAGTTCCCTTTCAATCTTTGCTGATCTCAGCCCCATGACCCTGAACAGGAGGAAGGAGGCCAGACATCTAACTTTACACCTGAGAGACTTAGGGATCCCGTACAGATGGGGTTTCCCATTCTGTTTGAGAGTGATCAAAGGAAATGTCACAGCTACTTATAAATCACCGGAGGATTTGGACTATTTTTGTTCACAGCTAGGCATTTCAAAACCAAAAATGCCTAGTATATCAAATAAAGGTGAAGAAAATGCTGATAATGAAGATGGCCCATCAAAGTCACGAGAGTCTGGTTGGAATAAAATAACCAAAAAAAGAAAGTCCAAAAATCAGACATCAGATCCTTTGCAACTTCCAGAAGGAACAGACCCTACATGAGCTACTGGTGTTCATATCAAGGTTATAATGTCACCGAGTAAATGTCAAAGATGGACATGAATATAGGATTTATTTGCTTATCACTGATAGATCCATCTTTCAACTTGTCCTTAGCTTAAACATAGATAGATGCAATGTTAAAGTTACAATTAGATTTGTACCCCTGTTCAAGTTATAAGAATTATATGATATTTTGAATCCTCGTTAAGAGTTAATCCTAAACCCAATTAGGATATCTCGTTTCTACAGGTTGCTGAGTCACACTACGGTGTGACGAGAACCCCCCCCCCATGTTATTTCACATGGACCCCCCTACTATAGGGGACTCCTTGTTATATCCTTATTGTTCTTAAAATTTAATGTTTGTGACTGTTAATAGGTATGTTATTGTTAAACCTAACACTGTGGGTATTGTACTGCCGCATCCCTTTCTCTTTCCTTAGTCTCATCTTTACTTCCTCCTCCTCATCCAAGGGTGGACAGAACCAAGGTAAACCATCAGAATGACAGACACAGAATGAGTACTTACCAACACGACAGGTCTAGAACAGAGAATGATAGTTCACTACTCCAACATTAACCATGGCTAACAACCAAATCAAGTTAGTTTCTCAAAATGCTAAAGGATTAAACTCTCCCACAAAAAGGTCAGTCGCGCTATCAAGTTTCAAAAAGATGTCAGGGAGTATTATTTTCATACAGGAGACACACATTAGAGATTCTAAGATAGGCATTTCTTCTGGGGTCTCTCCTCTTTCTCCTATATCATACAATGCAGAATTTCTTGGTGGAATAGAACCTACAACAAATACTCGAGGTGACTTGGGATATACAATCCCGTTTGTAAAATTGACCATTAACGGCAGACTGAGGCATAGACATGAGATGGGGGAGATAGCGGGTGGAAACTACTCATCATGGTTAAAACATGCGCAACTGAGCCATTTGGTTCATAATTCCAAACACAAGTCAGAATTACTTAGATCCCCTACAAGATTTGAAAAATTATGCTTAATGGAGGTGCACATGTCAGGAACTTTATCTTTGACCAGGCGATTACTGGAAGATACTCTAACTAAGGCACTTCCATCTTACCCTTTGAGTTGGCAGAAAGAATTTGAGATTTCTATCTCAGGGGAGGACTGGGAGAACATATTTCATAATACCCATAAATCATCAGCCTCACCAAAGACACTAGAAATGAATCACAAAATACTGACACGATGGTACATGACCCCTAATCGCTTAAAATATATTTACTTTAACGCTGATGACAGATGTTGGAGGGGATGCGGCATGAAAGGTAATATGTCTCATATCTGGTGGCAATGTGACAGGATTAGACCACTTTGGATACAGATTGAGAAGGACTTTCAGACAATAATAGGAGACTCTTTTGTACTGTCTCCTCTGACTGCAATTCTAAATTATAAACCAACAAATATTTGCAAAATTAGATGGAACCTATTGCTGATAGGACTTAATAGCGCTAGGAACTTGATAGCAAGAAAAAAGAAATCTGCTCTAATCCCCTCTAGGAATGACTGGATACAAAACACAACTACACTGCTATCCCACGAAGAATATGTCTATTATAGACGGGGAACCCTGACTAGATTTTATGATATTAGATTCTATTGGGACTCTTTTCTGGGTACTATAGATAAATAAAAAGCAAACTGCGATGTGCACTCAACCTGACTCATACACAACAGATGTTTCTAGTAGGAGGCCTTCTTCCCCTCCACCCTTGGATTTCATCCTATTTCATCTCCCCCCCCCCTTTTTATTTCTTCTTACTTCACAACCCTAACTTACCCTTAATGGCAAATACCTAGGAAATACATACGATTATATATACTATGACAGTGATGTTATTGAATGTTTTTTTTGTTTTTTTTTTATCTCTTTTTGTTTTTTTTATTATTTTTGTTATGTTTTGGGTTTTTTTCCCTCTTGTAGCAATGTATTTTGATAACATGACCTGCAATATCGATATGTTTGTATGAACACTGAAAGGTATATATTTTTCTTGTTATGCTTTAAAATCTGAAATAAAAAAAAACATTGTTTTAAAAAAAATAAAAAAATTTAGAGGGTCTTCTAAAGAAATTATTTATTCATCAGGGTTTCCTTTTACAACCTACGGCTTGCATTGTTCCAGTAACTACTGCAAGCAGCTTTTTGGTTTGAGGCTCTAGAAGAGTCTCTGAAGGTTGAGACTCCGTTAGATGACATCTTAGATAGGATTAAGGCTCTTAAGCTAGCTAACTCTTTTATTACTGATGCCGCTTTTCAAATTGCTAAATTAGCGGCGAAAAATGCAGGATTTGCCATTTTAGCGCGTAGAGCGTTATGGCTCAAATCTTGGTCTGCTGATGTGTCATCAAAATCTAAGCTTTTAGCTATTCCTTTTAAAGGAAAGACCCTATTCGGGCCTGAATTGAAGGAAATCATTTCTGACATTACTGGAGGTAAAGGCCATGCCCTACCTCAGGATAAGTCTGTTAAGATGAGGGGTAAACAAAATAATTTTCGTTCTTTTTGAAACTTTAAAGGAGGACCCTCTGCTTCCTCTTCTTCCACAAAGCAGGAAGGGAATTTTGCTCAATCCAAGTCAGTCTGGAGACCCAACCAGGCTTGGAATAAAGGTAAACAATCCAAGAAGCCCGCTGCTGCTACAAAGACAGCATGAAGGGGCGGCCCCCAATCCGGGACCGGATCTAGTAGGGGGCAGACTTTCTTTCTTTGCTCAGGCTTGGGCAAGAGACATTCAGGATCCTTGGGCACTGGAAATCGTGACGCACGGGTATCAACTGGAATTCAAGGATTTTCTCCCAAGAGGGAGGTTTCATCTTTCACGATTATCTGTAGACCAGATAAAAAGAGAGGCGTTCTTACGCTGTGTAAAAGACCTCTCTACCATGGTAGTAATTTGTCCCGTTCCAAAACTGGAACAGGGGCGGGGGTTTTACTCAAATCTTTTCGTGGTTCCCAAAAAAGAGGGAACTTTCAGACCAATTTTAGATCTCAAGTGTCTAAACAAATTTCTCAGAGTTCCATCATTCAAGATGGAGACTATACGAACAATTTTACCAATGATCCAGGAGGGTCAATATATGACTACCGTGGACTTGAAGGATGCATACCTTCATATCCCTATTCACAAGGATCATCATCAGTTCCTAAGGTTTTCCTTCCTGGACAAACATGATCAGTTTGTGGCTCTTCCCTTCGGGTTGGCCACAGCACCCAGAATCTTCACAAAGGTTCTAGGGTCTCTTCTATCGGTTCTCAGACCGCGGGGCATAGCAGTGGCGCATTATCTGGACAATATTCTGATTCAGGCCAGTCTTCTGAGCTGGGGTGCAGTCTGGAATTCCCTGAAGGCTCAGGGTGTTTGGACTCGGGTGGAGTCTCTACTTCCAATCAATTTTCTGGAACTGAGAGCAATATTCAATGCGCTTCAGGCATGACCTCAGTTGGCTTCGGCCAAATTCATCAGATTCCAGTCGGACAACATCACGACTGTGGCATATATCAATCATCAGGGGGAACAAGGAGTTCCTTAGCGATGATAGAAGTATCCAAGATAATCCGATGGGCGGAGGCCCACTCTTGCTATCTGTCTGCAATCTACATCCCAGGAGTAGAAAACTGGGAAGCGGATTTTCTAAGTCGTCAGACTTTTCATCCGGGGGAGTGGGAACTTTGCTTCATTGATTCGCCAATGGGGCAGACCGGAACTGGATTTGATGGCATCTCGTCAGAATGCCAAGCTTCCACGTTACGGATCAAGGTCAAGGGATCCCCAGGCCGAACTGATAGATGCCTTGGCAGTGCCTTCGTCGTTCAGCCTAGCTTATGTGTTTCCTCTCCTGCCACGCGTGATTGCTCGAATCAAACAGGAGAGAACTTCAGTAATCCTGATAGCGCCTGCGTAGCCGCGCAGGACTTGGTATGCGGATCTAGTGGACATGTCATCTCTGCCACCGTGGAAACTTCCTTTGAGACAGGACCTGCTCTTTCAAGGTCCTTTCCTGCATCCAAATCTACATTCTCTGCAGCTGACTGCTTGGAGATTGAACGCTTCATTCTATCTAAGCGAGGATTCTCTGATTCGGTCATAGATACTTTGATATAGGCTCGAAAGCCTGTCACTAGAAAAATCTATCATAAGATATGGCGTAAATATCTTTATTGGTGTGAATCCAAGGGTTACTCATGGAGTAAAATTAGGATTGCTAGTATTCTATCTTTTCTCCAAGAAGGTTTGGAGAAAGGGTTATCAGCAAGTTCCTTAAAGGGACAAATTTCTGCTTTGTCAATTTTGCTTCACAAACGTTTGGCAGATGTGCCAGATGTTCAGTCTTTTTGTCAGGCTCTAACCAGAATTAAGCCTGTATTTAGACCAATTACTCCTCCCTGGAGTTTGAATTTAGTTCTTCAAGGGGTTCCGTTTGAACCCATGCATTCCATAGATATTAAATTGTTATCTTGGAAAGGTCTGTATTTAGTTGCTATTTCTTCTGCTCGAAGAGTTTCTGAGCTATTCGCGTTACAATGTGATTCGCCTTATCTTATATTTCATTCTGATAAGGTGGTTTTACGTACCAAACCTGGATTTCTTCCTAAGGTTGTTTCAAATAAGAATATTAATCAGGAAATTGTTGTTCCTTCCTTGTGTCCTAATCCTTCTTCTAAGAAGGAGCGTCTGTTACATAGCCTGGACGTGGTCCGTGCCTTGAAGTTTTACTTACAGGCTACCAAGGATTTCCGTCAATCATCTTAATTATTCATTGTTTATTCTGGAAAGCGTAGGGGTCAGAAAGCTATCATCTGCCTGGCATATGAGACTGCTGGACAGCAGCCACCTGAAAGAGTTACGGCTCATTCTACTAGGGCTGTGGCTTCCACATGGGCCTTTAAAAATTATGCTTCTGTTGAACAGATTTGTAAGGCTGCGACTTGGTCGTCTCTTCATACTTTTTCCAAATTTTACAAATTTGATACTTTTGCTTCTTCTGAGGCTGTTTTTGGGAGAAAGGTTCTTCAAGCAGTGGTGCCTTCCATTTAGGTCTCTGTCTTGTCCCTCCCTTTCATCCGTGTCCTGTAGCTTTGGTATTGTATCCCACAAGTAAGGATGAAATCCGTGGACTCGTATCTTGTAGAAGAAAAGGAAATTTATGCTTACCTGAGAAATTTATTTCTTCTACGATACGACGAGTCCACGGCCCTCCCTGTTAATTTAAGACAGATTATATTTTTATTTCAACTTCAGTCACCTCTGCACCTTTTAGCTTTTCCTTTCTATTCCTAAAACCTTCGGTCGAATGACTGGGGGTGGAGGGAAGGGATGAGCTATATATACAGCTCTGCTGTGGTGCTCTTTGCCACTTCCTGTTAGCAGGAGGTTAATATCCCACAAGTAAGGATGAAATTCGTGGACTTGTCATATCGTAGAAGAAATCAATTTATCAGTTAAGCATAAATTTCCTTTTTTGCCTTTGCAGGAGTAAGGTGAAGAAGGAAGGTGCCCCAGGTGTTTATGAGAAGGGTTCTCAAACTGATTTTGAGGCCCAGTTTTCCCCTCAGAGAGCGACAGTCTGAACAGAGTGATGTTGTTGGGTGTATGGGTAGTGGCACAAGAACATCCTATGAGAGTTAGTCACAAGCCTGCAACAGGTGTTGTAGGGACCGCTCCCTAGCCTCCTCCTGTATGTTCGGCATTATACATATACAGTATATAGAGAGAAGAAGAGAAAAGAGAGAGACTCTGCTGTCATGTGTACTGCACATGATAGGCTAACTTCTGAAAGCATTTTTTTCTGCTTATAGTAAGTCTAGTAGTATGGGTGCCTATCAGGTAAGTCTGGGGGTTGTTGTTGGCACCTACTTAGCATATAGGCTATTAGTAGGTACTCACTTATTGGAATAGCATAGCTTGGGGACTCAGGCATTTTAGGCATGGGTTTATAAGTAAAGTTTTTAATTTTTGGGGGGGTTATTTGCAAACGTCAAAGTTTCACACGTATCGGCTTGATAATTGCGTCGTTTTTATCACGCCTCAATTTCCATCTAAAGGGGAGGAGAGCCACAGCTTCATTCATTACTTGTGGGAATTAAGAACCTGGCCACCAGGAGGAGGCAAAGACTCCCCTGCCAAAGGCTTTAATAGCTCACCCACTTCCCTCATCCCCCAGTCATTCTTTGCCTTTCATCACAGGAGGATGGCAGAGAAGTGCCGAAGATCGGAGTCTCTTATGGAGGGTAGTACTCTTCGCATTGGGACTGGAGTTTTAAGTAATCCTGTCAGCCTCTCAGTGAGAGCCTGGGCGAAAGAGTCCGGTGATGCAGGGAGAGTCTTTCTGTGAAACCATCCCGACTCATTAACAGTTCCACAAGCAATCAGCGTTGACGAGTTTCGCTGCCTGCTTTTTGCACTCAAGTCCATGTCAGGAGCAAGGCTACTAACCTGTCACACTTGAAGGGTCATGTTCCTGTTCCACGGCGTAGATTCTGGTAAGATTGTTTCATTTTTTATTACATAATGATAACACGGAAGACAGGGTCACAGTGTGACGCCTTTTATCTTTTAAGAATCAAGGGTTAATATTCCTGGAAAGGGGATTATTGAACAGGGGGGGGGTTATACATGATATTGTTTGTGTCATTGCTGCGTTATGTGCGAGAAGAGGCTCTGGCAATGTGTGGAACTTTCAGGTGACTTACAGGAGTATGGCGCGGCTGTTTTTGGCGCATTTTCTCCTTAGGCAGGGGCAGTCCTATCGAGCATTCCATGTGACCTGGTGTGGCTATCTCTCGTCCTCTGTTGATTAGTGACGCAGGAGACAAACCGGTTTCTGTAGTCCGGGTCATAGGAGGTGGTGAGTGCCCCGGCCATTGGAGGTATAAAAGTGCCTATTAAGATAATCTAGTCCGTAATAACAGGCTGACGCGTTAGAAGGTTCTCCCTCTTTAACAAGGTCTCATTCCTGTGTTTATTGTGAGGAGGTTCTGGTAGATCAGCCTGCTCAACTATGTTCCACATGCCTTAATAAAGTTACGACATCTAAAAGCAAACGGATGTCTAGTACTACTGAGCCGTCCACCTCTGAGGGTTCCCCGTCCCGTTAGGTGCGTTCCCTGCATCCATCTCCAATTGCACATGCAGCACCCCAGGGTCCAACCATTACTCCTGCGGGAGAGATTTGTTGGCCGTCAGATTTTGCGGATCAACTGCAAACGGTGGTATCGAAAGTGATCCATACCAAGTGCAAGCGTAGGGCGTATCATGGCGGCCCGGTCCAGGGGTTGTCTACGCCTGTGGAAATATCTGAGGCGTTATACGATGACGACGCCCACTCCGATTTTTCAGAGGAGACCCCTTCTGGGTCGGAGTCCGTGTCATCTAAATCTCCAGCTGTGGAGGAACTTGACTTTAGGTTTAGGATGGAAAATGTGCGCTTTTTGCTGAAACAAGTGCTTGCTACCCGGAAAGTTCTGGAACCAAAACTCCCAGAGGAACCTGTGATTCCTAAGCTTGATAAGTTATATAAAGACAGGGTGGTGCCTCAGGCCTTCCCGGTTCCTGTTAAGATGGCAAATATTATTAAGAATGAATGGGAGCGATTAGGTTCTTCCTTTTCCCCTTCTTCTTTCTTTAAGAAACTGTTCCCCATTCCGGACTCTCAGCTTGAGCTGTGGGGTACTGTCCCTAAGGTGGATGGCGCTATCTCCATGCTAGCGAAGTGGACAACTATTCCCTTGAGGATAGTTCCTCGTTTAAAGAGCTCATGGATAAAAAGTTGGAAAACATCTTAAGGAAAATGTTTCAACATACCGGGTTTGTTTTTCAGCCGGCAGCGGCCGTAGCCGCGGTCACCGGAGCTGCAACATATTGGTGTGAAATGGTTGAGGGGGAGACTTGTGGGTTTTCATCTCTTTGAGGATAACTATTTGTTTGTGTATGCCCCCCATTTTGAGTATATTCTCTCTGCACCTCGGCCCGTGATGGGGGAGGGGCGGAGTTAAAACTTTGTGGGGAAGGCCTGTTTTCTCGGGCCACTTCCGCATAAGTTTTCTTGTTAGACTCCAAATTGAGGGGGCTAGGTGACACCCTAGTTTCTGCCACAATTTTGGGGCTGGGCCTTGGTTCATTTTTACCCTTCTGTTCACCGGACTGCTGAATAGAGTATAACTTTGTACTCTCTTTGATCAGCCAGTTCAATGAGCAATTAAGTTTGATGTGCGCGGGCAATGCTTCGTAAAATAAATTCACAAATTCTGAGCTTTCAAATATGAGGTAGTCTTCAGCCATACTGTATGCACTTTTTAGTACAGAAAGGAATTCTAGGGCTTTTGATTCGCGCCACATTTTAAACCATATACAGCTGCTTTAGCAGCCGCGGTCATGCATTAAAAATTAAATTCCTTTTTGCACTGTTGTTTTATTTCACTCCAGGAATGACCATTCATATCCTCTAGTGAAGCAAAGAATTTGTGATGTTCACTTTCAAATACCCATACTTAATTTTTTATTGCTCACTATTAACATTCATTATGGATAAAGCATTCTCATAAGTTTCTAGGTGGTCAACTATAGAAGTGGTTCTTTTTCTGGAAAATTTAGGTACTGCACCATTTAAGAAAGTAATTATTTTAGGGGTGTCATATACCTTATGACACACATCTTGGGTCTTCCTAGGGACCTTCTTGTTAGGGTTGGAGCGTTTCCTATCTGCCCTTCTACTGTGGGGGGATCCCTTATACATATTAGCATTATGGGGGCTATTTGGGTAGCTGGCTCCGCCCTCTGACTCACTATAATCACTGCCCTCCCCCTCTGAAGTGTAGCAGTTTCCTGAATTTAAAACATGAGGTGACTGTCTATGTGGGAAGTTTATTTCTGACCCGATAGGGGTCCTCTTTAAATTCTTCCCTAAAGTTCTGTAATTCACTTCTCATTTATTCTTTAAAGGTTTTTAAAATACCTGCATTATTATTTTCATTATTTTCAATATCAAGAGAGGGGTTTCATTATGGCGAGATTGTCTTTTTAATTCACTAACAGCTAGATTACAAGTTATGGCGTTATGGCTGCTTGCTAATTTCGTGGACGTTATTTTCATTGCGCACTTATTATAGCGTTGGGATTACAAGTCTGAAAACAACCTCGTTACGCATCGCGATAATACGAGTACCGCCTTTATTTCCCTAGCGGAATCACGGACGCGTAATAGAATCTCCCATAGAGATCAATGCAAATTGAAGAATACATGGATTTTTTTTCTAACACTCAATATCGCGAGAACTACACACTGCTCTGTCATATCATGCATACAACATCATGGACACAAACTAAAATAAGATCAAATGGACAAACAACATAACACATACGCATTCAACATTTATAATACTTTACTACTAATACTACACAACATTTAAACTAAACGAGGATTATCAAAATACGTTGCGATCTGCATCACGAAACAAAACAACATGAAAAATAAATTGCACACTGATACACAAACAAAACATTCGCATTGACAATTACAAAACATTAGTACAAAATAAACTTTTTCAACACTTAACTACGATACGAACAGAAATCGACATTTAGATTTTGGGATACTAAATTTGGAGAATGTTATGCAAAACGATCACTATGACATTGTTGCATTGGATACATTCCACAAATACATATGGGCATTTACAAACTCCATATGAGCATGCACAAATTAAAACAACTAATACACATTGCACACATACAAATCATCACTAAAGCACGCCTGAACCTCCTTTACTTTGCAAACCGGTACATCATTAACCATTTACATAGGGTATATAAGCACGCTACAAACATGGCTTCTTTGCCTGTATTGCTTTTTTGAGATAGGTGCAGGTCTAGGCGTTGGAGGTTTCTCAGAGTTAGCAAGTTAGTTAGTGAGTGAGAGTTAGTGAGTGAGAGTTAGTGACAGACAGTTAGTGAGTGAGAGTTTGTCTAGGTGAATGTGCGAGTGCTGCTGTTTGGTACATTACATAAACAAATTTACACGCAAACACATTCAATACATATATACACGCATATCAGTAGCACTACATACACACACATACACACCATACCCCATTCCCTTTTATCCCATACCCATCCCATAGTTTAAATTTGGTTGATTTACAACAACCTATTGTTTACATACCCTCATTTAATCATTTTATTTATACGTTTGTCTGTTAATTAACACGCCTTATCCTATTTTTTTGAAGACCATTCACAGTTTGAGCACTTTTTACTTTTAGTTCATTATTTTGACCCCCTTTCATTTGGGCACTTTCACATTTGGAATGAGTATGGCGGGAAGGAGGGCTAGGGGAGAGCCAAGGCAGGAGATCAGCACAGAGCTCTTACAGCTTATTACGCAGCAGGTTAGGGAGCAGGTTAGGCAGGAGAGAGGGACAGGAAGGGGTGGGTGGACCCAGCCACTTTGTTGAAGATGAACAAGTGGCTGGGCCCAGTGGTGTAGGGCAGGAGTTTAGACAGGGTGCAATACACTCCGGACAACATAGGCTCACATCACAGGGGAAGCCCAGGCAGAGGGAGGAGAGGTATACCACGGAGGAGAAGGAGGTCCTCATAGCAGCCTATATGGAGAGGGCTAGGAGGCTGCAGGCACCAAAGGCCACCCCTTCAGATAAGAAAAAGTTGTGGCTGGAGATCACAAATGCTGTCAACGCAGTGGGGGAGTGCAGGAGGGATGTCAAATCAATACAGCACCGCTACTGGGACTGCAGAAGTGAACTCAAGAAGAAGATGTCAAGGAAGAATGCATACCATGCAAGGACCGGTGGCGGGCCGGAACAGACATTTGTCTACAGCCGATAGGAGGAAATGCTACATCCCAACATCTCTGAGGTGGCCGTAGTTGGTATCGAAGGAGGAACTGATACCGGGAACCAGCCCCTCTCATCTGCTAGTAAGCTCATTTAATAATCTATTAACATCCACCGCATAACCCATTCACATGCAAAAGAAATTAGGGATATGACTAACGCAATTATGCTTTTTCAAACGTTATTACGGAAACGCATTCAGAATTACCTTGAAAATGTTGGATTGGAAGAAAAGACAGCACATTTAGTATTTAGTCTACAGATTAGGTGTGCATTTAAACAGATTTAAGACACAAGCAAAAATACATTCATATTGACCATCTAGATAGCTGAAAGACAGGTTTGCAAATAAGTAAACCGTATTGTTTGATTTTGGTTACAATTGAATTTACGAAGGCAGCCTCATTAATACACTTTCAAATAGAACATTTACATCTTTATTTGGAACTGTGTTAATATCTCGATTTTTTTCCTCTTCAAATATACAGAGTCTGAGGCCGGGGAGGAGGAAACAAAGCACCAACAGGCTCCTCCTTCACCCAGGCATGAAAGTGGTTCAGAAGGTGACATGCCACCTCGGGGAGCAATTGAAGATATCCCTGCACCTTCCCCCCCTGAAGAAGCCCCTCATTCAGAAGACATCCCTGCACCAGCCCCCCATGCAGCACCAGTCCCCCATGCATTAGTCCGCCGTGCACCAGCAGCCCGCCGTGCACAAGATCCTCCTGAGGAGAACATCCCCCCAGAGGTGGAGCTGAGGAGGGCCTTCCTGATAGAAATGCAGAGCTCCCGGAGGGAACAACAGGAATACCGACAGTTCATGACAAACGCAATGAACCGGCTGCTTGAAAGACAAAATAATATCTTGCAGGTCCTCTGAGAGGTGGCAGGCAGACCAGGAATGGGAAGACCCTCAGCTCCTGGACCCTCAGGTCCTGGGCCTCCTCCATCTCCTCCTCTGCTTGGTGAATCCCCAACCACTCATACTACTCCTCCTCGCCTTCTTCCCCAACCATCTCCAAGGAGGACTCGTCGGAGTGGCCATTTGCCCTCCCCAGAGCCTCCGTCTCGTGGGAAGAAGAAGAAGTAATTATATATATTATTTTAATTTATTTAATGTGTAAAGGATAGGTATGTGATGATGCTGTCTTCTTACACTTGTGGAGCACAATCTGTGTAGAATAGGCTTCTATGGGACCGGGTCCATGGAGGAAGATTGTTTTGCAGAGTGTATTTTACAAGTGTTTTGAGACAATATCATCACATGCTGTCCTTGTTGATTATTTTTTGTGATGTGATGTCCAAACTGTTGTCCTAATATAAAACAATGACCATTACAATTATACATGATAGATTATCACTATGTTGATGCCAGCAACGCAGCTTAAAGGGACAGTCAACACTTGAATTATTGTGGCTTCAAAATAAATATAATTCCTTTATTAGACATTAACAACATTGTAATACAAATACCCATTTTTACCTCTGTGATTACCTTTTATCTATGCCTCTGCAAAATGACCCCTTATTACAGTTATTTTGTCAGACCTGGATTTTAGACAATCAGTGCTCACTCCAGGGTAACTATACATGCATGAGCTCAATGTTTTCTATATGAAACACATTACCTAATGCTCTCTAGTGGTCAAAATGCATTCAGATTAGAGGCACTCTTCAAGGACTAACAAATTAGCATATGGACATCCTAGGTTTAGCTTTTAACAAACAACACCAAGGGAACAAAGCAAAATTGTTGATAAAAGTACATAGGAAAGTTGTTAAAATTACATTTATGATTTAAATCATGAATCTTTTGTTTGACATGACTGTCCCTTTAAACAAGAACATATGTTAACATATGCTAATCCTTGGGGCTTGTTGGTATATATTCTATATGTGCTTGTGAAAACAAGAAAATATTTGATTGTTATAATAAGCCAGTATGCCATATTTCTCTAGATGTGTTAAATAAAGTGTTTATTTTTAAAGCGAGATTAAAGTCTTTTATTTTTTAAATCTATTTCATTTAAAAGGGGCATCAAAAAAGAAAATTTGCTTACATGATTTTGACAGAGCATAACATTTTAAACAACATTCACGTTTACTTATATTTGAATTGTTATACTTTGCAGAAAGGTTTATCTAGGAAAGCTCAGGAACAGTAAAGAACATAGCTTCGATTTGCTAATTGGTGGATGCATATATCTACCGATTGTCATTGCCTCACCCATGTGTTCACTTAAAATCTAGTAGTGTATTGATGCTCCTTCAACACATTAGACCAAGAGATTAAAGCACATTTGAGAAGAGAATTGCAAACAGGAACAAAATTGTATGTTCAACATAATTAAGCTTTAACTACGGCTAGTGCCGAAACGCGTTAGCACAATGGGCATTGCATATGCTACTTACTGATAGTATGTGGTTACGTTTGTAACTTTTTATCCAGTTATAATTCTCCAATAAATGTTATGTTTTATTCAAACGGACAAACTGGTGCTCCTGATTTGTGATATTCTCAACATAACTAAGGACAGATACATTTAGCGTTTAACACTGACATTTGAAATATATGCTCACAGTACTATATTTAGAGAAGAACAATGTGGAATCGATACATGACACGATATTGAACATTTACATTAAGAAGAAATATCAGGACATAACATGATAAAGGTCAATGCATATTGAGAAATTAATTCAAATACAAATGCGCATGTTTAGGAATTTTCAGTGTAAACATAACACATTTTATTTATTTTAATGGGGAAATATCGTTGACAAACATATGAAATAAGATGCAGTATATTCATCGCTGAACATTCATGAATTAACACTTGCCTCAAAATAGAATCAGGATCAACAACACTGCCTTCATTTGTTTCTTCCACGAGACAACCAGCAATAGATATTTATTTGCTCTTTATCATCTATGTTTCAACAATGTACATGATTAACACAATCCATAATCCAAGAAAATCATGGTTTGAAACTTGTGTTCTCATTCGCAAACGTGGCCAATCCAATATTGCGGGACAACGTAATCCAATCAAAGGACGGATTCAACACCATTGCGTGTGACGTTTTACGCCACATGGCGTATCCGAGATCGCGTAAAAACGTAATCCAAACCAATGATGGATTTTAATCCTTTGCATGTGACGTCTTACGCAAATGGCGCATCCGAGATTGCGTAAAAACGTAATCCGAACCAATGATGGATTTTAATCCTTTGCATGTGACGTCTTACACAAATGGCGCATCTGAGATCGCGTATAAACGTAATCCGAACCAATGACGGATTTTAATCCTTTTGCATGTCAATAACAAACTTATTTCTATTTTAAAAACTAGTATGTGCTATATTGTTATCAATCAAGCATGTTTGTTTCATGTAATACACAGCTTCAAATAATGTAACACTACATAACATAATACTCTGATAGATGAAATATAATTCCGATTATCCTAACATTATAACGTAATAATCTAGATTTTATTAAAGAGACAGAGACGAATATTTTGCTTATAACTTTTCTTTACTGCTCAACAGCTTTTTAAAGTATAACATATAAACTGCCATAAATTAAAAGAAAAAACATAAATGTAACATCCAATGAGATTAGGATAACATAGGTCAGTATTTGAATGTCTAGTAAGACGGTTAATAGGTATAAATAGTCCAGTTAGACAGTTAAATATCCTCTTTTCTGTTTGATTTGATGAAGAAGAAAATTATTGGTAGAAGGAAGAAACAAAATTCTGAAAAAATGCAACACATGCTGAAGTACAACAATAACAAGGCCAAACTAATCCCTTGTGGAATGAACACATTAGTCAAGCTTGATCTCGAAGAAAACTTGGAAGTAGATGAATTTGGAAAATCTGAAGAGAAATCTAGAGGTGGGAAAATATTTGTCTCTGTCTCTTTAATAAAATCTAGATTATTCCATCATAATATTAGGATAATCGGAATTTTATTACAAGGACAGAGACTTCATATTTTGCTAGTTTAAAGCAAACAAATAATCAAGATGTTAGATGGTGTGGAATAGACGAAATAGGTTTAAAATAAAATTGAAGAAAAATAGAGTCAGAGGACCAATACTGCATTCAAAATATCTTGTAAAGAAGCAGATTTTGAAAAAGCTTTAGAAGCTGAGGCTCCTCTAATTGAATGAGAAATAAAAAAATTATCCACACCAGCTTGCATCATAATCCATTTAACCCACCTACCAATTGTAGTAGAAGAAACAGGCAAATGAGGAAGAGAAAAGGAAATCAAAGTTGATTAGAAGAATTTTCGAAAAGAAATAGTTCTAGATTCATAGATTATAAGACAAGATACAACACAAAATTTAGGCTGTTCAAAGAAATAAGGGTAAAATATAGAAGAGGATAAAGTTTTAGTATGTCTAGACAAGGAAAAAATGACACCATGAGGAGAAAACATTTTTGCATCATAATCTACAGCTCTAACATCTGAAATTCTTTTACATGATAAAAGACATAATAATGTAGCTAGTTTGCATGTAAGTTGTTTTAACAATAAATCTGAGATATCAGGCCAAGATTTAAAAAGGTTAATAACTAAATCTATATCCCAAAAATATTTGTATCTGGCTACTGGAGGTTTCTTAACTCTAATAGCTTTAAGAAGTTTACATATAGTAACATGTTGACCTATAGGCAAATTATGAAAAAGTTAATGTCCAGCTGAAATAGCAGAACGTGCAACATTAATTAATCTGTAAGCCAAACCAGCCTCAAATAAAGAAGTGAGGTAATTAATAACTTCATTCAAAGGGGCTGAAAAGGGATCCAGACTCCTGTCGTCGCACCAGCTTGACCATTTAGACCAGGAGGAAAGATAAAATGTTCTGGTTCCTGGTGCCAAAGAGTCTTGAAGGAGGAGTTTAGCTCCTGACGAAAGACCATCGGAGGACCAGGATCCCCTGAAATGTTCCAAGCAATAAGTTGTAGGGAACCTTGAAGAACTAGTTCGTGAAACTCTCCTATGGGATTTGTGAGAAGGTCTTGTTGAAGAGGAATCAATACTGGAGAAAGGAAAGACATTTCCAGAAGAGAAGGGAACCAAGATTAGGTTGGCCACCAAGGGGTTATCAGAAGAAGAGATAATAGGTTCCTTTTCACAAATGAGATTGTTCGAGGAATCATCGAAAAAGGTGGAAATGCATAGGCTCCTTTGACTGGCCAGTGTTGAAGGAAGGCGTCCGTCGCTAGTGCTTTGGGGTCTGGTCTCCAACTGAAAAAGGGAAGAATCTGAAAATTCAGAGGAGAGGCAAAATGATCTATGAAAAAAGGACCTCTCAGAGACTGTAAAAGAAGAAAAATATTTCTGTACAATTTCCAGTCACTGGCATCCGACAAAAAACGAGAACCCCAATCTGCAGCTTGATTGTTGAGGCCTGGTAAATATTCTGCTTGTAGAAAATTATTTTGAGAAAGACATTGATGAATAAAATCCTTGGTAAGATTGGATAAAATCTTTGAAGTTGTACCTCCTAAACGATTGACATATATGACTGCTGAAATATTGTCCATCCGAAGGAGAATTGAAACAGGTTGATCGTTTTTTACAAAACTTTGGACTGCAAATGAACCTGCTATAAGTTTTAAACAATTGATATGGAGATTCTTCTCTGGACAAGACCATTTTCCACCCGTAATATGAGGACCACATCTTGCACCCCAACCTGATTTGCTTGCATCTGATTCCAGGATAATGTCCGGAGAATTTCCAAAAATTGCTTTGCCATTCCATGCTTCTATGTTGGCAAGCCACCAGTGTAATTCTATTCTGGCTTCCTCTGATAAAGAAATTTTGTGAAAATAGGAGAAACCTTGATGAAGGGATTGAATCTTCAATCTCTGAAGAGCTCTGTAATGAAGAGGAGCTGGAAAAATATCTTGAATTGAAGCTGACAAAAGCCCTATAATTCGAGCAAGAAAGTGAATAGGAAAAAGGTCTTTTTTGAGAAGGTAAATAATTTATTTCTTTATCTTCTTTATTTTGTCTGACGGAAGACTCAATGTAGCAGATTGAGTATTGATAAGGAAACCTAAGAAAATAAGATTCTGAGAAGGAATGAGAACAGATTTTTTTCAAATTTATAATAAAACCTAAGATCTGAAAGAGAGATATAGTGAGATGTAAATGATCTAGAAGTTGAGAATAATCTTGGTGAAGTAAAAGAATATTGTCTAAGTAAATGATTAGATGAACACTTCTTCTTCTCAACCAAGCTACAAAAGGTTTTAAAACTTTCGTAAAAGCCCAAGGAGCTGAAGAAAGACCAAAAGGGAGACAAGAAAATTGCCAAACTGAATCTTTTCGAAGAAAACGAAGATAATTCCTGAAATCTGGATGAATAGGAATGGTTAGATAAGCGTCTTAAATCTAGGTGAACTAACCAATTGAAAGCAGTAAAAAGAAAAGAGGATGTTTAACTGTCTAACTGGACTATTTATACCTTTTAACCATCTTACTGGACATTCAAATACTGACCTATGTTATCCTAATCTCATTGGATGTTATATTTATGTTTTTTCTTTTAATTTATGGCAGTTTATATGTTATACTTTAAAAAGCTGTTGAACAGTAAAGTAAAGTTATAAGCAAAATATGAAGTCTCTGTCCTTGTAATAAAATCCATTGTTGGTAACAAATATATATTAGAATAGGAAGCAGCAGGTTTTAAAATGGAAATAATGCTACTATATACATTAACGAAAATGTGTATGGTTTATACATTATATGTTTCCTATAGCAACATATATTGTTGGATAATTACATATATTCAGAAATAATAGAAGGAGATTAATCATCTAAAATCTGTGTATTACACATAGTGATTTGTTTTTTATACTGCTACAATAAGATGTAAGGGAAATTTGAATATATGTGTTTCCAACATTCAGATAATAGTCTTTTTTTAATATATTTTATGTGTATGTTGATGTTGATAATAATTTATTATAAAATGAATTATAATAAAATGTGCATTAGGAATGCATATCCATAAATTAAGATTTGTGGTCAGCATAACTTAAGGATTATCAACATAAAAGATCTTTTAGTAGAAATTACATTAATAAATAAATAAGAAAAATAAACCTCTTCATGACATTCTTTTTATTATGAGAAATATGATTTATGAATGTCATAAAACATAAATAAGATAACTTTAAAAATAAGTCAGAATGAGAAAACAGCCCCTTTGGAGCCATCTGACAAGGTAACATAGTGCATCACAGTCCTTGGAGGCAGTTGACAAGGGCAAACAAAGGCCAACACAACCCCTTTGGAGCCATCTGACAAGATGACATAGTGCATCACAGTCCTTGGAGCCCAACATGGCCACTTACTAAAAATCTGACAAGGGGAAATAGTGCAACAGGCACAACAAGAAACACAAAATAGGCCAAATGGCAATATATTAAATAAACTAAGGACAACATTTGGATGTAGGATTTATTAGTTCTCCCTCGGGCCATCTCCGGATCCTCCACTTATGGGGCATCAGCATCACTTTCATCGTCCTGCGCATCTCCAGGGCAAACAAAGGCCAACACAGTCCCTTTGGAGCCATCTGACAAGGTGACATAGTGCATCACATTCCTTTTAGGGAGTTGACATGGGCAACAAAGGCCAACACAGCCCCTTTGGAGCCATCTGACAAGGTGACATAGTGCATCACAGTCCTTGGAGGTAGTTGACAAGGGCAAACAAAAGCCAACACAGCCCCTTTGGAGCATCTGACAAGGTGACATAGTGCATCACATTCCTTTCAGGGAGTTGACAAGGGCAAACAAAGGCCAACACAGCCCCTTTGGAGCCATCTGACAAGGTGACATAGTGCATCACAGTCCTTTCAGGGAGTTGACTAGGGCAAATAAAGGCCAACACAGCCCCTTTGGACCCATCTAACAAGGTGACATAGTGCATCACAATCCTTGGAGGGAGTTGACAAGGGCAAACAAAGGCCAACACAGCCCCTTTGGAGCCATCTGACAAGGTGACATAGTGCATCACAGTCCTTGGAGGGGGTTGACAAGGGCAAACAAAGGCCAACACAGCCCCTTTGGAGCCATCTGACAAGGTGACATAGTGCATCAAATTCCTTTCAGGGAGTTGACATGGGCAACAAAGGCCAACACAGCCCCTTTGGAGCCATCTGACAAGGTGACATAGTGCATCACAGTCCTTGGAGGTAGTTGACAAGGGCAAACAAAAGCCAACACAGCCCCTTTGGAGCATCTGACAAGGTGACATAGTGCATCACAGTCCTTGGAGGGAGTTGACAAGGGCAAACAAAGGCCAACACAGCCCCTTTGGAGCTATCTGACAAGGTGACATAGTGCATCACAGTCCTTGGAGGGAGTTGACAAGGGCAAACAAAGGCCAACACAGCCCCTTTGGAGCCATCTGACAAGGTGACATAGTGCATCACAGTCCTTTCAGGGAGTTGACTAGGGCAAATAAAGGCCAACACAGCCCCTTTGGAGCCATCTGACAAGGTGACATAGTGCATCACAATCCTTGGAGGGAGTTAAAAAGGGCAAACAAAGGCCAACACAGCCCCTTTGGAGCCATCTGACAAGGTGGCATAGTGCATCACAGTCCTTGGAGGGAGTTGACAAGGGCAAACAAAGGCCAACACAGCCCCTTTGGAGCCATCTGACAAGGTGACATAGTGCATCACAGTCCTTTCAGGGAGTTGATTAGGGCAAATAAAGGCCAACACAGCCCCTTTGGAGCCATCTGACAAGGTGACATAGTTCATCACAGTCCTTGGAGGCAGTTGACAAGGGCAAACAAAGGCCAACACAGCCCCTTTGGAGCCATCTGACAAGGTGACATAGTGCATCACAGTCCTTGGAGGGAGTAGGACAAGGGCAAACAAAGGCCAACACAGCCCCTTTGGAGCCATCTGACAAGGTGACATAGTGCATCACAGTCCTTGGAGTGAGTTGACAAGGGCAAACAAAGGCCAACACGGCCCCTTTGGAGCCATCTGACAAGTTGACATAGTGCATCACAGTCCTTGGAGGGAGTTGACAAGGGCAAACAAAGACCAACACAGCCCCTTTGGAGCCATCTGACAAGGTGACATAGTGCATTACAGTCCTTTCAGGGAGTTGACAAGGGCAAATAAAGGCCAACACAGCCCCTTTGGAGCCATCTGACAAGGTGACATAGTGCATCACAGTCCTTGGGGGGAGTTGACATGGGCAAACAAAGGCCAACACAGCCCCTTTGGAGCCATCTGACAAGGTGACATAGTGCATCACAGTCCTTGGAGGGAGTTGACAAGAGCAAACAAAGGCCAACACAGCCCCTTTGGAGCCATCTGACGAGGTGACATAGTGCATCACAGTCCTTTTAGGGAGTTGACTAGGGCAAACAAAGGCCAACACATCCCCTTTGGAGCCATCTGACAAGGTGACATAGTGCATCACAGTCCTTGGAGGGGGTTGACAAGGGCAAACAAAGGCCAACACAGCCAATTTGGAGCCATCGACAAGGTGACATAGTGCATCACATTCCTTGGAGGGAGTTGACAAGAGCAAAAAAATGCCAACACAGCCCCTTTGGAGCCATCTGACAAGGTGACATAGTGCATCACAGTCCTTGGAGGGAGTTGACAAGGGCAAACAAAGGCCAACAATAGCCCCTTTGGAGCCATCTGACAAGGTGGCATAGTGCATCACAGTCCTTGGAGGGAGTTGACAAGGGCAAACAAAGCCCAACATGGCCACTTACTAAAAATCTGACAAGGTGAAATAGTGCAACAGGCACAACAAGAAAACAAAATAGGCCAAATGGCAATATATTAAATAAACTAAGGACAACATGCGGATGGAGGATTTATTAGTTCTCCCTTGGGCCATATCCGGATCCTCCACTTATGGAGCATCAGCATCACCTTCATCGTCCTGCGCATCTCCAGCTGTTGCTTCATGCAATGCCTCAACGCATTATTCGTTCTAGAGTCAAGCGATGAAGCCGTAGCTGGATACGCATGGTCTCATGCATCCTTCCCAGCAACTGATTGGAACTCAGCATGGTTTGCTCAATCCTTGCTAGAGCCTCTAGCATTAACCATGCTGAGTCACAACCTAAACAAAAATAAATAATACAAATTATTAATAATTACAGAACATAATAAAAAGAGAGCAAAGAGACACTGTACTAATTAAAATAAAAATCATTATTATAATTAAATATGCTATAGAGAAGAAGATTTACACTTTAAATATGTTCTTCAGAGATAAACCATTAGGATATTAAGTAAAATCAAAACCCGATCATTATTGAAACATTTTTTCTTTGGTTTATAACACACTGTGAAAAGGGCGGTGATACCAAATCCAAAATATTGGCATATATTCATAATAGATATTCAACATCTAGGCAATATCATTTAGATGTTAGAAAAAGTGGATGTTGATTTCCAAAACTGAAGATCGGAAACATTTACATTAATCAAATAAAGAAAAAGTTTATAAAAAACATTTTCTAATCAAAATCAATTTATGTATAATTAGATCAGTATAATGTCCCTTTAAGAATGTATGTTCTAAGGTTGATTTGTAATGATACTTACATTGGTGGCTGGGAAGGACAATCCGACACCCAGGACAATGAAGGTGGGGATTAGGGGAAAGGTGTTGTTGGGGAGGTATAGGGCGAGGGGGAGGGATCGGGCGAGGGGGATGAATGTGGCGAGGTGGGGGATTGGGGTCATGCTCTGGTGGAGCCTGCGCAGCTGGGGAGTCATGGGCTGGGGGATTTGGTGGCTGTACAGGTGGGGGAGAAGCAGGACAGGCAAAACGGGGAGAGCGGCGAAGGAGGACAGGGATTTTTTTTTGGGAAGGGGCGGGTAAGGGGTCAGGATGGGAAGGGACGGGAGGCTGATGCCCAGAAGTGGAAGGTCCATCTGAAATATATAATAGAATGTTATAAATACATATATTATATGAAAATATGTTATTGTCTTGAGAGAAATCAATATTCACCATCATTTAAAATCTGTATTGTTCTCATAAAATATTTATACAAAGTCACAATAATGACTATGTTTAAAGGTATAGATTGATTTGAATCAAGTATCATTAATAATAATAATATTCAATATTCTGATTGTTCACTGGTATTTTTCATGGAACTTTGATCAATACATTGAAATCCATATTTTTCAAAGTCAATTTACTGAGGCCGAATTATCAAATGTCTGTCAGACCTGATTCCTATCAATATAAAGTGTATTTTTTTACAAGCTGGTTGATGTAATTCCCCCCTGCTATGCTTTGCAAATAATGTATGGATCATTCTATGCCCTTCTAATCGGTCTAATGCTGCTCTTGCTTCTAAAGGGGATCTGTCTTCCCTAATTTTGTTCTACACAAGGGAGTTCTTCAGATTGTGCTCCAGGATTTAAAGATTTTGTATGCTATACTATATCTGAGATAATGGCAGCCATGCCCCCTGTGTGGTTTCGGATAATCCATCTACTAGCTTATCTGATTTGAGTAAGTCTAAGTCTCTTAAGCTGAATGTTCCAGGCCATGGTGGTTCTGATTTATCCTCTGAGGATGAAGTGTTTTCAGATGCTCAAGAGCCCATCTCTGATCAAGAAACTGAATCTTTCTCTTTCTTAACTCAGAACCGACTGACGTGATATCTGAGCTGCCTGCATCTTTTGAGATACACCTAATGGGCCTACTGGTAAAGAAGCTTGGAGATATCTTCAAGACATCTACTCCAATTAAGGGCATTGATTACACAATGGAGCAAGCGGACTCTATTCATTATTTGGAAATATTTCTGCCATCTACAGGATCATTAGCTTCTAGCGATCTTGCGTCTGGATGGCAATGGACACAATATATTGTGCAAGGTAATGCTTTACAAGGGGACTTCTATGCTGGATATAATCCGCAGCCTTGGTCTCTATGGTTTCTAGCTACTATTAGTCCTAAGTCCTGGATTAATTGCTTGCCGCCCATCCTACGGTACCCTATTAAGTAGCAAATTTGGAATAGGGTGAGTGTTCTCCAGCACATGGACACCAGCAGTGTGACAAATACAATGGCGGGCTAAAATATGGCACTTCAAGGAGGACCAGTAATTTGAAAACTTTTCTATATACTTATGTGAACTATGCTTGGAGTTCTGCCGAATTTGTTACAAGCAAGTGCCTGTTTACATACTGCTGTCTTTGTGATCTCATCCCTTGATGTTATTGAGGATATGCCTGCTCATAAAGTCCCTTCCTCAAGTTTGAACACACCTTAATGACAGCTACCAAGCCTGAAATTTGAGGACTATTATTTGCCATCTTATCCTTACATTTTGTTCTTTTGCTCAGACTGATTAAGAGATACATAAACATATTTACTTTTTCTAGTATACTTTTACAAGAAGTGGAAAAGCTATACGGGTGTATAGTGATAGAGTGCGCCAGATAAAAACCCCAATTAGTATCAAAATTGTAACAGAACAATAAAGCTAATAGATCGCTGAGACCAACAAAACGAAAAATATATATATAAAAAAGCGATAAATAATGAAATAAAAAATAACAAACCCAATAAAAAACAAAATAATATAATGAACAAAAAAACCCGTTATTAAAAGTAAGAAAAGGGAAAAATGATATGCAAAGTGAAAAAGTGGTTAAAAAAACAGAACTAGGCTAAAACTTGCAATCAAAACACTCACAGTCTATAACAAAACATATTGTAAAATAAACATGTGTGTAAATAAAAAAGTTTATCTTGCTTTTCGTAGAAAGTCCAAAAAGATAGTTGTAAGTGATGTTGCAAACGATTAGTAGAAATTCCTGTGTGATAATGACGAGTTAGTACTGTAGGCTGCTAGTCTTGAAACTGCATGATCAGTCAGTATGATCTAAAGAATAAACAAGGAAAGACAGCGCCTCATAGTGCAGATAAGTTTCGTAAGCTTGGAATAACAGGAACAACAAACAGTTGGAAGTATACTCACAAGAGTACTGGCACTCTTATGTAAAGAAGTGCGAATGAGCAGACTGACATTCAGCAGCAGTCAGTACGCTGATACAGGTGACATCCAAAACTTCAAGAGCACAGCCGTAGACTCTCCTCCGCAGCAGCCAGAGGATCTTCTGAATCAGCACTGTGTTTGAAAGTGCAGCTCCCACTGCGTGCAGCTTCCACTGTGTGTCAGAAATTAGCGATATCCATGTAGAAATGGATACACACACAGTAAGCAATGAGTAATGACAATAGAGTAAAATTGAAAGCCACAGCGACCTCTGTGGTATACTCCCACCACAGAGGTCGCTGTGGCTTTCGATTTTACTCTATTTTCATTGTTGTTGTGCTGTCAGTGGCTGAGATAGCATGACATCTATTTGTTTAAGCTAGAGTGGTTTCTTATGTTTGATAAGCAATGGACTATTCAGCTAGGACATGATATTTGAGGCCTCTTAGATTGCTGGTTCATTGTAGATACACAGAACAGTAATTGCATCTGAGCTATAAGGATGGTTTCCATCTCATATATTTGATGTTTAGTGGATATAATATATATCCTAAATGGGGGTCTATTATGATCTGATGCCCCCCATCAGATGATTTCAGATCATATATTCATATTCATATATCCATATTCATATAGCTAGTGTTAACATGAACTTTCTGCCTCTATCTGTTATCAATACCTATATTTAGAAGCCTATACTATGGTTTGATAGTGAGTTGCGCTACATTGTGTTTTTCATGCTGCCATATGCTGATGCTCTCCTTTTCTATGAAATCATTATAATCTATGGTTATATGAATCCCTAGCATAATCTTCCCCTATAGTTTATACAGTTTATATATTTTTCTGCTTTTTTTTTTTTTAACATAGTCTGTAATTTACTTGGTTTCACACAGTGTTCTTCTTATTTTGTTAGGTCCAGGATTTTATTTCTATAATAGGTCCAAAAGTGGCAATTTTGTTTAATCCCCCCAATTGACCCCTTTATTTTACCTACCTAGTCAGGTGGTCCAAGAGTGACCACTAACTTCCATTAGGGGTTTGTCTTTCAGTTTCTAGTATGCTCTAGGGGGCTATTAAACACTTATATAAAAAGGGTTTACATTCTATAGTACATTGATGTAATTTACAACAATTATTAATGAGAACATATGTGAAACATATTTTTACTTACATGTCTTGTGAAAAAAAAACTGTAAAAAAAAAAATCTCGAAGACAGCTAATGCTCTAATTTGTGATGCTGTTTTAAATATTATTAAAATCAATGCTAAAAATATGGCACTAGCAATTTTGACTAGGAGGGCCTTTGGGTTGAAATCATGGTCTGCTGATGGTTTCTAAATCTAGACTTCTCTCTTCCTTTTAAAGAGAAGGTGTTTTTTGGTCTGGTCTGGTCTGGTCTGGATGACATTATGTCTATGGTACCTGGGGGGAAGGGAGCTTTTCTCCTTCAGAAAAAAAAAGTCTAGGGGTAAATCAAGGGCTTCTAACTGTTTTCGTTCCTTTCATCAATTAAGAACCAGAAGCCCTCCATCTGAAAGAATCTTGCTTCTATGAACAATTTCTCCTGGAAGCCAAACCCTAATTGTAACAGATCTAAACATTTTAAAAAGCCTGTTTCCACTACCAAGTCTGCATGAAGGTGTGGCCCCTGATCAAGATCTTCTGGTAGGGGGCAGGTTACAAATCTTTCCTGGGGCTTGGGGATTTAAACATTATTTCCCAAGGATACAGAATAGGTTTCAGATCAAGGCCCCCAAGGGGAAAGTTTCTTCTGTCTCATGCTCCAAAGAATCCTTTAAAGGCAGGAGCCGTTTTCAGATTTCAGATCTGGCATCTATGGGATTATAGTTCCATTTCCGGAATTGGAACAGGATCAGTGTTTCTATTCCAACCTCTTTATTTTTCCCAAGAAAGAAGGAACTTACAGACATGTTCTGAATTTGAAAACTTTAAACAAGTTTCCCAAGGTTACTTCTTTCAAGATGGAAACTATTCAGACTATCCTTCCTCTTGTTCAACGGGGATAATTCATGTACTCTATAGATCTGAAGGATGCTTATCTTCATATCCTTATTCTCAGGGGCCATCATCAATTTCTAAGATTTTCTGGACAAGCATTTTCAGTTTGTTGTTCTTCCATTTGGTCTGGTAACTGCTCCCAGAATCTTTAAGAAAGTTCTGGGGACCCTCTTATTAATGGATCATGGACTCCCACCACCTTTATGAAAGAAAAACATAATTTATGTCTTACCTGGACAATATCTTGGTACAGGCTTCATCTTTACATTTAGCAGTATCTCGTTCCAACAGACATTTGTTGTTTCTTCAAGAGCATGGTTGGAAAGTAAACTTTCCAAAAAGTTCCCTCTCTCCAGAGATGGATGAAGTTACTCTCAGCTTGTATAAATCTCCAGTCAGTTCCATCTCCTTCTGTAGCTCTTTGAATGGAAGTTTTAGGTCTGGTCAGTGATCTCAATAGATGTAATTTTTTTCAGGTCCGGGGGTCCCAGAGCGCACAAGCTTGGTTGCTTCAGGAGATAAAGTTTCCCATAAATATTTTTGAATATTTCCTGGTGTGTGGAACATGGGTTCAATTAGCACTTTTAGAATTCCTAGAATTCTTCAATTTCTTCAGGATGGTTTGGATAAAGTTTTATCCGGAAGTTCCTAAAGAGTCAGATCTATGCTCTTTCTGCCTTCTTTCACAAGAAGATTGCTATATTTCCTAAAAAAATCAGAATTTTGTTGAGGCCTGAGTCAGGATAAGCCTGAGATTAAGCTAATTTCTCCTCCTTGGAGTCTTAATTTGATTTTAAGGGTTTTGCAGGTTCCTCTTTTTGAACCTCTGCATAATTTGGTTATTCAGCTTTTGTCCTGGAAGGTCTTGTTTCTTTTTTGTATCTCTTCTGTGTAAATAGTTTCTGACTTGTCAGCTCTTTGTTGTGTGCCTCCTTATCTTGTATTTTATCAGTATAAGGCAGTTATGAGAACTAAGTTTCACTTTTTGCCTAAAGTGGTTTCTTCTGATAACTTCAATCAGAGATTTATGTTTCCTTCTTTTTGTCCTTATTAAAAAAATTCTAAGGAGAGGCTTCTCCATCATTTGGATGTGGTTAGAACTTTGAAGTTCTATTTACTAAGGATGTTAGACAATCTTTCAGCTTGTTTGTTAATTTTTCATTAGCCTCTTGATTAAAGCTTTTGATTGATAAAGCTTACTTGGAGGTGGGTCAGTCTCTTTCTAAACAGATTACTGCCCTCCTACAAGATCAGTTGATTGATCAAATTTACAAGGCAGCTCCTTGACCTTCCTTGCATTCTTCTTCTAAAGTCTATCATTTTTATGTTTTTGCTTCTTCTGAAGCAGATTTTGGTAGGTAAGTCCTCTGGGCAGCTGATTCTTGGCATTAAATATTTGTGTATACATTTTTTCTGCATTTAAAAAAAAATCTTTTTTTTTTAATAATAATAAAAATATCTATTGGATAGTAATTCCCAGGAGTAATGGATCATGGACTCCCACCACCTTTATGAAAGAAAAACATAATTTATGTCAACCTGATAAATTAATTTATTTTGTGGGGTGAGAGTCCATGATCCATTACTCCTGGGAATTACTCTTCCCTATCACTAGGAGGAGGCAAAGATTTCCAAACCCCAATAGCTCTATAAAACCCCTCCCACCTTACAAGTACCTCAGTCTAACATACAGCCAAGCAAAATACAATAAGAGCAATTAAAGGGGCAGGGAAAAAAGAGGCATTTAAGAAAAAACACAGCACCAATCCATTACTCCTTTGAACTAATACCCAAGCTATGGAGTCCACAAGTAATGAGATCTAAAGGGTGGGATTTTTTTAAATTTAATTTAATGCACTTAAAATTTAAATAATCATGCAAAAATAAATAAACTGAGATAACTGCTTAAAGGAGAATCCTACCAAGAAAAAAAGCAAATACATCAAAATGGTAGAATTTAGTAAAAGTATGTAAAGAAGACCAAGTAGCTGCCTTGTAGTCAACTTAAGTCTCATTCTATAAAGCCCAAGTGGCAACTGACCTAGTAGAATGAGCAGTAATCTGTTTCGGTGGAGGCTGACTTGCCTCCAATTAAGCCTTATGAATCAAAAGTTTTAACCAAGAGACCAAAGAAACAGCAGAAACTTTCTGTCAATTCCTAGAACCAGAAAAGTTAACAATCAAACTAGAAGTTTGTCTGAAATCCTTAGTAGCATCAATGTAATACTTCAATGCTCTAACAACATTTGAATTATGATAATATCTCTCCAATTTCAAATGGACAGGTTCTTTACTTTAGAACTTGTCAAACTGCAAGTCTTGGTAACTGTTTCCCATATTCTAATCTGATCTTCCAAGAAATTCTAGTAGCATTTATGTGTTTAAAAAGACCCATATTCTTGGAACAGTTGAAATATTTAGCAGTTAAATGAACAGTCTTACTAGATGTTTGTTTTGATTATCTTTAAAGGGACAGTAAACTCTGGGATTTTAATATAAACTGTTTAGTTATATATGGTGAAAAAGTTTTGCAATATATTTTCAATATTTATTTTGCTTTAAAAATTGTGACTTTTTTAATTCTCAGAATTGAAAATGCACACTGCAGACTTCTCAAGGCAAACTAACAGATAATGTACTTTATATCATAATGATACTAGCCAGTTACACTTGTTAGCTGCAGACTCAAGCCCAGATTGGCTCCCCCAATTAACGCAAGTCGTGGGTGGAGTTTGGCTATTGAAAAACAATTGCAGTAAACAAGATGTTATTATTATTTCTGATGGCTGATGTTATTCTATAGCAACATAACAGAAATTATTTCTAATTACAAGGTGTTTACTGCCCCTTTAATGTGAAAAGCTCAAATCACACTGACGTGGATTTCAGACCCATAAAAAACAACAAGATTTCCCTAACCTCCCAACATTTGTGGCTCAGAATTAGGAATTCGGGAGGTTGAGGAAGGCCCTCATTATATTTTGGGTGGGGCTGTGTCAGAAGTGGTAAGTGGATAGTGAGTGGTATAATGGGTGGTTCTGACTGGTCAATGGGTGTGTCTAGGCAGTGTGTGGGCGGGTCTAAGGGAAATTCTGCAAATATTGACATATAGCTGTCTCATAGGGACAGTGGGAGGGATATAACACAGCTCAGAATCACGGACTGTCCCTCTCAAATAGGGACAGATAGAAAAGGTCTGGAATTACCAGTGCCTGGGGCAGTGAAATCACTCAATATACCACTGGTTAAACTAGAAGAATTCCTTGATGTGTCATCAACCGGAAAAAATTTACTCAAGTACCTTGAGAATAATAAAAAAACCTTTAGAAATTAAGACTTGGGAGAATTAAAAGCCTTGTTCTCTGAAGAAGTCTCAAACTGCCTAGGCTTCATAGCACTTGTGGGTTGTTCCTGGAAAGTTTGAACTAAAACCGTCAAGGAAACCTATTGACCTCTCAGATGAACCTACGGAAGGAAGAATGTTACTCTGACTGAGAGGGACCAATCAGAAGTAGTATAATTTAAAAAAACTTTATGCCAAGCTGGATGAAATCACAGATGCTCTTTCAAAACATTATATACACCTTTTAATTTATTAAAATAAAGATTTTACTACAGTATGCCTCACCTTCTTATCCAAATTGTGCTTATATTTATGAATTAATCTGCTGGCCTTTAGAATCCTAATTCAATATATGTTTTTGTTGCCCTCTATTTTTTGGAGTAGCCCTTTCTGGAACAACACTGTTTTTGTCTTCTGGAGCACAGCAAAATCTTACCATCTCATATTGTTTAACCTAATCCAACAGGTATGGCAGAATGTAATATTCAGTTAAAGGGACATAAAACAAGTTGGGGTAGAGACAGAATATAATAATATGTACTTTCATTACTTTACCTGCAAATTTATACTGCAGTGCCTCGCCATTAACCCTTTCTTTTTAGTTTCTGAATTGTAAAGTTCTAACTCCCCCCACACAATTCCTTTTATGGGCTGTATCTATGTTTATTGTGCAATAGGGATTATCTGCTGGAGCATGCCTAGAAGCTGTGAACTCAGTTAAAATACAATGCCTGTGTCTAAACATTGATAAGAGGGATGGAGTTAGCTGCTTCAGGCAGATTTACTATGTAATTAATTTAGCTTATTTTTGAAAAAAATTATGCAAACTATTTTAAATGAATTAGCCGTTTTAGGATATGCACAATCTCAACCTGTTTTATGGCACGTTAATGTATCATTTGTACAATATTCAGTCACCATTATTTCTGTTTTGCATTGCAATAGTTTTTCTTCTGTGTAATGACTAGTGTGGTAAAGTAAATATAACTATAACTATTATAATTAGAGCTATACAATCATCATATCTGTGGTCTTAAAATAAGTTTAGTGGTTCTCAAGTCATTAGTCAGATTAGACATTGTCACACAATAATACTAGCTGTGGCATGAGCATGACACAGCAAACAAATTGCTCTTGTTAAATTTCAAATGAGCACTCTTTTATTTGAGATGAAATAAAATGTGTTTATCTGCCCTATCAAAATTGTTTTAGGCAGATCATAACTAAATCAAGTTCTGAAGAAGAAAGCATAATTCACTTTTTATGTTTCAGCCAAGCTGATTGACATAACTGGAATAGTTGTCTTTTTTAGTCTGAAAGCTGACCAGATGGTGTATTCTTTGATCATAACCATAAAGAATCTGCTTCTGAACTGTTTTCAGTCTGGACATTATACTGTTCTTCTTCATGAATTGTATGTAAACACAACTTAGTATGATGAAAGAAAGGCATCTCTGTACTCATCCATTATAATAGCTCTTTGTGTTCAAGAATGAAAAACAGTGTGAGGTGAAATGGAAGTAATAGTTGGTTAACAATTGCTTTCATATTGCCCTTTGTTTAATACATCAAACTATGGCTACAGTTCAATGACATTATAGTATACATCTGTTTATTAAAAAGTAAATGCAAGATGGTAACTTATTAGCAAGAAATTCTGTACTATTGTGTAGTAATGTAGAATGATCAGAATACAAATACTTAAAGGAACACTAAACCCAAACATTTTATTTCATGATTCAGAAAGAGAATACAAATTTAAACAACAATCCAATTTACTTCTATTATTTATTTTGCTTCTTTTTTTAGATATCCTTAGTTGAAGAAAAAGCAATGCACATGGGTGAGCCAATCACATGAGGCTTCTAAGTGCAGCAACCAATCAGCAGCTACTAAGCCTATCTAGATATGCTTTTCAGCAAGGAATATCAAGAGAATAAAACAAATTAGATAAGAGAAGTAAATTAGAAAGTTGTTCAAAATTGCATGCTCTTTCTATAGCATGAAAGAAAGAAAAAATGTGTTTCATGTCCCTTTAAGTATCATGTGAATATATATATATATATAATATATATATATATATATATATATATATATATATATATATATATATATATATATATATATATATATATATATATATATATTAAAGTACAAACGTAATGTGACTAGAGGCTAAAATTACCCAGTTCATGGGTGTTCCCACTTACAGTAAGCAACTGTTTGTCCTCAAACCAAGCTGTAAAATATCAATGTGTGCAGTAAAATTAATAGGGTAAGCCCATTACGTAGAACTGTGGAATAGATTGGCAGTTTATGAACAATAATTAGTAATCTGTTACATTCAGTGGTGGTCAAGTTGGAATCATGGGATTTGAGTTCCTTCACTATTTTAAAAGATGGAACAGAGCTCTCTTTATTATAAGTCTCAGTCAGTCAGCCAACCGCCCCTTTACAGCATTAATTTTAGTATTAACATTTAAGCTACTTTTTGTCTAACTATAATTTTAGTCGCTTTGCATTAGCATTGGCTTGATATGTCTCAGTGTGAACGAACCTACATACTAAAGGATAGTGCGGGTATCAGTCTCTCCCTGAGAAGAGAAAGTCAAGCTAAGCACAGAGCAAAAGAGGAGAAAAAATGTCATGTAAGGATCACATAATTTCTGATGTGATCCAGAAAGGTGCTCTGGAAACTTCACAGCCGAAACTGAAACGTGCAATACATGTGCTTCTAGTAAAACCTGTCCTTCAAGGCAGTGTCAGGGTTTTTTCCCTGATCTGTTTGCCATGTGCTGCTGGCAGGCATTTTACTCACCTCTCTTGCTGACTCTGGTGCATACTGTGTGATGCTGCTCATTTCCTGCACTTCCTTTTATGGCCAGACTGGTATACATCATCTGTGTGAGACAGGATGCAGTCTCAGAATTGTGATGTCATCACTTATTATTTAAAGGGCCACTGTTCAGTATGCTTTGTCTCAGACCTGTTTGTGAGAGCTCCTGTGTATTACCTGGCTGTCTGACATCCCTCCTGGTTCCTGATCCCTGGTTTGTTCCTGACTCTGCTGTTCTCCTTGTTCCTGATTCCGGCTCGTCTGACTATTCGCTTTGGCTCCTGACTCGGCTCGTCTGACTACCAGCTCTGGTTTTGATTCCTGGCTTGTTATTTGTTTTGTGGACTTTTTATTTTTTGCTATTAATAAAGGTGTGATTATTTTTTGCACTTTTTGTCTCAGTCTGATTCCTGGTACCCTGACAGGCAGCCATCTTTAAAAAAGTGTAACCACTATCCAACCACTAACTGCAGTAAAGTGTAACTGTGACCCAGCTCCTCAATTGCAATTATTCCTAACAGCAACCAGCTCCAGCAGCAGTTAACACTGAGACATGCGTCCCTAATACACATTAACTCTGTGAACTGAATGCTCAACTACAATTTATTCTCATCGTAATTGCCACTAGCCTGTCCCATCACTCTAAAAGGTTTCCCACCACAGTGCTACCCAAACACCTAGACTCCTCTTCATACCCACCACTGCAATATCCACACAACATCTAAACAAACTTCCTACATCAACACCCCCCCCAAAACCTAAGCTTGAATGTCAAAATCCAAGTTTGAAACTCCTTACACCCTAGCTGGAATCATTGCTCTTTCGAGAATGGAATCCTATGGAATTCACTTGACTGGCTGACCTACAACCACAGAGTGGTATATAAATAAAAAAAGGAAAAAAAAGCCAAATATACTGCCATTATTTTAATGTTCTATGATTATATCTACTACTATGTTAGACATAAAAGTAACTAAACCTTCAATGAATTGAACATGGTGCATTTAACAGCAAGGTCTCATACCTGTACTGCTGTTAGTGAAAGCATTCTATATACAATTAATTAAATATTAGCAAATTGCTATAACCAACCTCCATGCAGATTCTGATGACAATCACTATAATACTAGTCCTTATAATACATAGGTACCAGTGTTGTAGCACTTAAAACACAACCAGCACTGTCCTTTACCCCCACTGCCATTAACCCTAACCAGGGCCGTCTTTAACACAGGGCAAAAGGGGCAGCTGCCCAGGGCCCAGTCTTTGTTGAGTGGTCCAAGAGTCCTAAAAAATAAATAAAATGTTTTTATTCATGCCAGACTGCTGATGTCATGTGACACTGTCACAGTCAAAAGTTCTCTGCTTATATTTATATTTATTTGCCAGACCATGCCGGTATCATGTGACATGCCAAGCTAGTGCCATGTGCTGTTTTAGATGTGCACTGTGCAGCACTGAATGCTAAGCCCTAACTCGGCATCCAGCCAATCCCACTGCATCAGAAAAGGTCCTAGTGGGGTTACCACTGTTACCAGGTAACTGCTCTGGTGGTGGGAATTGTTTCTGGGTAGGGCTGACTGTAGGCGCATGCAGCAAAAAGCTTGAGTGGTAGGTACCTGAGGATTTGAGCATCTGTGCAGCTGCATACACTGCTCTCTTCAGTCTTGAGGCTGTGTGACTCATCCCACACTGTATCCATGCAGCCTTGGGCAGACAGGATCCAGTCTGCTGGTCCCCTTAGCCCTGCTATTTCTGCTGTGGCCCTAAAATCAATTGACTGAAGTTTGTTAGGGGAACAGTGCTTTGTAGAAAGGTGTCAGTGGGAAGAATAAGTGACTGCACACACCTCCCCAATGCAGCATTTTGAGAGAGGGAATGTGTTCCTAGCAAAGAAGTGACGTGCTGCTGTGGCTGATGTATAGTGTCATGCTGATACTTCATACATTAAGGTAAGGTTTATTTTTATAGTATTTTTTCTCTCTGTCTCAGATTTTACAGCTTCTCATAGTAGTTCTGCTGTTCCAGTCAGTAAACTTATATTTGTCTGCACCTCCATGCTTCCTCCTCAGTCTTTACCTTGCTTTGCTCCTGTTGGCTGCCCTAAATCTCTTTAACCAGCTAACCTCACACCAGAATCACATTCAAAAGCATATTAAATTAATCCGCAGTAGAGGAATTTATATATTTATTTACTTATTAGTACTGCTTAGGTCCAGTTTCACATATTGCATTTTTTTTAAATGATTAGCCCAGTAGTGGATGATCCAGTGCTGGGCTAATAATTTTTTTGGGGGATGTTGGGGTGGAGAGCGAAATTGCATGGGGGGGCCAAGAAAATGTTTGCCTTGGGTCCAGTCAATATTAAAGACGGCCCTGACCCTAACCATACCCTTCCTCAGTCACCAGTGCTATTCAGATACCCCAACACTATTAAATCTAACCACAACCTCATCCACTGCAAATAATCTTAACACTGCCGTACCAATGCTTCGTCACAATTATTCTTAACTACCAATTACCCCAAAATTCTTGGTCCCCCTTCCTTAGCTAAGTTACCAACCACAGTCTCTCAAAATAGATCACTGATACATGACCCTTATATAAGTGATCCCTATTGCCAATAACCCACTAACACCTAACCCACCTAAAAACTGAAAAATAAAATATTCATACTTACAATATATCTCTTAATCTTACATCTTCTGAAGTAATTTCTAAGGTCTAGAGCCTCTTTTGGTTTTCTACTTTGTTTAAAGAAAATTTAGCAATCCTGATTGGGTATCTAGAATAACAAGACAACATATTTGGTAACAGAAATACATTTTGAACTTTCTTTTTTAAATGTTATTCTCTATCCAAATCATGAAATAAACATTTGGGGTTTCATGACCCTTTAAAAATATAGCATAAACTCTATGAGATATGAAGCAAAATCATTAAACTAAAAGTGATCATACTTACAGGAGGAGCACAGGTGGCTAAGTAATAGGGATCTATGTTATCCGGGCAACATGCTGCTGTATACAAAGTAATGAACATAGTTATAATGAAAATGGAAATACAGTCTGCTCAATCTACTCTAGATAGATAATTCCTTTATTACCCATTCCCAGTTTTGTATAACCAACACAGTTATATTAATACACTTTTTACCTATGTGATAACTTTTTATATAAGCCTCTGCAGACTGCCTCCTTACCTCAGTTCTTTCCACAGACTTGGATTTTAGCCAATTAGTGCCCTCTCATAAGTAACTCCACAAGTGTGAGCACAATGCTACCTATATTGCACACTAATGAACTAACATCCTCTAGCTGTAAAAAAACCTGTCAAATGCATTCAGATAAGAGGTGGCCTTCAAGGGCTTAGAAGTTAACATATGAGCCTACCAAGGTTTAGCTTTCAACTAAGAATACTAAGAGAACAAAGCAAATTTGTTGATAAAAGTGAATTGGAAAGTTGTTTAAAATTACAGACTGTCCCTTTAATTTAATACAAACTTCTTTAACACTTCAGTTGGACCATTCCATAACATAAACATGTCCATAACATAGCCATAAATGGACACAATTATCCACATATTAATATGTTACTAAATACTCCCTGCATTGCTTATAAAGGGCCAGATTACTAGTGGAGCACTAATGATAGCGCGGCCACGATAAGCAACATCGCTAGACTCATATTACAACTTGAAAGTTATAGATTGCGTGCAAGCGAAAGCCCAAATAGTTAAAAAAATAGCACGCCCTGAGACCTAAAGTAATGTGTAAGCCTAAAAATAAAAGTGGCAAAAACACAACATAAACACATTTAAATTAAGTATTACACTCATATATACACTATGCAATAAAATCAAATCTTTTAAATATTAAAATTTAAAAGTTATAAGGGTATATGGTATATAACAAGGTGATGGACTGGGAATGCCTCAAAACTTTGTATATATATATATATATATATATATATATATATATATATATACATATAAATATATAAATACAGTATATATATGTTTATGCATGCATATATATATATATATATTTTTACAGTGCTTTTTTGTAAAAGAAAAGGTGCCGGTACTCAAAAAAAAAAAAAAAAAAGTGCCGGTACTCAATGATTTTTGATTGATATTTTCTGCTTAGTAACTTTGAGGAAAGCAAAGGGACAAGATTATTTTTGATGCATTTTGCATTCCCCATTTGTGAAAACTAGAGTATTTACATGATAATTACAAATAATACTTCTTATGAGTTGGCAAGGGTGGGGGTTCTCAGTACCGATGAGTACCCCCACAAAAGAGCTATATATATATATATATATATATATATATATATATATATATATATACACTATATATACTATATATATATGTGTGTGTGTGTGTGTATACATACATACATATGCATATATATATATATAATGATCCTCTTAATACATTTTTAACATTGTTATGCATTTAAAATCTTATGAAAAAACAAATAATGCACCTTAATATAACTCATGTTGGCTATAGTGCATATAGAGAACATAGGAATTTCCATACGCGATATCCTGACAGGAGTTATATTAGGGTGTGTTATGTATTTATTTTCTATAAAATATCAATAAATATTAATAATAATTACAAATGATTAATTTTGAGGTTTTTTAAATTTATAATAAATTATTAAAATCAACACTGACATATTTTAATAGTTGTAGTATTTATTATCACTTATTAATATATTTTGTTTAATATTTTATTTCAAATAAATACTTACCGAACCCTAGTATAACTCATGTTGGCTATAGCGCACATGAAGAATATAGGAATTTACATGTGGTTAAGTGGTGCTGGATCATCTCTGAATCTTGCCAACATTCATGTAATATATGTACTACTACAATTATATATGTGGTGGTGGTGGCGTGCACATATTTTTTTTTTTTGCATGAGTGACAGTTTTTATTTCTTTTTCATTTTTTAAAAGGATATGAAACCTATGATTCAGATAGAGCATGCAATTTTAAGCAACTTTCTTATTTACTCCTATTATCAATTTTTCTTGAATGTAAGCTTAGGAGCAGGCAATTTCAGCACCTGGGTAGCGCTTGCTGATTGGTAGCTAAATGTAGCCTCCTATAAGCAAGCGCTACCCAGGGTACTAAACCAAAAATGGGCCGGCTCCTAAGCTTACATTTGTCAAATATAGATACCAAGAGAACAAAGACAAATTGATAATAGGAGTAAATTATAAAGTTACTTGAATTTGCATGCTCTATCTGAATCATAAAAGAAACCATTTGGGTTTAAAGGGACATAAAACCCAAATTTTTTCTTTCATGATTTAGAAAAAACATGCAATTTTAAACAAATTTCTAATTTACTTCTATTATCTAATTTGCTGCTGATTGGTGGCTGCACATTGTGGCCTAGATTTAGAGTTCGGCGGTAGCCGTCAAAACCAGCGTTAGAGGCTCCTAACGCTGGTTTTGGCCGCCCGCTGGTATTTGGAGTCAGTGATTAAAGGGTCTAACGCTCACTTTACAGCCGCGACTTTTCCATACCGCAGATCCCCCTACGCCATTTGCGTAGCCTATATTTTCAATGGGATCTTTCTAACGCCGGTATTTAGAGTCGTTTCTGCAGTGAGCGTTAGAGCTCTAACGACAAGATTCCAGCCGCCTGAAAAAAGCAGGAGTTAAGAGCTTTCTGGCTAACGCCGGTTCATAAAGCTCTTAACTACTGTACCCTAAACTACACTAACACCCATAAACTACCTATGTACCCCTAAACCGAGGTCCCCCCACATCGCCGCCACTCGATTAAAATTTTTAACCCCTAATCTGCCGACCGCCACCTACGTTATACTTATGTACCCCTAATCTGCTGCCCCTAACCCCGCTGACCCCTATATTATATTTATTAACCCCTAACTTGCCCCACACAACGTCGCCGCAAGCTACTTAAAATAATTAACCCCTAATCTTCCGACCGCAAATCGCCGCCACCTACGTTATCCCTATGTACCCCTAATCTTCTGCCCCTAACATCGCCGACCCCTATGTTATATTTATTAACCCCTAATCTGCCCCCCACAACGTCGCCGACACCTACCTACACTTATTAACCCCTAATCTGCCGAGCGGACCTGAGCGCTACTATAATAAAGTTATTAACCCCTAATCCGCCTCACTAACCCTATCATAAATAGTATTAACCCCTAATCTGCCCTCCCTAACATCGCCGACACCTACCTTCAATTATTAACCCCTAATCTGCCGACCGGAGCTCACCGCTATTCTAATAAATGTATTAACCCCTAAAGCTAAGTCTAACCCTAACACTAACACCCCCCTAAGTTAAATATAATTTTTATCTAACGAAATAAATTAACTCTTATTAAATAAATGATTCCTATTTAAAGCTAAATACTTACCTGTAAAATAAATCCTAATATAGCTACAATATAAATTACATTTATATTATAGCTATTTTAGGATTAATATTTATTTTACAGGTAACTTTGTATTTATTTTAACCAGGTACAATAGCTATTAAATAGTTAAGAACTATTTAATAGTTACCTAGTTAAAATAATTACAAATTTACCTGTAAAATAAATCCTAACCTAAGATATAATTAAACCTAACACTACCCTATCAATAAAATAATTAAATAAACTACCTACAATTACCTACAATTAACCTAACACTACACTATCAATAAATTAATTAAACACAATTGCTACAAATAAATACAATTAAATAAACTATCTAAAGTACAAAAAATAAAAAAGAACTAAGTTACAGAAAATAAAAAAATATTTACAAACATAAGAAAAATATTACAACAATTTTAAACTAATTACACCTACTCTAAGCCCCCTAATAAAATAACAAAGACCCCCAAAATAAAAAATTCCCTACCCTATTCTAAAATACAAAAATTACAAGCTCTTTTACCTTACCAGCCCTGAACAGGGCCCTTTGCGGGGCATGCCCCAAGAATTTCAGCTCTTTTGCCTGTAAAAAAAAACATACAATACCCCCCCCCCAACATTACAACCCACCACCCACATACCCCTAATCTAACCCAAACCCCCCTTAAATAAACCTAACACTAAGCCCCTGATGATCTTCCTACCTTGTCTTCACCATGCCAGGTTCACCGATCCGTCCTGGCTCCAAGATCTTCATCCAACCCAAGCGGGGGTTGGCGATCCATAATCCGGTGCTCCAAAGTCTTCCTCCTATCCGGCAAGAAGAGGACATCCGGACCGGCAAACATCTTCTCCAAGCGGCATCTTCTATGTTCTTCCATCCGATGACGACCGGCTCCATCTTGAAGACCTCCAGCGCGGATCCATCCTCTTCTTCCGACGACTAGACGACGAATGACGGTTCCTTTAAGGGACGTCATCCAAGATGGCGTCCCTCGAATTCCGATTGGCTGATAGGATTCTATCAGCCAATCGGAATTAAGGTAGGAATTTTCTGATTGGCTGATGGAATCAGCCAATCAGAATCAAGTTCAATCCGATTGGCTGATCCAATCAGCCAATCAGATTGAGCTCGCATTCTATTGGCTGTTCCGATCAGCCAATACAATGCGAGCTCAATCTGATTGGCTGATTGGATCAGCCAATCGGATTGAACTTGATTCTGATTGGCTGATTCCATCAGCCAATCAGAAAATTCCTACCTTAATTCCGATTGGCTGATAGAATCCTATCAGCCAATCGGAATTCGAGGGACGCCATCTTGGATGACGTCCCTTAAAGGAACCGTCATTCGTCGTCTAGTCGTCGGAAGAAGAGGATGGATCCGCGCTGGAGGTCTTCAAGATGGAGCCGGTCGTCATCGGATGGAAGAACATAGAAGATGCCGCTTGGAGAAGATGTTTGCCGGTCCGGATGTCCTCTTCTTGCCGGATAGGAGGAAGACTTTGGAGCACCGGATTATGGATCGCCAACCCCCGCTTGGGTTGGATGAAGATCTTGGAGCCAGGACGGATCGGTGAACCTGGCATGGTGAAGACAAGGTAGGAAGATCATCAGGGGCTTAGTGTTAGGTTTATTTAAGGGGGGTTTGGGTTAGATTAGGGGTATGTGGGTGGTGGGTTGTAATGTTGGGGGGGGGTATTGTATGTTTTTTTTTACAGGCAAAAGAGCTGAAATTCTTGGGGCATGCCCCGCAAAGGGCCCTGTTCAGGGCTGGTAAGGTAAAAGAGCTTGTAATTTTTGTATTTTAGAATAGGGTAGGGAATTTTTTATTTTGGGGGTCTTTGTTATTTTATTAGGGGGCTTAGAGTAGGTGTAATTAGTTTAAAATTGTTGTAATATTTTTCTTATGTTTGTAAATATTTTTTTATTTTCTGTAACTTAGTTCTTTTTTATTTTTTGTACTTTAGATAGTTTATTTAATTGTATTTATTTGTAGCAATTGTGTTTAATTAATTTATTGATAGTGTAGTGTTAGGTTAATTGTAGGTAATTGTAGGTAGTTTATTTAATTATTTTATTGATAGGGTAGTGTTAGGTTTAATTATAACTTAGGTTAGGATTTATTTTACAGGTAAATTTGTAATTATTTTAACTAGGTAACTATTAAATAGTTCTTAACTATTTAATAGCTATTGTACCTGGTTAAAATAAATACAAAGTTACCTGTAAAATAAATATTAATCCTAAAATAGCTATAATATAAATGTAATTAACCCCTAAGGATAACGTAGGTGGCGGCGGTTTACGGAGCGGCAGATTAGGGGTTAAAAGTGTAATGCAGGGGTCAGCGATAGCGGGGGCGGCAGATTAGGGGTTAATAAGTGTAAGGCTAGGGGTGTTTAGACTCGGGGTACATGTTAGAGTGTTAGGTGCAGACGTAGGAAGTGTTTCCCCATAGGAAACAATGGGGCTGCGTTAGGAGCTGAACGCTGCTTTTTTGCAGGTGTTAGGTTTTTTTTCAGCTCAAACAGCCCCATTGTTTCCTATGGGAGAATCGTGCACGAGCACGTTTTTGAGGCCGGCCGCGTCCGTAAGCAACTCTGGTATCGAGAGTTGTATTTGCGGTAAAAATGCTCTACGCTCCTTTTTTGGAGCCTAACGCAGCATTTGTTTGAACTCTCGATACCAGAGTTAAATTTATGGTGCGGCCAGAAAAAAACCCGCGGAGCGTTAACAGCCCTTTTACCGCCAAACTCCAAATCTAGCCGTGTGTGTAATTGGCTCACCCATATGCATTGCTATTTCTTCAACAAAGGATATCTAAAGAATTAAGCAAATTAGATAATAGAAGTGAATTGGAATGTTGTTTAAAATTGTATTCTCTATCTGAATCATGAAAGAAAACTTTTGGGTTTAGTGTCCCTTTAACATCCCTTTAAAGCAGACTGTTGTCGTCTCGGATCAAGTGCAATTTACTTTGACTCATTATTATTATTAGAGACATTGTACTTTAGAATTCATAGAAGAAACAGAAGATAGAGGGGTGCCTTATGTGTGCATCAGTATATCACAGGACAAATTGGAGCAAATAAACATGTTCTGAACCAAAAATGGGCCAGCTCCTAATCTTTACATCTCTGCTTTTAAATAAAGATAGCAAGAGAACAAAGAAAAATTGATAAAAGGAGTAAATTAGAAAGTTGGGTTTAGTATCCCTTTAAGAGCATAAAAGGCTCATTACTTGTATGCAAGACTTATTTTAAAATGATATATCGCTAGACAATCATAAGAAAATGTAAAAGGGACATGAAACACCCCCCAAAAAAATAATGATTCAGATAGAGCGTACACTTTTAAACAACTTTCCAATTTACTTCTATTATCAAATTTTCTTCATTTTATTGTTATTCTTTGTTGAAAAGCAGTAAGGTTAGTTCAGGAATGTGCACATGTATGCAGCACTATATTGCAGCAGTTTTGCAACAATGTTATACATTAGCAGGAGCACTAGATGGCAGCACTACTTCCTGTCATGTAGTGATTTAGGCATGTGCATGATAACTATCCAGTCATCTCTTCAATAAAGAATTACAAGAGAACAAAGCAAATTTAGTAAAAGAAGTAAAATGGAAACTTTAAAAAAAAATTATTCTCTATCTGAATCATGAAAGAAAAATGTTGTGTTTCATGTCCCTTTAAACAAGTATTAAAGGAATAGTCTAGTCAAAATTAAAGGGACAGTCTAAAAAGATAGATAATCCCTTTATTACCCATTCACCAGTTTTGCATAACCATCACAGTTATATTAATACACTTTTTACCTCTGTAATTACCTTGTATCTAAGACTCTGCAGACTGCCCCCTTATCTCAGTTCTTTTAAAAGACATGCAGTTTAGCCAATCAGTGCAGACTCCTAAATAATACCACGGGAGTGAGCACAATGTTATCTATATGACACACATAAACAAGTACTGCCTAACTGTGTAAAACGTTCAAAATGCTCTGCGCTAAGAGGAGGGTTTCAATGGTTTAGAAATCTGTTTGATTCTACCTAGGTTTAGCTTTTTCAAAAATACCACCAAGGAAACAAAGCAAATTTGATGATAAAAGTAAATTGGAAAGTTGTTTAAAATTGCATTCCCTATCTGAATCATGTAAGTTTAATTTTGACTTGACTGTCCCTTTAAACTTTTATGATTCAGATAGAGCATGCAATTTTAAGCAACTTTCTAATTTACTTCTATTATCAATTTGTCTTCATTCTCTTGGTATCTTTATTTGAATGTAAGGTTAGGAGCCAGACCATTTTTGGTTCAGCACCTGGGTAGCACTTGCTGATTGGTGGCTACATTTAGACACCAATCAAAAAACGCTACCCAGGTGCTGAACCAAAAATGGCTCGGCTCCTATGCTTACATTCTTGTTTTTTCAAATAAAGATAACAAGAAAAATTGATAATAGGAATAAATTAGAAAGTTGCTTAAAATTGCTTGTGTATCATGAAAGTTTAATTTTGACTAGACTATTGCTTTAATTAAAGAAAAACATTTTTTCACAATTATGAATGTTGCATTTTTTTAATATCATAACATATACAGTTTATTTTATATAATACACATATGAAAGGAAGTATATTTTACAGATTGAATTTAATATAGATGATTTAGAAAATATTTTATTATTATTAAGGAACCTAATAGTTAAAATGATATGTGCACATATACTTTTCACATTTTAACTATTTTATTTTTTTAATATCCGTTTATTATCCAAATATGGCCTACTTTCCATTGAGGTGGTAAAGTTTGGAAACTGGTGTGTCAGTAGCTTAAAATACAAATGGTGCCCTTTTAAAATTACTAACTGTAATCTAACTATAGCCTTTGATTTAAAATATTAAATATACTTAACAGTTTCTTATACTTTACCCAAATAACCAAATTAATGTTTAAATTTTTCTCTGATAAGTCCAATTTCACCTCATAAATTAAAAGAGGTAATTTTTGCAAGATGGATAAAAAAAATTAGGCCCAGATTTGCAAGTCAGAGACTGGATTCCAAGGCAACAGTTTGTCAGTCAAAAACTCAGAGGCCAAGCAGTCCCTTTTTTTTCTCTCTTGCCTGGGGTTATATCACGCGATATAGCGCCACCCCTTATTATTCTAATCATTGGTGATAAATTCAATAGGCCCTTAACAGAGCTGTCTTTCCATTGGCCCTCGTAGCTTGTCCCTCTCATTCGCCGTGGGATCTAAACATCTCATAGGTTATTTTGGTAAATGCCTCCCTGAGTAGCCAAATGTCTTTTGGTTTTAATACCATTTTTGAACTATAGGTGGCAGCAGATAACCAGAAATGCAGTTTTACCATCAATGCTGCTACAGTTTATTATGGATTCATATATATTTTTACAATGTATGATATTTTCTAGTATTAATAAGTCACATGTTCCATGTGTTTTTGACCATGTCATACCACTCATCCTCAGCATTTCAAGACTAGATATGATATATTTCTCATAATACAAAGTAATTCTTATACATTTAAAATATATGGGTATTTGGATCTAATTAATATCTCAGTTATCATCTTAATATCACATACATACTTTGAGTTCAGCAATTAGATGTGGTTTCATATTTATTACTACCCCATATAAATATTTCATATCTGTATATTTCTTGCTGAGTGTATAACACATAGATATTATTTAAAACACCAATTATATATGTACTTATTAGATGGCTGCAAAAATATAAGAATATGTTATCCATTAAATTTATTACAAACCTGAAAAGCATTTCTCAGATCCATGGAATTATACATTTTTATACAAGATTGAAAACCATACAAGTTGTACTTTAAAAATGAATTTCAGTTACAATGCAATATATGTTTCTGCTTGGCTCAGTACAGCTGTGTATCTAACACCGCAGGGGTAATCAGCTCTTGCTATTTTTCCCATTTGAGATGTATGTCTGAGCTTTGTGTATTCAAACACAGCAGGGGTAATCAATTTTTGAATATGCTTAAGCCTTAAAGAGATTTTTCCCAGACCTAGCGACTGTTCTTTACAAGGGTCTGATATGTTTATTACCCATCTTGGGCAGGAAATCAACTTTAAACAGAGTCATATAGTGAACATCTTGTTGAAATAGATTGCCTTTTTCTAATTGAACCAAATGTTTATTCCTTTGTTCTCATTTGGATGTAATGTAATCAGGAAAAAGTGGGGTTGGGGCTGGTCTGTTATGAGACCAATTCACATCAAATAAGGTTTTAGCTAAAAATGAAATATTAGATTCTATGATACATCTGTAGATTATTTAATGTTACTCACAGATACCCTGACAGGTGATACCATAAAAAATGTCCATAGACTTTAGTAGACATAGATGATTTTATCACTAGTTTCCACATTTTACCACATCAATGGAAACTAGGACGTTGTTTGTAGTAAAATGTATTACTGTTTAGCAACATACATAGGTATGCTGTTGTTGGCATGTGCAACTTTAACCAAACACCACACATTTCTAGAGAGCTACTAGTGGCTTCTGTGATGAAAAATTAATTCTCATTAAATAATAACACCATTAAATGCCTAAGTAGTTATGTTTGAAACCTATAACAGAGGGTATGCACAGAATGTGTATGCCACTGATACAGCTTTTATTATAGTAATTTCAAACAATACAAACTTTTTTGGCAAAAAAAGACACTTGCACATATATTCTGAAACATGTTTAATTTTATTGATGTTTCAAAGAGGACTACACAAAAAATGCTTTGCAAAACTCCAAATATCAAACAATCCTCATTTTGTCAAAATTGAGAGTAAACAAAAATGTACAGTAATATAAACAGGTCTTGAGAAAGGCTTTTGTGAAACGCGTTGATGTTATGAGCTTTCACAGGTACGAGATGGAATACAGCCGATGGGAAACAGAGCATGAAGAATAGAAGTCTAAATAATGTCAGAAGAAAGAACAAATAACTTAATTTAAAAGACCCATATAGTGCTTGGATTTCTGTGTACCTACATACTGTTTTAGTACAGCAAAGAAATCAATATTGGTGTGTGCTAGGTGGAGGTGTGTATAAAGTCTGAAGAAGAGGCCACCCTGTCCAAATCTAATACCGCCAGAAGATTAGATCGTTTCACACACTGTAATATTTTTGGTAACAATCAAGGTGAACGGCAAAATCAGAAGGTTTCTACACTTTATTCAGGAACCTAATTAGATCAAAATCACTTACAAGTTTTAAGCCTGGATTACAATTGCCAAAAACCATTACAATTTGAATTTAAGAGTAACAAGTTGAAACGCATTTCATTGGATATTGAGAGTCACGTGACTAAAGATACGAATCCAGCATTACCTTAGGATATCCTAATGGACTGACACTTTGTATCCATCTACAGAACGTTAAGTGCATTTGTTTATTTTCTAATAGCAAAAAAGTTGCACTGATTTTTATATGTTTTAAATGCATGTATATTTAGGAGTGTGCACATAATAGCAGCTAATTGTATACTGCTTTATTTTTTATGTAACAATGCATGTTAAAGAAACAATTATGTGTGGTCTAGTTTTATCCTAAGATTAAACTCATAAAATGATATAGATATCCACAACAACATTTGTGAATCCTTACATACATACATATAAGTGCAATACAGCAATAGTACTAATATGATAGGGAGTGGGAAATAGTCTCATATTGAGGTTTAAATATCTACTTAGATAAGCTGTAAGAAAAGCAGAGGATGGAATATTCATAATCTATTCTACCTCCTAACCAAATTGCTCATTTAGATTAGTTCAAACAATATTATGAATTATATTCAAATACTGGCAATAGCATGCTACAGAAATGAAAACATATACAGTGGGGCAAAAAAGTATTTAGTCAGCCACAAATTGTGCAAGTTCTCCCACTTAAGAAGATGAGAGAGGCCTGTAATTTTCATCATAGGTATATCTCAACTATGAGAGACAAAATGTGGAAAGAAATCCAGACAATCACATTGTCTGATTTGGAAATAATTTATTTGCATATTATGGTGGAAAATAAGTATTTGGTCACCTACAAACAAGCAAGATTTCTGGCTCTCACAGACCTGTATCTTCATCTTTAAGAGGCTCCTCTGTACTCCACGCATTACCTGTATTAATGGCACCTGTTTGAACTTGTTATCAGTATAAAAGACACCTGTCCACAACCTCAAACACTCACACTCCAAACTCCACTACGGTGAAGACCAAAGAGCTGTCGAAGGACACCAGAAACAAAATTGTAGACCTGCACCAGGCTGGGAAGACTGAATCTGCAATAGGCAAGCAGCTTGGTGTGAAGAAATCAACTGTGGGAGCAATAATTAGAAAATGGAAGGCATACAAGACCACTGATAATCTCCCTCGATCTGGGGCTCCACGCAAGATCTCACCCCGTGGAGTCAAAATGATCATAAGAACGGTGAGCAAACATCCCAGAACCACACAGGGGACCTAGTGAATGACCTGCAGAGAACTGGGATCAACGTAACAAAGGCTACCATCAGTAACACACTATGCCGCCAGGGACTCAGATCCTGCAGTGCCAGACGTGTCCCCCTGCTTAAGCCAGTACATGTCCGGACCCGTCTGAAGTATGCTAGAGAGCATTTGGATGATCCAGAAGCAGATTCAGGGTATGTAATATGGTCAGATGAAACCAAAGTAGAACTAGTTGGTAGAAACACAACTCATCGTGTTTGGAGGAGAGAGAATGCTGAGTTGCAACCAAAGAACACCATACCTACTGTGAAGCATGGGGGTGGCAACATCATGCTTTGGGGCTGTTTCTCTGCAAAGGGAACAGGACGACTGATCCGTGTACATGAAAGAATGAATGGGGCCATGTATCGTGAGATTTTGAGTGCAAACCTCCTTCCATCAGATAGGGCATTGAAGATGAAACGTGGCTGGGTCTTTCAGCATGACAATGATCCCAAACACATTGCCCGGGCAACGAAGGACTGGCTTCATAAGAAGCATTTCAAGGTCCTGGAGTGGCCTAGCCAGTCTCCAGATCTCAACCCCATAGAAAACCTTTGGAGGGAGTTGAAAGTCTGTGTTGCCCAGCGACAGCCCCAAAACATCACTGCTCTAGAGGAGATCTGCATGCAGGAATGGGCCAACATACCAGCAACAGTGAGTGACAACCTTGTGAAGACTTACAGAAAACGTTTGACCTCTGTCATTGCCAACAAAGGATATATAACAAAGTATTGAGATGAACTTTTGATATTGACCAAATACTTATTTTCCACCATAATTTGCAAAGAAATTATTTCCAAATCAGACAATGTGATTGTCTGGATTTGTTTCCACATTTTGTCTCTCATAGTTGAGGTATACCTATGATGAAAATTACAGGCCTCTCTCATCTTCTTAAGTGGGAGAACTTGCACAATTGGTGGCTGACTAAATACTTTTTTGCCCCACTGTATACATATATATATATTTGTATATATTCATATAAATATATAGCTATAGATATATTTTTATTAAAAAATAATCATATAGGGAGGGCGCTTCCGGGCGGCAACCAAGATGGCCGCTTATTTCAGAGTCTGAGTTGCCAAGTAGATATATCAGTTGCATATAACTTGAGAAATATGCCATCCACATTTTATTTGAATGTATCAAGCTTTAACAGCATGCTCTGATAATTTTGAGATAGATATTTGTAATCTCCTCGGCTCTGGAGTACTGGAATGGAGAGGTGCGCAGCTGCTGCCTTGTTCAATACCGGCCTCTACATATCCCCCACCCCCGACTAAAGCTACTTATCTTCAATTTACTTCTAAAGATGGAGTATCTCAAAATAGAACTGCTAGAGCAACTGCGATGCATATTCTGTGAGCCTCTTACACATTTATAGAAAAGCATACTGAACGCATGGCGAAGTGTTGCTGAAAGACGTGAAAAATCTGAGACCTTAGGAACCATGGAAGAGAGAGAGGAAAAAGGAACATTTTTACCCCTAGCTGCTGGAGAGTTAAGGGAAATAGCTAATTACGACATGGCTAATGACAAGGAGTGGGCCTGCATCTACCGTACAGAGAGGTTGTCTCGTGAAGCACCTGACAACATGTGGCAGATGCTTTGCTATATGGAAAATCAACAGTGTGTGTATCTCCCAACGGCCGGCAAGACGAGCTACAATATCAGCTTAGGGGAGAGGAAGCTCCTCCTCTAGAAACTGCTGACTGCACTAACGGATACTCTGTGAGATGTAGGTTACTACAGAAGTATTCCATTTTCAAACGGAGCAAGACCAAAATCGGTTAGGCGCCCAACAGACTGGAAGTGGACCCAAGTCACGGAGGTGCACCTCAGTACAGCTAGTAATATAAAGACAGGCACTTTTTTGGCTACAACTACTTGAACTCTATACTTGTTGACTCTTTCCCAAGCATCTACATTTCCAGAACCTCTAGATTGGAGTCTTGTATGTGTCCCTTTTCTAATACTATATTTATATGGACCTTTATCGTTATCCCCTATACTCAAATTTTTAGCTAAAGAATTAATAGTATTGTTTAGGAGACAATTATCGTTATCTAGGGGATCACTCTCATCAGGCTACAATGGGTATATTATTATGCACCTCGGCTTACCAAATTGATAGTTGATATGATGGTCTTTTTGATTATTACAACTTATTATAGAGATGTGGTACAGATATTCCCTTATAAGCCAATGGTCCCATGATTGGATTAATAACAATTTTAGACACACTTCTCTCCTAGTAATGGAAGCTGTAATTTCTTAACTACTTTAACTGAATATCATGAGGCTGAGGTGCCTATTACCTGTCTATATACTATATATAACATATTGGCTGGGAATGATATTAATAGGATTTTAGCCAAATAAATGTAACTAGTCTATGCAACTCTCCCTACATTATTCTATTTGCTTAAAAGTGGTATACTATATATCTATTAAAGAGTAGTTTTGTATTACATGAGCTCAGCATATAATAGCCTAGCTTTTGTTATCAAAGTGTGCATCTTAGATCCCTCTAGTGGTCTAAGTAAGAGGCAATTTTGATCCCCTAATACGAGCACACTGATTGAGTCCCAAATCTGTATAGATTGAGACTCATTTATTACTGCCATAAACTTTTCTGCTTCCTCGATAATATTATGTTTTACAGTTATACTTGTTTAGTTATGAAAAATTTACAGTCACTATATATGAGGCATTTCGGTTATATGCTTACTTATCTTAAATAACATTATAACATACTTACTATAATAATGGGAAATAATTCATAATTATAATCTCTATTGATGATGGCCTTTGGTATGACAAATTCCAAGAGATATTGAGGCTAATTCTTCCCTATAGTGTACATATTTAGATAGACTCATATGCTTTTTGCAAGCATGACCTTTCCTTCTATGCTTGTTTAAGATTAGTCATGGATGACACCTCCTAGCATTCTTAATGACACACACACACACACACACACACATATATATATAAATACCAAGGGCCCATGAGTGGCCCTATATGTTTGATATAAAAAAAAAAAAAAAATGAGGATCACCATTTGAGACCCAAAAATGGTCTCCTTTTGTTCAAATTATGAAATATGTCCTATTAACATGTAATGTATATTATTTTTCCTTTTTTTTTGTTCCTATTGGTTGTATGCCTTGAAACAAATTTTCTTTACATTCTTCTTTACTGGCATATATTGTTTGTATGCCTTGCAAATTACTCAGGGAAGAAGAACCAGAGGAGGAAAAATATAAGCAGGCTGAAATTACCAAGGGAGTACTAGAGCATCCACTGCTACTGCATGTGGATTCCTTGACCTCGCAAAGTACCTGGGAATTACTTTGGGAGATCTGAGAGGCCATCAGATCTACCTCTAGTAGACCCCAAAGATCCACTATCAGACTGAATACCTCCTGATGAAGAAACCATTCCCCTGGATGAATAGACTGACGACAGAGTAAGTCTGCTTCCCAATTGATCACTCCTGAATTATGAACAGCAGAAATCAGACAAGAATTGGTTTCTGCCTAGGAAAGAATCTGGGACCCTTCGTTTATAGCCAGGGAACTGCGAGTTTCCCCTGATGATTGACATAAGCTACTGCTGTAACATTGTTTGACTGGAAGCGGATATAAGATTCCCTTCTCAACAGAGGCCCTGAAAATTGCAAAATATTGATAGTGAGCCTCGCCTCACAAGGTCTCCAAACTCCTTGTACTGTCAGAGACCCCAAAATTGCACCCAAATCTGAAAGACTTGTATATGTGGTGATCACAGACCAAGTAGGAAGAACAAAAGAAACACCTTGAATAATGAACTGATGATTCAGCCACCAATCCAGAGTCTGACGTGAACTGGAATCTAGAGAAATTTGAGGATAATTCCTGCACCATTGGCGCAGCATACAAAGCTGAAGAGGCCTCATGTGAAACCGAGCAAAAGGAATTGCATCTGAGGCTGCAATCATAAGACTTAAAACTTCTATACACTTAGCCACTGTAGGGAAAGAGAGAGACTGAAGGTTCAGACAAGTTGACATTAACTTCATCCTTCTGAGATTTGTCAGATAAAGAGTCATGAAGGTTGCTGTAATTACTTTATTTTGTGGCACGGTACACACTAAGAGAATTATGTCAGACCCCCCCCAGTGGTTTTGTGTTTAAGGACCTAGAAGCCACATTAGAGGCCTATGACCGGGAGGTTGACCATATATTATTGGAAAATGAAAACACATTGGATGGCCTATTTTTTAAAATAGATTAACTCAGACACAAAGATATTAAACTGGACCTGGACATTAAGACTTTTTTATTATATATGCAACAAAAAAGAATACCTAGAGGGTTGAAAATAAAAATGAGAAGTTCCCCTCATTTTTAGTCACTGATACTGACTTTATAAAAAAATGGAACAAAATCTGTGTGTCATTAAGAATGCTAGGGAACATTGATGGGAACATTTCTCTGTCATATTGTATGCGGACCCACTTTCCTACTTCCAAAAATGGCTCAGCATTCTCATTTTCTTGCTCCACTTTGTCTCGGTCAAATTATTTTGGCCTGAAGCATCCACAGCAAAATCACAAAAGCAGGACACTTCTCGGGTGTGGATAATGCTTGAGTTTGTCAATGTCTGCTTAAAGGACCACTTAATGCAATAAGATTGCATAATTATCAAGTGTGTAATAAAAAGACAATGATTTAATACCTACTCTGAATTTCGAATAAGCAGTAGATTTTTTTTCTGACAAATTTATTTTTTATCCCATTTTCTGACCCTCTGTATCATGTGACAGACATCAGCCAATCACAGACTAGTATACGTATACCCTGTGAGCTTGTGCACATGCCTAGTAGGATCTTGTTACCCAGAAATCAAAATTTGATAATTGGAAGTAAATTGGAAAGTGTCTTAAAACTGCATGCACTTCCTGAATCATAAAATTTTATTTTGGCTTGAGTGTCCCTGTAAGGAGAAAAGACTAGTAATTTTAGGTGAAATTCAACTCAGACATTACACTCAGACATATGTTTACATGAGTATTTGGCATTAGAATAACATACTGAAAGCCAAAACACTGTATGCCACAAGAAGAAAATGATGCTCAAAGTCAAATATGTTGCCTGTAAAGTCATAGAGAATACAAGCTATCATTAAAGTGCTGTTTGCATATATTGATCTTTACACTTGCCACATATACTGACAAAACTTCAAGAATCCAACTAGAAAGGTAAAGTTTGAGGACAAATTGATGTTGGCTTGACAACGTCGGCCTGAAAGTTTGAAACTGGTTCATCAGCTTGAGAATTTAAGGTTCAAAGAAAGAAATGAAAAAAAGGTGTTACAGGTGGACAGGACAGAAGCAAAAAAGAAGTTGTTGTTTTGAACTGACTCACCTGATGAATTGTCATCATCCCAGGTATTGCCTTCAGGTATGGCGGTACTATTTATCCACTTGTTTTTATATCAGCCTCTGTTATTTTGAAGAGCCTCACAGATTAATTGAGATTCAGCTGCTCCAAGATAATGTCGGCATCTGGTATGCTGCTACCATAGGACACAATTCTATCAGCTAGGTTTTTCAGGGTGCCAACCCAATCCATCAGGAGCACCCTTTCCATGGGACGCCTCTGTAAAATTCCATTTTACATGCTTAAATTCTTGCATTATGGCACTGTTGATGATAGGTAAAAGTTGGTTCTATCCTGATATTGAGATGTATGCCCATCTGAGATGAGATGGATGTTCCTGTCATTTGGATGCTCCCCTCATATACTCCTGAGTACTGGGTCAAGGTGAACCCATGTGGCTGTGGTGCCACGCTGAAGACAGGCTGGCAGCAATGCAAATTACTCCACCCTGCCCCCACCAATATAGATAACTCCAGTATGGAGGGTTACCTGCTAGTTGCCACCTCCAAAGGTGAGTTTCTTTTATTTCCTGGGTGGATTTACAAGCATAGTTCTCACTGTAATCTTTGTGAACCAGGGGTCAGGGTTTCTCTCAATCTCCTCAGTCTTTCAAACTGATGCTTCATGTTATAAATGTGTCTGTAGAGGTTTGAAAAGTGGTCCTGTGTGAGTTCAACTGGCTTTTCAATGGAGGTATGCCTCTTCTCAAGAAACACATTCCTCACATCCTTCTCTTCAGTGGACCCATCTTTACATTTTTTTGGTACAGATTTAGTGACCCACTCCTCCCATATGATGATGCTTGCTTTTATTGAAGGATCCAGTATTGTGTGAAATGTCTTATTTTGCAATTTCTGCATGTCCTGTACATGCATGATATGTCATTGTCACTACACACACTGGCCTATACAATGTTCCTTGGAGATGTCTCTATGACCTTCAGGCCAAAGTTTTCATGCTTTTTGCAAGCACATGTATCTCTGTCTGTGATTCTTTGCTGGACAATCAAAATTGGCTTAAGTTAACAGAATTGAGCCATTGGAAGGTTGTGCCTGAGATTCTCTGACAGGAATATTTGCCATAGTGTCCTTTAAGGCTCTCTTATGGAATATCTAACCCCTTTTCTGAATTTCTCCGGATTTCCCATTTATTATGATAAAGACTTAGGGGGGTAGTTATCAAGCCGTCTACTTTTCTGCCTTCGCCGGCCCAATATGCCCGCCTAAGCTCGCCTACCTTCGCCGCCGTGGACCTTGAATACGTTCGCCTAAGTTATCAAAAAAAGCTGTCAAAAAGCCGCGGGGCGATGAGCAGTGGACTGTGAGAGTTATCACTCATCCGATCTCGCTGCCCTTCGGCTTTTTCCCAGCTTTATTGCTAGCCTGTCACTAAGCACTCACAGTAAACTACACTGTTCTATCCCTATACCGGCGCCCCCGGAGCCCCCCGCAACTAAATAAAGTTACTAACCCCTAAACCGCCGCTACTAGACCCTGCCGCAACTCTTATAAATGTATTAAGCCCTAAACCGCCGCTCCTAGACCCTGCCGCAACTCTTATAAATGTATTAACCCCTAAACCGCCGCTCCCGGACACCGCTGCCACCTACATTATACCTAGTAACCCCTATCCTGCCCCCCCTACACCGTCGCCCTCTATAATAAAGTTATTAACCCCTCTCCTGCTGATCCCGCACCTCTCTGCAACTAAATAGTTTAACCCCTATACCGCCGCTCCCTGAACCCGCCGCAACCTATATTAAACCTATTAACCCCTATCCTGCCCCCCCTACACCGTCGCCACCTATAATAAATTTATTAACCCCTATCCTGCCCCCCACTATGCCGCCACCACTGTAATAAAATTATTAACCCCTAAACCTAAGTCTAACCCTAACGCCCCCCTAACTTAAATATTAATTAAATAAATCTAAATAATATTTTTATTATTAACTAAATTAATCCTATTTAAAACTAAATACTTACCTATAAAATAAACCCTAATATAGCTACAATATAAATAATAATTATATTCTAGCTATCTTAGGATTTATTTTTATTTTACAGGTACCTTTCAATTTATTTTAACTAGGTACAATAGCTATTAAATAGTTATTAACTATTTAATAGCTTACCTAGCTAAAATAAACTGAAATTTACCTGTAAAATAAATCCTAACCTAAGTTACAATTACACCTAACACTACACTATACTTTAATAAATTATTCCTATTTAAAACTAAATACTTACCTGTAAAATAAACCCTAATATAGCTACAATATAAATAATAATTATATTGTAGCTATCTTAGTATTTATATTTATTTTACAGGTAACTTTGTATTTATTTTAGCTAGTTTGAATAGTTATTAAATAGTTATTAACTATTTAATAACTACCTAGCTAAAAGAAATAAAAAATTACCTGTAAAATAAATCCTAACCTAAGTTACAATTAAACCTAATACTACACTATCATTAAATTAATTACCGCTGCCACCTACATTATACCTAGTAACCCCTATCCTGCCCCCCCTACACCGTCGCCCTCTATAATAAAGTTATTAACCCCTCTCCTGCTGATCCCGCACCTCTCTGCAACTAAATAAATAGTTTAACCCCTATACCGCCGCTCCCTGAACCCGCCGCAACCTATATTAAACCTATTAACCCCTATCCTGCCCCCCCTACACCGTCGCCACCTATAATAAATGTATTAACCCCTATCCTGCCCCCCACTATGCCGCCACCACTGTAATAAAATTATTAACCCCTAAACCTAAGTCTAACCCTAACGCCCCCCTAACTTAAATATTAATTAAATAAATCTAAATAATATTTTTATTATTAACTAAATTAATCCTATTTAAAACTAAATACTTACCTATAAAATAAACCCTAATATAGCTACAATATAAATAATAATTATATTCTAGCTATCTTAGGATTTATTTTTATTTTACAGGTACCTTTCAATTTATTTTAACTAGGTACAATAGCTATTAAATAGTTATTAACTATTTAATAGCTTACCTAGCTAAAATAAACTGAAATTTACCTGTAAAATAAATCCTAACCTAAGTTACAATTACACCTAACACTACACTATACTTTAATAAATTATTCCTATTTAAAACTAAATACTTACCTGTAAAATAAACCCTAATATAGCTACAATATAAATAATAATTATATTGTAGCTATCTTAGTATTTATATTTATTTTACAGGTAACTTTGTATTTATTTTAGCTAGTTTGAATAGTTATTAAATAGTTATTAACTATTTAATAACTACCTAGCTAAAAGAAATACAAAATTACCTGTAAAATAAATCCTAACCTAAGTTACAATTAAACCTAATACTACACTATCATTAAATTAATTAAATAAACTACCTACAAATAACTACAATTAAATACAATTATATAAACTAACTAAAGTACAAAAAATAAAAAAAGCTAAGTTCCAAAAAATAAAAAAATAAGTTACAAACATTTTAAAAATATCACAACAATTTTAAGCTACTTATACCTAATCTAAGCCCCCTAATAAAATAACAAACCCCCCAAAATAAAAAAATGCCCTACCCTATTCTAAATTAAATAAAGTTCAAAGCTCTTTTACTTTACCAGCCCTTAAAAGGGCCATTTGTGGGGGCATGCCCCCAAAAGTTCAGCTCTTTTGCCTGTAAAAGAAAAATACAACCCCCCCAACATTAAAACCCACCACCCACATACCCCTAATCTAACCCAAACCCCCCTTACAAAAACCTAACACTAATCCCCTGAAGATCATCCTACCTTGTCTTCACTCAGCCGAGCAGCGATGGAACCGAAGTGGACATCCGGAGCGGAAGAAGTTAATCCTCCAAGCGGCGCTGAAGAAATCTTCCATCCGATGAAGTCATCATCCAGGCGGCGCTGAAGAAGTCTTTGATCCGGCCGATGTCATCTTCCAAGAGGCGCTGAAGAGGTCTTCTATCCGGGCGATGTCATCTTCCAAGCCGGGTCTTGAATCTTCCTCCCGCCGACGCGGAACCTCCTTCTTCACCGACGGACTACGACGAATGAAGGCTCCTTTAAGGGACGTCATCCAAGATGGCGTCCCCTCAATTCCGATTGGCTGATAGGATTCTATCAGCCAATCGGAATTAAGGTAGGAAAAATCTGATTGGCTGATGGAATCAGCCAATCAGATTTTTCCTATCTTAATTCCGATTGGCTGATAGAATCCTATCAGCCAATCGGAATTGAGGGGTAAGCGGAATTAAGGTAGGAAAAATCTGATTGGCTGATGGAATCAGCCAATCAGATTTTTCCTATCTTAATTCCGATTGGCTGATAGAATCCTATCAGCCAATCGGAATTGAGGGGACGCCATCTTGGATGACGTCCCTTAAAGGAGCCTTCATTCGTCGTAGTCTGTCGGTGAAGAAGGAGGTTCCGCGTCGGCGGGAGGAAGATTCAAGACCCGGCTTGGAAGATGACATCGCCCGGATAGAAGACCTCTTCAGCGCCTCTTGGAAGATGACATCCGCCGGATCAAAGACTTCTTCAGCGCCGCCTGGATGATGACTTCATCGGATGGAAGATTTCTTCAGCGCCGCTTGGAGGATTAACTTCTTCCGCTCCGGATGTCCACTTCGGTTCCATCACTGCTCGGCTGAGTGAAGACAAGGTAGGATGATCTTCAGGGGATTAGTGTTAGGTTTTTGTAAGGGGGGTTTGGGTTAGATTAGGGGTATGTGGGTGGTGGGTTTTAATGTTGGGTGGGGGTTGTATTTTTCTTTTACAGGCAAAAGAGCTGAACTTTTGGGGGTATGCCCCCACAAATGGCCCTTTTAAGGGCTGGTAAGGTAAAAGAGCTTTGAACTTTATTTAATTTAGAATAGGGTAGGGCATTTTTTTATTTTGGGGGGTTTGTTATTTTATTAGGGGGCTTAGATTAGGTGTAAGTAGCTTAAAATTGTTGTAATATTTTTAAAATGTTTGTAACTTATTTTTTTATTTTTTGTAACTTAGCTTTTTTTATTTTTTGTACTTTAGTTAGTTTATATAATTGTATTTAATTGTAGTTATTTGTAGGTAGTTTATTTAATTAATTTAATGATAGTGTAGTATTAGGTTTAATTGTAACTTAGGTTAGGATTTATTTTACAGGTAATTTTGTATTTCTTTTAGCTAGGTAGTTATTAAATAGTTAATAACTATTTAATAACTATTCTAACTAGCTAAAATAAATACAAAATTACCTGTAAAATAAATATAAATCCTAAAATAGCTAGAATATAATTATTATTTATATTGTAGCTATCTTAGGGTTTATTTTACAGGTAAGTATTTAGTTTTAAATAGGAATAATTTATTAAAGTGTAGTGTAGTGTTAGGTGTAATTATAACTTAGGTTAGGATTTATTTTACAGGTAAATTTCAGTTTATTTTAGCTAGGTAAGCTATTAAATAGTTAATAACTATTTAATAGCTATTGTACCTAGTTAAAATAAATTGAAAGGTACCTGTAAAATAAAAATAAATCCTAAAATAGCTAGAATATAATTATTATTTATATTGTAGCTATATTAGGGTTTATTTTAAATGTAAGTATTTCGTTTTAAATAGGATTAATTTAGTTAATAATAAAAATATTATTTAGATTTATTTAATTAATATTTAAGTTAGGGGGGCGTTAGGGTTAGTGTTAGACTTAGGTTTAGGGGTTAATAATTTTATTACAGTGGCGGCGGCGTAGTGGGGGGCAGGATAGGGGTTAATAAATTTATTATAGGTGGCGACGGTATAGGGGGGGGCAGATTAGGGGTTAATAAATTTAATATAGGTGGCGATGGTGTAGGGGGGCAGATTAGGGGTTAATAAATTTATTATAGGTGGCGACGGTGTAGGGGGGGCAGGATAGGGGTTAATGCATTTAATATAGGTTTCGGCGGGTTCAGGGAGCGGCAGGTTAGGGGTTAATACATTTATTATAGTTGCGGTGGGCTCCGGGAGCGGCGGTTTAGGGGTTAATACAATTATTATAGTTGCGGCGGGGTCAGGGAGCGGCGGTTTAGGGGTTAATATGTATAGAGTAGCTTGCGGTGGGCTCCGGGAGCGGCGGTTTAGGGGGTAATAATTTTATTTAGTTGCGGCGGTGTAGAGGGGGACAGATTAGTGGTGTTTAGACTCGGGGTACATGTTAGGGTGTTAGGTGCAGACAGCTCCCATAGAAATCAATGGGATGTCTGTCAGCAGCGAACTTGTACTTTCGCTATGGTCAGACTCCCATTGATTCCTATGGGATCTGCCGCCTCCAGGGGTGGCGGTTTGAAAACCAGGTACGCTGGGCCGTAAAAGTGCCGAGCGTACCTGCTAGTCATTTGATAACTAGCAAAAGTAGTGAGAATGTGCCGCACTTGTGTGCGGAACATCTGGAGTGACGTAAGAATCGATCTGTGTCGGACTGAGTCAGGCGGATCGAAGCTTACGTCACAAAATTCTACTTTTGCCGGTCTCGAGCCTTTGATAACTAAGGCGAATCAGCCTCGCCACAAATACGCTGCGGAATTCCAGAGTATTTGAGGTTGATGGCTTGATAACTACCCCCCTTAATCTTGATGAAGGAAGTGGCTGACAAGTGTGCACATTAATTTTCTCTAGATGTTATTGGGTAATGTTCTCTGATGACCTCTCTTTCTCGTTTTCTTCTAGACCTGACTGCCCTCCATGTTGACAATTATCTGCTTCCTCTTGACCATAATCTCAAGTCTTTTCAGTCTTTTTTTTAAGTTGACAAATCACTGTTGTCCTCTTCAAAAGCTTCTCTTCTGTGTAGCGCAACTTTGACCTCAGTTTTGATAGTCTTCTCTTTCTTCTGTTGCTTTTTTTGGGTGATTCCTTTGGGGTAGATATCATAAGTCCCTGTGTCTGTAAAGTCTCTCTTCTTTTAGGAGTTGATCTGATAGAAGGGACATTTATCTGCTGAGATGAAAATGGCTGTTCTCTAGGGGAGGCTGTGTCTTCTTGTAGATTTTGAATAAGTTATTCACCATGTTGAAGTGTATTTTCCTCACTTGATGGTGTTGTGTCCAATACAGCTTTTAGCTGTTTCTTTCTTCTATACAGTACCTTTTGAGGGTTTTTTTTGCCAGATCTACAGTTTTCTTGATTTTACCATTTTTGTTTTCGTTTTTAATATCTGGAAATGTAAAGGAAGCATGACATTAAATGAGCATGTCTCAAAACATGGGGGAAATGTTAGTTTTATTATTATCCTATAGTAGAGACTGAATGGCTTACTTACTGTGTATGAGGACATGTGCATGCTTGTGTAGACTTCCTAACGCTGTGGGGTGTTTGGCTTCCTATAGACTATATATTTGTTAATTACTCTGTTGCTGTAACCTCTTCAACCCATGACCTCTCTCTCTCCTTCCTTCTGTACTCTTCCAGCAGTTCTGGGTAGTTGTAAACATTTGCTCTAAATTTTGTCAGCCTAGCCTTCGCTAAAGCTTTCTTTTTGTCAATAGCTGACTCTGCAATGAAACAGGATAGAAAGCAAAAATATCAAGTTAGTAAATAATATTTAAATTAATAGTTCATAAAATACATTTTAAAATAGTCTGTATGATTAAATTCTCATTACCAAAACAGAAGTTCTCTCTACCACAATAGGCCTTAAATTCTAGTGGTAAGTGAGAATGGTGTTGCGGAGGGTGAGGAACCTTAACATGTTTTGCTATCAATAAAGAAGCCATGATGACTAAGCAAATGTTTACTTAATGTACATAATTAGATATTAATGAAGAATATTTTCATAGAAAATCTTAAATCTAATGTTTTTCTAAATGTGGAAAACTACCTGTATCGGTAATGATAATCAATACTGTTGTGTACACAGTCTGACAAGAGAACGTTAAACTTTTAACTGGAAAAATATAAAGAGATCTGCTTACCTGGTAGCCATCTTGAAGTTATTGGCAGATGTGTTGCTTCATTCAAAAGTTAATGGAGTATATTTTCATAGAAAATTTTAAATCTAATGTTTTTCTAAATGTGTAAAACTACCTGTATCGGTAATCATAATCAATACTGTTGTGTACACAGTTTGACAAGAGAATGTTAATCTTTTAACTGGAAAAATATAAAGAGATCTTGAAGGTAGTCATCTTGAAGGTACTGACAGATGTGTTGCTTCATTCAAAATCAAACTTTATTTAAAATTCTGTGTGTCTTTTGTAAACAGTCCGTTAAAAATGTTGCGGAGGATGAGAACATCAGTCATAGACACTTCATTTTTCCTCCATTTTTTTATTATTATTATACATGAATATTCAGTTAATATTTTTTTGGGGGATTTGAAAACATCTAGTGGAACATCCTTTTATTTTTTTCAGAATATTTTCATTTTACTCTGTTTAAATTACAACATAACATACATTAAGACATAGCTGGACGCATTGCGGTAATGAGAATTTCAGCAGAAAATGCAATAAAATACAAAAATATTGAATTCCTATGTTGAAAATACTCTTTGTGCAAGGTAGAGAACACTATTATCCTTTTTATGATATTTTGTTATATTCCTAAATGACATGTTTTATATTTAAAATCATTACTGCAATTGTGTTTTAATGGTTTCATGAGAATGACCCTAATATACTCAATTTTAAATAAAAAGGTTTATCAGATAAAGATTCCTCAGCATCTGAGTAAATGTCACCATCAGAAGATACAAGAGTGTCCCCAGTATCGGGACATTCGTTGCTAGTGGAAGGCAAAACCTAAACTGACCTTTTTCGCTTGTTAGAAGGAGGCAAGGCAGATAAAGCCTGTGTAATTGCTGTAGAAATAAATTTCTTGATAGCTGGGGGAATTCCATCTTCATCACCCTGCAAAACAACAGACAGTAGGTGCATTATAACCCTGAGAAACATTAGAAACATTAGATAGATCAGAATGAGATAATGAATCTAAACATGAGCCACATAAATGAGCTGAAGTCACTTCAGTTGATTTACAATAAACACACTTCATATTGGTAGAAAAGTGAACAGAAGACAAATTAGGGACACATTTTTGCTGCTCCATGATAGCAAAAAAATAATGCTGAAAAATTCCCTTAAAACAAACTTGTGAGACAAGGGGGGGAAAAAACCTAAGCACAATGCAAGTCATTATACCAAGTGTGCCGAAAAACACTGGCATTTAAATTCCCTGATTGGTGTGAATCCATGGACTACTCTTGGAAGTAGGGTCAGGATTTCTAGGAGTTTCGTCCTTCTCCAGGTCGATCTGGAGGATGGTTTGTCAGTCAGATTTCGGTGTTATCCTTGTTTTACACAAGTGTCTGACGGATGTGCCAGACGTGTATTCCTTTTTTCAGACCCTGTTTAGTATCAGACCTGTGTGTAAGTCTGTGGCTCCTCTTGGAGTTTTAAGTGGGATAATGTAAATGACTGCGCCTGGATATAGTAACCACGCTCACTAAAAGGGGCCTACCTAACAAAAAGCCCAAGGCAACAGAGGAAGAAAGGTATGGATTAGGAGCGCCAATGGCTTAAGGTTACTTATCAATGGGAGTTTAAACTTATCTTAAAAAGGGGAACTCAGGAAAGATGCAACCAAGTTACAGAAGAATGAAAACAAAGGTTTAATTATGACCAGTATGACCACACATGGCCAGAATATATAAACATATAATAAATATATATATAAAAAGAAAAATAGGAATGGTTAAAACCTACAAAATATATATACAAAATGTCTTGAGAAAGGCCCTGCTAGGGGCTGAAACACGTAGACTGTACATAAGGAGGCTTATATTTTACCCTGGTAAGTCAGTTTTCAATAGACTCATTTATTTTTCACAGGTAGAGCACGCTTAGGCTCACTGTTTCCACGAGGCCCACACCTACAGGCTGGTACTACTATAACTTAGGACACCTTCAAGGATTTCTTCTTTTTCACGGACACTATTCAGGATATTATCCCATATTGCTTCACATTGGCCCTTAGGATTTCTGTACTTTAATATATATTTTTTATTTTTTATTTTTCCTCTACCTTGCCTCAGGAGGGGCTGCTTCATTTTTTTGGGAACCCTTCCCATCACTGATACCCGGGTATTATTTTTATGATTTATGTTTTATTTGTGACTATCTGTCACCATCTACTGTGTCATTATTTTTGCACTCTAATTGAGCACTGTGTAGTCAGGTACATACATTTTGTATATATTTTGTAGGTTTTAACCATTCTTATTTTTTTTATATATATATATTTTCTATATGTTCATATATTCTGCCCATGTGTGGTCATACTGGTCATAATTAAACATTTGTTTTTATTCTTCTGTAACTTGGTTGCATCTTTGCTGAGTTCCCCTTTTTAATTTAAGGTTTAAACTCCCCTTGATAAGTAACCTAAAGCCCTAATCCATACCTTTCTTCCTCTTGGAGTTTTAACCTTGTTTTTAAGGTTTTGCAGCAGGCTCAGTTTTAGCCATAACATTCTATAGATTTTAAATCTTTTCTTGGAATTTTTATTTTTTTCCTATATCTTCTGCTCGGAGAGTTTAGGTACTCTCATCTCAGCCTTGCAGTGTGATTCACTTTATCTTATTTTGGATAAGGCGTTTTTTTTATCCTAAGTGGAAATATTGTTTGGGAATTGTTGTTCCTTCTCTGTGTCCTCGTTTTTATCTCTTGAGGAACTTGTGTGCACAATTTGGAGGTTGTGCCGGCTTTATATTTTTTCTTCTGTTTTTGTTTGTTTTCTCTGTATCAGAAAACTAATGCTATTTCTCTTTTCTTTGGTTGGGAAGTATAATTTGTTTGCTTTTCAGACTGCGGGGCTGCAGTCTCCTGAGAGAGTTATAGCTCATTACATGAGGGCTGTCTCTTATTTTTGGGTTTTCTAAATGAGGCTTCTGTGGAATAGATTTGCATGGCTGCAAATTGGTCTTCCTTGCCTACTTTTTCACAGTTTATAAATGTTATCCTTTTGATCGGCTGAGGCTTCTTTTGGGAAAAAGGTTATTCAAGCGGTGGTGCCTTCTGTTTTGGTCGGCCTGTCTTGTCCCTCCCTATTCATCTGTGTCCTCTAGCTTGGGTATTGGTTCCCAACAGTAATTGATGAAACCGTGGACTCACCGTATATTAGGAAAGAAAAGAAAATTTATGCTTACCTGATAAATTTCTTTCTTTCCAGATACTGTGAGTCCACGGCCCCACCCTTTATTTCAAGACAGTTTGTTTTTGTCTAAACCTCAGGCACCTTGACACCGTGTGTTACTTCTTTTTTTTTCTCCATTTTCCTTCGGTCGAATGACTGGGGGTTGTGGGAAGGGAAGTGAAACTTAACAGTTTAACTGTGGTGCTCTTTGCCTTTGTTGATATTCCCAACAGTAATTGATGAAACCGTGGACTCACCATATCCGGAAAGAAACACATTTATAAGGTAAGCATACATTTTCTTTCTCTGATGTGTTGGATGTTATCATGGGTTATGTCATTACTGATGCCATTGACAATGTCATAGGGGATGTCCATAGTGATGCTATTGATTATGTCAACAATAATGTCATTGTGTGATGTAATCAGTGATGTGATTGATGATGTCATGCAAAGCACCAAGGACGAGGGCAGTTTAGGTTAGGATTTTCCTTACTTTTTAACATTTGATTGAGAAATTAAACTTTTAGCATTAACATAATTTATTTTTTTTGACATTTTCTTGAAAAAAATCGCACACATATGCACCTTTTATTTTACAATTCACAATGATAAAAACATACAAATTATTAACAATTGTGTTTTAAATTATTTTATAAATATATAACAGAGAGAGAGACAGATAAACGAGACAGAGAAAGAGAGACAGGTGCGCACACAGCAAGACGGGTGCACACAATGAGACAGGCGCGCAAACAGAGATACAAGCACGCACACAGCGAGACAAATATTAAAAGCATTTCAACAAATATATAATTTTGGCAAACACTCAGCCAGATTATGAGTTTTGCGTTATGAGCGGCTCGGTAATAACTTGCAAGTTATTTCCACCGCTCACCTATTTTTCCCAAAACCTGCGTTAGCGGGCAATATGGCAGCGTTGAGCTCCATATCGCACACAAATACCAGCGCAGCTTTGAGCTGGTTTTACATGCTCATGCACGATTTCCCCATAGACATCAATGGGAAGAGCCGGCTAAAAAAAAGCCTAACAGCTGCAATAAAGGAGCGTAAAGCTCCGTAACGCAGCCCCATTGATTCCTATGAGGAAAGAAAATTTATGTTTAAGCCTAACAGCCTAACATAAACCCCAAGTCTAAACACCCCTAATCTGCTGCCCCCGACATCACCAACACCTACATTACACTCATTAACCCATAATCTGCTGCCCCCGACATCGCCGCCACCTACCTATACTTATTAACCCTTAATCTTCCGCCCCAATGTCGTCGCCGCCACCTACATTAAACTTATTAACCCCTAATCTGCCGCCCCCAACGTAGCCGCCGCCACTATACTAAAGTTATTAATGTCTAAACCTAAGTCTAACCCTAACACCCCTAACTTCAATATAATTAAAATAATTCTAAATACAAACTACTATTATTACCTAAATAATACTTATTTAACACTAAATACTTACCCGTAAAATAAAACCTAAGCTAGCTACAATATTACTAATAGTTACATTGTAGCTATCTTAGGTTTTATTTTTATTTTACAGGTAAGTTTGTATTTATTTTAACTAGGTAAAATAGTTAGTAAATAGTTATTAACTATTTACTAGCTACCTAGTTAAAATAAATACAAATTTACCTGTAAAATAAAACCTAACCTGTCTTACACTAAAACCTAACATTACACTAAAATAAAATAAATTAAATTAACAAAATACATTTATCTAAATTACAGAAAATAAGAAACACTAAATTACATAAAATAAAAAAGAAATTATCAAATATTTAAACTAATTGCACCTAATCTAATAGCCCTATCAAAATAAAAAATAAAAAAAAATTAAAAAAACCTAGCCTACACTAGGCATTGCCCCAAAGAAATCAGCTCTTTTACCTGTAAAAAAAAAAAAAATACAAACAACCCCCCAACAGTAAAACCCACCAGACACACAACCAAACCCCCCCCCAAAAAAAACTACCTAAAAAACCTAAGCTCCCCATTGCCCTGAAAAGGGCATTTGGATGGGCATTGACCTTAAAAGGGCATTTAGCTCTTTTACGTTGCCCAAAGTACCTAATCTAAAAATAAAACCCACCCAATAAACCCTTAAAAAAACGTAACACTAATCCCTGAAGATCCACTTACAGTTTTTGAAGACCGGACATCCATCCTCAACGAGGCCGGGAGAAGTCTTCATCCAAGTGGCAAGAAGTCCTCAATGAAGCCGGGAGAAGTCTTCATCCAAGTGGCAAGAAGTCGTCCTCCAGGCGGGCAGAAGTCTTCATCCAGATGGCATCTTCTATCTTCATCCTTCCGACGCGGAGTGGCTCTATCTTTAAGACATCCGGCGTGGAGCATCCTCTTCTTTCGATGGTTCTTGAACAATGAAGGTTCCTTTAAATGACGTCATCCAAGATAGCGTCCCTTGAATTCCGATTGGCTGATAGAATTCTATCAGCCAATCGGAATTAAAAGGTAAAAAATCCTATTGTCTGATGCAATCAGCCAATAGGATTGAGCTTTAATCCAATTGGATGATCCAATCAGCCAATAGAATTGAGCATGCATTCTATTGGCTGTTCCAATCAGTTCTTTCATTCTTCAAGAAACATCGAAAGAAGAGGATGCTCCGCGCCAGATGTCTTGAAGATGTAGCCGCTCCACGTCAGACGGATGAAGATAGAAGATGCCGTCTGGATGAAGACTTTTGCCCGCCTGGAAGATGACTTCTTGCCGCTTGGATGAAGACTTCTCCTGGCTTCGTTGAAGACTTCTTGCCATTTAGATGAAAACTTCTCCCGGCTTCGTTGAGGATGGATGTCCGGTCTTCAAAAACTGTAAGTGGATCTTCGGGGGTTAGTGTTAGTTTTTTTTTATGGGTTTATTGGGTGGGTTTTATTTTTAGATTAGGGACTTTGGGCAACGTAAAAAACTAAATGCCCTTTTAAGGGCAATGCCCATCCAAATGCCCTTTCAGTGCAATGGGGAGCTTAGGTTTTTTAGGTAGTTTTTTTTTAGGGGGAGTTGGTTGTGTGGGTGGTGGGTTTTACTGTTGGGGGGTTGTTTGTATTTCTTTTTTACAGGTAAAAGAGCTGATTTCTTTGGGGCAATGCCCCACACAAGGCCCTTTTAAGGGCCATTGGCAGTTTAGTAAAATAAATACAAACTTACCTGTAAAATAAAAATAAAACCTAAGATAGCTACAATGTAACTATTTTATTTTACGGGTAAGTATGTATTTAGCTTTAAATAGGAATAATTTAGGTATTAATTGTAATATTTATTTGTAATTATTTTAATTATGTTAAAGTTAATGGGTGTTAGGGTTAGACTTAGGGTTAGTTTAAGGGGTTAATAACTTTAGTATAGGAGCGGCGACATTGGGGGCAGCAGATTAGGGGTTAATAACAGTAATGTAGGTTGCGGCGATGTTAGGGACAGCAGATTAGGGTTAATAAGTGTATGTAGGTGGCGACGACATTGGGGGCAGCAGATTAGGGGTTAATAAAATGTAACTAGTGTTTACGATGCAGGAGTGTGGCGGTTTAGGGGTTAATATGTTTATTATAGTGGCGGCGATGTCCGGAGCGGCAGATTAGGGGTTAATAATTTCATTTTAGTGTTTGCGATGCGGGAGGGCCTCGGTTTAGGGGTTAATAGGTAGTTTATGGGTGTTAGTGTACTTTGTAGCACTTTAGTTATGAGTTTTATGGTACAGCTTTGTAACGTAAAACAAATAACTAATGACTTTCAGTTTACGGTATGGATCTTGTAGTTATGGGCTGTACCGCTCACTTTTTGGCCGGACAGGCAAACTCGTAATACCGGCGCTATGGAAGTCCCATTGAAAAAGTTCGGTAGTTACGTTGCGTGACGGCCAAAAAAGTGTGCAGTACAGCTATACCTACAAGACTCGTAATAGCAGTGGTAGTGAAAAAGCAGCGTTATGAGGCTTTTTCACTCATAACGCAAAACTCGTAATCTAGCCGACTGTTAACTTTCCCAAAAACATTAAATTATGCTACAGCTTGAAGGGTTAACTAATTAATAAATGGGTGCCTCACTATCTCCCCACTGACCCACACATACAGCACCCTATTTCTACTGACCTGCCAACTTTTGAAAGTATTTCATAGTGTGCATATACTGTATATATATCAAATATTTCAAAAAGTAATTAATCAAATAACTTCATGTTACAGTTTTGTAGTGATTACCAGTCCGGATATAACTGACAAATTTAAGCCAGATATATAATTCCAGGCATATGAAGCCCTAAATAACTTAAACTATAGGAACAATACTTTGTGTCTATTATATATATTTATATAGTACTGCACGCATCTTAGGCCACTATTAAATTTGTTGTTTTAGCAAAGTTTTCATGACCATCCATATTTCATTTTCGGTCTCTTTATTAACATACAAACAGAAAAAACAGGAATAATGTACACACAATATACAAAAAATTAATTTCAGAACAAAATGGCTTCTTCAGGCAAAAGTCAGTATTTAGTGTGACCTCCCGTGGAACTAATCACATCTTGAACTCTTTTGGCGAGACTGTTCAGACGTTTTCTGAAGTAATCTTCTGGTATGTTATGCCAGGCTTCTTTCAGCACTTCCCAGTGTTCTTCTTTAGATTTAAGTTGTATTTTATTTATTTCTCTGTCCAGGTGATCCCATACTGCCTTTATAATATTTAGGCCTGGACAGGTCTTTCACTGCATTAGCAGTGTTCTTAGGATCGTTATCATGCTGAAAAAATAAAATCATTCCTAATCAGGCCCTTTCCAGAAGGAATGGCATGATGAATTAAAACCTGCCTGTATTTTCAGCATTCATGATTCCATCAATTCGGACAATATTGCCAACCCCACTGGCAGAAATGCAGCCCCAAACTAAGACAGACATTCCGCAATGTTTCACTGAAGGCCGCAAGCAGTCATTTTTTCATCTCTTTCCAATTCTTCTTCTTGGACCCAAAAATGTCAAACTTTGATTCGTCACTACATAATACTCTTTTCCACTGATCTTAATTCCAATATTTGTGAGCTTTAGCGTATATTAGCATTTTCATCCTGTTCCCCTTCCAAAAAGTGGTTTCTTTAATTCTACTCTTCCGCAAAGACTATTCCTGATCAAGCTTCTTCAGACTGTAGAAGGGTCAATTTGACATCCTGATGAAGCTGTCAAATGCTGAGCCAGGTTTTTGTTGGACTTCTTCTGGTCTCTCAAAAAAGAAACTCTGAGAAACTTCTCATCAGATTTTGATTTTTTTTTTTTTAATTCTAGTCCTTTCTTTGTCCTTGACGTCTCCTGATTCTTTTAATTTCTTTATAACAGCTTGAATACCACATCTCCAATTTGTTTGCTGATTTCCCTTTAAGAGTGGCCCTGGTGAAACAAAAATATGATTTTATGTGTGTCAAATTCTGTGATCTTTGGCATTTTGAATGGAATGATGTGATTGAAAGTTGGTCTTATTAGCAAGCTTCCAATGAATTCAACTCATACCCCATGTGTATGTAAGTCTCAAGCATGTCTTGCACAAACCTGGTGTAATAGACCTTTTTCACAGCAGTCGTTTTGACATAAAATAGTAGGACAAATACAGGTTCTTGCAATAACATTAACTAGGTTTCCATTTAGGTTTATGAGAGCCAGGTTCCTGCTATTGCTCAAGTGTATTGGGAGGTCCCACTAAATACTTGCCACTTTAGCCTAGAGAAGCTGGGTTTTTTTAGATTTTTTTTCTGTTTTTTTTAATACTGCATACAAATATCCTGTATTTTCTGGTTGTATTCTAATAAAAAAACTGAGAAATAATTATAAATGGTCATTATACCATTGCTAAAACAACAAATCTAATGGTGGCCTAAGACTTTTGCACAGTAATGTGTGTGTGTATATATATAAATATGTATATAGTATCATATATACATATGTTTTAAAACAGAATGTAGATTATAAATTGTTAATTAAGAACAATCCATTTATAGTCCATAAATATGTATTTGTACTGTATGACTTATTAGTAAGATTTTATCTTTATTATTGCCTTTAAATAACTGACATGATCTGCATTTTTTCTGCTTGTTTATTTAATTTGGGGCTGATTGCTAGAAAAACAAACAATAGTATGAAGTTAATCACCAGAGAGCTGCTAAACTAATCTTGTTGTAAAATACAGTACTCTGAAGGTTTTTCACCCAAGAGAAGGCAGTAGGTCTCTATGCCAAAGTGTATAAAGTCTATCTCATGCATACCCAATATGCGAGCATCTTATCTTGTAGTCCTTGTTGTTCTCTCTTGTAACTGTGGTTATAATAACATAACTTTCCTGTTTTACTATGAAAATGACATATATTTGTTTAGAGAATTTGCAGTAATTAAAGGGACACTGAACTTTGCAATTACTTTTATTATGAAATTTACCTCTTGCATTTAGAACAATCTGGGAGTGTTTTGTTGATTCCATTTAAAACCAATCTGTTCATTTAAGTATGTACATATTTTATTTTTTCAATAATTGAGAAACAATTATTATTAAAAATAAAATGTGTAACTATTTTACAATGGCTACATAGCATAGCTGATAAGCTTATGAATAAGTGCTGGCAAATTTTGTGTTCACTTTAACTATGTTTGCATTTATGCTCAAGTCCTTATGATATATAATGAGTCTATACTCTGCATCAAAGTCAGTGCGTAAGCTTTGTCTTTACTTTGTTAACATTTAGATATTTTTCATGTGAGTATAGGTAGGCTCAGGAGTGTGACTGTGACTACAGAATAGCTGTGTTTACAATAATATTTGTAACATTTTCTATACATATATTTGAGGGACATCCACACTCTTGTACCTACCTGGGTATGCAACAATGGATACCAAGTAAAAAAGGTAAAAGTAAATATGTTGAACAATGCAAGCTAAAGAATGACATATTTAAGAATCAATAGTAGGATTATGGTATTCCATAGATTAAAAGGAGGTATGGGATTCTCAGAGCTCATAGATTGATATTTCACCAGGAACACTCAAATCACCTTATGGCAAATAATGACATTGGAGGGGGAGATGACTGCTGTGGTCACCAGTTAGGGATGGTCAGTTTGGGAATGCCAACCTAAAGGATGGACCAGATTAGTTATTATTTTAAAACTGTTAAGCATTGGGTAAATACTCATAAATAAAAAGAGAGAAGCGCTCAACCTTGGAATGAACAATAGCATAATAGCTTGTTCTATGGCTAGTTACCACCCAAGAAGCAGCCTCTTTTTGCTCAACATGTGCCTTTCACAGAGAAGAACTTTCCTGAAGCATATCAGTCTGATCCTGACTTCACAGTACAGTCCAGCACCGAAATACCAGGCAATCCCTCTCTGAACAAAAGAAACAGCAAAACCCCAGACGTACGTTTCGGCCTATTGTGGGCCTCATCAGTGAGGTGCAGCCATATCCCTCTAGGCACACTGAGCAACAGGTCCACGTCTGGATTCCCGCATCACACTTAGGGAGACTTCCCTAAGTGTCATAATTTGCATAATTTAAAAGAGAGAAGCGCTCAACCTGGGAACGAACAATAGCATAATAGCTTGTTATCTGGCTAGTTACCACCCAAAAAGCAGCCTCTTTTTGCTCAACATGTGCCTTTCTCAGAGAAGAACTTTCCTGAAGCATATCAGTCTGATCCTGACTTCACAATACAGTCCAGCCCTGAAATACCAGGCAATACCTCTCTGAATGAGAGAAACAGCAAAACCACAAACGTACGTTTCGGCCTATTGTGGGCCTTGTCAGTGAGGTGCAGCCATATCCCTCTAGGCACACTGAGCAATGGGTCAATGTCTGGATTCCCGCATCACACTTAGGGAGACTTCCCTAAGTGTCATAATTTGCATAAATAAAAAGTGGGTAGATACTATTTGCAAATTTAAGTTGGTACAGTCTTTAGCCACACCCATAAGGGTTCTCCCTGTCAGTTCCAGGTGCAGTAGGAGAAATTGGCAATTAGTGGTCTTTATTTAATTGTTTATGTGTCCTATCCTTAACTAATCTATAGGACAAGTGAAATGTTTGGCAACAGGTTTCAAAGCTCTTGTTCATAGAGACCTACATACTTTATGTTTATTGAGTACATATGTAAAAGGAAATGATCCATTTCTACACTATAGCCATTAGTAAATACACATGTCTTGTAAGGGTACTTACCCTTGCCGGGTCGGGAGTGCTACTCTCCTCCTCAGCATTTCACATGGAGGGACGCCAAGGCCTCTGCTTGTTGGCAGCTGTGGCTGCAGCTCTCTAGGTACCCGCAGCTGCGCGCTGCCTAAATTTAAAGGGGCCATGTCCCAATTATAGGAAATTCCACCTGGAGGACTCAGGTGCCGGAGTTCCTATAAAAACTCACCCAACCCATCACTCTGGGCTGAGTTATTGCCCTTTTAAATTACTCTACTTGCTCCTGAAAACCAAAGGATACTTACCTGGTTCCTTGCTCCTGAGACCAAAGCATATATTACTAATACCTGTGTATGCTCCCTTTGCTCCTGAAAACAAAACATATTTTTCCTGATACCTGTGTATGCTCACCTTGCTCCTGAAAACAAAAACATACTTACGTGATACCTGTGTATGCTCACCTTGCTCCTGAAAACAAAACCATACTTACATGATACCTGTGTATGCTCACCATGCTCCTGAGACCAAAGCATACTTTCCTGATACCTGTGAATGCTCACCTTGCTCCTGGCATACAATGCATACTTACTTTGCTCCTGGAGACCAAGTAGTCAAAGGAAACAATATGTTACCTTGTCAGCAGAAAACAAACTGCAATGAATGTGAATAAAGTAAAATCACTGCTTTATTGTGGCATCCGTTAAAAATAGACAGGGTGTAGCTAGGCTCCGGAAGAACCTGACAGAAAAAAACTGTCCCCCTAGAATACCATTTGCACGACATTTTGCCTCACATGGCCTACCTTTAAATGACACCAGCTTACGCAATATGTTTAGTTTCCAAGCTATTGATGCATTACCCAAACAGATCAAAGGGAGAGAGGAGACAGATTATCAACATTAATAGAATAAAAGTCTTTTGGATTTTCACTTTGTCAACAAGAAATCCTATAGGTATCAATGAAATTTCAGATATCATATATTTTGTAGAATGATGACTAATAATTTCCAATGAGTCTTGTAGCTCAATCCAATTTCTTCTCTCTCTTGGTTTTTTTTTTTTACTGTTTTTTTCCACGTACTCCTCATGTTTTTTTCCCCCTTTTTCCATATGTTCATTTCATCACATCACAACAAACACCTTTTTTGATCATTTTTGGTCTTTTCCTTACTTACACTTTTTCACACTTTTTATAAATCCACATTTGACCTCCACTCTTCTTTACTTTTACTCACCAGACCACACTCTTGTACAAACAACACACTTCCATACTCACCTGGCATCACCACTGTTCCATCCCTATTATGGTAAAAGCCATGCAACCCACAGTTAAACTATATATTTTAAATTTTATTGTAAATTTTCTAGAGCAATGGAACTGACTTGCAAGATCTATATGTGTTAAGTGTAGCTATATAGAATCTGATTTTCACTAAATGTGATACAATATATATATATATATATATATATATGCTTAATTATTTACAGTGTGCAATCAGGTTCTTTTACCTCTGCTTAGGGTCACTACAACATAAATAGAACATTAAGGTATACCTGACTGATGCAATAACTAATCTCTTGAGAGAGTCTGAAGGACGAAACGCGTAGAGAACTTTCATCGCTACCGGACATGCTGACAAGGATCTTCACGGCATCTCCGTTCAAATTTGGTTTAAACGGCTATGGTGAGGGAATATCTTGACAGATCATCTTAAGTCAGCACAGATCGGAGAAATCCACATGGTTTTAACTGTGTGATTCATTCAGTTCACATATTGCCTTTTATTTTGTAAGTGGATATTTGTTACTTTGCGCACTTATGTTTTAATAAATGACCTGCACCTAGTTGGGTTGCACCTGTTTTTTTTCTTTTCCCAGTTTACTTCGATCAAGTGGACCAAGAAAATATCCACTAATACCTCAGGCTGCAACCCGCTCCCTAGTTATCTCACAAAGGCGTTGGAGGAAACCGAGGATCACAGTAGTTTACCTCTGTACTACGGCACTTTAACTTACATCTATTCAAATACACCGGCTTCATTCTCCTACATTGGCCAGCACTGATACCAACATTCTTTGTCTTTCCTTGTATCAAATAAGTGTTGTATACCTTTAAGGAATTTACACGGATGTTTGCTTTTCCATTATTGCTTAGAAAACCTTTTTAATGAAGCAAATGTTGTTTGTGTTTTGTCTCTGATGAAGTGCCTATGGGCAGGAAATGCATTGGACAGTTTTTTCTGTCAGGTTCTACCTGAACCTAGCTACACCCTGTCTATTTTTAACGGATGCCGCAATAAAGCAGTGATTTTACTTTATTTACATTTTTTACAGTTTGTTTGCTGCTGATAAGGTAACATATTGTTTCCTTTGACCATTTGCATATTATATGCAGAGCGCCAACAAAGGAGAGAGTCTTGGCGTGTTTGAAAGCAGCACCATTCAAGGTAACGTACATCTTTACTCACTACCAGCAACTGTTACATTTGTTACGAAGTCTTCAACTGATGTTGCTTAAGTTGCATGACCGATTATGACTATGTATGTGGACAATCACTACTTTAAACCCAGTAGTTATAACAATATAAGGTCCAATGCTTAACACAAAAAAAAAGTTACCTGGATTAAACATTGCCCCATATACATTGTTCTCCTCTAAATACAAGTGTTGTGGATTCAGATACAATTATACTTTCACACAATATTTTCTTATGCTAATGATTTGTATGCAACATTTCAGCAATAAGAGACATACAGTAAACAACACACTTTTTTGTAAAATAAAGTCTGAGAAGCTGCAAACCTTTTTGTTTCTCTCCTGAAAATCAAGGCATACTTACCTGATACTGTGTATGCTCACCTTGCTCCTGAGACCAAGCATACTTACCTTGCACCTATGTATGCTCACTTGGATCCTGAAAGTCAAGCAGAATAAACTGACACTGGTATATGCTCGCCTTGTTCCTGAAGCTGTGCTTGCTGTACTTTTGTGGTACCCTTTAACAGTCTCACCAACAGTACCCACTGGGTATTCTGGGCCTGCTGAGAAATCTGTGTCTACCATACCAGTAATGTCCACACAAATGCTAACAACACTTACTGACCTCCCTAATTCCATGACAAAGATCCCACAGTATCCCACAGCGTGTGTGCAAAGTCAGATGAAAGCACTTAGAAGTTCCCAATGTAAAATGAAGTAAGGGAATCCGTGACACAATGCAGAGTTAAACAGTAATATATAGCAAATGGGGATATCAGAAAACACTCACTTTTCTTTGTGGGCGATATATACTTCCTTCTGGCTCAGCCACAAAACCTGTAATAGGATTACACAAACCTGTGTTTTACTTGTACCGCTGAGTGAATCCTTGGTGTAACTCTGCTGATTATCAAACCACCGCTCACAAATAAACTTGCGAAAGTGAATGCTGGATACAAGATCTTGTCCCAGCGGATGTCAGGTAGCCCAATAGCTGTCCAAAATCAATGTAGTACACAAAAAACGAAGTGCTAGAATGGCTCAAACCGAATTACATCCTTTATTGTGGTTAAAATAAGGTTTACCAACGAGGGCAAAGTACACCATGCATCCAAAAATGGGAATTAAAAGCAGTGAAGAGTAGCACACATCCCCAAACACAGAACGCATTTCGGGTTTCCCCATACTCACAGATAGTTGAGGTGGGTACTCTGACTCTAATTATACTCTGCTAAAAGCATAAAACACCTGGTGCTAATTGATCCCAATACTAAGCATGAAATTACAACAAAAATAAAATAAAAAAGGTATAGTATATATTTCTTAGGTGTTCATGAATTCTAGACCTCACCTCCCTTGTGGTGAGGCCTACATATTGTAATTTACATTTCACACAGGAGATAAGATAAACAATGTAGCGCATACGGCAGTTAATACATTGAGAGGTTTCAAAGAATTTGCCTGTTCTGTAGGATTCAAAGTGGGTGCTAACCAAAATATGTTCACATACCTTGCATCTTGGATTCCCACACTTGAAGGTACCTTTATGTGTCAGCCAACTACTCCCACTGGTTGGTTTGTGGAGGACTGTGGATGATAGAATATTCCCCAAAGTGGCACTTCTTCTGTATGAAAACCTATAGCCTTGATCTACTACCTCCTTAAGCTTAGTGTCAGCCAAGAGAATAGACATGTGCTTCCTCACAATTTTACATATTTCAGGATACTGGTCACTATAACTCGTAACAAAAGTGACTTGCGATTTGTTGTTACTTTTAGTATCAGGTACACCAGTTCTCTCTTTCAAAAGCTCTTGTCTAGGAATACCATCTACTTCTTTACATACTTTAGAAATAGTTCTTGTCTTGTATCCCCTCTGTAGTAGGTCACAGCGTTAATCTCTCACATTCTTCAATGTACTCATCCTCTTTAGAGCAATTTCGCTTCATGTGAATAAATTGCGCTTTTGCAATGGCTCTGGCAGTATTCTTAGTATGACTACTTGAACAGTGTAGGAGGTTATTCTTAGGTTTTCAGTAGGTACGAGTTTCAATTTTATTACTACATATATCAGCAGATAAGGTGATATCTAAATAATTAATGCTAGTATTGTGATACTCCATAGTAAACTGAATACCTACTTCATTGGAATTAAGATAACTCAGAAATGAATAGGCTTCTTCCTGAGTACCACTCCACACCATAATCAGGTCATCAATAAATCTCTTATAGAGAGATATTGATGAACGAAACTGGTTTCTATCCCCAAAGATGTGGGACGCCTCCCACCAACCTATAAACAGGTTAGCATAAGATGGCGCAAATTTTGCGCCCATGGCTGTCCCACACCTCTGGAGATAGAAAGAACCTTCAAATTCAAAATAGTTGTGTTCCAAAAGATAACAAACAATCTCTACAAAAAACTGAACTTGATTTCGATCAAAATTGGTTACTGTGGTTAGAAAATATTTAATGGCCTTTATTCCCCATACATGAGGTATAAAGGAATAAAGTGAGACCACATCAATGGTTATCCAGCTGTGGGTATCCTCCCACCTAAAATCAGAAAGAAGGTTCAAGAGATGTTTAGTATCTCTGAGGTGACTCCAAAGCTGGACAACCATTGGTTGTAGTACACTGTCAACCCATTCTGAAAGGGGTTCTAAGACTGACCCTATTCCAGAAACAATGGGTCTACCTTTGATATCTTCCAATGATTTGTGAACCTTGGGAAACATATGAAAAAACAGTGTTTTTGGGTAAGGAACACATAGAAAATATGCTGTTTTCGTATCTATATAGCCTTTTTCTACGCCATCATCTACAAGAGACTGTGTCTGTCTCTGAATATTATGTGTAGGGTTACCTGATATTTTTATGTAGGTGTTTTTGTCATTCAGCTATATAAGGCTTCTGAAATGTACCCCCCTTGTCCGATTTTCTAATTACAATTTGTTCATTGTTCTTTAGCTCATCTAGGGCTTCTCTTTGAGTTTTAGTAAGATTTTGTTTGTATGGTCCCTGTCGTGAATGTAACAGTGTGAATTCCTTCTCTCTTCCTTCTCTACACTCCTATGGAACATTTCCAGAACATTCCCTCTGTATTGGGTAAAAATTGGATTTGGCAATCAACATTTGCGTCAGAGGTTGGTTGACTGGATTATGTTCCACAGGGGGATCAATAGTATCAGGGGCTGTGAGTTCCTCTAGATCTCTAATAATACATATGTCATCAAAATCAAGTTCAGAGTAATATTGTATACTGCTGTATACTGCTGTTATCTGTAATAGGTATTTCGTTGTCAGGTGTTCTAAAAAAGTGTCTCCTTAATGATTTCTAACGAAGCCATTCAAGTCTATTAAGGTGTTAAATAGATAAAATTTGCAAGATGGTGCAAATCCAAGACCCAAATTTAATACTGAATATTGTACATCGTGAACTCTATACCAGATAGATTAATCACATTTCCCACTATTTCTATCACTCTATCTTGTTGATTGACATATCTCTTTTTGGTTAAATCTTGTTAGCTCATTTGATATTGATTTCTGCCTGTTGAGCCTCTTCCTAATCCCCCCCCCTTCGGGTCTTTCTTGGGGAAGGTAAAAAACCTGTTCCATACTTGAACTGTTTTCTTGATCATCTGGACCACCCCCTATTGCTAGTGATTGTTTAGTGCCCTCTGTTCTATTACTTATATTTGAATATTTCTTAGCATGGTCAATCAAATTTCTTTTATTGTAGCCCCCTCTACTTCTACCTTTTGCTGGCAAGATATTGGCAGATCCCCTACTTTTATTTGTTTGGGAATGCTAATCATAAAAATAGTGGATATAGGAGGCGCTATAGAAGCTGTAGGATATATAGATATATGTATAAGTTAACGGTATCGTTATCACCTTTAAATAATCTGAATAAAACAAAGTGTCAGTTAATATAAGTATAAATACAACATTTAATATAAAAGTCAAATTTAATAAAGTCAGTGCAATGTTCAATAAAATTCAAACTTATCGATACTTAATCAGAATGACAGATAAAAATCAGATGGGCAGATAAAAATACATTCTAATTGCTAGAATGGCTCAAACGAAATTACATCCTTTATTGTGGTTAAAATAAGGTTTACCAACGAGGGCAAAGTACAACATGCATCCAAAAATGGGAATTAAAAGCGGTGAAGAGTAGCACACATCCCCAAACACAGGACGCATTTCGGGTTTCCCCATACTCACAGATAGTTGAGGTGGGTACTCTGACTCTAATTATACTCTGCTAAAAGCATAAAACACCTGGTGCTAATTGATCCCAATACTAAGCCTGAAATTACAACAAAAATAAAATAAAAAGGTATAGTCCTTAGAAACTAAATAGTGCCTATCTATCTATAAAAGCTAATACTAATACAAATTAATTACAATGCTTAACGATATTTACTGGATATAACAGCTACTCTCCTACAGGCTGAAAACTGTGTGGCCCTATAGATAATATATGTATCTGATATTATACTCACAACATACATAATATATACCTGAATTACCTATGAGGCAGATAGTCCTTGGAATATGGAAAGAGGAATCATAGTCTATACTAATGATAATAGTAAATCAAAAGCTTTTGACATATACCAGCAAAGGCTGTGACATATTGTCATACATGGTAGCCCTATTATGCTGGACAACAAATGGGACCCATAAGATGAGTAGATCAATAGTTAACTATAAACCCAAATATGGGAGCCGGCTACAAACTTAATAGGATTCCTAAATTAGTTAACAGAACATAAAACAAAAGTGCAACTCCTAACCTGAATTGAAAGTTCATATAATTAGGTGCATATGTATATACACACAAGTTATCACTCCCAATGGTTCATAATATCATACATTGAATTAAAGCCTCTAGGATATCTTGTCTCAAATTTAAATATCCAGAATGACTCTCTACGGTATAACTCTTTATCTCTGTCCCCTTCTCTCTTGGGGCACTTGACAAGTCCAATTGCGTGCCATCTTAGTGTCTCAACCGATTACCCATGTTTGTGTATGAAATGTGTTGCTAGAGCTGAACATTCTTTATTACAATTTATATTGCTTAAGTGTTCACGAATTCTAGACCTCACCTCCCTTGTGGTGAGGCCTACATATTGCAATTTACATTCCACACAGGAGATAAGATAAACAATGTAGCACATACTGCAGTTAATACATTGAGAGGTTTCAAAGAATTTGCCTGTTCTGTAGGATTCAAAATAGGTGCTAACCAAAATATGTTCACATGCCTTGCTTCTTGGATTCCCACACTTGAAGGTACCTTTATGATGGGGAGGACTGTGGGGGATAGAAAATTCCCCAAAGAGGCACTTCTTCTGTATGAAAACCTATAGCCTTGATCTACTGCCTCCTTAAAGGGCCACTAAGCTTAAAATCTTTCTTTCATGATTCAGATAGAGAATACAAATTTAAGCAACATTACAATTTACTTCTATTATTTATTTTGCTTAATTTTTTATATATCCTTAGTTGAAGAAAAAGCAATGCACATGGTGAGCCAATCACACGAGGCTTCTATGTGCAGCAACCAATCAGCAGCTACTGAGCATATCTGGATATGCTTTTCAGCAAAGAATATCAAGAGAATAAAACAAATTAGATAATTTCTAAGTAAATTAGAAAGATGTTTAAAATTGCATTCTCTTTCTAAATCATGAAAGAAAAAATGTGGGTTTCATGGACCTTTAAGCTTAGTGTCAGCCAAGAGAATAGACATGTGCTTCCTCAAAATTTTACATATTTCAGGATACTGGTCACTATAACTCGTAACAAAAGTGACTTGCGATTTGTTGTTACTTTTAGTATCAGGTACACCAGTTCTCTCTTTCAAAAGCTCTTGTCTAGGAATACCATTTACTTCTTTACGAGCTTTAGAAATAGTTCTTGTCTTGTATCCCCTCTGTAGTAGGTCACAGCTTAATCTCTCACATTCTTCAATGTACTCATCCTCTTTAGAGCAATTTCGCTTCATGCGAATAAATTGCCCTTTTGCAATGGCTCTGGCAGTGACAGCCTTCGTTAAACCAGCTGTACCTGCTGTACCAATCTGGTATCCCATGACAGTCTTACCAATAGTACCAGCTGGGTATTATCTGCCTGCTGAGAAACCTGTGTCTACCATACCAGTGACAGCTTTCTTCAAACCAGTTGTGCCTGCCGTTCCTATCAGGTATTCTGTGACATCTCACCTTTTGCTGCTCAATTTAAACACCACTGTCTATTGGACTTAATCACTGCTAAAAGACTTTAATGATTTGCATAAGACCTTTACTGTGAGCTTCAGCTTGAACTACCAACTGTTCCTTTTACTTATCAAACAGTAAAGCTTTCAAGAAAGACTTTCATTTGTTCTGTCTATCTTTTCCTGCATTCCCCACACCCTCATCCCCTCACATGCCTACTCTTCAATTAATCGGCTAGATTTAGAGTTTTGTCGGTAACGACCCGCGTAGCTAACGCATGCTTTTTTTTCCCCGCACCTTTTAAATACCGCTGGTATTTAGAGTTCACAGAATGGCTGCGTTTTCAGTGCGTTAGGCTCCAAAAAGGGAGCGTAGAGCATAATTTACCGCCACTGCAACTCTCGATATCAGCAGTGCTTACAGACGCGGCCAGCTTAAAAAACGTGCTTGTACACGATTCCCCCATAGGAAACAATGGGGCTGTTTGAGCTGAAAAAAAACATAACACCTGCAAAAAAGCAGCGTTCAGCTCCTAACGCAGCCCCATTGTTTCCTATGGGGAAACACTTCCTAAGTCTGCACCTTACACCCTAACATGTACCCCGAGTCTAAACACCCCTAACCTTACACTTATTAACCCCTAATCTGCCGCCCCCGCTATTGCTGACCCCTGCATATTATTATTAACCCCTAATCTGCCGCTCCGTACACCGCCGCAACCTACGTTATCCCTATGTACCCCTAATCTGCTGCCCCTAACACCGCCGACCCCTATATTATATTTATTAACCCCTAATCTGCCGCCCCCAACGTCGCCTCCACCTACCTACAATAATTAACCCCTAATCTGCCGACCGGATCGCACCGCTACTCTAATAAATGTATTAACCCCTAAAGCTAAGTCTAACCCTAACACTAACACCCCCCTAAGTTAAATATAATTTAAATCTAACGAAATAAATTAACTCTTATTAAATAAATTATTCCTATTTAAAGCTAAATACTTACCTGTAAAATAAATCCTAATATAGCTACAATATAAATTATAATTATATTGTAGCTATTTTAGGATTAATATTTATTTTACAGGCAACTTTGTATTTATTTTAACCAGGTACAATAGCTATTAAATAGTTAATAACTATTTAATAGCTACCTAGTTAAAATAATTACAAAATTACCTGTAAAATAAATCCTAACCTAAGTTACAATTAAACCTAACACTACACTATCAATAAATTAATTAAATAAAATACCTACAATTATCTACAATTAAACCTAACACTACACTATCAATAAATTAATTAAATACAATACCTACAAATAAATACAATGAAATAAACTAACTAAAGTACAAAAAATCAAAAAGAACTAAGTTACAAAAAATAAAAAAATATTTACAAACATTAGAAAAATATTACAACAATTTTAAACTAATTACACATACTCTAAGCCCCCTAATAAAATAACAAAGACCCCCAAAATAAAAAAATGCCCTACCCTATTCTAAAATTAATATAGAAAAGCTCTTATACCTTACCAGCCCTGAAAAGGGCCCTTTGCGGGGCATGTCCCAAAGAATTCAGCTCTTTTGCCTGTAAAAGAAAAACATACAATACCCCCCCAACATTACAACCCACCACCCACATACCCCTAATCTAACCCAAACCCCCCTTAAATAAACCTAACACTAAGCCCCTGAAGATCTCCCTACCTTGTCTTCACCATGTCGGGTTCACCGATCGATCCAGAAGAGCCTCCGATGTCTTGATCCAAGCCCAAGCGGGGGGCTGAAGATGTCCATGATCCGGCTGAAGTCTTCATCCAAGCGGGAGCTGAAGAGGTCCATGATCCGACTGAAGTCTTCTATCAAGCGGCATCTTCAATCTTCTTTCTTCCGGATCCATGTAGTTCATCCCGCCGACGCGGAACATCCATCTTCACCGACGACTTCCCGACGAATGACTGTTCCTTTAAGGGACGTCATCCAAGATGGCGTTCCTCGAATTCCGATTGGCTGATAGGATTCTATCAGCCAATCGGAATTAAGGTAGGAAAATTCTGATTGGCTGATGGAATCAGCCAATCAGATTAAAGTTCAATCCGATTGGCTGATCCGATCAGCCAATCAGATTGAGCTCGCATTCTATTGGCTGATCGGAACAGCCAATAGAATGCGAGCTCAATCTGATTGGCTGATCGGATCAGCCAATCGGATTAAACTTGAATCTGATTGGCTGATTCCATCAGCCAATCAGAATTTTCCTACCTTAATTCCGATTGGCTGATAGAATCTTGGATGACATCCCTTAAAGGAACCGTCATTCGTCGGGAAGTCGTCGGTGAAGATAGATGTTCCGCGTCGGCGGGATGAACTAGATGGATCTGGAAGAAAGAAGATTGAAGATGCCCCTTGATAGAAGACTTCAGTTGGATCATGGACCTCTTCAGCTCCCGCTTGGATGAAGACTTCAGCCGGATCATGGACATCTTCAGCCCCCCGCTTGGGCTTGGATCAAAACATCGGAGGCTCTTCTGGATCGATCGGTGAACCCGGCGTGGTGAAGACAAGGTAGGGAGATCTTCAGGGGCTTAGTGTTAGGTTTATTTAAGGGGGGTTTGGGTTAGATTAGGGGTATGTGGGTGGTGGGTTGTAATGTTGGGGGGGTATTGTATGTTTTTTTTTTACAGGCAAAAGAGCTGAATTCTTTGGGGCATGCCCCGCAAAGGGCCCTTTTCAGGGCTGGTAAGGTAAAAGAGCTTTTCTATTTTAATTTTAGAATAGGGTAGGGCCACTGCCTTGTAACGTTCCTTATAACGGGACATAATCCTTGCAAGCTCATGTTTCCATACGTGCACCATAGACAGAACTTTCACTACAGGCCTCTGACACCTCTGTGGAACTTTCAGTATTGCTTATAGTATATATTGTTTAGCTATACCGCTTGCACATAATGGGGTTGGGCACACATTTGGTACGTGAACCCTTTTGTCTGTTTTTAAATCACAAATAGTAACCGCCACTGTTGATAACTTTTTTGATCTGTGTTTGCAGTATTATTTTACCTTTGTGTCACATTCTACCCTTTTGACTTATTGATTCCTTGCCACATAAGAGACACGTCTCATGCTTGCCATATAAACTATAGTCAATTTGGTACATTCTTATTGGGAATGTTTTGTTCTAATGCATGTTATATACAGGGAGAGGCATTTGATTCCCTTGTGCAGTTATCTGCTGTCCTGTATCATGAAATGTGATCTGTCCCTGGCCTTCAACACTTATCACACCTCCCTGAGCCAATGCTCCATATGAATACTGTGTCTATGTGTTTAACATGTGCTGGTTATCTTTTGTTTTAAATGATATCTTTTGTTTTACATGATATCTTTTGTTCTACATGGTATCTCTTGTTGTATATACTCTCTTTCTCTCACCGTCCCGTTTGGGACTGTATACATAAGCCTTAAAGCTCTGTAATGTGTCTCTTCCCCTTTGATGAATTTTCACATTATCTGTACTCTTTTGTATCTTTTGTATATAGAACAGTCTTGACACAGGTCCCTGCGAGGACTGAAACGTTGACTGAACTTATGAATCAATAAAAGTACTTTTGTGCATATTAAGACCTGTGAGTGCCTCTTCCTTTTGAGAAGTTTCTATATATATATATATATATATATATATATATATATATATATATATTGTGTGGGTGTATATACTCATATAGATATATAGGAATATATATATTATTTTATAATTATGTATATATATATATATATATATATATAATGTGTGGGTGTATATACTCATATAGATATATAGGAATATATATATTATTTTATAATTTTATATATATATATATATATATATATATATATATATTTAAAATGAAAAGAACATTTTCTTCTATGTGAAGAACATTGGAATGTAAAATATGCATAACTACCTTCGTCTTTAGCACTGTAGGTCTAACATGGTGTCAGTTAGCACACAAACAACAAATGTTAGATTTTGTTTTAAAGCACGCTCCAATAAAGTCTATGGGGAGAAGAATATAATACTTGTCTGGTTTTGTTCGCATGCAATTTACTTTCCACTTGTAATTAGTGATGTCGCGAACAGTTCGCCGGAGAACAGTTCCCAGCGATCTTAGCTTGTTCGCCGCAGCGGGCGAACATATGCGATGTTTGATACACCCCCAATTTGTCATCATTGAGTAAACTTTGACCCTGTATCTCACAGTCTGCAGACACATTTCAGCAAATCAGCAGCAGACACTCCCTCCCAGACCCTCGCAGCTCCTGGGCAGCAGCCATTTTAGATTCATTATGATCCTGCATTCTTAGTGAGAGGAGGGATAGTGCTGCTGCTGGTGATTTTATAGGGAAATTGATAGCTAGGCTAGTGTATTCAGTGTCCACTACAGTCCTGAAGGACTCATCTGATCTCTGCTGTAAGGACAGCACCCCAAAAAGCCCTTTTTACGGCTAGAACTTCAGCCCAAAAAGCCCTTTTTAGGGCTAGAACTTCAGTCGTTTTTTTTTTGTTTTTTTTGTAATCTAATTGCATTTGCCTGCCTGTCAGCCTGTGTGTGAGGCTCACAGCATATACTGTGCCTACTTGCTCACTGCCACCACTCATATCTGGTGTAACATTAGTTTAAATTAAAAAAAAAAACTTTTACATCAGTTTGCTAGTGTAATCTAATTTCATTTTCCATCAGGCCTGTGTGTCAGGCCCACAGCATATACTGTGATTAATTGCTCTGTGCCACCACTGATATCTGGTGTAACATTAGGGTAAATTAAAAAAAAAAAAAAAACTTTTACATCAGTTTGCTAGTGTAATCTAATTTCATTTTCCATCAGGCCTGTGTGTCAGGCCCACAGCATATACTGTGCCTATTTGCTCTGTTTTCAACAACTCATCTCTGGTGTAACATTAGTGTAAATTTTTTTTAAAAAACTTTTACATCAGTCTGCTAGTGTAATCTAATTTCAGTTGCCAGGCCAGCCTGCCACTGCCAGCCTCAGTGCCACCACTCATATCTGGTGTAACATTAGTATAAATTAAAAAAAAAACTTTTACATCAGTCTGCTAGTGTTATTTAATTTTAGTTGCCAGGCCAGCCTGCCACTAGTGCCAGCCTGTGTGTAAGGCTCCCAGCATATACTGTGCCTACTTCCATCCTCAGTGCCACCACTCATATCTGTTGTAACATTAGTGTAACTTTAAAAAAAAAAAACTTTTACATCAGTCTGCTAGTGTTATTTAATTTTAGTTGCCAGGCCAGCCTGCCACTAGTGCCAACCTGTGTGTCAGGCTCACAGCATATACTGTGCCTACTTCCATCCTCAGTGCCACCACTCATATCTTTTGTAACATTAGTGTACATTTTTTTTAAAAAAAACTTTTGCATCAGTCTGCAAGTGTTATTTAATTTTAGTTGCCAGGCCAGCCTGCCACTAGTGCCAGCCTGTGTGTCAGGCTCCCAGCATATACTGTGCCTACTTCCATCCTCAGTGCCACCACTCATATCTGGTGTAACATTAGTGTAAATTTACAAAAAAACAACTTTTACATCAGTCTGCTAGTGTTATTTAATTTTAGTTGCCGGGCCAGCCTGCCACTAGTGCCAGCCTGTGTGTCAGGCTCCCAGCATATACTGTGCCTACTTCCAACCTCAGTGCCACCACTCATATCTGTTGTAACATTAGTGTAAATATTTTTTTTTTAAACTTTTACATCAGTCTGCTAGTGTTATTTAATTTTAGTTGCCAGGCCAGCCTGCCACTAGTGCCAGCCTGTGTGTCAGGCTCCCAGCATATACTGTGCCTACTTCCATCCTCAGTGCCACCACTCATATCTGTTGTAACATTAGTGTAACTTTTTAAAAAAAAACTTTTACATCAGTCTTCTAGTGTTATTTAATTTTAGTTGCCAAGCCAGCCTGCCACTAGTGCCAGCCTGTGTGTCAGGCTCCCAGCATGTACTGTGCCTACTTCCATCCTCAGTGCCACCACTCATATCTGTTGTAACATTAGTGTAACTTTTTTTAAAAAAACTTTTACATCAGTCTTCTAGTGTTATTTAATTTTAGTTGCCAAGCCAGCCTGCCACTAGTGCCAGCCTGTGTGTCAGGCTCCCAGCATGTACTGTGCCTACTTCCATCCTCAGTGCCACCACTCATATCTGTTGTAACATCGGTGTAACATTTTTTAAAAAAACTTTTACATCAGTCTTCTAGTATTATTTAATTTTAGTTGCCAGGCCAGCCTGCCACTAGTGCCAGCCTGTGTGTCAGGCTCCCAGCATATACTGTGCCTACTTCCATCCTCAGTGCCACCACTCATATCTGTTGTAACATTAGTGTAAATTTTTTTAAAAAAACCTTTTACATCAGTCTGCTAGTGTTATTTAATTGCAGTTGCCTGCCTGCCAGCGTTTGTGCCAGGCCCACTTTCCAACTATTGCCACCAATCATATTTTTTATAACAGTAGTGTAAATATTTAAAAAAAAACTTTTTTGACTGTGAAACATCAGTCTGTTAGTGTAATCTAATTGAAGTTGCCTGCCTGCCAGCGTGTGTGCCAGGCCCACTTGACAAGTTAGTGGCACCACTCATATTTGTTGTAACAGGAGTGTAAATATTTTAAAAAAAAAACTTTTTTGACTGTGAAACATCAGTTTGCTAGTGCAATCGAATTGCAGTTGCCTGCCTGCCTGCCAGCGTGTGTGCCAGGCCCACTCGCCAACTAGTGCCACCAATCATATTTGTTATAACAGTATTGTAAATATTTAAAAAAAAAACTTTTTTTTACTGTAAAACATCAGTCAGCTAGTGTAATCTAATTGCAGTTGCCTGTCTGCCAGCGTGTGTGCCAGGCCCACTTGTCAACTAGTGCCACCAATCATATTTGTTATAACAGTAGTGTAAATATTTTTTTAAAAATCTTTTTTTTCTGTGAAACATCAGTCTGCTATTGTAATCTAATTGAAGTTGCCTGCTTGCCAGCGTGTTTGCCAGGCCCACTTGCCAAGTTAGTGGCACCACTCATATTTGTTGTAACAGTAGTGTAAATATTTTAAAAAAAAAATTTGTGACTGTGAAACATCAGTCTGCTAGGGCAATCGAATTGCAGTTGCCTGCCTGCCAGCGTGTGTGCCAGGCCCACTTGCCAACTAGTGCCACCAATCATATTTGTTATAACAGTATTGTAAATATTTTAAAAAAAAAAAATTTGACTGTGAAACATCAGTCAGCTAGTGTAATCTAATTGCAGTTGCCTGCCTGCCAGCATGTGTGCCAGGCCCACTTGCCAACTAGTGCCACCAATCATATTTGTTATAACAGTAGTGTAAATATTTAAAAAAAAACTTTTTTGACTGTGAAACATCAGTCTGCTAGTGTAATCTAATTGAAGTTGCCTGCCTGCCTGCCAGCGTGTGTGCCAGGCCCACTTGCCAAGTTAGTGGCACCACTCATATTTGTTATAACAGTAGTGTAAATATTTAAAAAAAAAACTTTTTTGACTGTGAAACATCAGTCAGCTAGTGCAATCTAATTGCAGTTGCCTGCCTGCCAGCGTGTGTGCCAGGCCCACTTGGCAACTAGTGCCTCCAATCATATTTGTTATAACAGTAGTGTAAATATTTAAAAAAAAACTTTTTTGACTGTGAAACATCAGTCTGCTATTGTAATCTAATTGAAGTTGCCTGCCTGCCAGCGTGTGTGCCAGGCCCACTTGCCAAGTTAGTGGCACCACTCATATTTGTTGTAACAGTAGTGTAAATATTTTTAAAAAAAACTTTTTTGGCTGTGAAACATCAGTCTGCTAGTGCAATCGAATTGCAGTTGCCTGCCTGCCAGCGTGTGTGCCAGGCACACTTGCCAACTAGTGCCACCAATCATATTTGTTATAACAGTATTGTAAATATTTTAAAAAAAACTTTTTTGACTGTGAAACATCAGTCAGCTAGTGTAATCTAATTGCAGTTGCCTGCCTGCCAGCGTGTGTGCCAGGCCCACTTGCCAACTAGTGCCACCAATCATATTTGTTATAACAGTAGTGTAAATATTTTAAAAAAAAATTTTTTGACTGTGAAACATCAGTCTGCTAGTGTAATCTAACTGAAGTTGCCTGCCTGCCAGCGTGTGTGCCAGGCCCACTTGCCAAGTAAGTGGCACCACTCATATTTGTTGTAACAGTAGTGTAAATATTTTAAAAAAAACTTTTTGACTGTGAAACATCAGTCAGCTAGTGCAATCTAATTGCAGTTGCCTGCCTGCCAGCGTGTGTGCCAGGCCCACTTGCCAACTAGTGCCACCAATCATATTTGTTATAACAGTAGTGTAAATATTTTAAAAAAAAACTTTTTTGACTGTGAAACATCAGTCTTCTATTGTAATCTAATTGAAGTTGCCTGCCTACCAGCGTGTGTGCCAGGCCCACTTGCCAAGTTAGTGGCACCACTCATATTTGCTGTAACAGTAGTGTAAATATTTAAAAAAAACTTTTTTGACTGTGAAACATCAGTCAGCTAGTGTAATCTAATTGCAGTTGCCTGCCTGCCAGCGTGTGTGCCAGGCCCACTTGCCAACTAGTGCCACCAATCATATTTGTTATAACAGTAGTGTAAATATTTAAAAAAAAAACTTTTTTGACTGTGAAACATCAGTCTGCTAGTGTAATCTAATCGAAGTTGCCTCCCTGCCAGCGTGTGTGCCAGGCCCACTTGCCAAGTTAGTGGCACCACTCATATTTGTTGTAACAGTAGTGTAAATATTTTTAAAAAACTTTTTTGACTGTGAAACATCAGTCAGCTAGTGCAATCTAATTGCAGTTGCATGCCTGCCAGCGTGTGTGCCAGGCCCACTTGCCAACTAGTGCCACCACTCATATTTGTTATAACAGTAGTGTAAATATTTTAAAAAAACTTTTTTGACTGTGAAACATCATTCTGCTATTGTAATCTAATTGAAGTTGCCTGCTTGCCAGCGTGTTTGCCAGGCCCACTTGCCAAGTTAGTGGCACCACTCATATTTGTTGTAACAGTAGTGTAAATATTTTAAAAAAAAACTTTTGTGACTGTGAAACATCAGTCTGCTAGTGCAATCGAATTGCAGTTGCCTGCCTGCCAGCGTGTGTGCCAGGCCCACTTGCCAACTAGTGCCACCAATCATATTTGTTATAACAGTATAGTAAATATTTTTTTAAAAAAAATGTGACTGTGAAACATCAGTCAGCTAGTGTAATCTAATTGCAGTTGCCTGCCTGCCAGCATGTGTGCCAGGCCCACTTGCCAACTAGTGCCACCAATCATATTTGTTATAACAGTAGTGTAAATATTTAAAAAAAAACTTTTTTGACTGTGAAACATCAGTCTGCTAGTGTAATCTAATTGAAGTTGCCTGCTTGCCTGCCAGCGTGTATGCCAGGCCCACTTGCCAAGTTAGTGGCACCACTCATATTTGTTATAACAGTAGTGTAAATATTTTAAAAAAAAACTTTTTTGACTGTGAAACATCAGTCAGCTAGTGCAATCTAATTGCAGTTGCCTGCCTGCCAGCGTGTGTGCCAGGCCCACTTGGCAACTAGTGCCTCCAATCATATTTGTTATAACAGTAGTGTAAATATTTAAAAAAAAACTTTTTTGACTGTGAAACATCAGTCTGCTATTGTAATCTAATTGAAGTTGCCTGCCTGCCAGCGTGTGTGCCAGGCCCACTTGCCAAGTTAGTGGCACCACTCATATTTGTTGTAACAGTGGTGTAAATATTTTTTTTTAAAAATTTTTGACTGTGAAACATCAGTCTGCTGGTGCAATCGAATTGCAGTTGCCTGCCTGCCAGCGTGTGTGCCAGGCCAACTTGCCAACTAGTGCCACCAATCATATTTGTTATAACAGTATTGTAAATATTTTAAAAAAAACTTTTTTGACTGTGAAACATCATTCAGCTAGTGTAATCTAATTGCAGTTGCCTGCCTGCCAGCGTGTCTGCCAGGCCCACTTGCCAACTAGTGCCACCAATCATATTTGTTGTAACAGTAGTGTAAATATTTAAAAAAAAAACTTTTTTGACTGTGAAACATCAGTCTGCTAGTGTAATCTAACTGAAGTTGCCTGCCTGCCAGCGTGTGTGCCAGGCCCACTTGCCAAGTTAGTGGCACCACTCATATTTGTTGTAACAGTAGTGTAAATATTTTTTAAAAAAACTTTTTGGACTGTGAAACATCAGTCTGCTAGTGTAATGTAATTGAAGTTGCCTGCCTGCCAGCGTGTGTGCCAGGCCCACTTGCCAACTAGTGCCACCAATCATATTTGTTATAACAGTATTGTAAATATTTAAAAAAAAACTTTTTTTACTGTAAAACTTCAGTCAGCTAGTGTAATCTAATTGCAGTTGCCTGTCTGCCAGCGTGTGTGCCAGGCCCACGTGTCAACTAGTGCCACCAATCATATTTGTTATAACAGTAGTGTAAATATTTTTTTAAAAAAACTTTTGTGACTGTGAAACATCAGTCTGCTAGGGCAATCGAATTGCAGTTGCCTGCCTGCCAGCGTGTGTGCCAGGCCCACTTGCCAACTAGTGCCACCAATCATATTTGTTATAACAGTATTGTAAATATTTAAAAAAAAAAAATTTGACTGTGAAACATCAGTCAGCTAGTGTAATCTAATTGCAGTTGCCTGCCTGCCAGCATGTGTGCCAGGCCCACTTGCCAACTAGTGCCACCAATCATATTTGTTATAACAGTAGTGTAAATATTTTAAAAAAAACTTTTTTGACTGTGAAACATCAGTCTGCTAGTGTAATCTAATTGAAGTTGCCTGCCTGCCAGCGTGTGTGCCAGGCCCACTTGCCAAGTTAGTGGCACCCCTCATATTTGTCGTAACAGTAGTGTAAATATTTAAAAAAAAAACTTTTTTGGCTGTGAAACTTCAGTCTGCTAGTGCAATCTAATTGCAGTTGCCTGCCTGCCAGCGTGTGTGCCAGGCACACTTGTCAACTAGTGCCACCAATCATATTTGTTATAACAGTATTGTAAATATTTAAAAAAAAACTTTTTTGACTGTGAAACATCAGTCAGCTAGTGTAATCTAATTGCAGTTGCCTGCCTGCCAGCGTGTGTGCCAGGCCCACTTGCCAACTAGTGCCACCAATCATATTTGTTATAACAGTAGTGTAAATATTTAAAAAATAACTTTTTTGACTGTGAAACATCAGTCTGCTAGTGTAATCTAACTGAAGTTGCCTGCCTGCCAGCGTGTGTGCCAGGCCCACTTTTTCAAGTTAGTGGCACCACTCATATTTGTTGTAACAGTAGTGTAAATATTTACAAAAAAAAAATTTTGACTGTGAAACATCAGTCAGCTAGTGTAATCTAATTGCAGTTGCCTGCCTGCCAGCGTGTGTGCCAGGCCCACTTGTCAACTAGTGCCACCAATCATATTTGTTATAACAGTAGTGTAAATATTTAAAAAAAAAACTTTTTTGACTGTGAAACATCAGTCTGCTAGTGTAATCTAACTGAAGTTGCCTGCCTGCCAGCGTGTGTGCCAGGCCCACTTGCCAAGTTAGTGGCACCACTCATATTTGTTGTAACAGTAGTGTAAATATTTAAAAAAAAAAGTTTTTTGACTGTGAAACATCAGTCAGCTAGTGTAATCTAATTGCAGTTGCCTGCTTGCCAGCGTGTTTGCCAGGCCCACTTGCCAAGTTAGTGGCACCACTCATATTTGTTGTAACAGTAGTGTAAATATTTAAAAAAAAAACTTTTGTGACTGTGAAACATCAGTCTGCTAGGGCAATCGAATTGCAGTTGCCTGCCTGCCAGCGTGTGTGCCAGGCCCACTTGCCAACTAGTGCCACCAATCATATTTGTTATAACAGTATAGTAAATATTTTTTTTTAAAAAATTTGACTGTGAAACATCAGTCAGCTAGTGTAATCTAATTGCAGTTGCCTGCCTGCCAGCATGTGTGCCAGGCCCACTTGCCAACTAGTGCCACCAATCATATTTGTTATAACAGTAGTGTAAATATTTTAAAAAAAACTTTTTTGACTGTGAAACATCAGTCTGCTAGTGTAATCTAATTGAAGTTGCCTGCTTGCCTGCCAGCGTGTGTGACAGGCCCACTTGCCAAGTTAGTGGCACCACTCATATTTGTTATAACAGTAGTGTAAATATTTTTTAAAAAAACTTTTTTGACTGTGAAACATCAGTCAGCTAGTGCAATCTAATTGCAGTTGCCTGCCTGCCAGCGTGTGTGCCAGGCCCACTTGCCAAGTTAGTGGCACCACTCATATTTGTTGTAACAGTAGTGTAAATATTTTTTAAAAAAACTTTTTTGGCTGTGAAACATCAGTCTGCTAGTGCAATCGAATTGCAGTTGCCTGCCTGCCAGCGTGTGTGCCAGGCACACTTGCCAACTAGTGCCACCACTCATATTTGTTATAACAGTATTGTAAATATTTAAAAAAAAACTTTTTTGACTGTGAAACATCAGTCAGCTAGTGTAATCTAATTGCAGTTGCCTGCCTGCCAGCGTGTGTGCCAGGCCCACTTGCCAACTAGTGCCACCAATCATATTTGTTATAACAGTAGTGTAAATATTTAAAAAAAAAAACTTTTTTGACTGTGAAACATCAGTCTTCTATTGTAATCTAATTGAAGTTGCCTGCCTACCAGCGTGTGTGCCAGGCCCACTTGCCAAGTTAGTGGCACCACTCATATTTGCTGTAACAGTAGTGTAAATATTTAAAAAAAAACTTTTTTGACTGTGAAACATCAGTCAGCTAGTGTAATCTAATTGCAGTTGCCTGCCTGGCAGCGTGTGTGCCAGGCCCACTTGCCAACTAGTGCCACCAATCATATTTGTTATAACAGTAGTGTAAATATTTTAAAAAAAAACTTTTTTGACTGTGAAACATCAGTCTGCTAGTGTAATCTAATTGAAGTTGCCTCCCTGCCAGCGTGTGTGCCAGGCCCACTTGCCAAGTTAGTGGCACCACTCATATTTGTTGTAACAGTAGTGTAAATATTTTTAAAAAACTTTTTTGACTGTGAAACATCAGTCAGCTAGTGCAATCTAATTGCAGTTGCATGCCTGCCAGCGTGTGTGCCAGGCCCACTTGCCAACTAGTGCCACCAATCATATTTGTTATAACAGTAGTGTAAATATTTAAAAAAAAAACTTTTTTGACTGTGAAACATCAGTCTGCTAGTGTAATCTAATTGAAGTTGCCTCCCTGCCAGCGTGTGTGCCAGGCCCACTTGCCAAGTTAGTGGTACCACTCATATTTGTTGTAACAGTAGTGTAAATATTTTTAAAAAACTTTTTTGACTGTGAAACATCAGTCAGCTAGTGCAATCTAATTGCAGTTGCATGCCTGCCAGCGTGTGTGCCAGGCCCACTTGCCAACTAGTGCCACCACTCATATTTGTTATAACAGTAGTGTAAATATTTTAAAAAAAACTTTTTTGACTGTGAAACATCATTCTGCTATTGTAATCTAATTGAAGTTGCCTGCCTGCCAGCGTGTGTGCCAGGCCCACTTGCCAAGTTAGTGGCACCACTCATATTTGTTGTAACAGTGGTGTAAATATTCTTTGAAAAAATTTTTTGACTGTGAAACATCAGTCTGCTAGTGCAATCGAATTGCAGTTGCCTGCCTGCCAGCGTGTGTGCCAGGCCAACTTGCCAACTAGTGCCACCAATCATATTTGTTATAATAGTATTGTAAATATTTAAAAAAAAACTTTTTTGACTGTGAAACATCATTCAGCTAGTGTAATCTAATTGCAGTTGCCTGCTTGCCAGCGTGTCTGCCAGGCCCACTTGCCAACTAGTGCTACCAATCATATTTGTTGTAACAGTAGTGTAAATATTTAAAAAAAAAACTTTTTTGACTGTGAAACATCAGTCTGCTAGTGTAATCTAACTGAAGTTGCCTGCCTGCCAGCGTGTGTGCCAGGCCCACTTGCCAAGTTAGTGGCACCACTCATATTTGTTGTAACAGTAGTGTAAATATTTTTTAAAAAAACTTTTTGGACTGTGAAACATCAGTCTGCTAGTGTAATCTTATTGCATTTGCCTGCCTACCAGCGTGTGTACCAGGCCCACTTGCCAAGTTAGTGGCACCACTCATATTTGTTGTAACAGTATTGTAAATATTTAAAAAAAAAAAACTTTTTTGACTGCGAAGCATCATTCAGCTAGTGTAATCTAATTGCAGTTGCCTGCCTGCCAGCGTGTGTGCCAGGCCCACTTGCCAACTAGTGGCACCAATCATATTTGTTATAACAGTAGTGTAAATATTTTTTAAAAAAACTTTTTTGACTGTGAAACATCAGTCTGCTAGTGTAATCTAATTGAAGTTGCCTGCCTGCCAGCGTGTGTGCCAGGCCCACTTGCCAACTAGTGCCACCAATCATATTTGTTATAACAGTATTGTAAATATTTAAAAAAAAACTTTTTTTACTGTAAAACTTCAGTCAGCTAGTGTAATCTAATTGCAGTTGCCTGTCTGCCAGCGTGTGTGCCAGGCCCACGTGTCAACTAGTGCCACCAATCATATTTGTTATAACAGTAGTGTAAATATTTTTTAAAAAAAACTTTTGTGACTGTGAAACATCAGTCTGCTAGGGCAATCGAATTGCAGTTGTCTGCCTGCCAGCGTGTGTGCCAGGCCCACTTGCCAACTAGTGCCACCAATCATATTTGTTATAACAGTATTGTAAATATTTAAAAAAAAAAAATTTGACTGTGAAACATCAGTCAGCTAGTGTAATCTAATTGCAGTTGCCTGCCTGCCAGCATGTGTGCCAGGCCCACTTGCCAACTAGTGCCACCAATCATATTTGTTATAACAGTAGTGTAAATATTTAAAAAAAAAACTTTTTTGACTGTGAAACATCAGTCTGCTAGTGTAATCTAATTAAAGTTGCCTGCCTGCCAGCGTGTGTGCCAGGCCCACTTGCCAAGTTAGTGGCACCCCTCATATTTGTTGTAACAGTAGTGTAAATATTTAAAAAAAAAACTTTTTTGGCTGTGAAACTTCAGTCTGCTAGTGCAATCTAATTGCAGTTGCCTGCCTGCCAGCGTGTGTGCCAGGCACACTTGCCAACTAGTGCCACCAATCATATTTGTTATAACAGTATTGTAAATATTTAAAAAAAAACTTTTTTGACTGTGAAACATCAGTCAGCTAGTGTAATCTAATTGCAGTTGCCTGCCTGCCTGCCAGCGTGTGTGCCAGGCCCACTTCCCAACTAGTGCCACCAATCATATTTGTTATAACAGTAGTGTAAATATTTTAAAAATAACTTTTTTGACTGTGAAACATCAGTCTGCTAGTGTAATCTAACTGAAGCTGCCTGCCTGCCAGTGTGTGTGCCAGGCCCACTTTTTCAAGTTAGTGGCACCACTCATATTTGTTGTAACAGTAGTGTAAATATTTTAAAAAAAAACTTTTTTGACTGTGAAACATCAGTCAACTAGTGTAATCTAATTGCAGTTGCCTGCCTGCCAGCGTGTGTGCCAGGCCCACTTGTCAACTAGTGCCACCAATCATATTTGTTATAACAGTAGTGTAAATATTTAAAAAAAAAACTTTTTTGACTGTGAAACATCAGTCTGCTAGTGTAATCTAACTGAAGTTGCCTGCCTGCCAGCGTGTGTGCCAGGCCCACTTTTTCAAGTTAGTGGCACCACTCATATTTGTTGTAACAGTAGTGTAAATATTTAAAAAAAAAAAAATTTGACTGTGAAACATCAGTCAGCTAGTGTAATCTAATTGCAGTTGCCTGCCTGCCAGCGTGTGTGCCAGGCCCACTTGTCAACTAGTGCCACCAATCATATTTGTTATAACAGTAGTGTAAATATTTTAAAAAAAAACTTTTTTGACTGTGAAACATCAGTCTGCTAGTGTAATCTAACTGAAGTTGCCTGCCTGCCAGCGTGTGTGCCAGGCCCACTTGCCAAGTTAGTGGCACCACTCATATTTGTTGTAACAGTAGTGTAAATATTTTAAAAAAAAACTTTTTTGACTGTGAAACATCAGTCAGCTAGTGTAATCTAATTGCAGTTGCCTGCTTGCCAGCGTGTTTGCCAGGCCCACTTGCCAAGTTAGTGGCACCACTCATATTTGTTGTAACAGTAGTGAAAATATTTTAAAAAAAAACTTTTGTGACTGTGAAACATCAGTCTGCTAGGGCAATCGAATTGCAGTTGCCTGCCTGCCAGCGTGTGTGCCAGGCCCACTTGCCAACTAGTGCCACCAATCATATTTGTTATAACAGTATAGTAAATATTTTTTTTAAAAAAATTTGACTGTGAAACATCAGTCAGCTAGTGTAATCTAATTGCAGTTGCCTGCCTGCCAGCATGTGTGCCAGGCCCACTTGCCAACTAGTGCCACCAATCATATTTGTTATAACAGTAGTGTAAATATTTAAAAAAAAACTTTTTTGACTGTGAAACATCAGTCTGCTAGTGTAATCTAATTGAAGTTGCCTGCTTGCCTGCCAGCGTGTGTGACAGGCCCACTTGCCAAGTTAGTGGCACCACTCATATTTGTTATAACAGTAGTGTAAATATTTTTTAAAAAAACTTTTTTGACTGTGAAACATCAGTCAGCTAGTGCAATCTAATTGCAGTTGCCTGCCTGCCAGCGTGTGTGCCAGGCCCACTTGGCAACTAGTGCCTCCAATCATATTTGTTATAACAGTAGTGTAAATATTTAAAAAAAAACTTTTTTGACTGTGAAACATCAGTCTGCTATTGTAATCTAATTGAAGTTGCCTGCCTGCCAGCGTGTGTGCCAGGCCCACTTGCCAAGTTAGTGGCACCACTCATATTTGTTGTAACAGTAGTGTAAATATTTTTAAAAAAAACTTTTTTGGCTGTGAAACATCAGTCTACTAGTGCAATCGAATTGCAGTTGCCTGCCTGCCAGCGTGTGTGCCAGGCACACTTGCCAACTAGTGCCACCAATCATATTTGTTATAACAGTATTGTAAATATTTAAAAAAAAACTTTTTTGACTGTGAAACATCAGTCAGCTAGTGTAATCTAATTGCAGTTGCCTGCCTGCCAGCGTGTGTGCCAGGCCCACTTGCCAACTAGTGCCACCAATCATATTTGTTATAACAGTAGTGTAAATATTTTAAAAAAAAATTTTTTGACTGTGAAACATCAGTCTGCTAGTGTAATCTAACTGAAGTTGCCTGCCTGCCAGCGTGTGTGCCAGGCCCACTTGCCAAGTAAGTGGCACCACTCATATTTGTTGTAACAGTAGTGTAAATATTTGAAAAAAAACTTTTTGACTGTGAAACATCAGTCAGCTAGTGCAATCTAATTGCAGTTGCCTGCCTGCCAGCGTGTGTGCCAGGCCCACTTGCCAACTAGTACCACCAATCATATTTGTTATAACAGTAGTGTAAATATTTAAAAAAAAAACTTTTTTGACTGTGAAACATCAGTCTTCTATTGTAATCTAATTGAAGTTGCCTGCCTACCAGCGTGTGTGCCAGGCCCACTTGCCAAGTTAGTGGCACCACTCATATTTGCTGTAACAGTAGTGTAAATATTTTAAAAAAACTTTTTTGACTGTGAAACATCAGTCAGCTAGTGTAATCTAATTGCAGTTGCCTGCCTGCCAGCGTGTGTGCCAGGCCCACTTGCCAACTAGTGCCACCAATCATATTTGTTATAACAGTAGTGTAAATATTTAAAAAAAAAACTTTTTTGACTGTGAAACATCAGTCTGCTAGTGTAATCTAATCGAAGTTGCCTCCCTGCCAGCGTGTGTGCCAGGCCCACTTGCCAAGTTAGTGGCACCACTCATATTTGTTGTAACAGTAGTGTAAATATTTTTAAAAAACTTTTTTGACTGTGAAACATCAGTCAGCTAGTGCAATCTAATTGCAGTTGCATGCCTGCCAGCGTGTGTGCCAGGCCCACTTGCCAACTAGTGCCACCACTCATATTTGTTATAACAGTAGTGTAAATATTTTTTAAAAAAACTTTTTTGACTGTGAAACATCATTCTGCTATTGTAATCTAATTGAAGTTGCCTGCTTGCCAGCGTGTTTGCCAGGCCCACTTGCCAAGTTAGTGGCACCACTCATATTTGTTGTAACAGTAGTGTAAATATTTTAAAAAAAAACTTTTGTGACTGTGAAACATCAGTCTGCTAGGGCAATCGAATTGCAGTTGCCTGCCTGCCAGCGTGTGTGCCAGGCCCACTTGCCAACTAGTGCCACCAATCATATTTGTTATAACAGTATAGTAAATATTTTTTTTAAAAAAATTTGACTGTGAAACATCAGTCAGCTAGTGTAATCTAATTGCAGTTGCCTGCCTGCCAGCATGTGTGCCAGGCCCACTTGCCAACTAGTGCCACCAATCATATTTGTTATAACAGTCGTGTAAATATTTTAAAAAAAACTTTTTTGACTGTGAAACATCAGTCTGCTAGTGTAATCTAATTGAAGTTGCCTGCTTGCCTTCCAGCGTGTATGCCAGGCCCACTTGCCAAGTTAGTGGCACCACTCATATTTGTTATAACAGTAGTGTAAATATTTTAAAAAAAAACTTTTTTGACTGTGAAACATCAGTCAGCTAGTGCAATCTAATTGCAGTTGCCTGCCTGCCAGCGTGTGTGCCAGGCCCACTTGGCAACTAGTGCCTCCAATCATATTTGTTATAACAGTAGTGTAAATATTTAAAAAAAAAACTTTTTTGACTGTGAAACATCAGTCTGCTATTGTAATCTAATTGAAGTTGCCTGCCTGCCAGCGTGTGTGCCAGGCCCACTTGCCAAGTTAGTGGCACCACTCATATTTGTTGTAACAGTGGTGTAAATATTTTTTTTTAAAAATTTTTGACTGTGAAACATCAGTCTGCTGGTGCAATCGAATTGCAGTTGCCTGCCTGCCAGCGTGTGTGCCAGGCCAACTTGCCAACTAGTGCCACCAATCATATTTGTTATAACAGTATTGTAAATATTTAAAAAAAAACTTTTTTGACTGTGAAACATCATTCAGCTAGTGTAATCTAATTGCAGTTGCCTGCCTGCCAGCGTGTCTGCCAGGCCCACTTGCCAACTAGTGCCACCAATCATATTTGTTGTAACAGTAGTGTAAATATTTAAAAAAAAAACTTTTTTGACTGTGAAACATCAGTCTGCTAGTGTAATCTAACTGAAGTTGCCTGCCTGCCAGCGTGTGTGCCAGGCCCACTTGCCAAGTTAGTGGCACCACTCATATTTGTTGTAACAGTAGTGTAAATATTTTTTAAAAAAACTTTTTGGACTGTGAAACATCAGTCTGCTAGTGTAATGTAATTGAAGTTGCCTGCCTGCCAGCGTGTGTGCCAGGCCCACTTGCCAACTAGTGCCACCAATCATATTTGTTATAACAGTATTGTAAATATTTAAAAAAAAACTTTTTTTACTGTAAAACTTCAGTCAGCTAGTGTAATCTAATTGCAGTTGCCTGTCTGCCAGCGTGTGTGCCAGGCCCACGTGTCAACTAGTGCCACCAATCATATTTGTTATAACAGTAGTGTAAATATTTTTTTAAAAAAACTTTTGTGACTGTGAAACATCAGTCTGCTAGGGCAATCGAATTGCAGTTGCCTGCCTGCCAGCGTGTGTGCCAGGCCCACTTGCCAACTAGTGCCACCAATCATATTTGTTATAACAGTATTGTAAATATTTAAATAAATAAAAAATTTGACTGTGAAACATCAGTCAGCTAGTGTAATCTAATTGCAGTTGCCTGCCTGCCAGCATGTGTGCCAGGCCCACTTGCCAACTAGTGCCACCAATCATATTTGTTATAACAGTAGTGTAAATATTTAAAAAAAAACTTTTTTGACTGTGAAACATCAGTCTGCTAGTGTAATCTAATTGAAGTTGCCTGCCTGCCAGCGTGTGTGCCAGGCCCACTTGCCAAGTTAGTGGCACCCCTCATATTTGTTGTAACAGTAGTGTAAATATTTAAAAAAAAAACTTTTTTGGCTGTGAAACTTCAGTCTGCTAGTGCAATCTAATTGCAGTTGCCTGCCTGCCAGCGTGTGTGCCAGGCACACTTGTCAACTAGTGCCACCAATCATATTTGTTATAACAGTATTGTAAATATTTAAAAAAAAACTTTTTTGACTGTGAAACATCAGTCAGCTAGTGTAATCTAATTGCAGTTGCCTGCCTGCCAGCGTGTGTGCCAGGCCCACTTGCCAACTAGTGCCACCAATCATATTTGTTATAACAGTAGTGTAAATATCTAAAAAATAACTTTTTTGACTGTGAAACATCAGTCTGCTAGTGTAATCTAACTGAAGTTGCCTGCCTGCCAGCGTGTGTGCCAGGCCCACTTTTTCAAGTTAGTGGCACCACTCATATTTGTTGTAACAGTAGTGTAAATATTTAAAAAAAAAAAATTTTGACTGTGAAACATCAGTCAGCTAGTGTAATCTAATTGCAGTTGCCTGCCTGCCAGCGTGTGTGCCAGGCCCACTTGTCAACTAGTGCCACCAATCATATTTGCTATAACAGTAGTGTAAATATTTTAAAAAAAAACTTTTTTGACTGTGAAACATCAGTCTGCTAGTGTAATCTAACTGAAGTTGCCTGCCTGCCAGCGTGTGTGCCAGGCCCACTTGCCAAGTTAGTGGCACCACTCATATTTGTTGTAACAGTAGTGTAAATATTTAAAAAAAAAACTTTTTTGACTGTGAAACATCAGTCAGCTAGTGTAATCTAATTGCAGTTGCCTGCTTGCCAGCGTGTTTGCCAGGCCCACTTGCCAAGTTAGTGGCACCACTCATATTTGTTGTAACAGTAGTGTAAATATTTAAAAAAAAAACTTTTGTGACTGTGAAACATCAGTCTGCTAGGGCAATCGAATTGCAGTTGCCTGCCTGCCAGCGTGTGTGCCAGGCCCACTTGCCAACTAGTGCCACCAATCATATTTGTTATAACAGTATAGTAAATATTTTTTTTAAAAAAATTTGACTGTGAAACATCAGTCAGCTAGTGTAATCTAATTGCAGTTGCCTGCCTGCCAGCATGTGTGCCAGGCCCACTTGCCAACTAGTGCCACCAATCATATTTGTTATAACAGTAGTGTAAATATTTTAAAAAAAACTTTTTTGACTGTGAAACATCAGTCTGCTAGTGTAATCTAATTGAAGTTGCCTGCTTGCCTGCCAGCGTGTGTGACAGGCCCACTTGCCAAGTTAGTGGCACCACTCATATTTGTTATAACAGTAGTGTAAATATTTTTTAAAAAAACTTTTTTGACTGTGAAACATCAGTCAGCTAGTGCAATCTAATTGCAGTTGCCTGCCTGCCAGCGTGTGTGCCAGGGCCACTTGGCAACTAGTGCCTCCAATCATATTTGTTATAACAGTAGTGTAAATATTTAAAAAAAAAACTTTTTTGACTGTGAAACATCAGTCTGCTATTGTAATCTAATTGAAGTTGCCTGCCTGCCAGCGTGTGTGCCAGGCCCACTTGCCAAGTTAGTGGCACCACTCATATTTGTTGTAACAGTAGTGTAAATATTTTTTAAAAAAACTTTTTTGGCTGTGAAACATCAGTCTGCTAGTGCAATCGAATTGCAGTTGCCTGCCTGCCAGCGTGTGTGCCAGGCACACTTGCCAACTAGTGCCACCAATCATATTTGTTATAACAGTATTGTAAATATTTAAAAAAAAACTTTTTTGACTGTGAAACATCAGTCAGCTAGTGTAATCTAATTGCAGTTGCCTGCCTGCCAGCGTGTGTGCCAGGCCCACTTGCCAACTAGTGCCACCAATCATATTTGTTATAACAGTAGTGTAAATATTTTAAAAAAAACTTTTTTGACTGTGAAACATCAGTCTGCTAGTGTAATCTAACTGAAGTTGCCTGCCTGCCAGCGTGTGTGCCAGGCCCACTTGCCAAGTTAGTGGCACCACTCATATTTGTTGTAACAGTAGTGTAAATATTTAAAAAAAAACTTTTTTGACTGTGAAACATCAGTCAGCTAGTGCAATCTAATTGCAGTTGCCTGCCTGCCAGCGTGTGTGCCAGGCCCACTTGCCAACTAGTGCCACCAATCATATTTGTTATAACAGTAGTGTAAATATTTAAAAAAAAAAACTTTTTTGACTGTGAAACATCAGTCTTCTATTGTAATCTAATTGAAGTTGCCTGCCTACCAGCGTGTGTGCCAGGCCCACTTGCCAAGTTAGTGGCACCACTCATATTTGCTGTAACAGTAGTGTAAATATTTAAAAAAAAACTTTTTTGACTGTGAAACATCAGTCAGCTAGTGTAATCTAATTGCAGTTGCCTGCCTGGCAGCGTGTGTGCCAGGCCCACTTGCCAACTAGTGCCACCAATCATATTTGTTATAACAGTAGTGTAAATATTTAAAAAAAAAACTTTTTTGACTGTGAAACATCAGTCTGCTAGTGTAATCTAATTGAAGTTGCCTCCCTGCCAGCGTGTGTGCCAGGCCCACTTGCCAAGTTAGTGGCACCACTCATATTTGTTGTAACAGTAGTGTAAATATTTTTAAAAAACTTTTTTGACTGTGAAACATCAGTCAGCTAGTGCAATCTAATTGCAGTTGCATGCCTGCCAGCGTGTGTGCCAGGCCCACTTGCCAACTAGTGCCACCACTCATATTTGTTATAACAGTAGTGTAAATATTTAAAAAAAAACTTTTTTGACTGTGAAACATCATTCTGCTATTGTAATCTAATTGAAGTTGCCTGCCTGCCAGCGTGTGTGCCAGGCCCACTTGCCAAGTTAGTGGCACCACTCATATTTGTTGTAACAGTGGTGTAAATATTTTTTGAAAAAATTTTTTGACTGTGAAACATCAGTCTGCTAGTGCAATCGAATTGCAGTTGCCTGCCTGCCAGCGTGTGTGCCAGGCCAACTTGCCAACTAGTGCCACCAATCATATTTGTTATAATAGTATTGTAAATATTTTAAAAAAAACTTTTTTGACTGTGAAACATCATTCAGCTAGTGTAATCTAATTGCAGTTGCCTGCTTGCCAGCGTGTCTGCCAGGCCCACTTGCCAACTAGTGCTACCAATCATATTTGTTGTAACAGTAGTGTAAATATTTTAAAAAAAAACTTTTTTGACTGTGAAACATCAGTCTGCTAGTGTAATCTAACTGAAGTTGCCTGCCTGCCAGCGTGTGTGCCAGGCCCACTTGCCAAGTTAGTGGCACCACTCATATTTGTTGTAACAGTAGTGTAAATATTTTTTAAAAAAACTTTTTGGACTGTGAAACATCAGTCTGCTAGTGTAATCTTATTGCATTTGCCTGCCTACCAGCGTGTGTACCAGGCCCACTTGCCAAGTTAGTGGCACCACTCATATTTGTTGTAACAGTATTGTAAATATTTAAAAAAAAAAAACTTTTTTGACTGCGAAGCATCATTCAGCTAGTGTAATCTAATTGCAGTTGCCTGCCTGCCAGCGTGTGTGCCAGGCCCACTTGCCAACTAGTGGCACCAATCATATTTGTTATAACAGTAGTGTAAATATTTTTTAAAAAAACTTTTTTGACTGTGAAACATCAGTCTGCTAGTGTAATCTAATTGAAGTTGCCTGCCTGCCAGCGTGTGTGCCAGGCCCACTTGCCAACTAGTGCCACCAATCATATTTGTTATAACAGTATTGTAAATATTTAAAAAAAAACTTTTTTTACTGTAAAACTTCAGTCAGCTAGTGTAATCTAATTGCAGTTGCCTGTCTGCCAGCGTGTGTGCCAGGCCCACGTGTCAACTAGTGCCACCAATCATATTTGTTATAACAGTAGTGTAAATATTTTTTTAAAAAAACTTTTGTGACTGTGAAACATCAGTCTGCTAGGGCAATCGAATTGCAGTTGCCTGCCTGCCAGCGTGTGTGCCAGGCCCACTTGCCAACTAGTGCCACCAATCATATTTGTTATAACAGTATTGTAAATATTTTTTAAAAAAAAATTTGACTGTGAAACATCAGTCAGCTAGTGTAATCTAATTGCAGTTGCCTGCCTGCCAGCATGTGTGCCAGGCCCACTTGCCAACTAGTGCCACCAATCATATTTGTTATAACAGTAGTGTAAATATTTTAAAAAAAAACTTTTTTGACTGTGAAACATCAGTCTGCTAGTGTAATCTAATTAAAGTTGCCTGCCTGCCAGCGTGTGTGCCAGGCCCACTTGCCAAGTTAGTGGCACCCCTCATATTTGTTGTAACAGTAGTGTAAATATTTAAAAAAAAAACTTTTTTGGCTGTGAAACTTCAGTCTGCTAGTGCAATCTAATTGCAGTTGCCTGCCTGCCAGCGTGTGTGCCAGGCACACTTGCCAACTAGTGCCACCAATCATATTTGTTATAACAGTATTGTAAATATTTTAAAAAAAACTTTTTTGACTGTGAAACATCAGTCAGCTAGTGTAATCTAATTGCAGTTGCCTGCCTGCCTGCCAGCGTGTGTGCCAGGCCCACTTCCCAACTAGTGCCACCAATCATATTTGTTATAACAGTAGTGTAAATATTTAAAAAATAACTTTTTTGACTGTGAAACATCAGTCTGCTAGTGTAATCTAACTGAAGCTGCCTGCCTGCCAGTGTGTGTGCCAGGCCCACTTTTTCAAGTTAGTGGCACCACTCATATTTGTTGTAACAGTAGTGTAAATATTTTAAAAAAAAACTTTTTTGACTGTGAAACATCAGTCAACTAGTGTAATCTAATTGCAGTTGCCTGCCTGCCAGCGTGTGTGCCAGGCCCACTTGTCAACTAGTGCCACCAATCATATTTGTTATAACAGTAGTGTAAATATTTAAAAAAAAAACTTTTTTGACTGTGAAACATCAGTCTGCTAGTGTAATCTAACTGAAGTTGCCTGCCTGCCAGCGTGTGTGCCAGGCCCACTTTTTCAAGTTAGTGGCACCACTCATATTTGTTGTAACAGTAGTGTAAATATTTAAAAAAAAAAAAATTTTGACTGTGAAACATCAGTCAGCTAGTGTAATCTAATTGCAGTTGCCTGCCTGCCAGCGTGTGTGCCAGGCCCACTTGTCAACTAGTGCCACCAATCATATTTGTTATAACAGTAGTGTAAATATTTTAAAAAAAAACTTTTTTGACTGTGAAACATCAGTCTGCTAGTGTAATCTAACTGAAGTTGCCTGCCTGCCAGCGTGTGTGCCAGGCCCACTTGCCAAGTTAGTGGCACCACTCATATTTGTTGTAACAGTAGTGTAAATATTTAAAAAAAAAACTTTTTTGACTGTGAAACATCAGTCAGCTAGTGTAATCTAATTGCAGTTGCCTGCTTGCCAGCGTGTTTGCCAGGCCCACTTGCCAAGTTAGTGGCACCACTCATATTTGTTGTAACAGTAGTGTAAATATTTTAAAAAAAAACTTTTGTGACTGTGAAACATCAGTCTGCTAGGGCAATCGAATTGCAGTTGCCTGCCTGCCAGCGTGTGTGCCAGGCCCACTTGCCAACTAGTGCCACCAATCATATTTGTTATAACAGTATAGTAAATATTTTTTTTAAAAAAAATTTGACTGTGAAACATCAGTCAGCTAGTGTAATCTAATTGCAGTTGCCTGCCTGCCAGCATGTGTGCCAGGCCCACTTGCCAACTAGTGCCACCAATCATATTTGTTATAACAGTAGTGTAAATATTTTAAAAAAAACTTTTTTGACTGTGAAACATCAGTCTGCTAGTGTAATCTAATTGAAGTTGCCTGCTTGCCTGCCAGCGTGTGTGACAGGCCCACTTGCCAAGTTAGTGGCACCACTCATATTTGTTATAACAGTAGTGTAAATATTTTTTAAAAAAACTTTTTTGACTGTGAAACATCAGTCAGCTAGTGCAATCTAATTGCAGTTGCCTGCCTGCCAGTGTGTGTGCCAGGGCCACTTGGCAACTAGTGCCTCCAATCATATTTGTTATAACAGTAGTGTAAATATTTAAAAAAAAAACTTTTTTGACTGTGAAACATCAGTCTGCTATTGTAATCTAATTGAAGTTGCCTGCCTGCCAGCGTGTGTGCCAGGCCCACTTGCCAAGTTAGTGGCACCACTCATATTTGTTGTAACAGTAGTGTAAATATTTTTTTAAAAAACTTTTTTGACTGTGAAACATCAGTCAGCTAGTGCAATCGAATTGCAGTTGCCTGCCTGCCAGCGTGTGTGCCAGGCACACTTGCCAACTAATGCCACCAATCATATTTGTTATAACAGTATTGTAAATATTTTAAAAAAAACTTTTTTGACTGTGAAACATCAGTCAGCTAGTGTAATCTAATTGCAGTTGCCTGCCTGCCAGCGTGTGTGCCAGGCCCACTTGCCAACTAGTGCCACCAATCATATTTGTTATAACAGTAGTGTAAATATTTTAAAAAAAACTTTTTTGACTGTGAAACATCAGTCTGCTAGTGTAATCTAACTGAAGTTGCCTGCCTGCCAGCGTGTGTGCCAGGCCCACTTGCCAAGTTAGTGGCACCACTCATATTTGTTGTAACAGTAGTGTAAATATTTAAAAAAAAACTTTTTTGACTGTGAAACATCAGTCAGCTAGTGCAATCTAATTGCAGTTGCCTGCCTGCCAGCGTGTGTGCCAGGCCCACTTGCCAACTAGTGCCACCAATCATATTTGTTATAACAGTAGTGTAAATATTTAAAAAAAAAAACTTTTTTGACTGTGAAACATCAGTCTTCTATTGTAATCTAATTGAAGTTGCCTGCCTACCAGCGTGTGTGCCAGGCCCACTTGCCAAGTTAGTGGCACCACTCATATTTGCTGTAACAGTAGTGTAAATATTTAAAAAAAAACTTTTTTGACTGTGAAACATCAGTCAGCTAGTGTAATCTAATTGCAGTTGCCTGCCTGGCAGCGTGTGTGCCAGGCCCACTTGCCAACTAGTGCCACCAATCATATTTGTTATAACAGTAGTGTAAATATTTAAAAAAAAAACTTTTTTGACTGTGAAACATCAGTCTGCTAGTGTAATCTAATTGAAGTTGCCTCCCTGCCAGCGTGTGTGCCAGGCCCACTTGCCAAGTTAGTGGCACCACTCATATTTGTTGTAACAGTAGTGTAAATATTTTTAAAAAACTTTTTTGACTGTGAAACATCAGTCAGCTAGTGCAATCTAATTGCAGTTGCATGCCTGCCAGCGTGTGTGCCAGGCCCACTTGCCAACTAGTGCCACCACTCATATTTGTTATAACAGTAGTGTAAATATTTTAAAAAAAACTTTTTTGACTGTGAAACATCATTCTGCTATTGTAATCTAATTGAAGTTGCCTGCCTGCCAGCGTGTGTGCCAGGCCCACTTGCCAAGTTAGTGGCACCACTCATATTTGTTGTAACAGTGGTGTAAATATTTTTTGAAAAAATTTTTTGACTGTGAAACATCAGTCTGCTAGTGCAATCGAATTGCAGTTGCCTGCCTGCCAGCGTGTGTGCCAGGCCAACTTGCCAACTAGTGCCACCAATCATATTTGTTATAATAGTATTGTAAATATTTTAAAAAAAACTTTTTTGACTGTGAAACATCATTCAGCTAGTGTAATCTAATTGCAGTTGCCTGCTTGCCAGCGTGTCTGCCAGGCCCACTTGCCAACTAGTGCTACCAATCATATTTGTTGTAACAGTAGTGTAAATATTTAAAAAAAAAACTTTTTTGACTGTGAAACATCAGTCTGCTAGTGTAATCTAACTGAAGTTGCCTGCCTGCCAGCGTGTGTGCCAGGCCCACTTGCCAAGTTAGTGGCACCACTCATATTTGTTGTAACAGTAGTGTAAATATTTTTTAAAAAAACTTTTTTGACTGTGAAACATCAGTCTGCTAGTGTAATCTTATTGCATTTGCCTGCCTACCAGCGTGTGTACCAGGCCCACTTGCCAAGTTAGTGGCACCACTCATATTTGTTGTAACAGTATTGTAAATATTTAAAAAAAAAAAACTTTTTTGACTGCGAAGCATCATTCAGCTAGTGTAATCTAATTGCAGTTGCCTGCCTGCCAGCGTGTGTGCCAGGCCCACTTGCCAACTAGTGGCACCAATCATATTTGTTATAACAGTAGTGTAAATATTTTTTAAAAAAACTTTTTTGACTGTGAAACATCAGTCTGCTAGTGTAATCTAATTGAAGTTGCCTGCCTGCCAGCGTGTGTGCCAGGCCCACTTGCCAACTAGTGCCACCAATCATATTTGTTATAACAGTATTGTAAATATTTAAAAAAAAACTTTTTTTACTGTAAAACTTCAGTCAGCTAGTGTAATCTAATTGCAGTTGCCTGTCTGCCAGCGTGTGTGCCAGGCCCACGTGTCAACTAGTGCCACCAATCATATTTGTTATAACAGTAGTGTAAATATTTTTTTAAAAAAACTTTTGTGACTGTGAAACATCAGTCTGCTAGGGCAATCGAATTGCAGTTGCCTGCCTGCCAGCGTGTGTGCCAGGCCCACTTGCCAACTAGTGCCACCAATCATATTTGTTATAACAGTATTGTAAATATTTAAAAAAAAAAAATTTGACTGTGAAACATCAGTCAGCTAGTGTAATCTAATTGCAGTTGCCTGCCTGCCAGCATGTGTGCCAGGCCCACTTGCCAACTAGTGCCACCAATCATATTTGTTATAACAGTAGTGTAAATATTTAAAAAAAAAACTTTTTTGACTGTGAAACATCAGTCTGCTAGTGTAATCTAATTGAAGTTGCCTGCCTGCCAGCGTGTGTGCCAGGCCCACTTGCCAAGTTAGTGGCACCCCTCATATTTGTTGTAACAGTAGTGTAAATATTTTTAAAAAAAACTTTTTTGGCTGTGAAACTTCAGTCTGCTAGTGCAATCTAATTGCAGTTGCCTGCCTGCCAGCGTGTGTGCCAGGCACACTTGCCAACTAGTGCCACCAATCATATTTGTTATAACAGTATTGTAAATATTTTAAAAAAAACTTTTTTGACTGTGAAACATCAGTCAGCTAGTGTAATCTAATTGCAGTTGCCTGCCTGCCTGCCAGCGTGTGTGCCAGGCCCACTTCCCAACTAGTGCCACCAATCATATTTGTTATAACAGTAGTGTAAATATTTAAAAAATAACTTTTTTGACTGTGAAACATCAGTCTGCTAGTGTAATCTAACTGAAGCTGCCTGCCTGCCAGTGTGTGTGCCAGGCCCACTTTTTCAAGTTAGTGGCACCACTCATATTTGTTGTAACAGTAGTGTAAATATTTTAAAAAAAAAACTTTTTTGACTGTGAAACATCAGTCAACTAGTGTAATCTAATTGCAGTTGCCTGCCTGCCAGCGTGTGTGCCAGGCCCACTTGTCAACTAGTGCCACCAATCATATTTGTTATAACAGTAGTGTAAATATTTAAAAAAAAAACTTTTTTGACTGTGAAACATCAGTCTGCTAGTGTAATCTAACTGAAGTTGACTGCCTGCCAGCGTGTGTGCCAGGCCAACTTGCCAAGTTAGTGGCACCACTCATATTTGTTGTAACAGTAGTGTAAATATTTTTTAAAAAAACTTTTTTGACTGTGAAACATCAGTCAGCTAGTGTAATCTAATTGCAGTTGCCTGCCTGCCAGCGTGTGTGCCAGGCCCACTTGCCAACTAGTGCCACCAATCATATTTGTTATAACAGTAGTGTAAATATTAAAAAAAAAACTTTTTTGACTGTGAAACATCAGTCTGCTAGTGTAATCTAATTGAAGTTGCCTGCCTGCCAGCGTGTGTGCCAGGCCCACTTGCCAAGTTAGTGGCACCACTCATATTTGTTGTAACAGTAGTGTAAATATTTTTAAAAAACTTTTTTGACTGTGAAACATCAGTCTGCTAGTGCAATCGAATTGCAGTTGCCTGCCTGCCAGCATGCGTGCCAGGCCAACTTGCCAACTAGTGCCACCAATCATATTTGTTATAACAGTATTGTAAATATTTTTTAAAAAAACTTTTTTGACTGTGAAACATCATTCAGCTAGTGTAATCTAATTGCAGTTGCCTGCCTGCCAGCGTGTCTGCCAGGCCCACTTGCCAACTAGTGCCACCAATCATATTTGTTGTAACAGTAGTGTAAATATTTAAAAAAAAAACTTTTTGGACTGTGAAACATCAGTCTGCTAGTGTAATCTTATTGCATTTGCCTGCCTACCAGCGTGTGTGCCAGGCCCACTTGCCAAGTTAGTGGCACCACTCATATTTGTTGTAACAGTATTGTAAATATTTAAAAAAAAACTTTTTTGACTGTGAAGCATCATTCAGCTAGTGTAATCTAATTGCAGTTGCCTGCCTGCCAGCGTGTATGCCAGGCCCACTTGCCAACTAGTGGCACCAATCATATTTGTTATAACAGTAGTGTAAATATTTAAAAAAAAAACTTTTTTGACTGTGAAACATCAGTCTGCTAGTGTAATCTAATTGAAGTTGCCTGCCTGCCAGCGTGTGTGCCAGGCCCACTTGCCAACTAGTGCCACCAATCATATTTGTTGTAACAGTGGTGTAAATATTTAAAAAAAAAACTTTTTGGACAACAGCGATGCCATTTGCAACCTGTGCCAAAAGAAACGGAGTCGTGGGAAGTCCAACACCCACCTAGGTATAACTGCTTTGCGAAGGCACATGGTCTCACATCACAAACGCCGATGAGATGAACACATGAGTAGAAACAGCACACAAACTCAAAGCCGCCATCCTCCTCCTGGTCCAGCATCTTCAGCCACGTCAACCACTGCTGTACTCCTTGCCCCCTCTCAACCATCCGCCACTCAGTCTCTCTTACGTAGCAGTTCCTGGTCATCTGCCCACAGTCAGATGTCTGTCAAGGACATGTTTGTGTGTAAGAAGCCAATTTCCCAAAGTCACCCCCTTGCCCGGCGTCTGACAGCTGGCTTGTCTGAACTCTTAGCCCGCCAGCTTTTACCATACAAGCTGGTGGAGTCTGAGGCGTTAAAAAAATTTGTATCTATTGGGACACCGCCAAAATTTCTTTTCATGAAAGGCAATCCCCAACCTGTACTCGATTGTGCGAAAGGAAGTAATGGCATGTCTGGCACACAGCGTTGGAGCAAGGGTCCATCTGACCACTGATAGCTGGTCTGTAAAGCATGGCCAAGGCAGGTATATCACCTACACTGCGCATTGGGTAAACCTGCTGACGGCTGACAAGCATGGAATGCGTGGCTCTGCAGAGGAGTTGGTGACACCGCCATGACTTGCAGGCAGGCCTGCTGCTACCTCCTCTACTCCTCCTACTCCATCCTCTTCCATAACCTCTTCCTCGACTGAGTCCTCTTCTGCTGCTGCATCTTGCTACACATCAACGGCACCCCCCCAGCTCCCCATGTACTATTCAACATCCCGGATACGGCAGTGTCACGCCGTCTTGGGGTTGACTTGCCTGAAAGCAGAGAGTCACACCGCACCAGCACTCCTGTCCGCCCTGAACGCACAGGTGGATCAGTGGCTGACTCCGCACCAACTGGAGATTGGCAAAGTTGTTTCTGAAAATGGAAGTCATTTGGTGGCGGCATTGAAATTGGGCAAGTTGACACATGTGCCGTGCATGGCACATGTGTGTAATCTGATTGTACAACGCTTCGTGCAAGTACCCAGGCTTACAGGACGTCCTGAAGCAGGCCAGGAAGGTGTGTTGCCATTTCAGGCGTTCCTACACGGCCATGGCGCACTTGTCAGATATCCAGCGGTGAAACAACCTGCCAGTGAGGCGCTTGATTTGCGACAGCCCGACACGTTGGAATTCAACACTCCTAATGTTCGACCACCTGCTACAACAAGAAAAAGCTGTTAACGAGTATTTGTATGACCGGGGTGCTAGGACAGCCTCTGGGGAGCTGGGGATTTTTTTGCCATGTTACTGGACGCTCATGCGCAATGCCTGTAGGCTCATGCATCCTTTTGAGGAGGCGACAAACCTAGTCAGTCGCACCGAAAGCACCATCAGCGACATCATACCATTTGTTTTCTTCCTGGAGTGTGCCCTGCGAATAGTGCTGGATCAGGCCGTAGATGAGCGTGAAGAGGAAGAGTTGTGGTCTCCATCACCACCAGAAACAGCCTTATCAGCATCACTTGCTGGACCAGCAGCAACGCAGGAAGAGGATTGTGAGGAAGAGGAGTCAGAGGAGGAATGTGGCTTTGAGGAGGAGGAGGAGGAGGAGGAGGAGGAGGAAGACCAAGCACAACAGGCATCCCAGGGTGCTCATTGTTGTCACCTATCTGGTACCCGTGGTGTTGTACGTGGCTGGGGGGAAGAAGATACCTTCAGTGAGATCAGTGAGGACGAGGAACGGGACATGATTAGCTCGGCATCCAACCTTGTGCAAATGGGGTCTTTCATGCTGTCGTGCCTGTTGAGGGACCCTCGTATAAAAAAGCTGAAGGAGAACGACCTGTACTGGGTGTCCACGCTACTAGACCCCTGGTATAAGCATAAAGTGACTGAAATGTTACCGAATTCCCGCAAGTCGGAAAAGATGGAGCAGTTCAAAAATAAATTAAAAACTATGCTTTACACAGCGTATAAGGGTGATGTCACAGCACAACGGGAATCTAACAGGGGAAGAGATGAAAGTAATCCTCCTCCTCCCATGACCACGCCGGCAAGGACAGGATGCTTTCCAGATGTCTTGTTGATGGAGGACATGCAGACTTTTTTAACTCCTATGCATCGCCACAGCCCTTCGGGATCCAGCCTCAGAGAATGACTCAACCGACAGGTAGCAGACTACCTCGTATTAACTGCGGATCTCGACACTCTGAGGAGCGATGGACCCCTTGACTACTGGGTGTGCAGGCTTGACCTGTGGCCTGAGCTATCCCAATTTGCAATCGAACTTCTGGCCTGCCCCGCTTTAAGTGTCCTGTCAGAAAGGACCTTCAGTGCAGCAGGAGGTATTGTCACTGAGAAGAGAAGTCGCCTAGGTCAAAAAAGTCTTGATTATCTCACCTTTATTAAAATGAATGAGGGATGGATCCCGAAGGGACTGACATTGTGCGATACATTTGAGTAAAAAAGGCCTGATGAGATGAGCTGCCTTGGGCTACAAATGGTACACACGCTGCTGTATTTTATCTTCGAATGCCGGATGACTTGCGTGACTTATCCGCCAACAACTATGGTTCAAGCCGCAATGTTTTAGGGCACTTTCTAACTGTCAAACAAACATCAATTTTTCTGGCCGCTGCTACAGCAGCGTCTGCAACAATAGCTAATTTTTCAGGCATTTGTACATGCCTAATTTTTCTGGCCTCTGGTGCTGCACTGTGGCTACAAAACCCAAACCAAAAAAAGGCACATAACAGGGATTAAACTGTTAAGAATAGTACTACTTAACACACCACTCATATCTGGTGGCACAGTAGATTGCACGTGCAGTGCCCCAAATTTGAAGTAGGAGGACTTACCAAGCATCTTTTTCCATCTCCCGGTTCTTAAAAATTATCTCCGGGTTCCTAAAAACTATGTCATACCTGTACTCGATTGTGCAAAAGGAAGTCATGGCATATGGGGTCTTTCATGCTGTCGTGCCTGTTGAGGGTCGGGGACCCTCGTATAAAAAGGCTGAAGGAGAACGACCTGTACTGGGTGTCCAAGCATCTTTTTCCATCTCCCGGTTCCTAAAAATTATTTCCGGGTTCCTAAAATCAATGCCATACCTGTACTCGATTGTGCAGAAGTAAGTCATGGCAGATGGGGTCTTTCATGCTGTTGTGCCTGTTTGGGGTCGGGGACCCTCGTATAAAAAGGCTGAAGGAGAATGACCTGTACTGGGTGTCCAAGCATCTTTTTCCATCTCAGGGATGTAGCGGTACTCTAGGTACGCTAGGGGGTCTCCCTTCCTCTGTCCAAACCCAGGGGTGGCCACCGGATAGTGGGACCAGAGATATAACTGCTGAAACCTGGGTCAAGCCAGCGGCTGTATCTCCCCCAGCTGGGCTGGTCTCAGTGGACTCCCAGTCAGGTAGCGTCCTCTCTGCCCTGCAGCTCTTTCTTGGCAGGTATCGTCCACTCTGCCTGTCTGCTTCTAGGCAGCAATAAATCCCCCTGCCAGGCTGCTTCTTGGCAGGAATAGATCCCTATGCCTCCAAATAGTGGGACCAGGGCTATCGTGGCTGAGACCGGGGTCAAGCCAGCAGCTGTATCTCCCCCAGCTGGGCTGGTCTCAGTGGGCTCCCAGGCAGGTAGCGTCCCCTCTGCCTGTCTGCTTCTAGGCAGGAATAGATCCCTCTGCCTCACTGCACACTTCCAGCAAGTAGCGTGCCCCCTGGTTTCTTCTAGGCAGGAATAGATCCCTCTGCCTTGCTGCTCCTTTCAGGCAGGTAACGTCCCCTCTGCCACACTCCTTTCTTCAGGTAGGTATTGATTCCTTTCCCTGCACTGTCTTTAAAATTGGGGCTCACAAGGCCAGCTCTTTACATACAGGCCCACAGACTCTGTAACAGATCTCTCTTGCAGGGAGAGGTGCAGCCAGAATGCAGGGTCAGAACCTCTGCAACTGGTATACCTGAAAGAATCAGACAGGACTACCTGTTCCAGAAAGAACTACTACTATTGCTTTATTTCACTCAGGACTAGCTTTTACAAACACACCAGTAAGCTTATGGTGACACACACTCCTTAAAATCGTATCTATCAAATGTATATTGCATCTATTGATCTATGTAATTCGTATCTAAAAAAAATGTATATTGCATCTATTGATCTATGTAATTCATATCTATCAAATGTATATTGCATCTATTGATCTATGTAATTCGTATCTATTAAATGTATATTGCATCTTTTGATCTATGTAATTCGTATCTTTCAAATGTATATTGCATCTATTGATCTATGTAATTCGTATCTATCAAATGTAAATTGCATCTTGTGATCTATGTAATGTGTATCTATCAAATGTATATTGCATCTATTGATCTATGTAATTCATATCTATCAAATGTATATTGCATCTTTTGATCTATGTAATTCGTATCTATCAAATGTATATTGCATCTATTGATCTATGTAATTTGTATCTATCAAATGTATATTGCATCTATTGATCTATGTAATTTGTATCTATCAAATGTATATTGCATCTTTTGATCTATGTAATTCGTATCTATCAAATGTATATTGCATCTATTGATCTATGTAATTCGTATCTATCAAATGTATATTGCATCTTTTGATCTATGTAATTCGTACCCGGCCACAATTTCTTTGCACAAAAGGCAATCCCGGACCCCATCCTGTACTCGATTGTGCAAAAGGAAGTAACCTTACCATGGGTCACAGACCGCACGTCTTTGTAATTCTCTGTCTGGGAAATTATATATCTATCAAATTATCTATTTATCTATCAAATCTATCTAACTATCAATCGTATCTATCAAATGTATATTGCATCTATTGATCTATGCAATTCGTATCTATCAAATGTATATTGCATCTATTGATCTATGTAATTTGTATCTATCAAATGTATATTGCATCTATTGATCTATGTAATTCGTATCTATCAAGTGTATATTGCATCTATTAATCTATGTAATTCGTATCTATTAAATGTATATTGCATCTTTTGATCTATGTAATTCGTATCTATCAAATGTATATTGCATCTATTGATCTATGTAATTCGTATCTATCAAATGTATATTGCATCTTTTGATCTATGTAATTCGTATCTATCAAGTGTATATTGCATCTATTAATCTATGTAATTCGTATCTATCAAATGTATATTGAATCTTTTGATCTATGTAATTCGTATCTATCAAATGTATATTGCATCTATTGATCTATGTAATTCGTATCTATCAAATGTATATTGCATCTTTTGATCTATGTAATTCGTATCTATCAAGTGTATATTGCATCTATTAATCTATGTAATTCGTATCTATCAAATGTATGTTGAATCTTTTGATCAATGTAATTTGTATCTATCAAATGTATATTGCATCTATTGATGTATGTAATTCGTATCTATCAAATGTATATTGCATCTATTGTTCTATGTAATTCGTATCTATCAAATGTATATTGCATCTATTGATCTATGTAATTTGTATCTATCAAATGTATATTGCATCTATTGATCTATGTAATCTATGTATCTATCTATCAAATCTATCTATCTCGTGGCCGGACTGTTTTGTGACAACCACTTGTGTTTCGGCCAAATTTGAAGTAGGAGGACCGACCAAGCATCTTTTTCCATCTCCCGGTTCCTAAAATCCATGCCATATACACCTCCCCCGATAGGGGGAGTAACAGGTATGAAACTGCTAAGAATAGTACTACTTAACACACCACTCATATCTGGTGGCACAATAGATTGCACGCGCAGTGCCCCAAATTTGAAGCAGGAGGACCGACCAAGCATCTTTTTCCATCTCCCGGTTCCGAAAATCCATGCCATATACACGTCCCCTGGCGCCGCAACTGCCTCTGGGAACCTTACCATGGGTCCAAGACCGCACGTCTTGTAATTCTCTGTCTGGGAAATTATCTATCTATCAAATATATCTATTTATCTATCAAATCTATCTAACTATCAATCGTATCTATCAAATATATATTGCATCTATTGATCTATGTAATTCGTATATATCAAATGTATATTGCATCTATTGAACTATGTAAATCGTATCTATCAAATGTATATTGCATCTATTGATCTATGTAATTCGTATCTATCAAATGTATATTGCATCTATTGATCTATGTAATTCGTATCTATCAAATGTATATTGCATCTATTGATCTATGTTATTCGTATCTATCAAATATATATTGCATCTATTGATCGATGTAATTCGTATCTATCAAATGTATATTGCATCTATTGATCTATGTAATTCATATCTATCAAATGTATATTGCATCTATTGATCTATGTAATTTGTTTCTATCATATGTATATTGCATCAATTGATCTATGTAATCTATGTATCTATCTATCAAATCTATCTATCTCGTGGTTGTGCAAATGGACTATTTGCGGTTGTTTGCGGTGCGTTACACGGGGAGTTTGGTCTGTCACTGTCAAGTGGGCGTAACCCTTACACTACCTGATCGATACAACATCATACCTGATGTTTTAAAACACATTATTCCAAACAATTTAGGAATGTTTGGTGATTTAGGCCCTTTATGGCTTAAAACCAGACTCTGCATCAACTATGTAATTTTCCGTGGGAGTTTTGCCATGGATCCCCCTCCGGCATGCCACAGTCCAGGTGTTAGTCCCCTTGAAACAACTTTTCCATTACTATTGTGGCCAGAAAGAGTCCCTGTGGGTTTTAAAGTTTGCATGCCTGCAATGGCGGTTCGCCCGGTTCGCCGGTTCACGAACAGTTGCAGAAGTTTGAGTCCGCCGTTCGCGAACCAAAATTTTTAGGTTCGCGACATCACTACTTGTAATGCATGCGCTAACCCACCCATGTTAAAGGTCTACTTCCAGCGGTGTTTGCGCACAAGCTAAATAGATATCCCCTTGTAATCTAGCCCAGCATATTTACAAACTAATTGACCTGTTTTTCATAAAGATATTTCACATATTTATCAGAATAAAAATGAGAAAGTTTGTATTAAAGGATAGTCTAGACAAAATACAATTTTCATGATTTAGATAGAGCAGGTGATCCTAAGCAACTTTCTAATTTACTACTATTATCAATTTTTCTTCATTCTCTTGGTATCCTTATTTGAATAAGCAAGAATGTAAGCATTGGAGCTGGCCCATTTTTGGGTTCAGCACCTGGGTAGCACTTTCTGATTGGTGTCTAAATGTAGCGACCAATCAGCATGCGCTACCCAGGTTCTAAACCAAAAATGGGCTGGCTCCTAAGCGTACATTCAAATAAAGATACCAAGAGAATGAAGAAAAATTGATAATAAGAGTAAATTAGAAAGTTGCTTAAAATTGCCTGCTCTATCTGAATAATGAAAGTTTCATTTTGATTAGGCTATCCCTTTAAGGGATATCATTTTAACCATGAATTAATTAATAGAGGCACCTGACATATGTTTAATGAAGAGTGCTTCCAACATTTAAAAGGACATGAAAGCCAAAAATAAATGGAGCAAGCGATTTTAACATTTCAATTTACTTCTATTATGAAATGTACTTTGTTCTCTTGCGCCTAGATTTAGAGTTCTGCGGCCAAAGGGGTGCGTTAGCTACGCATGCTTTTTTCTGGCCGCACCTTTTAAATACCGCTGGTATTTAGAGTTCACAGAATTCAGTTAGGCTCCAAAAAAGGAGTGTAGAGCATATTTACCGCAACTTCAACTCTCGATACCAGCGGTGCTTACGGACGCGGCCAGCTTAAAAAACGTGCTCGTGCACGATTCCCCCATAGAAAACAATGGGGCTGTTTGAGCTGAAAAAAAACCTAACACCTGCAAAAAAGCCGCGTTCAGCTCCTAACGCAGCCCCATTGTTTTCTATGTGGAAACACTTCCTACGTCTGCACCTAACACTCTAACATGTACCCCGAGTCTAAACACCCCTAACCTTAACTTATTAACCCCTAATCTGCCGCCCCCACTATCGCTGACCCCTGCATATTATTTTTAACCACTAATCTGCCGCTCCGTACACTCCCGCCACCTACATTATCCCTATGTACCCCTAATCTGCTGCCCTAACATTGCCGACCCCTATATTATATTTATTAACCCCTAATCTGCCGCCCCCAACGTAGCCTCCACCTAACTACACTTATTAACCCCTAATCTGCCGACCGGACCTGAGCGCTACTATAATAAATGTATTAACCCCTAATCCGCCTCACTCCCGCCTCAATAACCCTATAATAAATAGTATTAACCCCTAATCTGCCCTCCCTAACATTGCCGACACCTAACTTCAAGTATTAACCCCTAATCTGCCGACAGGAGCTCACCGCTACTCTAATAAATTTATTAACCCCTAAAGCTAAGTCTAACTTTAACCCTAACACCCCCTAAATTAAATATAATTTAAATCTAACGAAATAAATTAACTCTTATTAAATAAATTATTCCTATTTAAAGCTAAATACTTACCTGTAAAATAAACCCTAATATAGCTACAATATAAATTATAATTATATTATAGCTATTTTAGAATTTATATTTATTTTACAGGTAACTTTGTATTTATTTTAACCAGGTACAATAGCTATTAAATAGTTAAGAACTATTTAATAGCTAAAATAGTTAAAATAATTACAAAATTACCTGTAAAATAAATCCTAACCTAAGTTACAATTAAACCTAACACTACACTATCAATAAATAAATTAAATAAAATACCTACAATTACCTACAATTAAACCTAACACTACACTATCAATACATTAATTAAATACAATACCTACAAATAACTACAATTAAATAAACTAACTAAAGTACAAAAAATAAAAAAGAACTAAGTTACAAAAAATAAAAAAATATATACAATATTTACAAACATTAGAAAAATATTACAACAATTTTAAACTAATTACACCTACTCTAAGCCCCCTAATGAAATTACAAAGCCCCCCAAAATAAAAAAATGCCCTACCCTATTCTAAATTACAGAAGCTCAAAGCTCTTTTACCTTACCAGCCCTGAACAGGGCCCTTTGCGGGGCTTGCCCCAAGAAATTCAGCTCTTTTGCCTGTAAAAAAACACATACAATACCCCCCCCCCCCAACATTACAACCCACCACCCACATACCCCTAATCTAACCCAAACCCCCCTTAAATAAACCTAACACTAAGCCCCTGAAGATCTTCCTACCTTATCTTCACCTCACCGGGTATCACCGATCGGTCCTGGCTCCAAAATCTTCATCCAACCCAAGCGGGGGCTGGCGATCCATAATCCTGTGGCTGAAGAGATCCAGAAGAGGCTCCAAAGTCTTCATCCTATCCGGGAAGAAGAGGCGATCCAGACCGGCAACCATCTTGATCCAAGCGGCATCTTCTATCTTCATCCGATGAGGAACGGCTCCATCGTGAAGACCTCCAGCGCAGATCAATCTTCTTCCGACGACGTCCAACTGAAGAATGACGGTTCCTTTAAGGGACGTCATCCAAAATCGCGTCCCTCGAATTCCGATTGGCTGATAGGATTCTATCAGCCAATCGGAATTAAGGTAGGAAAATTCTGATTGGCTGATGGAATCAGCCAATCAGAATCAAGTTCAATCCGATTGGCTGATCCGATGTTGTAATATTTTTCTAATGTTTGTAAATATTTTTTTATTTTTTGTAACTTAGTTCTTTTTTATTTTTTGTACTTTAGTTAGTTTATTTCATTGTATTTATTTGTAGGTATTGTATTTAATTAATTTATTGATAGTGTAGGGTTTAATTGTAGGTAATTGTAGGTATTTAATTTAATTTATTTATTGATAGTGTAGTGTTAGGTTTAATTGTAACTTAGGTTAGGATTTATTTTACAGGTAATTTTGTAATTATTTTAACTATTTTAGCTATTAAATAGTTCTTAACTATTTAATAGCTATTGTACCTGGTTAAAATAAATACAAAGTTACCTGTAAAATAAATATAAATCCTAAAATAGCTATAATATAATTATAATTTATAATGTAGCTATATTAGGGTTTATTTTACAGGTAAGTATTTAGCTTTAAATAGGAATAATTTATTTAATAAGAGTTCATTTATTTCGTTAGATTTAAATTATATTTAATTTAGGGGGGTGTATGGGTTAGGGTTAGACTTAGCTTTAGGGGTTAATCCATTTATTACAGTAGTGGCGAGATTCGGTCGGCAGATTAGGGGTTAATAATTGAAGTTAGGTGTCGGCGATGTTAGGGAGGGCAGATTAGGGGTTAATACTATTTATTATAGGGTTATTGAGGCGGGAGTGAGGCGGATTAGGGGTTAATAACTTTATTATAGTAGCGGTGCGGTCCGCTCGGCAGATTAGGGGTTAATAAGTGTAGGCAGGTGGAGGCGACGTTGAGGGGGGCAGATTAGGGGTTAATAAATATAATATAGGGGTTGGCGGTGTTAGGGGCAGCAGATTAGGGGTACATAAGGATAACGTAGGTAGCGGCGCTTTGCGGTCGGCAGATTAGGGGTTAATTATTGTAGGTAGCTGGCGGCGACGTTGTGGGGGGCAGGTTAGGGGTTAATAAATATAATATAGGGGTCGGCGGTGTTAGGGGCAGCAGATTAGGGGTACATAAGTATAACGTAGGTGGCGGTCGGCAGATTAGGGGTTAAAAAAATTTAATAGAGTGGTGGCGATGTGGGGGGACCTCGGTTTAGGGGTACATAGGTAGTTTATGGGTGTTAGTGTACTTTAGAGCACAGTAGTTAAGAGCTTTATAAACCGGCGTTAGCCCAGAAAGCTCTTAACTACTGACTTTTTTCTGCGGCTGGAGTTTTGTCGTTAGATTTCTAACGCTCACTTCAGCCAAGACTCTAAATACCGGCGTTAGAAAGATCCCATTGAAAAGATAGGATACGCAATTGACGTAAGGGGATCTGCGGTATGGAAAAGTCGTGGCTGAAAAGTGAGCGTTAGACCCTTTAATGACTGACTCCAAATACCAGAGGGCGGTAAAAACCAGCGTTAGGAGCCTCTAACGCTGGTTTTGACGGCTACCACCCAACTCTAAATCTAGGCCTTGGTAAACTTTTTTGTAAGGCATACTTAGGCAGGCTCAGGAGCAGCAATGCACTACTGGTAGATAGCTGGTGATTGGTGGCTACATACATATGACTTTAGTCATTGGCTCTACAAATGTATTAAAGGGACAGTATACACTCATTTTCATATAACTGCATGTAATAGACACTGCTATAAAGAATAAGATGCAGATACTGATATCAAAATCCAGTATAAAATTGTTTAAAAACTTACGGCTAGATTACGAGTTTTGTGTTATGAGGGGTGCGGTGCTAACTTGTATGTTATTGTCACCGCTCACTTCCCTACAGCGCTGGTATTACAGGTTTACAAAAACGCGGTGTTATCAGGCAAAAAGTGAGCGTAGAGCAAACCATACCACACTCCAATACCAGCGCTGCTGAAAGCTGCAGTGAGCTGGTTTTACGTGTTTGTGCACGATTTCCCCATAGACATCAATGGGGAGAGCCGGCTGAAAAAAAGTCTAACACCTGCAAAAAAGCAGCGTAAAGCTCCGTAACGCAGCCCCATTGATTTCTATGGGGAAACTAAATTTATGTTTACACCTAACACCCTAACATGAACCCCGTGTCTAAACACCCCTAATCTTACACTTATTAACCCCTAATCGGCAGCCCTCGACATAGCCAACACCTACATTATATTTATTAACCCCTAATCTGCCGCTCCGGACATCGTTGCCACTATAATAAACATATTAACCCCTAAACACCGCCGCACTCCTGCGCCACAAACACTAGTTAAATATTATTAAGCCCTAATTTGCTGCCCCTAATGTCGCTGCCACTATACTAAATTTATTAACCCTTAAACCTAAGTCTAACCCTAACACCCCCTAACTTAAATATAATTAAAATAAAACCTACTATCATTACCTAAATAATTCCTATTTAAAACTAAATACCTATAAAATAAACCCTAAGCTAGCTACAATATAACTAATAGTTACATTGTAGCTAGCTTAGGGTTTATTTTTTATTTTACAGGCAACTTTGTATTTATTTTAACTAGGTACAATAGTTATTAAATAGTTATTAACTATTTACTAACTACCTACCTAAAATAAATACAAATTTACCAGTTAAATAAAACTTAACCTGTCTTACACTAACATCTAACCTTACACTACAATTAAATAAATTACATAAATTAAATACAATTACCTAAATTACAAAAAAACCAAACACTAAATCACACAAAATAAAAAAAAGAAATTATCAGATATTTAAACTAATTACACCTAATCTAATCGCACTATCAAAATAAAAAAGCCCCCCAAAATAAACCCCCCCTAGCCTAAACTAAACTACCAATAGCCCTTAAAATGACCTTTTGCGGGGCATTGCCCCAAAGAAATCAGCTCTTTTACCTGTAAAAAAAAATACAAACAACCCCCCAGCAGTAAAACCCACCACTCACACGACCAACCCCCCAAATAAAATCATAACTAAAAAAAACTAAGCTCCCCATTGCCCTGAAAATTTGGATGGGCATTGCCCTTAAAAGGGCATTTAGCTTTTTTCAAGTGCCCAAACCGTAATCTAAAAATAAAACCCACCCAATAAACCCTTAAAAAAACCTAACACTAACCCCCGAAGATCCACTTACAGTTTTGAAGACCGGACATCCATCTTCAACGAAGCCGGGAGAAGTCTTCATCCAAGTGGCAAAAAGTCCTCAACGAAGCCGGGAGAAGTCTTCATCCAAGCCGGCAGAAGTGGTCCTCCAGACGGGCAGAAGTCTTTATCCAGACGGCATCTTCTATCTTCATCCATCCGGTGCGGAGCGGGTCCATCTTCAAGACATCTGGCACGGAGCATCCTCTTCAATCGAAGTCTTCTTCCAGAATGAAGGTTCATTTAAGTGACGTCATCCAAGATGGCGTCCCTTGAATTCCGATTGGCTGATAGAATTCTATCAGCCTATCGGAATTAAAGGTGAAAAAATCCTATTGGCTGATGCAATCAGCCAATAGGATTGAGCTTCATTCCTATTGGCTGATCCAATCAGCCAATAGGATTGAGCTTGCATTTTATTGGCTGATTGGAACATTTAGGTAATGATAGTAAGTTTTATTTAGATTTATTTTACTTATATTTAAGTTAGGGGGTGTTAGGGTTAGGGTTAGACTTAGGTTTAGGGGTTAATAACTTTAGTATAGTGGCGGACGGCAGATTAGGGGTTAATAACTGTAATGTAGGTTGCGGTGATGTTAGGGACAGCAGATTAGGGGTTAATAATATTTAACTAGTATTTGCGAGGCGGGAGTGCGGCGGTTTAGGGGTTAATATGTTTATTCTAGTGGCGGCGATGCCCGGAGCGGCAGATTAGGGGTTAATAAATTTATTTTAGTGTTTGCGATGCGGGAGGGCCTCGGTTTAGGGGTTAATAGGTAGTTTATGGGTGTTAGTGTACTTTTTAGCACTTTAGTTATGAGTTTTATGCTACAGCTTTATAGCGCAAAACTCATAACTACTGACTTCAGTTTACGGTATCGATCCATGGCGGTATAGGCTGTACCGCTCACTTTTTGGCCTCCCAGGCAGACTCATAATACCGGCGCAAAGGAAGTCCCATTGAAAAATAACTTTTTGAAAGCTCCGTTAATTATGTTGCGTTAAGGCCAGAAAAGTGTGCAGTGCCCCTAAACCTACAAGACTTGTAATACCAGCGGTAGTGAAAAAGCAGCGTTATGATCCTTAACGCTGCTTTTTCACTCATACCGCAAAACTCATAATATAGCCGTTACTTAGTTAGTCTCAGTTTAGCTCTGTTGAAAAGGTAGTTGGAAAGCCCACTGCAAGTGGGAAATAAGACACTCCCCCCCTCACTTCTTTTGCATATGAAAAGACCCTTTACACAAACAGAAGCAAGTTGGAGAAGATAGCTGACGGTATTCTCATAAAACTTTGGGGCTTGGTTAGGAGTCTGAAAATTAGAGTAATGTAATTTAAAAATAAGCAAAACTAACTATTTTAGAAAAAACAACTTTATGGGGTAGATAAATTTTGGGGGGCGCAATAAATAACCTGCCATTACAAGTGGATCGCATTAGAAATGAACGTTTATAAAATTAAGCAGAGATCAAATCTCTGGTTAATTTTATAAATGTGCCACAAATGCCCCCAAAATACACTCACCTAGATTAAGAGTTTTGCGCTAAACAGGGTGCGAAACGAACGCAACAAACCCTCCATAGAGCTGCCATTACGAGTTTCTGAAAAGCCTCCTTGTGTGTGCGATATGGTAGCGTTAAGCTCCATACCGCACAAAATCCAGGGGCTGCTTTGACGTGCGCTTTCCCCCATAGACATCAATGGGGAGAGAGTGTTAGAAAAAAAACTAACACCTGAAGTGCGGAATGAAAATTCTCTGTAACGCAACCCCATTGATGTCTATGGGGAAGAAAAAGTTACATTTAAATCTAACACCATAACATAAATCCCAAGTCTAAACACCCCTAATCTGCTGCTCCCCGACATCACCACCACTACTAATAAAGCACTACTAATAAAGCTATTAACCCCTAAAACTCTGGCCTCCCACATCTCCGCCACTAAATAAGCCTATTAACCCCTAAACATGCGGCTGCCTACATCACAAAACACTAAATTAAACTACTAACCCCTAAACCTAACACCCCCCTAACTTTAAATTAAAATTACAATATAACTCTATTTAAATAAATAAAAACTTACCTGTGAAATAAAAATAAACCTTCCATTAAACTGTAAATTAACCTAACATAACTAATCTAATAAAATAAAAAATACTACCAATTAAAAAATCTAAATTACAAATTTTAAAAAAAATAACACTAAGAAAAAAAACTTAAAAATCTAAACAACTAAAAAAAAAAGCAAATCCTACGAAAAATTTTAAAAAATCTAAGTTTACCAAAAATAATTAACACTAAAATCATGAAAAATAAAAAACACTAAGATTACAAAAAAACAACAACGAATTTATCAAAAATAAAAACAATTACACCTAATCTAATAGCCCTATACAAATAAAAAAGCCCCCTCAAAATAAAAACATCCCCTAGCCTACAATAAACTACCAATAGCCCTTAGAAGGGCATTTTGTAGGTCATTACCCTAGAGAAATCAGCTCTTTTACCTGTAAAAAATGACAAAGTCCCCCCAACAGTAAAACCCACCACCCAACCAACCCCCCAAAATAAAAAACCTAACTCTAAAAAAAACCTAAGCTACCCATTTATATGGACATTGCCCTTAAAAGGGCATTTAGCTCTTTTTCGAAGCCCAAAGCCCTAATCTAAAAAAAAAACACCCAAAAAATAAAAAAAAAATAACACTAACCCCAGAAGATCTACTCACGGTTTCTGAAGTCCAGACATCCATCTACATCCATGTCTTTATCCATCCCGGGGGCGTCTTCTATCTTCATCCCGGCAGCGTGGAGCAAAGCCATCCTGAAAGCCTAAGACATCCTGCGTGGAGCGTCCTCTTCATACGGTCGCCGCAGTACACTGAAGTTGAATGCAAGGTAGCCATTTCAAAGTGCGTAGATTGCATTCCCATTGACTGATTTGATTCTTCAAATTCAAATCAGCCAATAGGATGAGACCTACTAAAATCCTATTGGCTGATTTGAACAGCCAATAGGATTTCAGTAGATCTTTTTATAGGGCTATAGAATAGGTGTAATTGTTTTTATTTTTGATAATTTTGTTTATTTTTTTGTAATCTTAGTGTTTTTTATTTTTCGTGATTTTTAGTGTTAATTATTTTGGTAAACTTAGATTTTTTTAATTTTTCGTAGGTTTTGTTTTTCTTTAGTTGTAATTTAGATTTTTAAATTTTTTTCTTAGTGTTAGTTTTTTAAAAATTTGTAATTGAGTTTGAATTTAATTGGTAGTATTTTTAATTGTATTAAAATAGTAAGGTTAGGTTAATTTATAGTTTAATGGTAGGTTTATTTTATTTCACAGGTAAGTTTTTATTTATTTAAATAGAGTTATATTGTAATTTTAATTTAAAGTTAGGGGGTGTTAGGTTTAGGGGTTAGTAGTTTAATTTAGTGTTTTGTGATGTAGGCAGCCGCATGTTTAGGGGTTAATAGGTTTATTTAGTGGCAGAGATTATTTGTAAACAATGACAGTCTTTTAAATGAATGTAAGTCCACACACACACACACACAAAAAAAAGGGAAACACAGCAGAAAGTATAGAGCTTATGCATTTCAGCTTCGAAAAGCCTTAATCATAGCTTAATGAGAGAAAATAGAGACACACTATTTAAAACCCTTACTAGTTGTCTATAGGTTAAAATAAATACTTCAGCTGTTCAATGAATGGGAGTGACTACCCTACTAATTTTGTTTGAACAAAATTAACGTATGCTTTAATAAATTCATCAGTAAAGAATCTATTCTAGTCATCACTCATAATAAAAACAGGCTTTAAATATCACATATCTATATATATATATATATATATATATATATTCTCAATATTCAGCAATTGCTTCTTAAAGACAATAAAACCTAAAATCATAGTGAAATATATATATATATATATATATATATATATATATATATATATATATATATATATATATATATATATATATATATATATATATATATATATATATATATATATAAAAGCATCAAAGAAAAACAGCAGGCACTCTCCATATTATTGTCAGGGTGTCAGGAATCAGACTGAGACGAGAAGTGCAAAAATAATCACACCTTTATTAATAGCAAAAAATAATAAAAAGTCCACAAGTCAAATAACAAGCCAGGAATCAATACCAGAACTGGTAGTCAGACGAGCCGAGTCAGGAGCCAAAGCGAATAGTCAGACAAGCCGGAATCAGGAACAAGGAAAACAGCAGAGTCAGGAACAAGCTAGGGATCAGGAACCAGGAAGGACGTCAGGCAGACAGGTAATACACAGGAACTCTCACAAACAGGTCTCAGACATCGCAAAGGCAAAGCATACTGAACAGAGGCCCTTTAAATAATAAGTGATGACATCACAATTCTGAGACTGCATCCTGTCTCACATGGATGATGCACAGCAGTTTGGCCATAAAAGGAAGTGCAGGAATTGAGCAGCATCCCCCACAATACACCATAGTCAGGAAGAGAGGTGAGTAAAATGGCTGCCAGCAGCACATGGCAAACACAACAGGGAAAAAACCCTGACAGTACCCTCCCCTCAACGGCTCCTCCCCCACGGGAGGACAAAAGGCTTATTGGGGAAACGGGCATGGAAGGCACGGAGGAGGGCGGGAGCATGAACATCAGAGGAGGGAACCCAAGAACGCTCCTCCGGACCGTAGCCTCTCCAGTGAACCAAATACTGTACACGGCCCCTGGACATACGAGAGTCAATAATGCTTCTGACCTCATACTCCTCATGGTTGTCAACAAAGATAGGACGGGGACGAGGCAACACAGTGGTACACCGATTACAAACCAATGGTTTCAAGAGGGAGACATGAAAAACATTGGAGATGCACATAGGAGGAGGAAGGTCAAGAGCGTAGGCCACAGGATTAACGCGTCAGAGTATTCGAAAAGGACCAACATAACAGGGAGCCAATTTATTGGAAGGCACACGAAGGTTCAAGTTGCGGGAGGAAAGCCAAACTCTCTCACCAACCTGGTAGGAAGGTGCTGGCAGACGCCTACGATCAGCCTGGAACTTTTGGCGCTGCATAGAACGATGAAGGCAATCCTGAATCTGCACCCACGTGGAACGGAGTTGCCGGAGATGCTCCTCCAAAGCCGGAATACCCTGAGACATGAATGAATCGGGCAACAAGGATGGTTGAAACCCATAATTCGCCATGAACGGGAATATCTTGGAGGAAGCATTAATAGCACTATTACGAGCAAACTCTGCCCAAGGTAACAGTTCAGACCAATTATTGTGGTGATCTGAGACATTGCAATGGAGGAACTGTTCCAGAGCTTGATTAGACCATTCCGCAGCCCCATTGGATTGAGGGTGATATGCCGAGGAGAAGGAAAGCTGGATCCCAATTTGAGCACAAATGGAACGCCAAAATCTGGAGACAAACTGGCTACCCCGGTCCGACACTATCTCCTTGGGTAACCCATGTAAACGGAAGACCTCCCGGGCAAAAATTGAAGCAAGCTCCTGAGCGGTAGGCAGCTTAATCAAGGGAATGCAATGTGACATTTTAGAAAAACGGTCAACCACCATAAGGATAACAGTATTGCCATTGGAAACAGGGAGCTCAACAATGAAGTCCATGGAAAGATGTGTCCAATGACGCTCACCATTGGCAATAGGTTGAAGAAGACCCACAGGAAGACGTCGAGGAGTCTTATTCTGTGCACAAACTGAGCAGGAGGCAACATACGCAGCAACATCAGAACGAAGACCTGGCCACCAGAATTGTCGAGTGACAGACCAAATCATTTGGTTCTTGCCTGGGTGACCTGCGGCTTTAGGATAGTGGTAAGTGTGCAAAAGTTTAGTTCAAAGATTCTCAGGAACAAAACACTTACCACTAGGTTTCTCAGGAGGTGCATTGGTTTGGGCAGCCAGGATCTCCTCCCCCAAGGGAGAAGTCAAATTAGTACGTATGGTAGCCAAAATATGGTCAGGAGGTATAACAGGAGTAGGTACAGACTCCTCCTTGGACAGAGGCGAAAATTGTCGAGAGAGGGCATCAGCCCTAACATTCTTACTACCAGGCAGGTAGGAGACCACATAATTAAACCGAGACAAAAATAGCGCCCATCTGGCCTGTCGGGGCGACAAACGTTTTGCCTCAGATAGATAAGCTAAATTCTTGTGATCAGTAAGAATGAGCACTGGCACGCTAGTACCCTCGAGAAGATGCAAAATTATGGCCAGTAATTCCCTGTCACCAATTTCATAATTGCACTCCGCTGGAGACAATTTCTTAGAGAAGAAACCGCAAGGAATCATCAGGCATAGGACGTTGAAACAAGAGGGCACCTACTCCAGTCTCAGACGCATCGACCTCAAGAACGAAAGGCAGGACAGGGTTAGGATGAGCCAGAACTGGAGCGGCAGCAAAGGCAGTCTTAAGACTATCAAAGGCCTTAATGGCAGTAGGTGACCAATGGAGTGGACCATTCTCTTTACGGGTCATGTCTGTGATAGGTTTGACCAAGGAAGAAAAGTTTTTAATAAACTTTCTATAGTAATAGGCGAACCCCAAAAAACGTTGAATAGACCGAAGACCAACTGGGCGAGGCCACTGCAGAACTGCAGATAACTTGTCAGGATCCATGGAGAACCCTGCAACGGAGATAACATAACCTAGGAAGGTTACTTGAGTCTCATGGAACTCACATTTCTTGAGTTTACAAAACAGGCCGTTCTCACGTAGTCTCTGAAGAACCCGTGTAACATCAGAACGATGATCCTCAAGTGTGGGTGAGTGTATGAGGATGTCATCTAAGTACACCACAACACACTGTTGCAACATATCTCGTAGGACATCATTAATAAATTCCTGAAAAACAGCAGGAGCATTACATAGGCCAAAGGGCATTACAAGATACTCATAATGCCCGCTCCTGGTGTTAAATGCTGTTTTCCATTCGTGGCCCTCCTTAATCCTAACGAGATTGTACGCTCCTCTCAAATCAAGTTTAGTAAAGACCGTAGCTCCCTTGAGGCAGTCAAAGAGTTCCATAATAGTTCACAAAGAAGAAGCCAGCCCCTGCAGGAGAGCAGGATTTGCGGATAATCCCCCGCGACAGAGCATCAGCAACATACTCCTCCATAGCACAATTCTCTGCAACAGACAGAGGATACACCCGGCCCCGAGGAGGAATGGCTCCGGGTTGCAGGTCTATGGCACAATCGTAGGACCGGTGAGGAGGCAACGTACCGGCACGCACCTTGTCAAACACGTCTAGGAACTCTCGGTACTCCTCTGGCAATTGAGAAACCGAAGATGTGCACAAGACTTTAACTGGTTTCCGAAGACAAGAGGAAATACATTGCAGGGACCACAACAAAATATCGGATCTGCGCCAGTCGAGACTGGGATTGTGCTTTTGGAGCCAGGGATAACCCAGAACAACTGGAAAATGTGGAGAGTTTATCACCTGGAACTGGAGGGTTTCAAAATGGAGAGCCCCAACAGCCATGAACAACGGAGCAGTTTTGTGAGTAACGAGTGCGGGCTGAAGGGGCCTACCATCAATGGCCTCAATAGCAAGCGGAACGGACCGAGGCAAAACAGGAATGGAGTGCTTTGATACAAAAGCACTGTCAATGAAATAGCCCGCAGCACCGGAGTCAACAAGTGCCTGGGTGACTATGGAGGAGTCCACCCAGGAAAGGACAACCGTGACCAAAGGTTTCTCCGTAAGCGGTTCCAGGGACGAGGATAAACCACCCAAGGTCTGCCCCCGACAGGACCTTAGGTGTGAGCGTTTCCCGGTCGTGTAGGACAAGACTTCAAAAGGTGACCCTGTAACCCACAATAGAGGCAGAGCCCCTCCCTCCTCCTAAAGGCCCTCTCCACCGTGGGAACGAACACGTAGGAGACAATGGAACTGGAGGCTTCCACGAGCGCTCCTTGAAAGAGGGCCTCTCTCTGAGTCTGATGTCAATTAGGATAAAAAAAGACACCAATGCCTCGAGATCCTCTGGTAAATCTCTGGCAGCAACTTTGTCTTTAATCGCATCAGAGAGCCCATGAAAGAAGGCGGCAACAAGGGATTCATTGTTCCAAACTACCTCTGCGGCAAACGTACGGGACTCAATAGCATATTGAGCAACAGATCTTGTACCTTGCTGAATGGACATGAGTTGTTTAGCAGCAGAGGAGGAGCGAGCCGGAACATCAAATACCCTTCGAAAGGAGGCCACAAATTCAGGGTAATTTGAAATCACAGGTATATTAGTCTCCCACAAGGGATTAGCCCAGGCTAGAGCTGTGTCAGACAGTAACGAGATGAGAAATCCCACCTTAGCTCTGTCAGAGTGAAACGCCTGAGGTAACATCTCAAAGTAAATGCCCACCTGGTTCAAAAACCCTCTGCACTGAATAGGATCGCTTCCATATCGCTGAGGTAGAGGTGCAGAACCGGACATGCTCCTGGTAGGCATAGGTGCAGCAGCGGAAACAGGAGCAGCCATAACTTGCGGGACACTTTGGTCCAAATGTGCAGTGCGAGTCAGCAGGGTTTGCAGGGCTAGTGCAAATTTATCCAAGCGGTGATCCTGTACATCCATCCTGAAAATGATGGCAGGTAAAGGTGGATTATTAGCACTATCAGGATTCATGGCCTTTGCGTAATGTCAGGGTGCCAGGAATCAGACTGACACGAGAAGTGCAAAAATAATCACACCTTTATTAATAGCAAAAAATAATAAAAAGTCCACAAGTCAAATAACAAGCCAGGAATCAAAACCAGAACTGGTAGTCAGACGAGCCGAGTCAGGAGCCAAAGCGAATAGTCAGACAAGCCGGAATCAGGAACAAGGAAAACAGCAGAGTCGGGAACAAGCCAGGGATCAGGAACCAGGAAGGACATCAGGCAGACAGGTAATACACAGGAACTCTCACAAACAGGTCTCAGACAACGCAAAGGCAAAGCATACTGAACAGAGGCCCTTTAAATAATAAGTGATGACATCACAATTCTGAGACTGCATCCTGTCTCACATGGATGATGCACAGCAGTTTGGCCATAAAAGGAAGTGCAGGAATTGAGCAGCATCCCCCACAATGCACCATAGTCAGGAAGAGAGGTGAGTAAAATGGCTGCCAGCAGCACATGGCAAACACAACAGGGAAAAAACCCTGACTATACCCTCCCCTCAACGGCTCCTCCCCCACGGGAGGACAAAAGGCTTATTGGGGAAACGGGCATGGAAGGCATGGAGGAGGGCGGGAGCATGAACATCAGAGGAGGGAACCCAAGAACGCTCCTCCGGACCGTAGCCTCTCCAGTGAACCAAATACTGTACACGGCCCCTGGACATACGAGAGTCAATAATGCTGCTGACCTCATACTCCTCATGGTTGTCAACAAAGATAGGACGGGGACGAGGCAACACAGTGGTAAACCGATTACAAACCAATGGTTTCAAGAGGGAGACATGAAAAACATTGGAGATGCACATAAGAGGAGGAAGGTCAAGAGCGTAGGCCACAGGATTAACGCGTCGGAGTATTCGAAAAGGACCAACATAACAGGGAGCCACAATGCACCATAGTCAGGAAGAGAGGTGAGTAAAATGGCTGCCAGCAGCACATGGCAAACACAACAGGGAAAAAACCCTGACAATTATATCACCAATATTTAATCCATAAAGTGACGTTTCGGGGTTTTATGGAGTAAATATTGGTGATATAATACGGAGAGTGCCTGCTGTTTTTTCCTTGATGCTTTTAATTATTTTGCCGAGCACCCTGGACTGAAAGTGACTTGAGAGTGCTAAACCAACAAGGATTTTATATATATATATATATATATATATATATATATATATATATATATATATATATATATATATATACATGGCTGCTTAGAGAAGTTAATTATAGGAATTATTACAAAAGAAGGTGGTTAATCTATAATGAACATCACATTGATTAAGATGCCATAAATGTAGAGTGCAATCTTACTGGTGAGGATCATGAGGAAATGACAAATGTATTAGAGTACAATAAAAATAAAAGAAAAAATTGTTCCTCTAAATTACTTCTTGATCTATCCTCACCTGGATTATAATCTGAGTCTCCTATTTCCCAGCCTTAGTAGTTAACCACTCTGCTATGTGGTAGTGTATAGAATGAGAATCACAGAGCTAAGAAATATGATTACAAACTATTATCTACTGGACTGAGAAGATGAAATTATCTAAAGGTATACACAATTGAAGTTAACTCTGCCAATGATTAATCAAATCATATCCTGAGTTGAAACCCTCAGGTGTACGTGTGTTTAACCTGAAAATCCAATACATTTAATTTTTGCTTAAAATATTATGTTTGTCACCCCCCCATTTTTGGGAGTGTTGTCTTATCTATAGCTTTCCATCTGAAAGAATCTAAACTTTTGTTGTGGATGCGAGCAAAATGTTGGACTAGTGGGGTGGTGGATTTAACCAATGTAATTGTCGAAAATTTTTCCCTTATCTGTGACCCCACATCACATGCTGTTTGTCCAACATATTTCTGCTTACACAAAACACAGGTGATAACATAGACAACAAATGTTGATCTGCAGTTCAAACAATGTTTGATATTGAAAATGCCATGTGTCACTTCAAACCTGAATTGTTTAGAACAGGTAGCATAATCACAGGGTTTACACTTGTTTCTTTCACACCTATACATACCCGTGTGTGTTAGCCACGAACTGGTAGGAACCTGGATGGGGGGTAAGTCTGATGGAGAAATCAAATTCCCAATAGTTAGACCTAATCTATAGGAACATGTAAGGCCCTGTTCCACTCCCCTGATAAACTCCCCTGAAGGTATCATCTCTGCTCTTATCATGTCCAGTGCCTTTCTTGTCTCGTAATAAAAGGTTACGTACAGTTTACTATTTACCTCAAGGCGTGCTTTATCAATTACTTTTGATGTATAGCCTCTTTGTTTTAAACGTTTGGTTAACTGATCTGCTCTATGATAATAGACTTGTTGATTGCTGCAGTTCCTTTTAGTTGCTAGCAGTTTTTTGAAAGTCAAAGGTAAATTTCAAATTGTAGTCATTGATGTTTGACCACTCCACAAAGCTGGTGGCTTCTCCACAATCCCCCCCCCCCCCCCCCCAAAGATCAAGATGAAATTGTTTATATACCTTTTATAAAAGTGGATACATTCTCTAAAGGGGTTTCCATCAAAAATGTGGAACAGTTCCCACCAACCTGAGTATTGGTTGGCATAATAGGGGGCAAAATTGGCCCCCATAGCTGTTCCACATTTTTGGAGGTAAAAAATGCTTTCAAATTTGAAAAAGTTGTGTGTAAGTAGAACATGGGTTACCTCAATCACAAATTCCTGAAACTCTGGAGTGAAATCAGAATACTCCCAAAGAAAAAAACGTATTGCCTTTAAGCCCTGTAGGTGCGGTATGGAAGAATATAAAGAGACCACATTGATTGAGAGCCAACAGTGTTTCATAGGGTCCCACCAGAAGTCCTTTAGCAGATTTAAGATATGTTTCGTATAGCTATAGCTATATATATAAAGTAGTGAACAGTGGATGAAGAATAGTATCCAACCACTGGGACAGGTACTCCAGGAGGTACTTGGGTGATTACTAGATGCAGGTTCGGTATTCCCAAAATGTCTGCGTAGAGTAATATTTTGGAAAAGTTTGTTTAAATCTAGTATGGTGCAGAAGAGGTTAAAGTTAGTGGTGGGCACAACATTTAGGTCATAGCTAAGTACCTTAATCTGTAGGGGAGACACTTGACAGATTGATTACATTGTTGGCTTGTATTTCGTCTGTGACCTGTTGCCCCTTAGCTGATAACCCTGTGTACCTAGATTCTGACCTCCCCTTGTAGGTTGAAGTTGGGTAAGAGGAAACACCTGTTCAATTTGTTGTCTGTCATCTACTACCCCAGCATGTAGGCTAGTAGTAGGCACTACAGGGTGATAGAATGTGAGTTGTATAATTCATACTGATTCCCTGTCTTGCTTCTTAGCACTGGGCCTACATCTTATGTCCCTGTGACAAGTCTCCCCCCACTTTGATCACTCCTTGTCGCTTGCTGATAATGTTGTCTACTATCAGAATAAACCTGTGGGGTATCTGCTGAATGGTAGTCAGCTGTTTGTGTATATATTGGGTCTGGTTTCAGAATCCCTATTGTCATAGGTTGAGTATCTTCTTTCCCAAAACTGTCATCACAGGATTCAGCTTCACTATCTGTGAATCTAACTTGTCTATTCTGGTTGTTAGTATTTCTAGAGCCTCTCCTACATCTATTGTGGCCTCTAAAGTTAGACCAAGGTTGAAAAGAAACATCCTGATACTCTCTTCTAGTGGCAAACTTTTATTTGCGATTCCATCTATAAACAGTATTTGTATTGTAATCTGTTACATCTCTAACGGCTAGATTACGAGTTTTGCGATAAGAGGGGTGCGGTGCTAACTTGCACGTTATTGTCACCCCTCACTTACCTACAGCGCTGGTATTACAGGTTTTCATAAACCCGGCGTTAAAATACAAGAAGTAAGCATAGAGCAAAATTGTGCTCCATACCGCACTCAAATACCAGCGCTGCTTAAGTCAGCGGTGAGCTGGTTGTACGTGCTTGTGCACGATTTCCCCATAGACATCAATGGGGAGAGCCGGCTGAGAAAAAGTCTAACACCTGCAAAAAAAGCAGCGTTTAGCTCAGTAACGCAGCCCCATTGATTCCTATGGGGAAACAAAATTTATGTTTACACCTAACACCCTAACATGAACCCCGAGTCTAAACACCCCTAATCTTACACTTATTAACCCCTAACCTGCCGTCCCCCGACATCGCAGACATCTACATTATACTTATTAACCCCTAATCTGCCGCCCCGGACATCGGCGCCACTATAATAAATATATTAACCCCTGAACTGCTGCACTCCCGCATCACAAACATTAGTTAAATATTATTAACCCCTAATCTGAAGCCCCTTACATCGCCGCACCCTACATTATACTTATTAATCCCTAATCTGCTGCCCACAACATTGCCGACACCTACATTATATTTATTAACCCCTAATCTCCCTCCCCCAATGTCGCCACAACCTACCTACATTTATTAACCCCTAATTTGCCACCCCCAACGTCGCTGCCACTATTCTAAATTTATTAACCCCTAAACCTAAGTCTAACCCTAACACCCCCTAACTTAAATATAATTAAACATAAATCTAAAGAAAACCTACTATTAATAACTAAATAATTACTATTTAAAACTAAATACTTACTTATTAAATAAACCCTAAGCTAGCAACAATATAACTAATAGTTACATTGTAGCTAGTTCAGGGTTTATTTTTATTTTACAGGCAAGTTTGTATTTATTTTAACTAGGTAGAATAGTTACTAAATAGTTATTAACTATTTACTAACTACCTAGCTAAAATAAATACAAATTTACCTGTAAAATAAAACCTAACCTAAGTTACACTACACTACAATTAAATAAATTACCTAAATTAAATACAATTAAATACAATTAGCCAAATTACAAAAAAAACAAACCTAAATTACAGAAAATAAAAAACAAATTACAAGATATTTAAACTAATTACACCTAATCTAATAGCCCAAAATAAAAAAGTCCCCCCCCCCCAAAAAAAAACCCTAGTCTAAACTAAAATACCAATAGCCCTTAAAAGGTCCTTTTGCGGGACATTGCCCCAAAGAAATCAGCTCTTTTACCTGAAAAAAAAATACAAACAACCCCCCCAACAGTAAAACCCACCACCCACACAACCAACCCCCCAAATAAAACCCAAATAAAACCCTAAATAAAAAAACCTAAGCTCCCCATTGCCCTGAAAAGGGCATTTGGATGGGCATTGCCCTTAAAAGGGCATTTAGCTCTATTGCAGCCCAAAGCCCTAACCTAAAAATAAAACCCACCAAATAAACCCTTAAAAAAACCTAACACTAACCCCCTGAAGATCCACTTACAGTTTTGAAGATCTCACATCCAAGTCCTCATCAAAGTGGCAAGAAGTCCTCAACGAAGCCAGGAGAAGTCTTCATCCAAGCTGGGAGAAGTGGTCCTCCAGACGGGCAGAATTCTTCATCCAGACAGCATCTTCTATCTTCATCCTTCCGGCACATAGCGGCTCCATCTTCAAGACATCCGACGTGGAGCATCCTCTTCTTTTCGACGACTAACAACGAATGAAGGTTCCTTTAAATGACGTCATCCAAGATGGCATGCCTTAGATTCCGATTGGCTGATAGAATTCTATCAGACAATCGGAATTAAGGTTGAAAATATCCTATTGACTGATGCAATCAGCCAATAGAATGCGAGCTCAATCCTATTGGCTGATTGGATCAGCCAATAGGATTAAAGCTCAATCCTATTGGCTGATTGCATCAGCCAATAGGATTTTTTTAACCTTAATTCCAATTAACTGATAGAATTCTATCAGCCAATGGGAACCTAAGGGACGCCATCTTGGATGACAACATTTAAAGGAACCTTCATTTGTCGTTAGTCATTGGAAAGAAGAGGATGCTCCGCGTCGGATGTCTTGAAGATGGAGCCACTCCGCGCCGGATGGATGAAGATAGAAGATGCCGTCTGGATGAAGACTTCTGCCCGTCTGGAGGACCACTTCTCCCGGCTTCGTTGAGGACTTCTTGCCGCTTCAATGAGAACTTCTCCCGGCTTCGTTGAGGATGGATGTCGGATCTTCAAAATTGTAAGTGGATCTTTAGGGGTTTAGTGTTAGGTTTTTTAAGGGTTTATTGGGTGAGTTTTATTTTTAGGTTAGGGCTCTGGGCTGCAATAGATCTAAATGCCTGTTTAAGGGCAATGCCCATCCAAATGCCCTTTTCAGGGCAATGGGGAGCTTAGGTTTTCTTTAGTTAGGGTTTTATTTGGGGGGTTGGTTGTGTGGGTGGTGGGTTTTTTTCAGGTATAAGAGCTGATTTCTTTGGGGCAATGCCCCCAAAATGCCCTTTTAAGGGCTATTGGTAGTTTAGTTTAGGCTAGGGTTTTTTTTTTATTTTGGGGGGTGTAATTAGTTTAAATATCTTGTAATTTGTTTTTTATTTTCTGTAATTTAGTTATTTTTTTGTTATTTAGCTAATTGTATTTAATTTATTTAATTGTATTTAATTTAGGTAATTTATTTAATTGTAGTGTAGTGTTAGGTGTTAGTGTAACTTAGGTTAGGTTTTATTTTACAGGTAAATTTGTATTTATTTTAGCTAGGTAGTTAGTAAATAGTTAATAACTATTTAGTAACTATTCTACCTAGTTAAAATAAATACAAACTTGCATGTAAAATAAAAATAAACCCTAAGATAGATACAATGTAACTATTAGTTATATTGTAGCTAGCTTAGGGTTTATTTTATAGGTAAGTATTTAGTTTTAAATAGGAATTATTAAGTAATTAATAGTAGGTTTTCTTTAGATTTATTTTAATTATATTTAAGTTAGGGGGTGTTAGGGTTAGACTTAGGTTTAGGGGTTAATGAATTTAGAATAGTGGCAGCGACGTTGGGGGATGGCAGATTAGGGTTTAATAAATGTAGGTAGGTTGCAGCGACATTGGGGGAGGGAGATTAGGGGCTAATAAATATAATGTAGGTGTCGGCGATGTTGAGGGCAGCAGATTAGGGGTTAATAAGTATAATGTAGGTGGCGGCGATGTCCGTAGCGGCAGATTAGGGATTAATAAGTATAATGTAGGGTGTGGCGATGTTAGGGGCGTCAGATTAGGGATGAATAATATTTAACTAATGTTTGGGATGCAGGAGTGCGGCAGTTTAGGGGTTAATATGTTTATTATAGTGGCGGCGATGTCCGGAGCGGCACATTAGGGGTTAATAATTTTATTTTAGTGTTTGCGATGCGGTAGGGCCTCGGTTTAGGGGTTAATAAGTAGTTTATGGGTGTTAGTGTACTTTTTAGCAATTTAGTTTTATGCTACAGCTTTGCAGTGTAAAACTCATAACTACTGACTTTATAATGCGGAACCAATCTTGACAGAATAGGGTGTACCGCTCACTTTTTGGCCCCCCAAAAAAAGCTTGTAATACCGGCGCAATGGAAGTCCCATTGAAAAAAGACTATACGCAAATTTCGTACGTTGATTTGTGGTAAGGCCAAAAAAGAGTGCAGTGCCCCTAAACCTGCAGGACTCGTAATACCAGCGGTAGTGAAAAAGCAGCGTTATAACCTGATAACGCTGCTTTTTCAGTATAACGCAAAACTTGTAATCTAGCCGTAAGATATTAAGGCCTAGATTTGGAGTTCGGCGGTAGCCGTCAAAACCAGCGTTAGAGGCTCCTAACGCTGGTTTTGGCCGCCCGCTGGTATTTGGAGTCAGTGATTAAAGGGTCTAACGCTAACTTTTCAGCCGCAACTTTTCCATACCACAGATCCCCCTACGCCATTTGCGTATCCTATCTTTTTAATGGGATCTTCCTAACGCCAGTATTTAGAGTCGTTTCTGAAGTGAGCGTTAGAGCTCTAACGACAAAACTCCAGCCGCCTGAAAAAAGCAGGAGTTAAGAGCTTTCTGGGCTAACGCCGGTTCATAAAGCTCTTAACTACTGTGCTCTAAAGTACACTAACACCCATAAACTACCTATGTACCCCTAAACCGAGCTCCCCCCACATCGCCGCCACTCGATTAAAATATTTTAACCCCTAATCTGCCGACCGCCACCTACGTTATACTTATGTACCCCTAATCTGCTGCCCCTAACCCCGCCGACCCCTGTATTACATTTATTAACCCCTAACCTGCCCCCCACAACGTCGCCGCCAGCTACTTAAAATAATTAACCCCTAATCTTCCGACCGCAAAGCGCCGCCACCTACGTTATCCCTATGTACCCCTAATCTGCTGCCCCTAACACCGCCGACCCCTATATTATATTTATTAACCCCTAATCTGCCCCCCTCAACGTCGCCGACACCTGCCTACACTTATTAACCCCTAATCTGCCGAGCGGACCACACCGCTACTATAATAAAGTTATTAACCCCTAACCCGCCTCACTAACCCTATCATAAATAGTATTAACCCCTAATCTGCCCTCCCTAACATCGCCGACACCTACCTTCAATTATTAACCCCTAATCTGACGACCGGAGCTCATCGCTACTATAATAAATGGATTAACCCCTAAAGCTAAGTCTAACCCTAACACTAACACCCCCCTAACTTAAATATAATTTACATCTAACGAAATAAATTAACTCTTATTAAATAAATGATTCCTATTTAAAGCTAAATACTTACCTGTAAAATAAATCCTAATATAGCTACAATATAAATTATAATTATATTATAGCTATTTTAGGATTAATATTTATTTTACAGGCAACTTTGTAATTATTTTAACCAGGTACAATAGCTATTAAATAGTTAAGAACTATTTAATAGTTACCTAGTTAAAATAATAACAAATTTACCTGTAAAATAAATCCTAACCTAAGATATAATTAAACCTAACACTACCCTATCAATACATTAATTAAATAAACTACCTACAATTACCTACAATTAACCTAACACTACACTATCAATAAATTAATTAAACACAATTCCTACAAATAAATACAATTAAATAAACTAGCTAAAGTACAAAAAATAAAAAAGAACTAAGTTACAAAAAATAAAAAAATATTTACAAACATAAGAAAAATATTACAACAATTTTAAACTAATTACACCTACTCTAAGCCCCCTAATAAAATAACAAAGCCCCCCAAAATAAAAAATTCCCTACCCTATTCTAAATTAAAAAAGTTACAAGCTCTTTTACCTTACCAGCCCTGAACAGGGCCCTTTGCGGGGCATGCCCCAAGAATTTCAGCTCTTTTGCCTGTAAAAAAAAACATACCATACCCCCCCCCCAACATTACAACCCACCACCCACATACCCCTAATCTAACCCAAACCCCCCTTAAAGAAACCTAACACTAAGCCCCTGAAGATCTTCCTACCTTGTCTTCACCATCCAGGTATCACCGATCCGTCCTGGCTCCAACATCTTCATCCAACCCAAGCGGGGGTTGGCGATCCATCATCCGGTGGCTGAAGAGGTCCAGAAGAGGCTCCAAAGTCTTCCTCCTATCCGGCAAGAAGAGGACATCCGGACCGGCAAACATCTTCTTCAAGCGGCATCTTCGATCTTCTTCCATCCGGTGCGGAGCGGGTCGATCTTGAAGCAGGCGACGCGGATCCATCCTCTTCTTCCGTTGTCTCCCGACGAATGACGGTTCCTTTAAGGGACGTCATCCAAGATGGCGTCCCTCGAATTCCGATTGGCTGATAGGATTCTATCAGCCAATCGGAATTAAGGTAGGAATTTTCTGATTGGCTGATGGAATCAGCCAATCAGAATCAAGTTCAATCCGATTGGCTGATCCAATCAGCCAATCAGATTGAGCTCGCATTCTATTGGCTGATCGGAACAATGCGAGCTGGTAAGGTAAAAGAGCTTGTAACTTTTTTAATTTAGAATAGGGTAGGGAATTTTTTATTTTGGGGGGCTTTGTTATTTTATTAGGGGGCTTAGAGTAGGTGTAATTAGTTTAAAATTGTTGTAATATTTTTCTTATGTTTGTAAATATTTTTTTATTTTTTGTAACTTAGTTCTTTTTTATTTTTTGTACTTTAGCTAGTTTATTTAATTGTATTTATTTGTAGGAATTGTGTTTAATTAATTTATTGATAGTGTAGTGTTAGGTTAATTGTAGGTAATTGTAGGTAGTTTATTTAATTAATGTATTGATAGGGTAGTGTTAGGTTTAATTATATCTTAGGTTAGGATTTATTTTACAGGTAAATTTGTTATTATTTTAACTAGGTAACTATTAAATAGTTCTTAACTATTTAATAGCTATTGTACCTGGTTAAAATAATTACAAAGTTGCCTGTAAAATAAATATTAATCCTAAAATAGCTATAATATAATTATAATTTATATTGTAGCTATATTAGGATTTATTTTACAGGTAAGTATTTAGCTTTAAATAGGAATAAGTTATTTAATAAGAGTTAATTTATTTCGTTAGATGTAAATTATATTTAAGTTAGGGGGGTGTTAGTGTTAGGGTTAGACTTAGCTTTAGGGGTTAATACATTTATTAGAATAGCGGTGAGGTCCGCTCGGCAGATTAGGGGTTAATAATTGAAGGTAGGTGTCGGCGATGTTAGGGAGGGCAGATTAGGGGTTAATACTATTTATGATAGGGTTAGTGAGGCGGATTAGGGGTTAATAACTTTATTATAGTAGCGCTCAGGTCCGCTCGGCAGATTAGGGGTTAATAAGTGTAGGCAGGTGTCGGCGACGTTGAGGGGGGCAGATTAGGGGTTAATAAATATAATCTAGGGGTCGGCGGTGTTAGGGGCAGCAGATTAGGGGTACATAGGGATAACGTAGGTTGCGGCAGTTTACGGAGCGGCAGATTAGGGGTTAAAAAAAATATGCAGGGGTCAGCGATAGCGGGGGCGGCAGAATAGGGGTTAATAAGTGTAAGGGTAGGGGTGTTTAGACTCGGGGTACATGTTAGAGTGTTAGGTGCAGACGTAGGAAGTGTTTCCCCATAGGAAACAATGGGGCTGCGTTAGGAGCTGAACGCTGCTTTTTTTCAGGTGTTAGGTTTTTTTTCAGCTCAAACAGTCCCATTGTTTCCTATGGGAGAATCGTGCACGAGCACGTTTTTGAGGCTGGCCGCGTCCGTAAGCAACTCTGGTATCGAGAGTTGCATTTGCGGTAAAAATGCTCTACACTCCTTTTTTGGAGCCTAACGCAGCATTTGTTTGAACTCTCGATACCAGAGTTAATTTTATGGTGCGGCCAGAAAAAAACCCGCGGAGCGTTAACAGCCCTTCTACCGCCAAACTCCAAATCTAGGCCTTAGTGTGTTTTACATAAAGAATTTCACTTTTTACGCTAGCAATGGTATTCTTTAAAGTAAGGTCAAACTGAGAATATTTAGGATCGGATTGTCATGTGTTTAGTTCATTTTGTACAGCTTGGATAGTCCTCCTTAAATCATCCAATTGTTTGGTTTTAAAGCTAACCAACAAAAGCATGAGTCGTGCAGAACATTCACTCAAAACGTCATTCCATAAATTGATAAAAATCTATATCGGTAACATCAAAAGTTGGAGACTTGTTAAGACAAAGTGTGTGGACATGCATTTTAAAGATTGTACTTGTTTACAAATAAATGCTAAGTTTTAAGGATATTGGATGTTGCTCCATTTTCTCCTTTTGCAAGCTGTTAATATGTGTATATACACATATTAACACATAAATATATATACGTATATAATCATATACATATATATTATATTGCTGCCCTCACTGCGCTATTTACCCCCTTCGCTGTGCTTAGATTGTGTCGTCTTTGTTGTCAGCATGTAATACAAGCGTACATTAGCGTGCGCTGGTATTACAAAGTGGAGCGCAAATAACGCTTTAGCAACAGCAATATTTTGTGCTCCACTTGTAATCTGGCCTTAAGCGTTTAACCACTTTGCAATGGTTAACACAGTTATATGCAAGCGATAGTTGAATAATAAAATGAGTATACGCTTTTTGCACTTTTATGACATTTTAACGGTGGTTCCATTTTAATTAAAAGTAATTTATGTTACTATACAGTAATTTATGCTAAATACAGCTCAAAATGTTATTCTAATAATATTATTATTATTATTATTAAGACTATTGTCATAATTTACTGGTAAAGCGCTGCCATGACTAAGAATAAACAAAAACACTGATACATTGTAAAAATACAAATACATAAAACAGATTAAACAAATTAATACAACAGTTGGAGGGTTTCCTAATAAGGGCTAGATTACAAGTGGCACAAACGATTGTGCTAGTGTTTTCGCAATCGTTTGCACCCTTTACAATTGCACTGATATTATAAGTTGAGCAAATAGGTATAAATATACACAGATATATAAAGGAATATCTATATAAAAATACATAGAACATGCTACCCTTACCCCTATACTAACACACATTTTCAACCTCTCCCTCAGCACTGGTACATTTCCCTCATCGATGAAACATGCACTGGTCACACCTATCCTCAAAAAACATTCCCTTGATCCTACCTCCCCATCCAACTACCGCCCTATTTCCCTCCTCCCTCTTGCCTCAAAGCTTCTCAAAAAACTAGTATATGCACGCCTATCCCATTTCTTTACGTTAAACTCCCTTCTTGACCCGCTGCAATCTGGATTTCATCCCTATCACTCCACAGAGACAGCTATTGTTAAGGTCACCAACGACCTACTTACAGCTAAATCAAAAGGCCACTTCTCTCTGCTTATCCTCCTTGATCTGTCCGCAGCCTTTGACACTGTCGACCACCCTCTTTTGCTCCAAACCCTCCAATCCTTCGGCATCTGTGACACAGCCCTTTTGTGGCTCTCTTCCTACCTGTCAAACCGTACCTTTAGTGTAGAGTTCTCTGGGGCCTCCTCTGCCCCGTTACCACTTTCTGTCGGAGTACCGCAAGGCTCTGTCCTCGGTCCCCTTCTCTTCTCAATCCATACGTCATCACTAGGATCCCTAATTAAGTCCCACGGTTTCCAATATCATTTGTATTCCGATGACACCCAAATCTACTTCTCTGCACCAGACCTATCTCCTTCCTTGCTAACCCGTGTCACTAACTGTCTTTCTCACATCTCTTCCTGGATGTCCTCTCACTACCTCAAGCTGAATCTCTCCAAAACTGAGCTCCTCATTTTCCCCCCTTCTTCCAAAATCTCCACCCCCAATATCTCTATAACTGTCGAAAACTCCATCATTACCCCTACCCCGCATGCCCGATGTCTCGGGGTCACATTTGACTCAGATCTTTCCTTCACTCCTCACATTCAGTCCTTGGCTAAAGCCTGCCGCTTCCAGCTTAAAAACATCTCCAAAATTAGACACTTCCTTACACAAGACACAACTAAGATTTTAATGCACTCCCTCATTCTTTCCCGCCTTGATTACTGCAACTCTGTCCTCTCTGGTCTCCCCACCTGCCGCCTAGCTCCTTTACAATCCATAATGAATGCCTCTGCCAGACTCATCTTCCTTACACGTCGCTCTTCATCTGCTGCTCCTCTCTGCCAATCCCTTCACTGGCTTCCTCTTGCCTCTAGGATCAAACACAAAATTCTCACTCTGACATACAAAGCCCTCAACTGCACTGCTCCCCCCTATATCTCAGACCTTGTCTCCAGATACTCTCCCTCCCGTCCCCTTCGCTCTGCTCATGACCTCCTACTTTCCAATTCTCTGGTTACCTCATCGCACCTCCGTTTACAGGACTTCTCCAGACTGGCTCCCATCTTGTGGAACTCTCTGCCTCGCCCCACAAGACTCTCCCCTAGTTTTGAAAGTTTCAAGCGCTCCCTAAAGACTCTACTGTTCAGGGATGCATACAACCTATGCTAACCTTACTTTATACCTGTTCCACTCCTCCATTGCTATCCCCTGAACCCCCTTAAGTCCAGCTGTTTGTAGATCACCTTCTTAAGAGTTGATTACAACAGTGCAACTCTTGGCAGGGCCCTCTACCCATTTGATCCCTTTAATTGTTTTGTTGTACTACCCTCTGTTTACAGCGCTGCGGAATCTGTTGGCACCCTACAAATAACCGATAATAATAATAATATTCTGCTATGTGCAGAACATTGGAATGGTAAACATAACGCCAATCCTCTGTCCGCATCTCCTGCTTTCATTAGCATATGGATGACGAATCCGGCTTCCTCCAATTGTTGCAAGCCCCATGAGCTGGGCGCCAAAGGGGGCAAACAGCGATTGGAGGAAGCCGGATTTGTCATTGATCTGCTAATGAAAGCAGGAGATGTGGGCATCAGTGTTATGCTAATCTTTTTTTTTTTTTTTTTTTTAAATTTCTTTTTATTGAAGAGACATAGGAACAAGACAACATATTCATATGCACTCAAAGTAAGATTACAGAGAATAAGTTACAATGAGAGTTCTAGGTTAAATGCTACATTATAAGCATCGATATACAGTATTCGCATAATTTTGAGAAAGATGAAAGATACTTATGCATTTAGAGGTACATATAGCTTATTCAGGCATTTTCTTATGTTGCACCCATGTCCCTAAATTTTATAATATCATCAAAACTAAACTAAGCTAAATAAAACCCAAACTAAACACTGACTAAAATAAAACAAAACCAATCCCTTCTCCCCCCAAGAACATGGATATGTATATATTGCACCCTGTAAAGCCGATTGATAATGTGGTCTCATAAGTAAAGGTTCAGTGTCATAATGAATAATGGTGGTGCGCGAGTGTTGGACAACTCGAGATACACCACAGCCCGTGCCTTGTGGACCAGGAGGAGGGATCTAAAGAGTAAGACAGTAAGGACCATTCTTTAACCAGAAGCTTGTGTTAGATAAAAGGGAATGTTTGGGGGCTAGAAAAGTAAAAGATAAGAAGATAATGTGCTGAGGACTATAGGAATAATACAGCTGGAAGCCGGAAGTTTTACCTCTGTAGTTATGCAGTGGGAGACATCCAGAGGGACAATACTTATAAGAATGTATAGGCAAAAGAAACTTTTTGCAGCTTTAAATATATAGATATGCTCAAAGTGGGATGTTGACAATTCGACTTGTATTTGTATTGTCAGCAGTATAAATGGGTACTACAGATGGGTTGGGCCTACAAATGTAGCAGTCAAGTGATTAGTATTTTACTGCCATAGAAGCTAGAAGGGGGGGGGGGGCTCCCCGCCCAACTGTTAACAATGTTGTTACCCCATCAAACAGAGTTATGAGACATAGGAACAAGACAACCTATACATTCAAAGTAAGATTACAGAGAATAAGTCACAATCAGAGTTCTAGGTTAAAGGCTACATTATAAGCATCGATATACAGTATTCGCATATTTTTGAGAAAAATGAAAGATACTTATGCATTTAGAGGTACATAAAGCTTGTTCAGGCATCTTCTTATGTTGCACCCATGTCCCTAAATTTTATAATATCAACAAAACTAAACTTACATTTTAAATAGGCTGTTAATCGTTGATCTAGAGTGTATTACCTCCATGGAAATGGAATGGGATAACGAGATATGTTACCTGTGCTGCAGATTTTAAAACTTATGCTATGTTAATAACAAGCATGTTCAGGGATGGTTGATTTCCCAGCCAAAGGGGAGGGATCCAAGGGGTCTCAACTTTTCTAACTTTAATCAAATGGGTACATAAAATTAAAACAGCACCAACAAATCGGAAATAATATTACGGGGTGCGATATAGGTGAAGCTGGGTTATCAAAATTGTAACACTCAGTTACCAAGTTTTATGGCGCTCAAGTTTAAATATGAAGACTGACATGTATTTAACAGAATGACATACAATCAGATACCAGGTGATCTCATTTATCCTCTAGTATGGGACCAATAAATAGTGTATTAGGTGTAATCCATGAATATATGGCATGGTATAGGGTTTTCCTTGTGTGGCTCACAATGTAAAGAAGGGTGTTGCATACAATAAGTCTGAGTAACAAAAGAGGTTCAGTTTGAAAATTGAGAAGATTATATAAGCGCTGGAATAAGAGGGGGACTAAGCAAAACTGTAACTAAGGGTAAATAAGTATCGTCAACTGCAGTATTTATATTAACAATTTTAGATGTAGTGCAAAAGAACAAAAACAAACACATCAGTTTTGCTGTCAGAACACACAAAAATCCCGATAGAAACCCGTTAATATCACAGTGTTATGTGCCAGGGTTGTTAACTGCATTTAGGCTGATGACATTAGGTATCGTTAGGAATGTACGACAACTTGTGCAAGTCTAAGAATATAAGAAGCCAAAAGCTAGTAGACCCTCTATGATGTGAGTGAGGGATTACAGTTCAGCCAACACCCGTATCTGTTCTAGCCCAGAGGGGCTCCTGTAGCTTGTTGGCTATTATACAATGAAGGTCTGCTACTGCAGGATAATAGTGACACAGTTCGGTATTAGAGCTGTACATCTGGCTGATGAAATTTGATGTGTTTGCATCTCCCTCTGCGTTTGAAATGATCACACATTAGTTCGTTAAAGGCGCTGCAACACCCAAGGAGGGATATATTAGTCTTGGGTAGTTTTCTCCAGCTGCGTGATTTCAACCCACTCCAGCTTTCGGTAGATGCAGCCTGTCTTTTAATCTGAGGCTGAAGCGTCGTCCGGTTATAGCACTGAGGCATAGTGAGGTGCTAAGTATAGGGCCATAGGGCCGAGGAGAATCAGCGACAAAATTTATGGAGCCAAAGACACTGACTTTCGTGCTGGAGCCGCTTGCTGTCTGAGTATAGTGCCGGGGAGAGTAAGAGACCAGGTCTGCAGAGTCATCCGATTCCCCCCTCCAACTAAGCGGCCAACCTCCTGATGTAGAGACAGGTTCTTCAGATACATTGTCAGAGGCTCTGTGGGCAGAGTGACTGTGTCGGCTGGGTCCGCAATCCAGGTATCTCACCGGGTGCAACAGGGACGGTGTCAGTGACCCCGCCTCGAATACTTTCTTCGGCCAGATGGCCTCATTGTAGATAGTTGTCTTGGGCTCTGTTATTACCGCCACCCCTCTCCCCTGTGAAGGTTCATAGGCAACGTAGTGTACCTCTGGCGTCGGGAGCAATATAGAATCAGCCTCCGCCGCCAAAGAGGCAAGGTTGCAGGAGAGTGTCTCTTGCCGGTCAGGTTGCTTCTGTATGCTGACAATCGCGCATAAGTCCCGGCAGGAAAGCAGCAAGTTATCTAGTTTAGGCAGGAGTATAGCTTTTAGCTCTGCCAAAATGGAGAGGTCAGTGCAGCAATCTGTGTTGTTAGGGAGCTCCATCCTTGTTTCTTTTTCCCCAAAATCAGGAGTAGATTGGAGAAGCATGGCGGCAATGTTCCCTCCAACGTGCCAAACGGCTTATTTTTCCCTTCTCGGCGGCCAAGGGGTGGTATGCCTTGATCCCAGAGAGTTCCCGGATACCTTTACTGTCAAGGGAGAAGAGGATGGCAAGATCTGTGGCCACTTTAACTCTAAGCTGAACGGAGCTTCAGGAGCCTGTGGCCATCTTGGATTGCCGCCCACCGGAAGTCGGTGTTATGCTAATCTTAACGCAAAAGTAAATATTTAAAAAAATAAGCGTCATTGTAAAGTTTAATGAAATAAAGTGCCCCTGTTTTTAAGTGGTAAATGTGGGAGTGAAGGAGCACCTTAAATTGAGACTTAAGTATACTTTAGAAAACACGTTATATCACAAATGTGTGTTTGGAGATACAAGTAAAGAAGGTAGAACTGGTAATGATAAAGTTTATAAAATAAAAACAGTTAGATTATGTTACATTTAGATAAAGTGCACTTAAGTTGCGATTAGAAGGATAAAGTGTTGCAACAATCGATAGAGCAGTAGTGATTAAAGAGAAGTAAAGCTGCTGGAGTTTGCAGCAACAAAACCAATGGAATAATATTGGCTAATAAGTATACTGATAGCTTAAATATATGAATTATAGCTGTAGCAGACAGCAACAGTTATCAGGATAAACAGCAGCAATAGTAGCTGTAAATCTGGCAAACAGCGACAGTAAAGCTTTATACAAAAAAGAAGCGAAATATAACACTTAAATCTAGAGAGTAGCGAAGATACTGATATATACAGTAAAATCTATTGTTTAATACATTAAAAGAAGATAAAAAGCAGGATGAGATTAAGCATAAGTCATAAATAATACAAACACAGCTAAGTCTGATCGGTAAGATTAGAAAAAAGATTGGCCAATCTCTAAAGAAATAAAGCAAAAAAAAAGAGGGGATAACAAAAGGGGGTGGTTGTATGTGAGGAGGTCGGGTGTCCCCAAAAAATCGGGGAGGCAAAATTGCTGTTGATAGTGTTCTAAAGTAAAGTTCCTGATTAAAGTGTCCCAAAAGTAAAAGGATCCAAAAGTGATGCCCCCAGTGAGGGGAGGTGTGATTCACTTGATTAAAGTAAGTGTGGTCTGATTCCTGGGGAATCCAAAGTGAATAGAGTCCAATATCTTATAGGAAGGACCTGTGGAAAAAACAAGAAACTTAATATCTTTTTCTCTTTAATCACTACTGCTCTATCGATTGTTGCAACACTTTATCCTTCTAATCACAACTTAAGTGCACTTTATCTAAATGTAACATAATCTAGCTGTATCTATTTTATCTACTTATCATTACCAGTTCTACCTTCTTTACTTGTATCTCCAAACACACATTTGTGATATAACGTGTTTTCTGAAGTATACTTAAGCCTCAATTTGAGGTGTTCCTTCACTCCCACATTTACCACTCACATCTGAACAATACGGTTAGGCTATTGTTCTTCCCTGAAGTGAGCTTGTATACATCTCCTTACTTTTGGCGCTGTCCTCTATGCATTCTCTCTAGACTCAAATGCCCCTGTTTTTAAGTTTATTATTTGATACTGGGCTTTAATTTGTTAAAGTTTACAATCACTTTAACTGCAAAGCACTCCATATCATATACTAGAATGAGATAATAGCTGTTGATAAATTACTCAACGCCTAAGAATGACCACGGTTCTGTTTAACTGTGTTAGTGTTGACTGCATGGTAGTACTGGCCTGGCTTTTTTTCTAAAGCGCAGTGGCGTGGTATGGGAAGTCACTGTTTGAGCCGTGATGTCCAACTAGCTTGATGGTTGCTGTGAGACTGAGGTGAAAGGAGCGATGCCTACAGTGGAGATGCTGGAGATAATGAAAGATTCCTCTGTTTGATTAGCACTGTCCCGAATGTACAAGAGAATGATCTTTGTATCAGTGCACAAGACAAAGGATCAGGATGCTTTATGAACGAGGTACAATTTCCACCAGCCCAGTTTAGCAGGCCTGCTCGTCTAAGGTATGCCCCATGAACGTCATCAAATGTGGCTTTATTAAGGAGCATGCATTAGCACTAAGGGCCAGGCAATATAACGATTACAGTTTTGGTGCACAATGTTGTGGTTTCTGTTTTTTTGGAGCGTGCAGTTTGCACTAAGTTCTCAATATAATTGTGACTTTATTGTGCATATCTACTATTCACTGCTACAGTTTATGGGACTCTTGTTCATGTCAGTTCTCACGGGACTTCTTAGTATTACTATATGCAGTTGTTTCGCTTATACTATTATTGTGGTGCTCTATAAAATACACTGAATACATTAAAATATCCTAATTTTGGTGCAACCTTTTGTCATTCTTTGGCATTGAGTAATTTATCAACAGCTCTTGTCTCATTCTGGTATATAATATATGTCTATATATGTGTACATATGTATTTATTTGTTTTTATATATATATATATATATATATATATATATATATATATATATATATATATATATATATATATATATATATATATATATATATATGTATATATGTCAGTAAATACACAAATAAACATATCTATATACATACATATCAATCTTTAGACATGTATATGTATGTATCTATATGTTAAAGCCCTTTGCCTGCCTTTTTTTTCTCTAACACCTGAGATCCCATATCTTTGAGCCCTAATAACTTTTTTTGTGCAATATTTTTGTTTGAATAATTGTTATTAGATAGTATTTTTATGAGTGTAACTATACTTAGTAAAGTAGTTTTAATGTATTTTTTTACACTTTTTTGTTTTTTTGCGAAACAGTTAACCAAAGCTCTGATGACGAGGTAATCATTCTATCATAAATTGCGATTGCTCTCAAGCGATTGCTTTTACTTATAACTCGTAATACGATCGATGAGTGCAAACACCCTTGATAAAACCCTTAATGCTCGCGTGCAAACATGTGCTTTAACAATAGACAATAATGCAAAATACTATATTACAAACATATACATAATACAGTATGCTTTATAACACTAGCGCTGCGGAATCTGTTGGCGCTCTACAAATAACTGATAATAATAATACGCCTAATATATATGCAGCAAAACAAGACAAAAATACTCTTTACAGTTATTGTAAATAGTGCTTTTTTATCTAACATGCTTAAAAAAAATCTCTTTCTCTCAACAAGTATTGTAAACAGGAAATATGAAATACAGCTAATTGGTTATATAGCTCTCATAACCGCAAACTCAAACTCCCGTTTACTATTTAGTAAATCTGTTCTTGAGACAACTGCTGCCAAAAGAAATAACTAAGAATCAAATTAAAATGTTAAAAAGTTAAATTAATTTTGAGAACAGGCCTTGTTATCTTGTAGCCCTCAATATCTTACCTCTCTCTGTATACACAAAGACGCTCGATGATCTAAACTTCCAGGGTTCAAATGTGTTTTTTCTTGCGGACAATCACAGGGGCTGCCCTGGTGGAATAATCATAAAAAAGGGGCAGTCCCTGTGAGTGGTTAGCTGGATAGGGACACTTCGCTCCATGGAGTGAAGTTAGCAGTGAGCAGGGGTGCACTTAAAAATTAAATCCTGCAGCCAATATAAATTATATTATGCTGCTTTCTGCCTATAGCATCTTACAATCGCATATACTTTAGCATGCATGTATTTTTCTGTTAGGGTTATAAGTATTTTAAGTGTTTTTAGAAAAGCTCACCACCTTTTAGCTTGCGAGAAAAAACTATGAGATCTGTAGTGTGAAAATCTTTACAGAAATACGCTGGGATTAGAGAGACAATTTCATATACGCTCATGGAATGCCCATTTTACGAAAAAACTATTACGCTTTGTATTTTGTACTTATAAGTAAACATTTCTAAGTAATTTTTGTACATACAGTGTACTAAAATTACAATTTGAGCTGTGCATATTTAATATGATTTATTTCTGAGTAATTTACATACAAACTTTCGGCTAGATTACGAGTTTTGGGTTAGGTTTAAAAAGCAGCGTTAGCCGGTCCTAATGCTGCTTTTTAACGCCCGCTGGTATTACGAGTCTTGCAGGTACAGGTGTACCGCTCACTTTTTTGGCCAGACTTGGAAATACCGCAAATCCACTTACGTAAATTGCGTATCCTCTTTTTTCAATGGGACTTGCATAGCGCCGGTATTACGAGTCTGCCAAAAAGTGAGCGGTAGACCCTCTCCTGTCAAGACTGGTACCGCATATTAAAGTCAGTAGTTAAGAGTTTTACACTACAACGCCGTAGCATAAAACTCTTAACTAAAGTCCTAAAAAGTACACTAACACCCATAAACTACCTATTAACCCCTAAACCGAGGCCCTCACTCCCGCCTCACAAACATTAGTTAAATATTATTAACCCCTAATCTGCCGTCCCTAACATCGCCGCCACCTACCTACATTTATTAACCCCTAATCTGCCGCCCCCAACGTCGCTGCCACTATATTAAAGTTATTAACCCCTAAATCTAAGTCTAACCCTAACCCCCCTAACTTAAATATAATTAAAAGAAATCTAAATACAAATTATTATCATTAACTAAATTATTCCTATTTAAAAATAAATACTTACCTGTAAAATAAACCCTAAAATAGCTACAATATAACTAATAGTTACATTGTAGCTAGCTTAGGGTTTATTTTTATTTTACAGGCAAGTTTGTATTTATTTTAACTAGGTTGAATAGTTACTAAATAGTTATTAACTATTTAATAAATTACCTAGCTAAAATAAAGACAAATTGACCTGTAAAATAAAATCTAACCTAAGTTACACTAACACCTAACACTACACTATAATTCAATTATTTCCCTAAATTAAATACAATTTAATACAATTAAATTAAATTATCTAAAGTACAAAACAAACAAACACTAAATTACAGAAAATAATAAACAAATTACAAGCTTTTTAAACTAATTACACCTAATCTAACCCCCCTAACAAAATATAAAAGCCCCCCAAAATAAAAAAAGCCCTACCCTACACTAAATTACAAATAGCCCTTAAAAGGTATTCATTTCTTTTATCTGTAAAAAATTACAAATCCCCCCCAACATTAAAACCCACCACCCACACAACCAACCCTACTCTAAAACCCATCCAATACCCCCTTAAAAAAACCTAACACTAACCCCTTGAAGATAACCTTACCGGGAGAAGTCTTCATCCAACCGGGCCGAAGTCCTCAATGAAGCCGGGAGAAGTCTTCATCCAAGCCAGGCGAAGTGGTCCTCCAGACGGGCAGAAGTCTTCATCCAGACGGCATCTTCTATCTTCATCCATCCAGCGCGGAGCGGGTCCATCTTCAAGACATCCGACGCAGAGCATCCTCTTCATCCGACAGCTAACACTGAATGAAGGTTCCTTTAAATGACGTCATCCAAGATGACGTCCCTTCAATTCCGATTGGCTGATAGAATTCTATCAGCCAATCAGAATTAAGGTAGAAAAAATCCTATTGGCTGATGCAATCAGCCAATAGGATTGAAGTTCAATCCTATTGGCTGATCCAATCAGCCAATAGGATTGAGCTGGCATTCTATTGGCTGATTGGATCAGCCAATAGGATCGAACTTCAATCCTATTGGCTGATTGCATCAGCCAATAGGATTTTTTCTACCTTAATTCCCGATTGGCTGATATAATTCTATCAGCCAATCGGAACTGAAGGGACACCATCTTGGATGACGTCATTTAAAGGAACCTTCATTCAGTGTTAGCCGTCGGATGAAGAGGATGCTCCGCGTCGGATGTCTTGAAGATGGACCCGCTCCGCGCCGGATGGATGAAGATAGAAGATGCCGTCTGGATGAAGACTTCTGCCCGTCTGGAGGACCACTTCGCCCCGTTTGGATGAAGACTTCTCCCGGCTTCGTTGAGGACTTCGGCCTGGTTGGATGAAGACTTCTCCCGGTAAGGTGATCTTCAAGGGGTTAGTGTTAGGTTTTTTTTAAGGGGGTATTGGGTGGGTTTTAGAGTAGGGTTGGTTGTGTGGGTGATGGGTTTTAATGTTGGGGGGATTTGTAATTTTTTTACAGGTAAAAGAGCTGATTACTTTGGGGCAATGCCCCCCAAAAGGCCCTTTTAAGGGCTATTTGTAATTTAGTGTAGGGTAGGGCTTTTTTTTATTTTGGGAGGGCTTTTTTATTTTGTTAGGGGGATTAGATTAGGTGTAATTAGTTTAAATATCTTGTAATTTGTTTATTATTTTCTGTAATTTTGTGTTTGTTTTTTGTACTTTAGATAATTTAGTGTTTGTTTTTTTGTACTTTAGATAATTTAATTTAATTGTATTTAATTTAGGGAAATAATTTAATTATAGTGTAGTGTTAGGTGTTAGTGTAACTTAGGTTAGGTTTTATTTTACAGGTCAATTTGTCTTTATTTTATCTAGGTAGTTTATTAAATAGTTAATAACTATTTAGTAACTATTCTACCTAGTTAAAATAAATACAAACTTGTCTGTAAAATAAAACTAAAACCTAAGCTAGCTACAATGTAACTATTAGTTAGGGTTTATTTTATAGGTAAGTATTTAGTTTTAAATAGGAAAACTTTAGTTAATGATAGTAATTTTATTTAGATTTATTTAAATTATATTTAAGTTAGGGGGGTTAGGGTTATACTTAGGTTTAGGGTTAGACTTAGGGTTAGGTTTAGGGGTTAATACATTTAGAATAGTGGCGGCGACATTGGGGGCGGCAGATTAGGGGTTAATAAATATAATGTAGGTGTCAGCAATGTTGGGACAGCAGATTAGGGGTTAATAGTTATAATGTAGGTGTTGGCGGTGTTGGGGACAGCAGATTAGGGGTTAATAAGTATAATGTATGTGTCTGCGATGTTGGGGGCGGCAGATTAGGGGTTAATAAGTATAATGTAGGTGTCAGCGATGTCGGGGCAGCAGATTAGGGGTTAATAAGTGTAAGATTAGGGGTGTTTAGACTTGGGGTTCATGTTAGGGTGTTAGGTGTAGACATACATTTTATTTCCCCATAGGAATTAATGGGGCTGCGTTTGGAGCTAAACGCTGCTTTTTTGCAGGTGTTAGACTTTTTTCAGCCGGCTCTCCTGTTGATTCCTATGGGGAAATTGTGCACGAGCATGCACATCCAGCTCACCGCTAACGTAAGCAGCGCTGGTATTGGAATGCGGTAAGGATCAAAATTTTGCTCAACGCTCACTTCTTGTCTTTTAACGACGGGTTTGTAAAAACCCGTAATACCAGCGCTGCAGGTAAGTGAGCGGTGAGCATAAACTGCTCGTTAGCACCGCACAGCCTCTAACGCAAAACTCATAATCTGGGCCTTTATGTTTTGGTAAAATACGAAAATAATTTTGTTACTATTTTTGATGTACCTTAAAGGCACAGTCTAATCAAAAATAAACTTTCATGATTCACATAGGGCATGTAATTTTAAACAACTTTCCAATTTACTTTTATCATCAATTTTGCTTTGTTGTCTTGGTATTTTTAGTTAAAAGCTAAACCTAGGTATGCTCATATGCTAATTTCTGATCCATTGAAGGCCGCCTCTTATCTGAATGTATTTTGACATTTGTTTTACAACTAGAGGGTGTTAGTTCATGTGTGACATATAGATAACATTGTGCTCATGCCCGTGGAGTTTCCTAGGAGTCAACATTGATTGGCTAAAATGCAAGTCTGTTAAAAAAACTGAAATAAAGGGGCAGTGTGCAAAGGCTTAGATACAATGTAATCACAGAGGTAAAAAGTATATTAATATAACCATGTTGGTTATGCAAAACTGGGGAATGGACAATAAAGGGATTATCTATCTTTTTAAACAATAAAAATTCCTGGTATAGGTTGCCCCTAGCTTTAACAATACAATTTTACATGTTATTTTTGTGTGAATGGCTAAAATATTAGTTTTGTATGATGATTTAAAATACAAATTTTATTGTGCACTTTCAAACAAAAAAGCAGAATACTCCCCCTTAGCGAGATCATTCAGTCAGAGAAATATGACTGGTGAACATTCTTAAATAATCTCACCAGCCCAGAGTACTTTAGATCATCGGGTCCTTTGAGAAAATAATGGAAAATTAACATTTTAGCAAATTTCTGTCCCACCCCCGCTAGAAGTGTGATTTCTTCAGCATCTGTGATATTTACATAGCTTCTGTCCCACCCCCACTAGAAGTGTGATTTCTTCAGCATCTTCATATTTACATAGCTTCTGTCCCACCCCCGCTAGAAGTGTGATTTCTTCAGCATCTGTGATATTTACATAGCTTCTGTCCCACCCCCGCTAGAAGTGTGATTTCTTCAGCATCTTCATATTTACATAGCTTCTGTCCCACCCCCACTAGAAGTGTGATTTCTTCAGCATCTTCATATTTACATAGCTTCTGTCCCACCCCCACTAGAAGTGTGATTTCTTCAGCATCTTCATATTTACATAGCTTCTGTCCCACCCCCCCCTAGAAGTGTGATTTCTTCAGCATCTGTGATATTTACATAGCTTCTGTCCCACCCCCGCTAGAAGTGTGATTTCTTCAGCATCTTCATATTTACATAGCTTCTGTCCCACCCCCACTAGAAGTGTGATTTCTTCAGCATCTTCATATTTACATAGCTTCTGTCCCACCCCCACTAGAAGTGTGATTTCTTCAGCATCTTCATATTTACATAGCTTCTGTCCCACCCCCACTAGAAGTGTGATTTCTTCAGCATCTTCATATTTACATAGCTTCTGTCCCACCCCCACTAGAAGTGTGATTTCTTCAGCATCTTCATATTTACATAGCTTCTGTCCCACCCCCGCTAGAAGTGTGATTTCTTCAGCATCTTCATATTTACATAGCTTCTGTCCCACCGCCACTAGAAGTGTGATTTCTTCAGCATCTTCATATTTACATAGCTTCTGTCCCACCCCCACTAGAAGTGTGATTTCTTCAGCATCTTCATATTTACATAGCTTCTGTCCCACCCCCACTAGAAGTGTGATTTCTTCAGCATCTGTGATATTTACATAGCTTCTGTCCCACCCCCGCTAGAAGTGTGATTTCTTCAGCATCTTCATATTTACATAGCTTCTGTCCCACCCCCACTAGAAGTGTGATTTCTTCAGCATCTGTGATATTTACATAGCTTCTGTCCCACCCCCGCTAGAAGTGTGATTTCTTCAGCATCTTCATATTTACATAGCTTCTGTCCCACCCCCACTAGAAGTGTGATTTCTTCAGCATCTTCATATTTACATAGCTTCTGTTCTGTCCCACCCCGACTAGAAGTGTGATTTCTTCAGCATCTTCATATTTACATAGCTTCTGTCCCACCCCCACTAGAAGTGTGATTTCTTCAGCATCTGTGATATTTACATAGCTTCTGTCCCACCCCCACTAGAAGTGTGATTTCTTCAGCATCTGTGATATTTACATAGCTTCTGTCCCACCCCCACTAGAAGTGTGATTTCTTCAGCATCTTCATATTTACATAGCTTCTGTCCCACCCCCACTAGAAGTGTGATTTCTTCAGCATCTGTGATATTTACATAGCTTCTGTCCCACCCCCACTAGAAGTGTGATTTCTTCAGCATCTGTGATATTTACATAGCTTCTGTCCCACCCCCACTAGAAGTGTGATTTCTTCAGCATCTTCATATTTACATAGCTTCTGTCCCACCCCCACTAGAAGTGTGATTTCTTCAGCATCTGTGATATTTACATAGCTTCTGTCCCACCCCAGCTAGAAGTGTGATTTCTTCAGCATCTGTGATATTTACATAGCTTTTCTATAACTAATACTTATTTACTGTCATTGTTTTAGAATGGGTGAGGATACAACAGGCAAAAAAGCTATTTCAAATAAAGGTAAAGAAGCTATTTGTAAACAATTTAATGCACTTAAAGGGAATGTAAACCTGAGCATACTCACTCAAGTCATAGGATAAGATTTAAAAAATGAATGAGACTTTTATTCATCAAATTTGTAGTCTATGCTGATCTTCTTAGATTTTTACCTTTAAAAATAAGCACCATTCCCCCCCCCCCCCCGGGTTGTGACGTTTGTGCAAAGCGGGGGGAAACAACGATTAGTGGATTGCAGATTCATCATCTGTCAATCAATTGATCAATATGGTGGGCGGAGGAACGGCGCTTATCTTAAAAGGTAAAACTCTAAAAAGATCAGTATAGACTACAAAGTGGATGAATGAAAGTCTCATTCATTTTCTAAATCCTATCCTATGACTTATATAAATATTTTAAGTAAATCCTTTTAATAGTTTTTGAGCTACGTGTGTGTGGGGGGGATAATGTTGTTTTTTTTAGTTGTTTTTTTTTTCAACTTCTGTTAATCATTCTTGGACATTAGAAAACTTTGAGTTCAAGGACATTGAAATTCAGAGCCTGGACAACTAGGAGACAATTACTTAAAGGGCCACTGTAAGTAAATATTTTCTATGCCTGTTACTAACTAACTACCCCAAATACGCTTTTTATCAATAGCATTTCATTAACATATCTCTACCGTATATCAGAAATCTTGTCTGCAAATTTAATTGTTTTCCAAACCCACTCCGTGGGTATCCTTTGCTCTGTACCAATCCGTTTACAATACCTAGGTTTCAAAATGGCGCTTTAAAAACAAAGTTATTGGTTTAAGTATTTTGAACATGCAGTGCTGAAAATAGTGGGCAGGATAACGTGACATCATCGGCGAATAAAAGATATAACATTTAGAACGTTATGAAACTTCGTTTTGGAGAAAATATAGGTCAGTAGGTTTTAATTAATGTTTATTAACTTTAATATGTTAGTTGTTTAGCTTAAAAATTATAACAGAAAGTAATCCTTTAATGAAGAGCAGTATCATAGGCTCAGAACCTGTATGAGCAGTAGCCTTTAGTATGGAGAGCCATCAGGGAAAAAATAGGAACAGCATTAGAGAGGGACAATTCCAAACCTAAGGGGCCAGTGTGACAAATACCATATGCCAAGTGCTGAAGTTTTTAACCTACCAATTTATCTACACAAATGAAGGGTATTTAAATACTCATGCCACAACTTATATCATATATATAAAGGTATGATGCTTTTATACTTGAAATGATAAACATACATAGAAGCAATTCCAGAGCACTCACTTGCTAGTTCATATAGTATGGAGAAGGAGGCTATATCTCAGAAAAATATATTATTATAATATATTATATGTATTGTTAATTTTAAAAATGGGGAGTTATAAACTCATAAAATCATTTAAAATCCAACCTGGATAGTGAATCTCCACAGCATAAATCATCAATAAGAATACCAATATTACCAATAAATACTCTTCAGAGACTCAGTTATGGAACAATAAGCATTAGTTGTCCCATTGTATGAGCACTACCAGTCAAAATATCATATATAGCTAGGTGGACACATTCCTCAATCATATTAATTGATCTAGAGTAGTGTCCACACAATTATTAAAACTTGTTTTCTCCATGCATTCAAACTGCAAAAATGACCTTTACCTCTGCTGTAAATGTTCATCTTATCCAATGTTGATAGTACACCTGTTGTGCCTAATATTCTGCAGCCAGAACACTTTCTCCCTACTCTCCAAGTTATCATTGATAAAAGCAAAACTTACACGTGTCTCTTGTCTCCCTTTGATACCTCTTTATCTCACAAGCTTTTTTTGGTTTTGTTTTTTTACCATGGAAACATTTGTTTCCATCTTCTCTACAAGTGGACATGATGTAATATTTTCCAAGACTCTCCTATATCAAGTCAAGGGATTGTGAAGAGAAATAAGAACTTATTTGTTGATACTTTTTGTAGTTTTCTCATTTTCTACTTGTGACAGTTTTGACAGTTCTCTCTACCAGATGTTTGCGTGCAGTGTATTTGGACTTTATAGTTAAATGGACACTCTAGCCAATACCCTCCATAAAAGAACCATGATACAGTTCTTGATCTAGTTTACCGTTTTACTAATATGGCTTATTTTACATATAACATTAGCCTTCCTTCAGTAAAGGAAAAGGGTTGCAGGAAATATTGTGTCTCCATGTCCTATTTTCTTCCATTGTCCACTAATAAAGAAACTAATAGATCATTTATACTACACTTCTGAGAATATTTCTGTAAGAACTTACAAATTCAATGCTGTCTCTCATAAGCTGTCCATCTTCATTCAGAGAGACTCTTGCACAATACTTCAGCTGTTACACTAAATGACAAGCACAAATTACTACCCATTGCTGAATTACCTTACATTAATCACCTTCACTAGTCTTGTCAGATGTCTCCATTCTATGCCAACTATGTTTTTATCACTTCACTCTTCCTGGTCTTACAGCCTTCTCAATGGTCTAGCCCCAAAATACCATACAATGCTTCTTTGAACGAGAAAAATGGAAATACTGGTATTTTGGGGCTGGAACATCATTTTCAGAAGAGATGAGACTGACATATTTCAGGAAAGTTATCCTATGTGAAAAGCACAATAGGCTAAAATAGGATGCTGGCCTAGAAAAAGCATGTTCGTTCCTGATTGACCATGTCTCTTTTTTTGTATATCAGTATTTTTAAAGGGACACTGAACCCAAATTTATTCAGATAGAGCATGCAATTTTAAGCAACTTTCTAATTTACTCCTATTATCAATTTTTCTTCATTCTCTTGGTATCTTTATTTGAAAAGCAAGAAAGTAAGTTTAGATGCTGGCCCATTTTTGGTGAACAACCTGCGTTGTTCTTGCTGATTAGTGGATAAATTCACCCACCAATAAACAAGTTCTGTCCAGTGTTCTGGACCAAAAATTGACTGACTCCTTGGTTAGATGCCTTATTTTTCAAATAAAGATAGCAAGAGAATTAAGAAAATTGATATTAGGAGTCAATTAGAAAGTTGCTTAAAATTGCATGCTCTATCTGAATCACAAAATAAAAAATTTGGGTTCAGTGTCCCTTTAAGGCTCAAGTCAATGTAGTTAATCAGAATAAAGAAACAAGAGAAACAATGGTTCTGTTATGGTGAAACTTCTTCTAAGAGTGTGTGATTCTAATATATATGGGAAGAAATTATTTAAAACATATCCTAGCAGTTTTAGTCTCTGAGTTATGCTGAATAATTATTTTTGCAATATGATAATCATTTTTTTTTATTCTCAAGAAAGATGACAACCATACCCATAGTTCATTTCATGTTCCCTAAAATAATTTCTAGCACTCAACTAATTACTCTCCCTGCATCTACTCTACTCCCTCTATTCATCTGCACATGGCTCACTCATACAAAAACAAACTGTAACCTCCTTAAAGGGACAGCTTAGTCAAAATTAAACTATCATGATTCAGATAGGGCATGCAATTTTAAACACATTTCCAATTTACTTTTGTCATCAAATTTGCTTTGTTCGCTCTGTATTCTTTGGTGACAGCTAAACGTAGGTAGGTTCAAACTGTTGAAAACCACCTCTTATCTCAGTACATTATGACAGTTTTTAACAGTTAGACAGAGCTAGTTTGTGTGTGTCATATAGATAACACCGTGCTCACTCCTGTGGAGTTATTTATGAGTCAGCACTAATTGGCTAAAATGCAAGTCTGTCGGAAGCACTGCAATAAGGAGGTTGTCTACAGAGGTTTAGATACAAGGTAATCACAGAGGTAAACAGTTTATTAATATACCTGTGTTGGTTATACAAAACTGGGGAATTGGTAATAAAGGGATTATATATATATATATATATATATATATATATATATATATATATATATATATATATATATATATATACACGGTGAAGGAAGGCACTCACTGGTCTTTAATTCAAAAGAAAACTTTTAATAAGCGTGACGTTTCGGGGACACACTCCCCTTCCTCAGACAACAAACAAACTGCAAGTGACTGAACATATAAAGCCAAACAAACCCCTCCCAGTGAAAATTGCGCCAAAACTGTTACCATAGTGATCCTCAACAACATTCCAATCATGTGATGAGTGTTACTCATTATTATTGAATCAGCCTATGTAATATCCACATTCATAAATATAAGAGACATATTAAAAGTCATACTAGGCATTATATCAAAACACATGTGAACAAACTTCTATTATAGAGCAATCTATACATATAACCATATATAGTGAACAGGACAGACAAGTATAGTGAAACCATATCATATTAATAGGTTAAAAATAACATGTGAAGGGGGGAACTTCCGGGCAGCGGCCATGATAGGCTGCAAAATCTTCAGCTCCTCTAACTCTCTGTTCCAAATTGAGTAAAACTCCTTCTTTATCATCCCATTACCTATACTTTTTGGATTAAGGATACACAGCATAGAACGCTCTCCCATTGCATAACGTTATTTTTGGAACTAAGACCATACACAGCATCCCGGCACGACTTAAGGATTGCGGCCTATCATCCCACAACCCCCCGGCGGGAGGCCGTTGCACTCCTGTCGTTACTATGCAGTGATACACCGCAAACACACTGCAAAAATATATGCCTGGACTATTGCATGCTGACTATCCCCTGAGGACAATATATCTACTATGGATCCCATTTACCTCCTAAACGAAATAAGCTGTTTGCTCCTACGCTATCGAGAGGAATTCTCTGAGGCACTCTGCAAGCTATCAAACACCCCCTCAGAAGTTACCACTTTAAATACAACCTTACCAACCCCAACAAGTGCCCCAGAGGATCGGAGCGCAGTGACTAGCTCGGATGGCGAACTATTATCTCCTCAGAGTCCCATGCCTATGGGGCTAGTGCTTTTGCCAACCATAGCGGAGGAGCCGGAGAATGAAAACATCATAGAGCTAAGAGCATCCCCCGCACTACCTATGCACTGCCATGCTGGAGCTATTGATCACATCGAAGCTGAATTTGCAGAGTTCCAGCTGTGTCATGCAACGGGTCAGAAGATAACCCTGAAAAGGCTAGAAAACTTCACGAGCAACCCGGGTCCAGACACTCAAGACAGAAGTGGCGATCCAGCATCATACTCATGGTCTCAACCACCTTTGACGCCACTCTCTGTTATCAGCCTGGCTGGGCTGATTCCACCAAGACCACAATACCTGGTAATGTTTAGAAGCCGAAGGTGGCCTGACAGAGGACGCTTAACTCAGATGGCGTCGCTTCTGTTAGCTAAGTGGAGCGTGCCAGGGTCGATACTCCACACACAACAGCAGCCGGTGGGTTGTGCAGATACCATGGCTAACGCCCGGATCATGAAGACAGGGGTAGGTTGATGAGGCTTATCGACCGCAAGTGCTAATCTGCAGCTGGTATGTTATGGAGCCCACTGCTCATCTAATTATCATTAGACTGCCAAGTTTGTGGACACATTTTCCAAAGCACGGCTCCCTTTCCCTATAATTGCTAACGAACGGTAACTATGACTTAATGAGAGCAACAGAACTTGAAACACGGAGATACTCCATCTTATCTTACCCTCTGAACACCTGTTTACTGGATGCTTATACTGTTTTTACAATTTTCAATAAGACTGCTATGCTTGGTTACCTAGTATGGGTCTGAGGGGTGTTGGGTTCGATGTTTAGATGATTTGCATGTAATTTTATATTTTATTTTCAGTTTGTCACTTGCTAATTTTAAGAATGATTCTATCACTTTATCATATAGGGTTTATCATAGTGCTTTGATTTTGTGTATTATATTAATGTGCAGCCCTTCCTTATGGTCCTAGGCCAGTATCCAGCATAAATATGTTTGCCCTCTCACCATCACCCTGATCCCATATGAAGGTATCTCTTTTGAGGAATGTTGTTGTTTAACCACTTAGATATCTCATCAAGAGCCAGCCCAAGACTTCATCTACATTTCCTCATCTGAACACATGTGGTAATATAATTGATACGCCTCACATTGCAATAACCTCACTGATCTCTTGGTAAAACATCCCTCACTATCTAATACATATGGGCTGGTCATACTGTGTAGTCATCACTGATTTCACTGAGTTCTCTGAGATGTTAGCTAAGTACACTGATCGTAGTAAAGTCAGAAGCATTGGGTTTGCTGTAACGCTATTTCTAGGCTTGCTTTTACCAGTACTATATTTTATTTCTTACAAGAACTATATGTAGAGTCCCAGACCAGCAAATGGCATTACTAATATACCTATTTTGCTTCATGGTTACCCTAGAAAATGATCCTTGGGCCTTTTTATTAGTCTTTGGAGGTCACCGCCTACGGCCGGGGCGGTGCGATCTAACATTCATCGCCATCCGAGGATCCCCTTTTTATAAACACCTATGTAAATGTATGTCTGGGTAGCTTTATTCGTCTTGCTTGCTTTATAAATTTACTAAGCAAGGAATTAGCACACTACAATCCGCCAATATGAGTGACTTAGTATATAAGGCCTTCATAGTTTATAGACTTAGCACTTAGTGACTACCACCAATGCATCTCATGGAAAGTTGAACTCAACATACTCCATAATTAGGATATGGCTATATGTTACCATTTCTATCGCACTCCTCTAGTCTTAAGGTCTTTAATTCTCATCTTTAAATATGAGATGTTTGCACAACATGAGTAGAGCTACTAGCCGATTCTCAAATGGTTGCCAAGGGAGCTGGTACTGCTTTGGCACTAAAAAAAATGACACACTCTCTTGCAACTCATACTATATATTTAGACTCCCATATAACCTGCATATTCCAGATTCCATATTATCTCCCTTAGGGCTAAAGAGGGGTTTTTGAAATAGGTCTTGGTCCACATGTAAGGTTTTTATTTCATAGTTATGGTTACGGTTTACATTCAATTAGGGGATAGTCGGCTATTTTTCACATAAATAAATATATCATTACCATGTTATCTTTTTTTTTTTTTACATACTATTTAAAGTGTGCATAACCTAGTGCATAACCTACGTTAATTATTAGAAAATGAGGTTTGTTTGGGGGCCCAAAAGTGGTCTCCCTTATTTCATGGTAACCTTCTCTAACTGGCTGAAACTACTTAGATATGAGGTCCAAGAGAGGCCTCCTAAGATCAATAGAAGGTTCACATTTAACTTGGCAAATCACCATAATACACCAGAGTGGTTTACTAATGCTTATTTTCTTGTTTTTGGATTGCCTGTATACACTCGCTATTGTATAGTACTTGAAACTCCTTGTATTTGCTAACTGTGTATGATGTACTTTCTTTTTATCTTGTGATTTGTCTGTTGAAACCTCAATAAAAATATTTAAAAAATAAAAAAAATAAAAAATAAAATGTGAAGTGCATCAGTAAATATCTGTGTGTCCCCTAACACATAAATTGTATCACTGAACAAGTGTAGTGGTGTACTGGTGTTTGTATCGAAGTGTATATAAAATGTGTGTATTGCCAGCCCCCTCGAGAGTCTAGATATATCAACTAGTTAAACAATCAAATCAAAGAGTGTCACTATTGGTAGATGTCATAGGCAGAGTTACCAGATCATAGCATGTTATTACTTCAAAAAATGGCGTACTATAAAGTTTAATCATATTGCCAATGTGGCAAAGATGGAATAAAACCAAACGGTTATATATGCAATCTGAGGCAAATGTCTCTAACCAATATTTGAGGATACACATTAACGCATCACTATCAACTTCTGCAGGACCCACCTGATAGGCAAATTATTTGTAAAGCCGTAGCACAAACACAGCATGCCTGAGATGACAGCGTGGCCGCCCGATGTGTGCCTGAGACGCAAACTGCAGGCTCAGTGTACTGACGTCATTGGGCTGCGTGTGAACTAAATGCCCGGTAGTCATGGTGACGCTCCATACTGTTTGACAGAATCCGGCAACAGGAAATGCCCTTACTGGCATAACCCAGCACTACCCAATATATATAAATAAATATACATTCTATGCTAAGTCAAAATGACTCTAAGCAGTCTAAATTATATTGCAATTGTATGCCTACTATATGGGTAAGTCCCTAACTCTGGTCCCTATAAGCCCAATCGTAATAGCCTAAACAATACGTGTCAGCGTGTCTCAATAAAGCAGAATGGGCCAAACTTGTTGTCATAAACAGTACCCGTAATGAGACAAAAAGATAGGTGTACCAAGTTTCAGTAGAATAAAAACGATGACCAAAAGTGCAAAAAATGCAAAAAATCTGTATAAATAAAAATAAATAAAAATAATAAAAATAAATAAAAATAAAAATAAAGGCAGTGAATATACATAAACAGAATAAAATGCAATACAGAAGAATATGAAAAAGTACAATAAAGAAAATAAGAAGTAAAATAAGATAAAATAAGATAAAAATATAAAATAATAAGTACTGAAATAATAAAATCTAAGGCAGAAAAGCACAAAGAGAACCAAGATCCCCCCATGTGATAGCGACAAATAAAAAAAGAGAAAAGAGAAAAAAGAAAACAGAGGAAGAAAAAAGAAGAAAAAAGAAAGAAAAAAAGGAAAAAGAAAGAGCAAGAATCCAGAAAACAAAGGAAGAGCTAAGAAAAAAGGAGAAGAAGAGAACAAAAATAGGAAAATAAATGCAGAAAGAAAAGGATAAGTAAGAGGGAGAAAAACAAGGGAGAAAAACAAGATAGCAGAAAAGAGGAGGTAAGATGTAGAAATGAATGGATCATCAACTCTCATAGGTGGAGCTCAAAATGATGAAGTCATACAATATGTCTTCTGATCTGTCTATTTCAAATACATCTTCTTGAATTCCATGGAGTTCTACAATTGCTCATAGGAAACAATGCCAGTCTAAGTTCACATTCAGTCCCTTCGGGCGTAAGGTGTTGAGACGAAAGATCCACTTGGATTCTACTTGCAATAGTTTATTGTCCCGGTCCCCACCCCTAGAGGGAATGGGGGCATGGTCTATGAGCTTAAATCTTAGATCCTGTACGTTGTGCCCACTAGTTGCAAAGTGGTGTGCCACCGGTTGTTCACTCCCGTGGTTTTTGATGGCTGTTCTGATGGCCGACCGATGATTTGCCATGCGTGTTCGGATGTCATCCACTGTTTTCCCTACATAGAATAGGCCGCATGGGCAATTAATTAAATAGACCACATATGTCGTGGTGCAGGTCAGGTAATGCTGTATCCTAAAGGTTTCATTAGTATAGGGATGATGGAAGGTGGCCCCCGGAATCATCGCATGACAGGTAGTGCAGCCACTGCACCGATAGCATCCCTTCTTGCTTGAGGATAGCCAGGTTTTTCTGTCATAGCAGTGTTTGGGATCCGTTATGACCAGTTGGTCTCTCAAATTGCGGTTTCTCTTGAATCCCACTCTTGGACTGTCCCATTCGCTAAATGGGAGACCTGTGTCATTCTTGATGATATGCCAGTGGGTCCTAAGACACTGTCCTATGTTCTTTACATCTGGGCAGTATCTGGTTACAAATGTCATCCTTCGAGTATCATCTCTTGTGTGTCCCTCCTTGGGATCTTCTTGTTCCTTCATGCATTCCAAGAGATAGTCCCATTTGTAGCCCCTAGCCAAAAATTTCTTTGCCATTTCTTGTAACTGTATTTTCATGGCCTCAGAGTTACTGTTGTTTCTGTTTACTCTTGTCATCTGGCCCCGTGGTATAGCCTTTAGTAGTGAAGTAGGATGGCAACTGTGTGCATGTAATACTGAATTCCTATCTGTAGGCTTCTGATATAATGTCATTCCTACAGACATGCCATCTCTAAAGATACATAAATCCAGGAACTCAACCCTCTCTTCACTGCAGCTCATTTTAAACTGAATTGGGTGGTTCAGCCCGTTTAAGTGGTCAAACCACTCATGTAGGGATTCCTTTGTGCCCCCCCACACAATGAACAAGTCATCTATATAGCACTGGTACACAATGACTTTTTTTTTCTGGAACACCTGCATAATCTCTTCCTCGTAATTTGCCATATATAGATTCGCAAATGAAGGGGCAACATTCGAACCCATGGCGGTTCCCTTTATTTGGCAATAGTACGAGTTTTCAAATTTGAAATAATTCAGCCTTAAGCTTAGCTCCAGGATCTGTAATAGGAAATGTGCTGGTGGTCCCACATACGGATATCTACTCAAGGTTTTTGCTACCATTCTGATACCTTCTTGTTGAGGTATAACCGTATATAGGCTATTAACATCTGCTGTTACCAGGATCCACTCCTCTTCCATCCTAAAGCCTTTAAGTTTGCCAATAAGATCCATGGAGTCTCTGACATACGATCTCATATTCTTAACCATTGGTTGTAAAAAGAAATCAACCAGTTGGGATAATGGTGATGTGATAGAGCCACGGGCTGAGACAATTGGCCTCCCTGGTGGATGTGATAGGTTTTTATGCACCTTTGGCAGGGTATATAGTATGGGGCAGATTGGAAACTCAGTGATCAAGAATCCTCCAATTTTCTCATCAATATACCCTTGCATGACTCCCTCTTTCACCAAGGTCTCAATTTCTTTCTGGAATTCCTTGGTTGGGTTCCTTTGTAATTGTCTGTATGTCATGGTGTCACTCAGTTGTCCCTTAATCTCTGATTGGTAATACGCGTAGTTCATGACCACTGTCGCACCTCCTTTGTCCGCAGGGCGGATGATAATTTTAGGATCTGTGGACAATGTTTTAATTGAGTCAAGTTCCTCTTTAGTCAAGTTGTTCTGAAATCTTGTTTTTGGTATCTCAGCTATATCAGTGTTAACCAGCCGGGAGTATATCTTTATGATGGGATTATAGCTAGTCGGATCAAACTTGCTGGCTTTACGAAAGGGAATACCCATTTCTGGATTTAAGCTGTTGTTGAAGTATTCTTTGAGTCTTAGTGATCGCTGGAATTTTTGCTGGTCAATCCACAAATCAAATGGGTCACTGGTTTTAGTGGGTACAAAGTTAAGTCCTTTATTCAATAATTGAATTTCTGGTTCCGTCAGGACCCGATCACTAATATTAATAATTAAGTTGTTGTTGGTTAGTGTCTCGGTGGATGTTGGTAGTGTAATGGTGGTCTGATTCTGACCTCCTCTTCTTGGATGTGGCCTCCTCTTCCCCTGATGGCTGATCGAGTGGTCACCCCTAAAAAAGGCTGTTGTTGTCAGTTGCCTCTAAACGGCCTTGTACTCCCTCTGTATGGTGGTATGTGTCCCTGTGGGGGCTGTGGGGTATCCGAATCCGTTCCAGAGCTAGTATCCACAGTCTGGAGATTTCTTCTGGTATATTGCCTGAATCTCCTCTGTCTCCTTGGACGGTAACCTCTGTATTCCCCGTCACCACTTATCATCCACTTGTAGACACTTTTTTCTTTGTGATCTTCAGTTACTGCCATGAACTTCCTATTCTTAAAGGAAATCAAGGCCTCTTTGTACTCCTTTAATTGTGTTTGTAGTTGATTTAACCAATCAGAGCTAGTGTCACTTATCAGTTTCTGTGTGTTGATATTCTCATATTCCAATACTTCTTGCTTGAGTTTATCTAGTTGGCTTCTCACCTCCTCTGTTACTAGAAGGATGAGGTCCAGAGAGCACTTATTTAAAATAGCGCACCACCTCTTACAGAATTCTGTATTAGTTCTCCCAATTGTTGGAATGTTCTTGATGCGGAATCCCCGTGGTATGAGCTTTTTCCGGTAATAATCTGAGAGGTAACTGCCATGCAGTTTTAGGTCAATCTCTTTCTTCTTCAATTTTAACAATGCCAGAAAGATTGAGTTACTAGAGTCAGTACTGGATTGTGTATCTTCCTCTTGTTCAAATAGTATACGTGCAGCGTCAGTATCTGTGAATGATAAGGTCTGTGTATCCTCAATGCCGGTGTCTGTATCCATTGGGCTGTATCACAGTGTGCAGTGCCGTGTGAAGTGATAGACCACACCAGTAGTATAATAACCACAACCACGTGTGGTATAGAGAAAAAGATGAACTGTTGAGGATAACCTCACTGGAAGAGGCAATCTAAATCTTGTGGGTGCTACAATGTTTGATAAATATAGGTAGATAGAGCGCACTCTCACTTACAAATCTTGATGCCAGGGTGCCAGCAGTTAAGTATACACGGTGAAGGAAGGCACTCACTGGTCTTTAATTCAAAAGAAAACTTTTAATAAGCGTGACGTTTCGGGGACACACTCCCCTTCCTCAGACAACAAACAAACTGCAAGTGACTGAACATATAAAGCCAAACAAACCCCTCCAAGTGAAAATTGCGCCAAAACTGTTACCATAGTGATCCTCAACAACATTCCAATCATATGATGAGTGTTACTCATTATTATTGAATCAGCCTATGTAATATCCACATTCATAAATATAAGAGACATATTAAAAGTCATACTAGGCATTATATCAAAACACATGTGAACAAACTTCTATTATAGAGCAATCTATACATATAACCATATATAGTGAACAGGACAGACAAGTATAGTGAAACCATATCATATTAATAGGTTAAAAATAGCATGTGAAGTGCATCAGTAAATATCTGTGTGTCCCCTAACACATAAATTGTATCACTGAACAAGTGTAGTCGTGTACTGGTGTTTGTATCGAAGTGTATATAAAATGTGTGTATTGCCAGCCCCCTGGAGAGTCTAGATATATCAACTAGTTAAACAATCAAATCAAAGAGTGTCACTATTGGTAGATGTCATAGGCAGAGTTACCAGATCATAGCATGTTATTACTTCAAAAAATGGCGTACTATAAAGTTTAATCATATTGCCAATGTGGCAAAGATGGAATAAAACCAAACGGTTATATATGCAATTTGAGGCAAATGTCTCTAACCAATATTTGAGGATACACATTAACGCATCACTATCAACTTCTGCAGGACCCACCTGATAGACAAATTATTTGTAAAGCCGTAGCACAAACACAGCATGCCTGAGATGACAGCGTGGCCGCCCGATGTGTGCCTGAGATGCAAACTGCAGGCTCAGTGTACTGACGTCATTGGGCTGCGTGTGAACTAAATGCCCGGTAGTCATGGTGACGCTCCATACTGTTTGACAGAATCCGGCAACAGGAAATGCCCTTACTGGCATAACCCAGCACTACCCAATATATATAAATAAATATACATTCTATGCTAAGTCAAAATGACTCTAAGCAGTCTAAATTATATTGCAATTGTATGCCTACTATATGGGTAAGTCCCTAACTCTGGTCCCTATAAGCCCAATCGTAATAGCCTAAACAATACGTGTCAGCGTGTCTCAATAAAGCAGAATGGGCCAAACTTGTCATAAACAGTACCCGTAATGAGACAAAAAGATAGGTGTACCAAGTTCACTACACTAGATAACCCAAGCATTATCAGTAGAATAAAAACGATGACCAAAAGTGCAAAAGATGCAAAAAATCTATATAAATAAAAATAAATAATAAAAATAAATAAAAATAAAAATAAAGGCAGTGAATATACATAAACAGAATAAAATGCAATACAGAAGAATATGAAAAAGTACAATAAAGAAAATAAGAAGTAAAATAAGATAAAATAAGATAAAAATATAAAATAATAAGTACTGAAATAATAAAATCTAAGGCAGAAAAGCACAAAGAGAACCAAGATCCCCCCATGTGATAGCGACAAATAAAAAAAGAGAAAAGAGAAAAAAGAAAACAGAGGAAGAAAAAAGAAGAAAAAAGAAAGAAAAAAAGGAAAAAGAAAGAGCAAGAATCCAGAAAACAAAGGAAGAGCTAAGAAAAAAGGAGAAGAAGAGAACAAAAATAGGAAAATAAATGCAGAAAGAAAAGGATAAGTAAGAGGGAGAAAAACAAGGGAGAAAAACAAGATAGCAGAAAAGAGGAGGTAAGATGTAGAAATGAATGGATCATCAACTCTCATAGGTGGAGCTCAAAATGATGAAGTCATACAATATGTCTTCTGATCTGTCTATTTCAAATACATCTTCTTGAATTCCATGGAGTTCTACAATTGCTCATAGGAAACAATGCCAGTCTAAGTTCACATTCAGTCCCTTCGGGCGTAAGGTGTTGAGACGAAAGATCCACTTGGATTCTACTTGCAATAGTTTATTGTCCCGGTCCCCACCCCTAGAGGGAATGGGGACATGGTGTATGAGCTTAAATCTTAGATCCTGTACGTTGTGCCCACTAGTTGCAAAGTGGTGTGCCACCGGTTGTTCACTCCCGTGGTTTTTGATGGCTGTTCTGATGGCCGACCGATGATTTGCCATGCGTGTGCGGATGTCATCCACTGTTTTCCCTACATAGAATAGGCCGCATGGGCAATTAATTAAATAGACCACATATGTCGTGGTGCAGGTCAGGTAATGCTGTATCCTAAAGGTTTCATTAGTATAGGGATGATGGAAGGTGGCCCCCGGAATCATCGCATGACAGGTAGTGCAGCCACTGCACCGATAGCATACCTTCTTGCTTGAGGATAGCCAGGTTTTTCTGTCATAGCAGTGTTTGGGATCCGTTATGACCAGTTGGTCTCTCAAATTGCGGTTTCTCTTGAATCCCACTCTTGGACTGTCCCATTCGCTAAATGGGAGACCTGTGTCATTCTTGATGATATGCCAGTGGGTCCTAAGACACTGTCCTATGTTCTTTACATCTGGGCAGTATCTGGTTACAAATGTCATCCTTCGAGTATCATCTCTTGTGTGTCCCTCCTTGGGATCTTCTTGTTCCTTCATGCATTCCAAGAGATAGTCCCATTTGTAGCCCCTAGCCAAAAATTTCTTTGCCATTTCTTGTAACTGTATTTTCATGGCCTCAGAGTTACTGTTGTTTCTGTTTACTCTTGTCATCTGGCCCCGTGGTATAGCCTTTAGTAGTGAAGTAGGATGGCAACTGTGTGCATGTAATACTGAATTCCTATCTGTAGGCTTCTGATATAATGTCATTCCTACAGACATGCCATCTCTACAGATACATAAATCCAGGAACTCAACCCTCTCTTCACTGCAGCTCATTTTAAACTGAATTGGGTGGTTCAGCCCGTTTAAGTGGTCAAACCACTCATGTAGGGATTCCTTTGTGCCCCCCCCCCCACAATGAACAAGTCATCTATATAGCGCTGGTACACGATGACTTCTTTTTTCTGGAACACCTGCATAATCTCTTCCTCGTAATTTGCCATATATAGATTCGCAAATGAAGGGGCAACATTCGAACCCATGGCGGTTCCCTTTATTTGGAAATAGTACGAGTTTTCAAATTTGAAATAATTCAGCCTTAAGCTTAGCTCCAGGATCTGTAATAGGAAATGTGCTGGTGGTCCCACATACGGATATCTACTCAAGGTTTTTGCTACCATTCTGATACCTTCTTGTTGAGGTATAACCGTATATAGGCTATTGACATCTGCTGTTACCAGGATCCACTCCTCTTCCATCCTAAAGCCTTTAAGTTTGCCAATAAGATCCATGGAGTCTCTGACATGCGATCTCATATTCTTAACCATTGGTTGTAAAAAGAAATCAACCAGTTGGGATAATGGTGATGTGATAGAACCACGGGCTGAGACAATTGGCCTCCCTGGTGGATGTGATAGGTTTTTATGCACCTTTGACAGGGTATATAGTATGGGGCAGATTGGAAACTCAGTGATCAAGAATCCTCCAATTTTCTCATCAATATACCCTTGCATGACTCCCTCTTTCACCAAGGTCTCAATTTCTTTCTGGAATTCCTTGGTTGGGTTCCTTTGTAATTGTCTGTATGTCATGGTGTCACTCAGTTGTCCCTTAATCTCTGATTGGTAATACGCGTAGTTCATGACCACTGTCGCACCTCCTTTGTCCGCAGGGCGGATGATAATTTTAGGATCTGTGGACAATGTTTTAATTGAGTCAAGTTCCTCTTTAGTCAAGTTGTTCCGAAATCTTGTTTTTGGTATCTCAGGTATATCAGTGTTAACCAGCCGGGAGTATATCTTTATGCTGGGATTATAGCTAGTCGGATCAAACTTGCTGGCTTTACGAAAGGGAATACCCATTTCTGGATTTAAGCTGTTGTTGAAGTATTCTTTGAGTCTTAGTCTTAGTACACCTATCTTTTTGTCTCATTACGGGTACTGTTTATGACAACAAGTTTGGCCCATTCTGCTTTATTGAGACACGCTGACACGTATTGTTTAGGCTATTACGATTGGGCTTATAGGGACCAGAGTTAGGGACTTACCCATATAGTAGGCATACAATTGCAATATAATTTAGACTGCTTAGAGTCATTTTGACTTAGCATAGAATGTATATTTATTTATATATATATTGGGTAGTGCTGGGTTATGCCAGTAAGGGCATTTCCTGTTGCCGGATTCTGTCAAACAGTATGGAGCGTCACCATGACTACCGGGCATTTAGTTCACACGCAGCCCAATGACGTCAGTACACTGAGCCTGCAGTTTGCGTCTCAGGCACACATCGGGCGGCCACGCTGTCATCTCAGGCATGCTGTGTTTGTGCTACGGCTTTACAAATAATTTGCCTATCAGGTGGGTCCTGCAGAAGTTGATAGTGATGCGTTAATGTGTATCCTCAAATATTGGTTAGAGACATTTGCCTCAGATTGCATATATAACCGTTTGGTTTTATTCCATCTTTGCCACATTGGCAATATGATTAAACTTTATAGTACGCCATTTTTTGAAGTAATAACATGCTATGATCTGGTAACTCTGCCTATGACATCTACCAATAGTGACACTCTTTGATTTGATTGTTTAACTAGTTGATATATCTAGACTCTCCAGGGGGCTGGCAATACACACATTTTATATACACTTCGATACAAACACCAGTACACCACTACACTTGTTCAGTGATACAATTTATGTGTTACACACATATATTTACTGATGCACTTCACATGCTATTTTTAACCTATTAATATGATATGGTTTCACTATACTTGTCTGTCCTGTTCACTATATATGGTTATATGTATAGATTGCTCTATAATAGAAGTTTGTTCACATGTGTTTTGATATAATGCCTAGTATGACTTTTAATATGTCTCTTATATTTATGAATGTGGATATTACATAGGCTGATTCAATAATAATGAGTAACACTCATCACGTGATTGGAATGTTGTTGAGGATCACTATGGTAACAGTTTTGGCGCAATTTTCACTGGGAGGGGTTTGTTTGGCTTTATATGCTCAGTCACTTGCAGTTTGTTTGTTGTCTGAGGAAGGGGAGTGTGTCCCCGAAACGTCACGCTTATTAAAAGTTTTCTTTTGAATTAAAGACCAGTGAGTGCCTTCCTTCACCGTGTATACTTAACTGCTGGCACCCTGGCATCAAGATTTGTAAGTGAGAGTGCTCTCTATCTACCTATATATATATATATATATATATATATATATATATATATATATATATATATATATATATATATATCGTTCGTGGGAAACGGCACTCGCCAGATATTCATCCACCAGGTGCTCGGCAGAGTAAATACATACAGTAAAGAAGAACTGAATCCAACGGATGGCCTCCGTTGTTGAAAGCGATCCAAGAACAGCCGGCACACAGGAAATTTTTCAAACTCCGATTTATTCAATTTTGTTGAATAAATCGGAGTTTGAAAAATTTCCTGTGTGACGGCTGTTCTTGGATCGCTTTCAACAACGGAGGCCGTCCGTTGGATTCAGTTCTTCTTTACTGTACATATATATATATATATATATATATATATATATATATATATATATTTAAAATATAAAACTTTTGGAGTAGACTGCCCCTTTAACTTTGGAAATCTAGAGTACAGTCCTTCTAAACTATTTAAAACTCTCCTCCTTAACCAAACCAAATATTTATTAACCAAAATAACAGAATTAAAGGAGAAAACATTGGTATAAAGATAATATGACAAGAAAAAAAAGGGGTTATGGGTGTAAATGTTAATAGACCCAGTAATATGTAAGTACAGGATGCTCCTCATATATATGTGCTTTATAGCTGTGTACATACTGTATGTGCATCTGATTTCCTAACCATGGGCATGAATTAAAATGTTTCTGAGAGGGGCAAAATTATAAAATTTCCAAAGAAAAATAGTATAAATGGAGACAAGTGCAGCTTATTGCATACATGAGCTGCACAACATTTTAAAACGATGGCTCACTGGTATAAAAAAAAGTGGCAGATTAAACCTAAAAATAAAGAGCAAAATTCCAGGGGGGGGGCATTTGCCCCTTTGGATACTCATGTTTCTAACTAATATGCTTTAATTAATATGTTAAATAGATGCAAAGTGTTCTAAAAGCTCTATCAAAAAAGTAGTTATATTCTCACTGACCACTGCTTTAATGGTTGGTAGAGTTTGATATCAATGATAAAAAAGGCAAATAGTCTAATATTTCTATGTACTATAACATTCTCTCTTTCTTATATGCACCCAGAAGCAGGTGCAACAAAGTGTTTCTATTGTATGCCCTCAAAACCCCCCAACATAAATAAAAACATAAAAACATAAATAAAAAATGTAAATTTAAAATGGTGATCTTCAGAGAATGGACAGTAATACCTTCAATTATTATTGAGAATACAATTATTTTATGAAAAAGTTATAGTTTAATGCATGGATTAAATGTGACATATAGAGTAATATATTTAGTATTAAGAGGAATACAATTATATTAAAGGACCACTGAATACAATAAAATTGAATAATTGACAAATACATACACAAAAAAGACAATGCAAAAGCTCTTATGCAGTAGAATATTTTCTGGCAAAATTTAAAGTTGGTCCAATTTACCCACACCCTGCGTCACGTGACAGCTATCAGCCAATCATAAAATGCATATACTGTGCAGTTTTGCACATGCTCAGTAGGAGCTGGAGCCTCAGAAAGTGTGCATATAAAATGAATGTGCATGTTTAGATAATGGAATTATATAGGAAGGGTTTTTATAATTAAAAAATGCTTTATCTGAATCATAAAACTTTCATTTTTTACTTTAGTGGCCCTTTAACAGTACATTTTCCTTTCTTTTTGCATTACTCTTCACCCTTTTCATGTTTTGTCTAAATTATAAATCTTTTTTTTAAGCCCATGGAAACACAGTGGCAAGAAAAATGTTTATCTTTAGGTTCTCACTCAAGCACACTGTTTAGATAAAGATGTGATAGCACAAATATAGGAACAGAGACAGAAAAGAGCAATATGGTTTAAAGGACATTAAAATCAACTCATTAAAATGTCAAGTTAAAGCTGTTTAGTTTGATTTTGAAATTAACAGGATGTGCATTTTATCTGGGGGGGTTACATTGTTCACTGGCTGACAGGGGCAACTCCATACCAAACAGAAAATGTTATTATTATTTTTTTTTACTGCACGGAAACATCTGTTAAAGTATTGCTCCTAAAATACTCTTTTTTTAAGAAGCAAAAAAAAAAACTATTTGAAACCCAACAGAGCATACAATTTAAAAATATATATATATTTCTACCACGAGGTGTGAGGACTAGCAATAAAAGACAGACATTAGAGAGACATAATGAAAAAAACAGGTAGTGAGGATATCAAGGGCCTGATTATCAAAAACTCAATGGCATGGAGAGAAATCAGGCAAATAAATTAAAAATGTTTTCAGCATTATGGTATTGTGAGTTAGATGCAATGCGAATTGGAAGTGGGAGCGCACTTTTATATGCTCCAATGAGAGCCTCGTTCTGATGCAGTCAGAGAACCTAAGCACAGTGAAGGGGGTAAGTAGTGCAGCAATTTTAAATATATATGTATATGAATATAAACATATTAACACATAGAATATATATGTATGTAAGCATATACTGTACATATATATTTACAGGGAACACACAGTTCCCATAGAGATCAATATAAAGGCCCTTTTCAGTGCCGTTTTTTTTTTTCTAACACCCCACACCTGCCAACTTTAAACCCCTAAAAACTGCCTAGTGCAGTATTTTTTTATGAAGAAAAAAAAGCTTTTTTTTTTTTAAAAAAAACGAAAAAATAAAAGATCCTCTGTTTTTGGAGCATTTGGGACACTTTTAGAAAATTAAGCAGAGATCTGATCTCTGGTTAATTTTTTGAGTGCTAATTTCTACTGCGATATAAATAAGCAGCCACTTGTAATCTTGTCAAATATTGTAAAGTATGTCTCTCTTTCATGCCCAGAATCTGCATAGTGAGATAGCCTACTCTCAAGCTAAAATGTACCTTTCTAAATATCTTTGAGAGACTTTACAGTACTGATAAAACTTCATAGATAATCTGGCATCAAGGTCTATAGGGGAACATAGATTAGGGGATAAAAGCAAAAGTCTTAAAAGCAGATATATACTAACACAGAGAGGCAGCTTTAAAGGGGCATTAAAATGCTGAGTCAAAATAATTACTATTGAATTTCCTCCTGTGTCTTCAGCTCTTTTTAGAACAGTTTTAATACCATAAATGTGATAGATGCTTCAGATCCACCTTTTCATACTGGATTACTTTTGTTTTTTTATGTATATTTTTGGTAATTCTCTGGTGAATTTTGCAATCAACTTGCTCTGTAGATAGCTACCTGTGTCACTGTACACTGTGATTTACTGAGAATGCTTTGCAATGTGAACTGCATTTATTCTGAAACTGTCGCCAGTGGATGTGTACCCAGAGAGAGGAGTCATTTGCCATGTTAAATATGTGTTATTAATGTGTGTGTGCTTAACTGTTCACTTATGGATTAACATCATTTTGTTAAACATTCTCCTTGACTATCACCCAAGCTCCTGCAACTGTTGCTGATCTGTACAGTCAGGGAGTGGATGTGATAAGGGGAATCTGAGTAGGGAGTAGGAATATGTTTTTAATGAGCAGTGGAAGCAAGAACTTTGTCTCCATTTGATATCCATATGGTCCAGCTATATCCAGAGCACAGAGTTATAATGGTGGCAAAACAAAATGGAGATAAGATAATAGCAAAGAAAATCTAAATTGTCTCCCTTAAACATATATTGATCTAATCGCTTTGCTATCACAAAGAGTTTCCTTCATCTTTTTAGGAGATTGAATTAATCAGACTAGGGTGAGAAAGCTTTTCTCCAGTGGTGTGAAAATCTGTGGGAATTTCCCCTCTTCTGCCCAGTGCTTAATAGAGGTGTGAAGAAGTGTTAAAATATATTTGTTTCTCATGATGTGCTTTTGATTGCAGTTAATTTAAGTCTTAACACTGTCATCTTTCTGTTTTAGTAGTTTTTATAAATGTAGGAAATGTAAGAAAATGATATGTCTTTGCAATAATGTAATGTGTCACATGTTTAGCAGATTCACATATGGCAGATAAAATGAATGTTTTATCATAGCAATTAACATTATAGATATTAACCCTATATATGAAGAATTATAAATGTGTCTGTTATCACACTTTATTTATATAAAACAGACAACTTGTACAGCTGTAGATGAAAAACTAAACTTGTTTTTTATTCTAATAATTATATGCCTTGGTTATGTATATAAATCTAAAACAGCACTTCTCAAATAATAATAATAATAATAATAATAATTAGAGGGTTTTAGGGATAAACACTCTTTCCACTGAAAGGTTAAACAAAAAGATTTTAACTCATAAAGTTCCCACTCCAGAAATTTGAAAAAAGAAAAAAAAAACAGCAAAAAGGAAAATTTACTTTATTATTATAATTATTGGTTTTATTTGTAATGTATTAGCAAACTACACTGAACTATACAGAGGGTACAACAAATAGACAAGACACAGAAGGCGGACTGAGCATTTTGTTTTCTTTATAACCTTTGTTGAACAGTTCCTTTTTATGAGAGCATACCTTTGTACTGAGCACTATATTAGGTTTATAGATTGTTGCCATATAGTTCTTAAGACATATGCACAGCCAGAGCCTATCTATGTATGTTCTCAAGTAAAGGTGCACTGTTCTAACAGAGCTAAATTGCATTTATTTGAATTTGCATGTTGTGTTCGAATCATAAACGTTTCACAAAAACGATGATGACATTCTATTGCTCTCTCATTAGGTAGTGTTCATTATAATTTTCTCTATATTTTTTTTCTTTTTCTTTTTTTTTTTATATATATATAGACATAAACACAGCCCAGATAGGAATTCCAAGAGAAAAACCATATTATCTAAACAAGTGTGTTTGCATGTGATGATGTGACCCATCTTGACAGCATAACTTGCAGTACTGATCTGTTTTATGCAATGCATTCTTGACTGGCAGCGGTTTTGTGCCCATAGAATGGGATTTCCTAATTACTTTCAGTTTACAGTAACATATACATCTGGTTTTCCAAGTAGGATTTCATTTCCAAACACCGGTCATGTCTGATTTATTTGCACTTTTTCAGAAGCCTAAGTGTTGGGTAGCTGGGAAACTTGCAGAATGTATATTCTAAGTTATGGGAGCAGTCAATCAGTTTGTCCTGCACAACACGGGGGAGGACGGCAGACAGCTGAGAGGAGGGGCTCTGCCACTTGGTGCTGGGAAGTAAAAAAGGAGCAGAGACTGGGAGTCATTTATTTCAATCTCTGCTCTGGAAAAGGAGAACAAGGGACACTTTCACAAGAGACCTTGGCAGAGGTGAAACTGCAGTCTTATGGATTTTGCTTTATAATAACTTTTTCTTAACTTTGGCTATTTTTACCTGACTCTTGATATCTACAATCTATACATATTATTTGATACCATTTAATTATATTTGTACTGTTAATAATGTTATGAATATATATACACATATATGCCTAGTCTATATCCCTTTATTTAATAACTATCCAGCCCCAGTATTTGTTTTTCTTTGCTTTGAATGCTTATTGATAAAGTTGTGGCCTTTTCTTACAATACGCTGTGCTCACAGGTGCTAGTAGGATCGCCCATACGATGTCTTCAGTAGGGAGGTTGTGTCTCTGCGTCGTGTTGATCGTATTTGGGATCTTGCTGATCAGTTTACCCATCACAGAGAGTGCGTCATGTGAGCCCGTGCGGATCCCCATGTGCAAAACGATGCCGTGGAACATGACAAAAATGCCCAATCATCTCCACCACAGCACCCAAGCCAATGCCATCCTGGCCATAGAGCAATTTGAGGGCTTGCTAGCCACAGAATGCAGCCGAGACCTCCTGTTTTTCCTTTGTGCCATGTATGCCCCAATCTGTACCATTGATTTTCAACACGAGCCAATTAAACCATGTAAATCCGTGTGTGAGAGAGCCAGGGCTGGCTGTGAGCCCATCCTCATCAAGTACAGACATACCTGGCCCGAGAGCCTGGCATGTGAGGAGCTGCCAGTGTATGACAGAGGAGTGTGTATATCCCCAGAGGCAATCGTTACCATTGAACAAGGAACAGGTATGTGTCAAACATACATCTATTTATGTCATGATAAGCCCTTGGCTGCCACAGAGTATTTAGTGAAAATGATAAATATCAGTAGTGACTGTTCCTGAATTTATTGCCTCCTAGGTGATACCATCCACATTTCGAATATTTTTTAGATTATTTTAGTGATAGCAAATTCTTGATATCATAGTACTTTCTAATTTAAACAGTAGTTGAAAGTTCCTTTGTGCCCTTCTTTAGTCTGGCTAACAGTTTTTTTTTGCATAATTACTTCTGATGAGCTATTTAGCCTTATACACAGTGTCAGCCAAGGGCCTTTGTCTGCCAGGCTCAAGGGTTCCTTTGAATAGAATGGAAAGGACCATGAAAGGTCGTATTTACTTGGCTGCATTTTGAATAAGGCATTCCCACTTACTTACACTTTGTTGCTAGTTAAACATTGATATTTTACTGACTTAAAGGGATGGTAAACTTTACATGTTTTAAAATCAGGTCCAGAATCTAAGTGATATTTTAGACAGACTTTAATTGATCACTTCTAATGAAGATGCGCTGTAACTTACTTTTTAATCTATCCGTACCATTCTATTACCCCTACGCTCTGCCCGCCCACTTCAAAACTCTTTTTTTTTTGTAACTTAAAGGTTTTGACTGTTCTCCAATCAACGCTCTAGCTGTACTCTAGCACTTTTTTTCGGTAGTAAGAGCACCATTTGGAGAACAGATTACCGCTAGATTTAAAGGTAAATTACAATGCATTTTCATTAGCAGTGATCAATTAAAGTCCCTCTAAAATGTTGGTTACAATCCGGACCTGATTTTAAAACATGTCAAGTTTACCATCAGTTTAAGAATGCAGTTAATCAAAATACTTTAAATATACTTTTTTTTTTTTATTATAGTGTATATTTACATTGAACTGTGAAAATTGAATTTTGAAAGCAGGGGTGTTAGACCTTTTAGGGTGAGGGCCACAGTGTAAATATTTTTTTCCCGGCTAGATTAGCAGTGAGCAATTTTTTTCTATCTATCTATCTATCTATCTATCTATCTATCTATCTATCTATCTATCTATCTATCTATCTATCTATCTATCTATCTATCTATCTATCTATCTATCAATCTAGTCTGTCTGTCTATCTTGCTAACTAGCTATTTATCTACCTCTCTATATATTTCTCTCTTTGTTTCTGCTTCTGCATATGTTATCTGATTTATCTGTCCAAAACAATGATAGATCATGAAATACACTGCTTCCCAAAGTATGAAGGCATGTTCTTTTACTAAAATACTAAATTTGAATGACTATATCATTCATTAGACATAATATTTTTTATATATAATGAATTGGGAGCTAGATAAAATGTTAAGGAGTCAGCTACACATGCTTTAGCCAATGGGCATATAATAAACATTTTTAGAATAATCCAAAAAGTAAGGAGCCAGGGAATTAGAATAGTTTTAATGGAGATTTGTCAAGTTTCGCTTTCAAATAATATTTTTTAAAGAGACAGTAAAGCTGTAAAATATCTGCAACGTGTTTACTAGATTGCAGCACATATATGTTACTGGAAGTCTGCCTAGTAATGAAATCTTAAGGCAAGGTGTTTGATATGCTGCTGCTCGTTTTCTCATATGCCCAAATAATAGAGCCTTTTTTCATCTGCATGTGGTTTAGAGGTATAGCCAATCAGAAGCTGTACCACCAGCCTCATAGACTAATTTAGCACATTCTCCAGTGCAGATATAAGCAGTAAATTGCAAGGGCAAATTTTTCCTGAAAATTTCTATATTTGTTTGGCTTACAATCTACTTCAAAATTGGAACACTTGACTTAAAGGTGCATGAAACCCATTTTTTTTTCAGCATTCACTTAGAGCATACAATTTTAAAAGGACAAGAAACCCCAATGTGTTCCCATTGATCACAATGTATATATATATATATATATATATATATATATATATATATATATATATATATGATTATATACATATATATTTATGTGTTAATATGTGTATATACACATATAAACACATAAATATATATGTATATATTCATATATATATATATACATTTAAAAATGTTGCCCATCACTGCACAACATACCTCCTTCGCTGTGCGAGGTTCTGATGCCATCTGTAACGGCATCAGAATGAGGCCACTATAGGAGCCTATGGAAGCGCGCTCTCATGAGATCAATGCTTCCAAGCAATGTGAAAACGAGCTCAAGTTCACATTGCGATTAACTTGTAATACCAGCGCACTGGTATTACAAAGTGGAGTGCTAATATCGCTTGACATGCAAGCGATATTTAGCACTCCACTTGTAATCTGGCCCATATTTGTTAATAAACATACATCTATAGTTTGTAATAGCCGTGAGGCTGCTAAGGGTTTGACCACAGCTTTGCATGTATTTTCGGTAGAACTTCAGCTGTTATTGCCAGTGTGTGTTTTTCCTCTGATCACAATTCTAAAATATTTCTGCTGTTAATATCCCTGATGCTCAGTATCTTTACCTCTACTGCGTTGTTAATCTCCCAGTTTTGTAAACCAAATGCACAGCAATGATGACAAAAACTATTACTATTTTGTGGGTCTATCAGTTATCACAAGTTGTGCATGTAGATGAATCCCATTTAATAGTATGTAGTGACGCTAATAGGTAACATGTATTATTAACCTTTTGTGCTCCAAAACCATTGACTTATATGTGTTTATGTCTCTAAGGGGCATTATGGGTATAGTCGATGACATTGCTTCCTAATGTTATCCAAAAATGACGGTGGTTAATTTTATTGTGCTTTGCCCATGGACCAAACCAATGTTACATTCTAAAACTTTTTGGGTCACTCAGTAATACGTTAAAAGGTGTTGTCTGGGGTTTTATTAAGTCATTTTAGCTGTTCGCTCCTAAAATTAGAATTAGGATTGTGATCAGGAAAACAGGACTGGCAAATGTTAAGTATAGGACCATATTTCACCAAAATGATAATTAAAGAAGTGCTGCGAATAAACAAGGTAAATGGATGATTTTAACATCTAGAACAACTCATAGGCAGCCGTTAACTTTCCAATAATGATCAAATTATAGATTTTGTTTATCCTTTAAGTTTTGTTACAGTTATATTGATATATATTATAATTAAATTATTATAAAATAAAGTTTTTTGGGCAGTAAAATATTGGATAACAGCATTCTTGTTGTAGAGATTTACATCAGTGTGTCAAACCTTTTTACATGGCACACCACATCACCATTGTTTTTCACATGGAGAGTTAGAGAACAAATTATAGAATTAGTACTAATCGCAGCAAATAAATATATTCTCTAGTACCCTGCTTCTTAAATGGGGTACACAGTAGATACATTGTAATTAGTAACTAGACAACAGCAGTGAAACAATTAGGCAGAAAGGAATAGGAGGTTGCTGTTGACCTCTCCTTGTTCTTTAAATGTACGTTTTATTTGGCTAAATGTCTTCAACTCTTCAAAAAACCTTGTTCATAAAGGAAAATACAATTATTATTATTGGAGATACAATTATTTGTATTAATGTCATAGGACAATCTATGTGTATGTGTGTTTGTGTGTATGTATGTGTGTGAATGTATGTATGAGTGCATATATATATATATATAAAAATATACTGTATGTATATATATATATATATGTATGTATGTATAGGTGTGTGTGTGTGCTGCTATGCATGTGTTTGTATGTATGTGCGTATGTATGTGTGTGTATATGTATGTGTTTGTATGTATGTGCGTATGTATGTGTGTTTATATGTATGTGTGTGTATATGTGTGTATGTGTTTGTATATATGTATGTGTGTAAATATCTGTGTATATGTTTGTATGTATGTGTGTATATGTGTGCATGTGTTTGTATGTATGTGTGTGTGTGTATGTATGTATGTGTATATATGTGTGCATCAGTGACGTGCAGTGAGGTCAGAGGCAGGTGAGGCACTGGCTAGGATATGCCTTCATTCTTTAGATATCCTTTGTTGAAAAAATAGCAATGTACATGGGTGAGACAATCACATGAGGTATCTATTGTGCAGCCATCAATCAGCAGCTACTGAGCATATTTAGATATGATTTTCATTTAAGGATATCAAGAGAATGAAGGAAATTAGATATTAGATTATAAATTGGACAGAGGGGGTGGGAGAGACAGGGAGAGAGACAAAGAGACAGAGGGGAGAGAGAGAGACAAAGAGAGACAGAGGGTAGAGAGACAGAGAAAGAGACCATGGGGGAGAATGAGACACGTAAGGAGAGAGACCGAGGGGGTGGGAGAGACAGGGAGAGAGAGATGGATAGAGAGAGAGAGAGAGAAGAGAGAGACACACAGAGGGGGAGAGAGAAAGAGAGACACAGAGGGGAGGGAGAGAGACAGAGGGGGAGGGAGAAAGGGAGAGACAGAGGGGGAGGGAGAAAGGGAGAGACAGAGGGGGAGGGAAAGAGAGAGAAGACAGAGGGGAGAGAGAGAGAGAGAGACAGAAGGGGGAGAGAGAGACAGAGGGGAGAGAGAGACAGAGGGGAGAGAGAGACAGAGGGGAGAGAGAGAGACAGAGGGGAGGGAGAGAGACAGAGGGGAGGGAGAGAGACAGAGGGGAGGGAGAGAGACAGAAGGGAGGGAGAGAGAGGGGAGAGAGACAGAGGGGAGAGAGAGAGAGAGACAGAGGGGAGAGAGAGAGAGAGACAGAGGGGAGAGAGAGACAGAGGGGAGAGAGAGACAGAGAGGAGAGAGAGACAGAGGGGGGGGGGAGAGAGAGAGACAGAGGGGAGAGAGAGAGACAGAGGGGAGAGAGAGAGACAGAGGGGAGAGAGAGAGAGAGAGAGAGAGAGAGACAGAGGGAAGGGAGAGAGACAGAGAGGAGAGAGAGACAAAGGGGAGAGAGAGAGACAGAGTGGAGAGACAGAGGGGAGAGAGAGAGACAGAGGGGAGGGAGAGAGACAGAGGGGAGGGAGAGAGACAGAGGGGAGAGAGAGACAGAGGGGAGAGACAGAGGAGAGAGAGAGAGAGACAGAGGGGAGGGAGAGAGAGGGGAGAGAGAGACAGAGGGGAGAGAGAGAGACAGAGGGGAGAGAGAGACAGAGTGGAGAGAGAGAGAGAGAGACAGAGGGGAGAGAGAGACAGAGGGGAGAGAGAGACAGAGGGGAGAGAGAGAGACAGAGGGGAGAGAGAGAGACAGAGGGGAGAGAGAGACAGAGGGGAGAGAGAGAGACAGAGGGGAGAGAGAGAGAGACAGAGGGGAGAGAGAGACAGAAGGGAGAGAGAGACAGAAGGGAGAGAGAGAGAGAGAGACAGAGGGGAGAGAGAGACAGAGGGGAGAGAGAGACAGAGAGGAGAGAGAGACAGAGGGGGGAGAGAGAGAGAGACAGAGGGGAGAGAGAGAGACAGAGGGGAGAGAGAGACAGAGGGGAGAGGGAGAGAGAGAGGGAAGGGAGAGAGACAGAGAGGAGAGAGAGAGACAAAGGGGAGAGAGAGAGACAGAGTGGAGAGACAGAGGGGAGAGAGAGAGAGACAGAGGGGAGGGAGAGAGACAGAGGGGAGGGAGAGAGACAGAGGGGAGGGAGAGAGACAGAGGGGAGAGAGAGACAGAGGGGAGAGGGAGACAGAGGGGAGAGAGAGAGAGAGAGAGAGAGACAGAGGGGAGGGAGAGAGAGGGGAGAGAGAGACAGAGGGGAGAGAGAGAGACAGAGGGGGGGAGAGAGAGAGAGACAGAGTGGAGAGAGAGACAGAGGGGAGAGAGAGACAGAGGGGAGAGAGAGAGACAGAGGGGAGAGAGAGAGACAGAGGGGAGAGAGAGAGAGACAGAGGGGAGAGAGAGAGAGACAGAGGGGAGAGAGACAGAGGGGAGAGAGAGAGACAGAGGGGAGAGAGAGAGATAGAGGGGAGTGAGACAGAGAGAGAGACAGAGGGGAGAGAGAGAGACAGAGGGGAGAGAGAGAGACAGAGGGGAGAGAGAGAGATAGAGGGGAGAGAGATAGACAGAGGGGAGAGAGAGAGACAGAGGGGAGAGCGATAGACAGAGGGGAGAGAGATAGACAGAGGGGAGAGAGACAGAGGGGAGAGAGACAGAGGGGAGAGAGACAGAGGGGAGTGAGAGAGAGAGGGGAGAGAGTGAGAGAGAGAGGGGAGAGAGAGAGGGGAGAGAGTGAGAGAGGGGAGAAAGTGAGACAGAGGGGAGAGAGATACTGCATTGTGCAGTGTGCACAAGATGGCTGCTCATTCTGTAAAATAAATTTTGTAAGCAGAGAAGATGTCAGACTCAGACACTCAGTAGTAGGTGTAGGCAGCAACACTGACCGGGTCAGACTCAAAATTTAACATCAGAGAGGGGGAGGCCACTATTCTCTGCCTTATAATCCCGGTCAGTGTTGCTGCCTACTACTGAGTGTCTGAGTCTGACATCTTCTAGTCTGCTTACAAAATTTATTTTACAGAATGAGCAGCCATCTTGTGCACACTGCACAATGCACATAATATATTTAATATATTATGTGCATTGTGCAGTGTGCACAAGATGGCTGCTCATCATTCTGTAAAATAAATTTTGTAAGCAGACTAGAAGATGTCAGACTCAGACACTCAGTAGTAGGCAGCAACACTGACCGGGACCATCAGGCACAAAGTTAATTTAACATCATAGGGGACGGGCGGCCACTACTCTGCCTAACTGCCTTAGTGCCCACTGTCTACTGCCTACAAAAACATAATTTATGTAAGAACTTACCTGATAAATTCATTTCTTTTATATTAGCAAGAGACCATGAGCTAGTGACGTATGGGATATACATTCCTACCAGGAGGGGCAAAGTTTCCCAAACCTCAAAATGCCTATAAATACACCCCTCACCACACCCACAAATCAGTTTAACGCATAGCCAAGAAGTGGGGTGATAAGACAAAAGTGCGAAAGCATAAAACATAAGGAATTGGAATAATTGTGCTTTATACAAAAAATCATAACCACCACAAAAAGGGTGGGCCTCATGGACTCTTGCTAATATGAAAGAAATGAATTTATCAGGTAAGTTCTTACATAAATTATGTTTTCTTTCATGTAATTAGCAAGAGTCCATGAGCTAGTGACGTATGGGATAATGACTACCCAAGATGTGGATCTTCCACGCAAGAGTCACTAGAGAGGGAGGGATAAAATAAAGACAGCCAATTCCGCTGAAAATAATCCACACCCAAAATAAAGTTTAAATCTTATAATGAAAAAAACTGAAATTATAAGCAGAAGAATCAAACTGAAACAGCTGCCTGAAGTACTTTTCTACCAAAAACTGCTTCAGAAGAAGAAAACACATCAAAATGGTAGAATTTAGTAAAAGTATGCAAAGAAGACCAAGTTGCTGCTTTGCAAATCTGATCAACCGAAGCTTCATTCCTAAATGCCCAGGAAGTAGAAACTGACCTAGTAGAATGAGCTGTAATCCTTTGAGGCGGAGTTTTACCCGACTCGACATAAGCATGAGGAATTAAAGATTTCAACCAAGATGCCAAAGAAATGGCAGAGGCCTTCTGACCTTTCCTAGAACCGGAAAAGATAACAAATAGGCTAGAAGTCTTTCGGAAATTCTTAGTAGCCTCAACATAATATTTCAAAGCTCTAACTACATCCAAAGAATGCAATGATCTCTCCTTAGAATTCTTAGGATTAGGACATAATGAAGGAACCACAATTTCTCTGCTAATGTTGTTAGAATTCACAACCTTAGGTAAAAATTTAAAAGAAGTTCGCAACACCGCCTTATCCTGATGAAAAATCAGAAAAGGAGACTCACAAGAAAGAGCAGATAATTCAGAAACTCTTCTAGCAGAAGAGATGGCCAAAAAAAACAAAACTTTCCAAGAAAGTAATTTAATGTCCAATGAATGCATAGGTTCAAACGGAGGAGCTTGAAGAGCCCCCAGAACCAAATTCAAACTCCAAGGAGGAGAAATTGACTTAATAACAGGTTTTATACGAACCAAAGCTTGTACAAAACAATGAATATCAGGAAGATTAGCAATCTTTCTGTGAAAAGAACAGAAAGAGCAGAGATTTGTCCTTTCAAGGAACTTGCAGACAAACCTTTATCCAAACCATCCTGAAGAAACTGTAAAATTCTCGGAATTCTAAAAGAATGCCAGGAAAAATGATGAGAAAGACACCAAGAAATATAAGTCTTCCAGACTCGATAATATATCTTCCTAGATACAGATTTACGAGCCTGTAACATAGTATTAATCAGAGTCAGAGAAACCTCTTTGACTAAGAATCAAGCGTTCAATCTCCATACCTTTAAATTTAAGGATTTGAGATCCTGATGGTAAAAAGGACCTTGCGACAAAAGGTCTGGTCTTAACGGAAGAGTCCATGGATGGCAAGAAGCCATCCGGACAAGATCTGCATACCAAAACCTGTGAGGCCATTCTGGAGCCACCAGCAGAACAAACGAGCATTCCTTCAGAATCTTGGAGATTACTCTTGGAAGAAGAACTAGAGGTGGAAAGATATAGGCAGGATGATACTTCCAAGGAAGTGACAATGCATCCACTGCTTCTGCCTGAGGATCCCTGGATCTGGACAGATACCTGGGAAGTTTCTTGTTTAGATGAGAAGCCATCAGATCTATTTCTGGAAGTCCCCACATTTGAACAATCTGAAGAAATACCTCTGGGTGAAGAGACCATTCGCCCGGATGTAACGTTTGGCGACTGAGATAATCCGCTTCCCAATTGTCTATACCTGGGATATGAACCGCAGAAATTAGACAGGAGCTGGATTCCGCCCATACCAGTATTCAAGATACTTCTTTCATAGCCAGAGGACTGTGAGTCCCTCCTTGATGATTGATATATGCCACAGTTGTGACATTGTCTGTCTGAAAACAAATGAACGATTCTCTCTTTAGAAGAGGCCATGACTGAAGCGCTCTGAAAATTGCACGGAGTTCCAAAATGTTGATTGGTAATCTCACCTCCTGAGATTCCCAAACCCCTTGTGCTGTCAGAGACCCCCAAACAGCTCCCCAACCTGTCAGACTTGCATCTGTTGAAATTACAGTCCAGGTCGGAAGAACAAAAGAAACCCCCTGAATTAAACGATGGTGATCTGTCCACCACGTCAGAGAGTGTCGTACAATCGGTTTTAAAGATATCAATTGAGATATCTTTGTGTAATCCCTGCACCACTGGTTCAGCATACAGAGCTGAAGAGGTCGCATGTGAAAACGAGCAAAGGGGATCGCGTCCGATGCAGCAGTCATAAGACCTAGAATTTCCATGCATAAGGCTACCGAAGGGAATGATTGAGACTGAAGGTTTCGACAAGCTGAGATCAATTTTAGACGTCTCTTGTCTGTCAGAGACAGAGTCATGGATACTGAATCTATCTGGAAACCTAAAAAGGTTACCCTTGTCTGAGGAATCAATGAACTTTTCGGTAAATTGATCCTCCAACCATGATCTCGAAGAAACAACACAAGTCGATTCGTATGAGATTCTGCTAAATGTGAAGACTGAGCAAGTACCAAGATATCGTCCAAATAAGGAAATACCACAATACCCTGTTCTCTGATTACAGACAGAAGGGCACCGAGAACCTTTGTAAAATTTCTTGGAGCTGTTGCTAGGCCAAACGGCAGAGCCACAAACTGGTAATGCTTGTCTAGGAAAGAGAATCTCAGAAACTGATAGTGATCTGGATGAATCAGAATATGCAGATATGCATCCTGTAAATCTATTGTGGACATATAATGCCCTTGCTGAACAAAAGGCAGGATAGTCCTTATAGTTACCATTTTGAATGTTGGTATCCTTACATAACGATTCAATATTTTTAGATCCAGAACTGGTCTGAAGGAATTCTCCTTCTTTGGTACAATGAAGAGATTTGAATAAAACCCGAGCCCCTGTTCCAGAACTGGAACTGGCATAATTACTCCAGCCAACTCTAGATCTGAAACACATTTCAGAAATGCTTGAGCCTTCGCTGGATTTACTGGGACACGGGAAAGAAAAAATCTCTTTGCAGGAGGCCTTATCTTGAAGCCAATTCTGTACCCTTCTGAAACAATGTTCTGAATCCAAAGATTGTGAATTGAATTGATCCAAATTTCTTTGAAAAATCGTAATCTGCCCCCTACCAGCTGGATTGGAATGAGGGCCGCACCTTCATGTGGACTTGGGAGCTGGCTTTGGTTTTCTAAAAGGCTTGGATTTATTCCAGACTGGAGATGGTTTCCAAACTGATACCGCTCCTGTGGGTGAAGGATCAGGCTTTTGTTCCTTGTTGTGACGAAAGGAACGAAAACGATTATTAGACCTAAATTTACCTCTAGATTTTTTATCCTGTGGTAAAAAAGTTCCTTTCCCTCCAGTAACAGTTGAGATAATGGAATCCAACTGAGAACCAAATAATTTATTACCCTGGAAAGAAAGGGAAAGCAAAGTTGACTTAGAAGACATATCAGCATTCCAAGTTTTAAGCCATAAAGCTCTTCTAGCTAAAATAGCTAGAGACATATACCTGACATCAACTCTAATGATATCAAAGATGGCATCACAAATAAAGTTATTAGCATGCTGAAGAAGATTAACAATGCTATGAGAATTATGATCGGTTACTTGTTGCGCTAAAGCTTCTAACCAAAAAGTTGAAGCTGCAGCAACATCCGCTAAAGATATAGCAGGTCTAAGAAGATTGCCTGAACATAAGTAAGCTTTTCTTAGAAAGGATTCAATTTTCCTATCTAAAGGATCCTTAAAGGAAGTACTATCTGCCGTAGGAATAGTAGTACGTTTAGCAAGAGTGGAGATAGCCCCATCAACCTTAGGGATTTTGTCCCAAAACTCTAATCTGTCAGATGGCACAGGATATAATTGCTTAAAACGTTTGGAAGGAGTAAATGAATTACCCAAATTATTCCATTCCCTGGAGATTACTTCAGAAATAGCATCAGGGACAGGAAAAACTTCTGGAATAACTACAGGAGATTTAAAAACCTTATTTAAATGTTTAGATTTAGTATCAAGAGGACCAGAATCCTCTATTTCTAATGCAATTAAGACTTCTTTAAGTAAAGAACGAATAAATTCCATTTTGAATAAATATGAAGATTTATCAGCATCAATCTCTGAAACAGAATCCTCTGAACCAGAGGAATCTTTATCAGAATCAGAATAATGATGTTCATTTAAAAATTCATCTGAAAAATGAGAAGTTTTAAGACCTTTTACGTTTACTAGAAGGAGGAATAACAGACATAGCCTTCTTAATGGATTTAGAAACAAAATCTCTTATGTTAACAGGAACACTCTGAGTATTAGATGTTGATGGAACAGCAACAGGTAATGTAACATTACTAAAGGAAATATTATCTGCATTAACAAGTTTGTCATAACATTCATTACAAACAACAGCTGGAGGAACAGATACCACAAGTTTACAGCAGATACACTTAACTTTGGTAGATCCAGCACCAGGCAGCGACTTTCCAGAAGTATCTTCTGACTCAGGGTCAATCTGGGACATCTTGCAATATGTAATAGAAAAAAACAACATATAAAGCAAAATTGATCAAATTCCTTAAATGACAGTTTCAGGAATGGGAAAAAATGCCAGTGAACAAGCTTCTAGCAACCAGAAGCAATAAATAATGAGACTTAAATAATGTGGAGACAAAAGTGACGCCCATATTTTTTAGCGCCAAAAAAGACGCCCACATTATTTGGCGCCTAAATGGTTTTGGCGCCAAAAATGACGCCACATCCGGAACGCCGACACCTTTGGCGCAAAAAACGTCAAAAAATAACGCAACTTCCGGCGTCATAGGTGTCGCCGGAAGTTGCGTTATTTTTTGACGTTTTTTGACGCTGAGAGGAAAACCGGGCTCCAACCTGCTGCGGAGCGCATATCAACGTAGAATCTAGCACAAACTTACTTCACCACCTCCATAGGAGGCAAAGTTTGTAAAAACTGATTTGTGGGTGTGGTGAGGGGTGTATTTATAGGCATTTTGAGGTTTGGGAAACTTTGCCCCTCCTGGTAGGAATGTATATCCCATACGTCACTAGCTCATGGACTCTTGCTAATTACATGAAAGAAATCACAAGATGCCGGCTGCTCATTTACATTTTACATTTTAGTAAGCAGAGGAGAAAATGATGTCACATCAGAGTCTCATTACATGTCATTGACGCCCGGTCACTCACTCATCAGTCATCACACAGTCCCCCTCTGCTCTGATGTTAAGTGTCTGTGTGAGACTCACACAGACACTTAACATCAGACCAGAGGGGTGGGGGGGGGCGGCGGCCGTGGCCACTACTTGTCTCTCAGTCTCCACTCTCTGCCTTATTATATTTACTGCAGTGCTCACAATAAATCATCACATCACAGTCACACACGATGGCTTGTCATTCTGACTTACTTGTGTGACTGTGTTGGTGACTCGGCGACGGCTCCTCAGTGACCAGGCAGGACCAGGGGGCAGCAGCAGCTGCGATTAGCTCAGGCTCCACTCGCTGACAGTCCCAAACAGTTAGCAATGAGCTGTGGCACTGACTGTTGTTCCTGCGCCGTCAGACTGCTCCTCGTTGCGCATGCGCAGTAGGCACCATACAGCAGGGCCAGGGAGTCAACCAGTGTTGATTGGCTGTGCCGGTCTCCCAGGGAAAATACGAGGCCTCATCAGAGGTGCCTCTTTCACAGTTTTTTCAGCTGCGCTGCTGCTGCAAATCACCACCGGGTGGTGCTGCAGAGCGGCTAGTAATAAAAATACATGTAAAATATTGCGCAATAGAGAAACACCAGAATCCAGTGCCTCTCTATTGCACAATATTATAGAGCTAGAAATGTAAAACAAAAAAAAAACATTTAACTTTTTTTTTTTTAATAAAATTATATATATTTTTTTCATTTGTTCCAAATGGCAGGTGCGGCAGTGCCTCACCTGCCTCCTATGAGTGCACGTCACTGGTGTGCATGCGTGTTTGTATGTATGTGTGTGTATATATGTGTGTCTGTGTGTTTGTATGTATGTGTGTGTTTGTATGTATGTATGTGTATATATATATATAAGTGTGTGTTTGTATGTATGTGTGCGTATATGTATGTATGTGTGTGTATATATATATATATATATATATATGTGTATGTGTGTGTGTGTGTGTTTGTATGTATGTTTGTGTATATATGTGTGCATGTGTTTGTATGTATGTGTGTGTTTGTTTGTATATATATATATGTATGACAGAAAAAGAACGAAAGAGACGGGTAACCTTTAAACCAGCTCTTACTCATTAGTAAAAATAATCATGAATAGAAGAATTTAACTCATCAATTAGACAAGAATTAGTATCAAGTATAAGCATATACCCTTTATTACCAAAGCAAAAGCAAAAAAATAAATTGATAAGTTATAATGTGCACCAAACAAAAATAACAAAATGCATATATCGTCCCCAAAAAGTTCTTGGTCACTATGTATTAATAGTGAAATGTTCGTGTCCTGCAAATACAGTTGTCTCCACGTACAAAGTGAGGGGGTAGGCAATTATAGCAGTCATGCAGCAGGAAAGAGAGACAACTGTATTTGCAGGACACAAACATTTGTCTGTGTGTTTGTATGTGTGTGTGTATGAATGTATGTGTGTGTTTGTTTGTTTGTATGTATGTGTGTGTGTGTATATATATATATATATATATATATATATATATATATATATATATATATATTTTCTTCCATGTGTGTCTGCACTCACAATGCAATAGGGACATCAACCAGGGTGCCAAGTCAGGTATATCAATAATCCATTATAGAAGAGGACTGCACTCACTGGATTTGGTATATAAAATAAAAATTTTTATTAAGGTGACGTTTCGGGGTACGCAGACCCCTTCCTCAGACCAGGCAACAGTGCAAATGAACAGTGTGCAATATAAAGCAACATAGCCCCTCCCATCAAACAATTAGTGAAATTGCGCCAAAACCTATGTAACCATGACAACAGGTGAATCAGCTAATTAACATTATTCCTACCTTTACTAATGTGATAGTTAAAAACAGTATAATTGTGCAAACCATATAAGTGTATCTTAAAACTATTCTCAAACAATAAATGACATGACATATGAGTAGCACCTAAAACACTCAAGGTGCACACAAAGAAATAAAATGTCCCCCTACAATGTGATGTGTGACCTACTGAAATAGCTACCACAAAGAAACAACTTAACATCGATAAAGGCAGTCTATAGGAAACAGCGCTCAATAAAAGATAGTTGCAGGACCTAGGCAGTATATCAGCATTTAAACATTAGTGTATCAGTATCTCTCAGTAAAACATACTTCTCAGTAAACAAAGGACAAGTAGAGAACAAGGACAAGTAGAGAAAAAGGGCTCAATAAAAGATAGTTGCAGGACCTAGGCAGTATATCAGCATTTAAACATTAGTGCATCAGTATCTCTCAGTAAAACATACTTCTCAGTAAACAAAGGACAATTAGAAAACAAGGACAAGTAGAGAAAAAGGGCTCAATAAAAGATAGTTGCAGGACCTAGGCAGTATATCAGCATTTAAACATTAGTGCATCAGTATCTCTCAGTAAAACATACTTCTCAGTAAACAAAGGACAAGTAGAGAACAAGGACAAGTAGAGAAAAAGGGCTCAATAAAAGATAGTTGCAGGACCTAGGCAGTATATCAGCATTTAAACATTAGTGCATCAGTATCTCTCAGTAAAACATACTTCTCAGTAAACAAAGGACAAGTAGAGAAAAAGGACAAGTAGAGAAAAAGGGCTCATAGCCAGAAAAACACGTATGTCAAGATTTAGGCAAGCATGTAGATGTGTGTGTCAATTGTTGAACATCAGTAGGTATATCGTATAGCATTCATAGACTAATCTTAGAGAGAAAGAGGGTGTCATCACACCATCACCGACTACGGAGCCTAAGGGGTAATATAGATAATTTCAAAGCAGTGTGATTGCAATACATACAAAGAGTCAGCAACGTAAGATCGCTATTTATATCTCAAAGGGGAAAAAATATATACAGTATATCTCTACCAGCCAGCACTGTCTCTAGTTCAGGTAACTTACTTGGCATGAGATGTGATAGATACTGTCAAAGTGGTTGCAGCGTGTTGCAGAGAGGGAGCTGGAGACAAGATATGTCAGTTAGAAGTTTCAAAAACAGGCGCGGATCAACACAGTCCCGCGTCTGTGTCAACGGTGTCAGCAAGCATGGCTAATTTGCATAGCCGTCTGACATCATCAGGGGGGTGTGTATCAAGCAGTCAGAAAACATAGATGACAGCTAACCGATGTTAGCCGCAACTGCTGGGGCAAGTCAACAAATGATTGTACATACCTATACTTGTAGGAAAGGGGCGAATTGTCTAAACATCTGAGTATATATCACAAAAACAACAGCATAACATGCGTCTATATTGCTTGTATACTTCTATCATATCCCAAAAAGGCTAAGAGAAGCCGTCAGACTTGCAGATAGTTGTATGGATCTGAGAGCCTTAGTCTGCCCAAAATGTTCTAATGTATGTTATGAGTACCATATCTATCCAGAGAGCCATATGTGTACGAAACAGTATAGGTATAGGGTTAGTAAATGTACTTAAAGAGAGCATAGTCTACCAGAATGTTGGTTCTAGAGCTAATCATGATACAAAATAAACAACCAAAAATCCTATACTGGTAAAACATATGCCAGAGTCTTGTGCCTGAGTAACATGTTACTCTTACAGTGGGATCTCAGTGTTACAATCATAGATCCCCTGTTACAATTGGCAATCAAGTGTGGTTATATGCAAAAGATAAAATCAGGGTTATATTAACAGCGAGCCATGGTATCCAGATAAATCAATAAAGCATATGCATAGTCAGTGGGCAAATTTTGGAAGTAAAAGTAAAACATCCTATCACTATGCAAACAGATATTGATGATATGGCCAATGTATGTTCTTGCCTAAATCAGGAAACCTTGCCATATAGGGTAAGGTATCATGCACAGTCCGAGGAAGGACCATTGCTGGTTACACAGATATTATAGGAAACAGTGCCAGTCGTTGGACATATTAAGTCCCCTCGGGTATAGGGTGTCAAGTCTGTGTATCCACTTGGTCTCCCTCTGCAGGAGTATTCTATCCCGATTACCTCCCCGCCGTAGCGGTGGGACGTGGTCAATGAGGATAAAACGTATGTCTGTTACCTTATGCTTGGCCTGTAGGAAGTGTCTAGCCACTGGTTGGTCTGCTGTTCCCTTATCCAAAGCAGTACGAATTGCTGAACGGTGATTTGCCATTCTTATCCGTGCGTTTTCAGATGTTTTACCAACGTAATATTTTCCACAACAGCAGCTTAGAAGGTATACAACGTGACTTGTTGTGCATGTGATAAAGTGCCTTATGGTGTACTTCTGTGTGGTATGTGGGTGTCGAAACACCTTGCAGGGGATCATGCCACTGCAGGTGGTGCACCCCAGGCATCTGAAGCAACCTGTTTTAGTGGATTTTAGCCACTTCTTTGTGTAGCTTTGCTCGGGGTCCGTCTGCATCTATAGATCCCTGAGGCTTCTGCCACGTCTGTATCCCATGATTGGTGGGTCCAAGTGTCTAAAGGGGAGCGTTTGGTCGGTGCCAAGGATTTCCCATCTGTTTTTGATAGAATCAGCCAAGACCTTTTTCCCTTTGTTATAGGTGGTTGTAAAAACCATTCTTGGTTTCTTGTCAGCAGGGTTTGTTCGTTCGTTTTCAGACATTAATTCTTGTCTTACTTCCTCTAACAGTTCAGGTGAGTAGCCCCTCTGCAGGAATTTGTTGGACATTTCATCCATTTGGGTTAACCTGTTGGTTGCCTCAGTATTGTTCTTCATTACCCTGATCATTTGGGATTTCACAATAGCCCTCCTGGTATGTGGCGGGTGGTTACTTGTTGCCTCAAGTAAAGAATTCCGATCTGTGGGTTTTGTGTATAAAGTTGTAGATAGTTTCCCTTCCTTCTTGTAGATTCTTAGATCCAGAAAATCTATCTGGTCTAGGTCAAATTTTAGTTCGAACTTGATGGGACAAGTTAGAGCATTAAGTTTAGTTACCCATTCAGTGAGTACATCAACAGGGCCACACAACATTAGGAAGACATCGTCGATGTACCGTCTGTAGTGTTTAACCATTTCATGGTTATATACCTTCATGGTGTCCCTTTCATACTGCTCCATGTAGAGATTCGCGTAGGACGGGGCTACGTTAGATCCCATCGCCGTTCCGGTTAATTGCTGGTAGAAGATGTTCTCAAAACGAAAATAGTTAAGTTTCAAACACTTGTCAAGAATGTCAAGAATAAAGGTCATTGGAGGGCCCACATAGGGGTATCTGTCAAGTGCTGTAGAAATAGCATCTATTCCCTCGTCGTGCGGGATCATTGTGTATAGACTCCTCACGTCCATTGTCACAAGTATGTCCTCACTTGTGATACCTTCCACAGAATTCAGAATCCTAATGAGGTCACCAGAGTCTTTAATGTAGGAATCCATAGATCTCACAATAGGTTGCAGGATGGCGTCCACATACTGGGCCAAAGGTTGTAGCAGCGAGCCCCTGGCGGATACAATCGGCCTGCCAGGGGGATTAAGCTGATCCAGTATAGGGTGAATGGGGTGAGTGCAACTCAGGAAGTCAAACTCATCTTGGTCAATCCATTTCTGTTGTACAGCATTTGTAAGTGTCACATCAATTTCTTTCTTGAATGTTGTAGTGGGGTCCCAGGTGAGTTTTTTGTAAGTCAAGTTGTCACTTAGTTGTCGCAGGACTTCAGTGCGATATTGGGCGTAGTCCATAATGACAATGGCACCACCCTTGTCGGCCGGACGTATGACAATGTCAGCATCAGAGGCTAGAGATTTTATAGCCACTCTCTCTGCCTTTGTGAGGTTTGGGCGATGTTTGTCCATTTTAGCATTGTCTGAATCATTTGAGATGAGCCTGGTGAAGGTTTTAATGCTTGTTCCACATGTATTTGGCTCAAATTTGCTTTTAGGTTTAAATCTTTTAATCTCTGGGGTGCTGTTTGAGTCCCTAAAATGTTCCTTGAGCTTTAGATTCCTCTGAAATCTGTGTATGTCCAGAAAAGTGTCAAAGTCATCATTGCTGAAGGTTGGAATAAATGTGAGGCCTTTATTGAGAAGGCTAATCTCTCCTTCTGTGAGTGTCCTGTTGCTGATATTAAACACAATGTCTGGGTTCATTACCTTGGTAGTAATGGAGGTCTTCTTGCCACAATAGTTCCCCCTCCTACGGTGCGGCCTCGGCCTCGTGTGTTGGCTGATCTTGTTGTAACCCCTAAAAAATGGGTATTGGATGTGGTGGGTGCTTGATCCAGCTGTCTTTGTTCTTGGTAGCCAGCTTCGTTATCGGATCCTGAACTACTGTCCACTGTGTTTAGGAACCTAGAGCGATATTGCCTTTGGCGTTGTGGTCTTTGTGGGCCTCTCTGTTGGTTGCTACCATATAGCCAGGAATATATCCTCTTGTCTTTGTAGTCATTGTCCACCGTGATTATTTTCTGATTTTTAAATGCCATAAGCTCCTTCTTATAGTCGTTTACTTGTTTACTGAGTTTCTCCATCCAAGCCTCACTGGAGTCATCCCTCAAGATATGTAGTTTGTTATTGTTAAATTCAGTCAGCTCCTCTCTCACAGTTGCTAGGATGTTAGTACATTCCTCAATGACCAGAAGGATTAGGTCCATTGAGCACTTGTTCAAGATTTGACACCAGCGTAGGCAAAAACTTTTGTTGTTTCTACCAATGGTAGGCTGATTTCTGACTCTGAAACCTCTTGGTATTTTGTTGTTTTTATAGTACTTAGAGAGGTACACAGTATGTAGTTCAAGATCCGTTTCCCTTTTCTTAAGTCTAATAAGGGTATTGTATATCGTAAGTGGTGTATCTGTTTGTGCAGTATCCGTTAGTTCTGAGTCCACTAATATTCTGAGTGCACCCTCAGATGTAAAGGCAAAGGTTTTAGTAGTATATTCTTCCTCCTGTGTGGCAGAGTCTGTTGTGCCCTCCGCCATGTTCCTGGATAAGTCTTTAATCACAGTATCAAACGGTAGTTGTTAGGTAGAATTCCAGTAAGCAGAGTTTGGAGAAGTGATCACCCGTGTGCAGGTAGTTTTAGGCCCAAAATGTGGCCCACAATATGAACAAAAAAGGCCACAGCAGTGTGGAGCCCGCTGATGGCAGGAGGCTAATAAAGTCAATAGTGGTTGGGTGCCAGACAAGTAAAATAATCCATAACTTCCATGTGTGTCTGCACTCACAATGCAATAGGGACATCAACCAGGGTGCCAAGTGAGGTATATCAATAATCCATTATAGAAGAGGACTGCACTCACTGGATTTGGTATATAAAATAAAATTTTTTATTAAGGTGACGTTTCGGGGTACGCAGACCCCTTCCTCAGACCAGGCAACAGTGCAAATGAACAGTGTGCAATATAAAGCAACATAGCCCCTCCCATCAAACAATTAGTGAAATTGCGCCAAAAGCTATGTAACCATGACACCAGGTGAATCACCTAATTAACATTATTCCTACCTTTACTAATGTGATAGTTAAAAACAGTATAATTGTGCAAACCATATAAGTGTATCTTAAAACTATTCTCAAACAATAAATGACATGACATATGAGTAGCACCTAAAACACTCAAGGTGCACACAAAGAAATAAAATGTCCCCCTACAATGTGATGTGTGACCTACTGAAATAGCTACCACAAAGAAACAACTTAACATCGATAAAGGCAGTCTATAGGAAACAGCGCTCAATAAAAGATAGTTGCAGGACCTAGGCAGTATATAAGCATTTAAACATTAGTGTATCAGTATCTCTCAGTAAAACATACTTCTCAGTAAACAAAGGACAAGTAGAGAACAAGGACAAGTAGAGAAAAAGGGCTCAATAAAAGATAGTTGCAGGACCTAGGCAGTATATCAGCATTTAAACATTAGTGCATCAGTATCTCTCAGTAAAACATACTTCTCAGTAAACAAAGGACAAGTAGAGAACAAGGACAAGTAGAGAAAAAGGGCTCAATAAAAGATAGTTGCAGGACCTAGGCAGTATATCAGCATTTAAACATTAGTGCATCAGTATCTCTCAGTAAAACATACTTCTCAGTAAACAAAGGACAAGTAGAGAACAAGGACAAGTAGAGAAAAAGGGCTCATAGCCAGAAAAACACGTATGTCAAGATTTAGGCAAGCATGTAGATGTGTGTGTGATGACACCCTCTTTCTCTCTAAGATTAGTCTATGGATGCTATACGATATACCTACTGATGTTCAACAATTGACACACACATCTACATGCTTGCCTAAATCTTGACATACGTGTTTTTCTGGCTATGAGCCCTTTTTCTCTACTTGTCCTTTTTCTCTACTTGTCCTTTGTTTACTGAGAAGTATGTTTTACTGAGAGATACTGATGCACTAATGTTTAAATGCTGATATACTGCCTAGATCCTGCAACTATCTTTTATTGAGCCCTTTTTCTCTACTTGTCCTTGTTCTCTACTTGTCCTTTGTTTACTGAGAAGTATGTTTTACTGAGAGATACTGATGCACTAATGTTTAAATGCTGATATACTGCCTAGGTCCTGCAACTATCTTTTATTGAGCCCTTTTTCTCTACCTGTCCTTATTCTCTACTTGTCCTTTGTTTACTGAGAAGTATGTTTTACTGAGAGATACTGATGCACTAATGTTTAACTGGAGCTTTTTCTAAGTATTTTAGTATAGGTTGAATTTGATGGACTTCGGTCTTTTTTCAACCTCATCTAGGGCGCGATCCGATATAGATCGCAGTTTGCGGCGCAAGCGAGGGAACCCACGTCGCCCGCAGTTTCAGCTCGCAACTCGAGCCATCCAATATGCGGCGCCGTCACTTGCTAAAGTGGCGCAAGTCTCACAAACCAGCGATGTCCAGAAATCTGCGTAAGTACAGATTTTTGGAGTCGCCAGTGACTTGCGCCACGTTAGAAACTGCCGGCGCCTACAAAACCTGACTAAAGTCTAAATCACCCGCACTGTCTAACACGCCTCCTAAACATAGCCCGACACGTCTAACACGCCTCCCTAACATAGCCCGGCACGTCTAACCCTCTATCCGCTATCCCCCCTCACTATCCTAACAATAAAAAAGCTATTAACCCCTAAACCGCCGCTCCCGTACCCCGCCGCAACCTAATAAAGTTATTAACCCCTAAACCGTCGCTCCCGTACCCCGCCGCCAGCTATATTATATCTATAACCCCCTAAAGTGAGCCCCTAACACCGCCGCCATCTATATTAAAATTATTAACCCCTAATGTAAGCCCCTTACACCTCCGCCATCTCTATTAAAATGATTAACCCCTAATTTAATCTACCTACCCCGCCGCCAGCTATATTATCTATATTAACCCTAAGTATATTATAGTTAATATAGGTATTACATTATATATATTAACTATATTAACCCTAATTATATTAGGGTTAATATAGTTAATATAGTTACTATAGTATTTATATTAACTATATTAACTCTATCTAACCCTAACACCCCTAACTAAATTTATATTAAATTAATCTAATTCATTTATAAACTAAAATATTCCTATTTAAATCTAAATACTTACCTATAAAATAAACCCTAAGATAGCTACAATATAATTAATAATTACATTGTAGCTATGTTAGGGTTAATATTTATTTTACAGGTAAATTGTTAATTATTTTAACTAGGTATAATAGCTATTAAATAGTTATTAACTATTTAATATCTACCTAGTTAAAATAATTACCCAATTACCTGTAAAATAAATCCTAACCTAAGTTACAAATACACCTACACTATCAATAAATAAACTACAAACATCTATCTAAAAATACAATTAAATTAACTAAACTAAATTACAAAAAAAAAACCCACTAAATTACAAAAAATAAAAAAAAGATTACAAGATTTTTAAGCTAATTACACCTATTCTAAGCCCCCTAATAAAATAATAAACCCCCAAAATAATAAAAATTCCCTGCCCTATTCTAAATTAAACAAATTTCAAAGCTCTTTACCTTACCAGCCCTTAAAAGGGCCTTTTGTGGGGCATGCCCCAAAGAATTCATCTCTTTTGCATACAAATACAATACCCCCCCACCCCCCCATTACAACGCACCACCCACATACCCCTATTCTAAAACCACCCAAACCCCCCTTAAAAAAGCCTAACACTACCCCCCTGAAGATCTCTCTACCTTGTCTTCACCACACCGGGCCGAACTCCTGATCCGATCCGGGCGATGTCTTCCTCCAAGCGGCAAAGAAGAATTCTTCCTCCGGCGATGTCTTCCTCCAAGCGGCAAAGAAGAATTCTTCCTCCGGCGATGTCTTCCTCCAAGCGGCAGCAAAGTCTTCATTCTTCCGGCGGCATCTTCAATCTTCTTTCTTCGCTCCGCCGCCGCGGAGCATCCATCCCGGACGACTACTGAACTACGAATGAGGTACCTTTAAATGACGTAATCCAAGATGGCGTCCGCCGAATTCCGATTGGCTGATAGGATTCTATCAGCCAATCGGAATTAAGTTAGAAAAATCTGATTGGCTGATTGAATCAGCCAATCAGATTCAAGTTCAATCCGATTGGCTGATCCAATCAGCCAATCAGATTGAGCTCGCATTCTATTGGCTGTTCCGATCAGCCAATAGAATGCGAGCTCAATCTGATTGGCTGATTGGATCAGCCAATCGGATTGAACTTGAATCTGATTGGCTGATTCAATCAGCCAATCAGATTTTTCTAACTTAATTCCGATTGGCTGATAGAATCCTATCAGCCAATCGGAATTCGGCGGACGCCATCTTGGATTACGTCATTTAAAGGTACCTCATTCGTAGTTCAGTAGTCGTCCGGGATGGATGCTCCGCGGCGGCGGAGCGAAGAAAGAAGATTGAAGATGCCGCCGGAAGAATGAAGACTTTGCTGCCGCTTGGAGGAAGACGTCGCCGGAGGAAGAATTCTTCTTTGCCGCTTGGAGGAAGACATCGCCGGAGGAAGAATTCTTCTTTGCCGCTTGCAGGAAGACATCGCCCGGATCGGATCAGGAGTTCGGCCCGGTGTGGTGAAGACAAGGTAGGGAGATCTTCAGGGGGGTAGTGTTAGGCTTTTTTAAGGGGGGTTTGGGTGGTTTTAGAATAGGGGTATGTGGGTGGTGCGTTGTAATGGGGGGGGGGGTTATTGTATTTGTATGCAAAAGAGATGAATTCTTTGGGGCATGCCCCACAAAAGGCCCTTTTAAGGGCTGGTAAGGTAAAGAGCTTTTAAATTTGTTTAATTTAGAATAGGGCAGGGAATTTTTTTTATTTTGGGGGTTTATTATTTTATTAGGGGGCTTAGAATAGGTGTAATTAGCTTAAAAATCTTGTAATATTTTTTTTATATTTTGTAATTTAGTGTTTGTTTTTTTTTGTAATTTAGTTTAGTTAATTTAATTGTATTTTTAGATAGATGTTTGTAGTTTATTTATTGATAGTGTAGGTGTATTTGTAACTTAGGTTAGGATTTATTTTACAGGTAATTGGGTAATTATTTTAACTAGGTAGATATTAAATAGTTAATAACTATTTAATAGCTATTATACCTAGTTAAAATAATTAACAATTTACCTGTAAAATAAATATTAACCCTAACATAGCTACAATGTAATTATTAATTATATTGTAGCTATCTTAGGGTTTATTTTATAGGTAAGTATTTAGATTTAAATAGGAATATTTTAGTTTATAAATGAATTAGATTAATTTAATATAAATTTAGTTAGGGGTGTTAGGGTTAGATAGAGTTAATATAGTTAATATAAATACTATAGTAACTATATTAACTATATTAACCCTAATATAATTAGGGTTAATATAGTTAATATATATAATGTAATACCTATATTAACTATAATATACTTAGGGTTAATATAGATAATATAGCTGGCGGCGGGGTAGGTAGATTAAATTAAGGGTTAATCATTTTAATAGAGATGGCGGCGGTGTAAGGGGCTTACATTAGGGGTTAATAATATTAATATAGCTGGCGGCGGTATAGGGGGATTAGATTAGGGGTTAATAATTTTTATATAGGTGGCGGCGGTGTAAGGGGTCAGATTAGGGGATAGATAAGGTAGATGACAGCGGTGTAAGGGGTTCTAATTAGGGGATAGATAAGGTAGATGGCGGCGGTTTTAGGGGCTCACAGTAGGGGGTTAGTTTATGTAGATGGCGGCGGGGTCCGGGAGCGGCGGTTTAGGGGTTAATAACTTTATTAGTGATTTCGGGGGGGGGGGATCGCGGTTGACAGGTAGATAGACATTGCGCATGCGTTAGGTGTTAGGTTTATTTTAGCAGCCAGTTTAGGGAGTTACGGGGCTCCAATAGTCAGCGTAAGGCTTCTTACGGCTGCTTTTTGTGGTGAGGTGAAAATGGAGTAAATTTTCTCCATTTTCGCCACGTAAGTCCTTACGCTGCATATTGGATACCAAACTGCGCTGGTTTGGTATACCTGCCTATAGCCCAAAAAACTACGGGCGACGGCAGAAATATATGCGCGTAACTTCTAGGTTACGCCGTATATGTGATACCAAACCCGCGCAAATATTGGCGTCGCCGGCTTTTGCGGGCGACGATTTTTATCGGATGGACCCCCTGATATGTTACTATGTTACTATGTATATATATATATGTCTGTGTGTATGTATGTGTATATATATATATGTATGCGTGTGTGTGTTTGTATGTATGTGTGTGTATATATATATATGCATGTGTTTGTATGTGTCTGTGTGTATATTTGTATGTGTGTGTGTTTGTATGTATGTGTGTATATAAACATATTTATATATATATATATATATATATATATATATATGTCAGTGTGTCTGTATATATATATATATATGAGTGTGTGTTGTCAATGTGTATGTACTGTATATGTATGTGTGTGTGTATGTATATGTCTCTGTGTGTGCAAGTGCATCTATGTATGAGTGAGTGTATGTATATATATATATGTATATATATATATATATATACATATATATATATATGTGTATGTATGTGTGAGTGTGTTTTGTGAGTGAGTGTTTATGTGTTACATTTTGCACCTCTTCAACTGTGTGCTAAATTTTCAAAGGCCATTTTATTTGCACATGAACACACAGAAGGCACAGCTCTAGGCAGATCCAGAGATCCGGCTAGCAGAAATACATGTCCCAGCAACAAACCGCTAAATTCTATCAGGAAGGCACAAAATAACGCAGCACTACAAGGTGCGCTAAAATTAAAAAATCATGTTTATTGAAAAAATAAAAGCAAAGTACAGATATTGGAACATCTGAAAGTAGGTACGTTTGGTGCGTTTCATCATAAATGCGCACATTTAGGTTTGTGCCCACAGTGTGCAAATATGCTGTTACTTAAATAAAAGTGCACCCCCACCCTCCCCAGTAACTGTCTAGTTCTCTGCCGCTTCTGCAGCTCACTGTAAAAGTTAGCGATCCTCAGAGATGTTAGAGTGATGTCAGAGACTCTGACTGCGCAAGTGCAGCATGTAAACTCGCCATACTCCTACCCAGGTAGACCCCCCTAATAGGACTCATATAATGAGTCATACAGGGGAGGTTGAAATGCAAGATTTTTAATTAGGAAAATACGGAAAAATTGAATAAATTCGAAAAATTTATTAGTTAGTAAAAATGTCATATTGGGATGTTCTTTTATGCTTTTCAACAAAGGATACCAAGAAAATTAAACAAATTAGATAATACAAGCAAATTGTAAAGCTGTTTAAAATTGCATGCTGTATCTGAACCATAAAAGTTTAAAGGGACAATGTACACCAATTTTTATATAACTGCATGTAATAGACTGTACTATAAAGAAGAATATGTACAGACATTGATCTAAAAAATCCAGTATAAAACCTTTTTAAAAACCTAAATAGAAGCTCCCAGTTTAGCACTGTTGATGAGGTTAGGCTGGGACGCCCAGTGAAAGGGGCTGGGAAAGCAGAAAAAGCAGACACTCCCCCTCCCCCCCTTCCCTGCATATGAAAAGACAGATAGCACAAACAATAGCAGCAGAAATCTGTAGATTTGGTTCTACATCTAATATGGGCTTTGTTAGGAGTCTGAAAATCAGCAAAATGTTCTTAAAAAAATAAGTAAAACTTTATATTGTTACAAAAACACTCCCAGAGGGGCTATATAAATGTATCATCTAGAAAACATTTATGCAAAGAAAAATCATGATTGCTTTGAAAACTACTTGTTTTTAAACAAAAGTGTAACATTGTAGTGTCATGTTAAAGACCTGGGCTAATTCTGGTCTTATGAATAGCATAAATGGTGTAAGGAATCAGGATTACACATAGCATCTTCACTTGCTATTGATCTCAAGAGCCATTGCAGTTTATTATTGAATTCAAATACTGAAATTTTTAGATGTGTAGAATATGCATAAGTCTATCCTAAGAATTAATTCAGCTTTACAATGAAACACAGGCAGACTTGGGCCAGATTACGAGTGGCGTGCTAACAGTTGCAGGGTTTATCGCGGCTGTTTGTGTGCTTTGGAAGGAGTGCATGTATTATAAGTTGAAAGTTAACGGATGGTTTGAGCGCAGTTGAATTTAACGTGCATCAGGATAGCGCAACTTCAGAGCTCTGGTTAACTGTTACTCTCGAATAAAAAATGTCACAAAACACATCAAAATACATTTACACTCATAATAACACTATCAGATAAAAAGATTAAAAAACAAAAATTGCATATAAAAGTTATAAGAGTACAAAGATATGAGGTTTCAAGTGTTAGAAAAAAAAAGTACTGCAAAGGGCTTCAAAGTGAATGTCAAGTTAACATGACATATTCACAGCATTGTACAGACTTTTAAAAATTAGCATTAGGTTAATTCATGAAATTTTAAAATTAATTTATTTTCTTAAATTTCTACCTTATTACTGCACCGCCAATAAGCGCAGCTCTCCCGCCGCCATACTATTTAATTGATTGACAGATGACGATTCTTCAAATAACTAATCCTTGGAAGCAAAGATTAGTTATTTGAAGAAGTGTAATCTGTCAATCAATTAGACAGTTTGGCGGATGGGGGAGCTGTGCTTATCGGCGGTGTAGTAAAACGGTGGAAATTTAAGAAAATAAAGCAATTTTAAAAATGTCATGAATTAAACTGATGCTAATTTTTAAAAGTCTATAAAATGTCCTAATGATGTCATGTTAACTTGACATTCACTTTAACATAGAGACACATACATACACATGTCTTAATATCTATATGCATGTGTGTATATACAGGGAGTGCAGAATTATTAGGCAAGTTGTATTTTTGAGGATTAATTTTATTATTGAACAACAACCATGTTCTCAATGAACCCAAAAAACTCATTAATATCAAAGCTGAATATTTTTGGAAGTAGTTTTTAGTTTGTTTTTAGTTATAGCTATTTTAGGGGGATATCTGTGTGTGCAGGTGACTATTACTGTGCATAATTATTAGACAACTTAACAAAAACCAAATATATACCCATTTCAATTATTTATTTTTACCAATGAAAACCAATATGACATCTCAACATTCACAAATATACATTTCTGACATTCAAAAACAAAACAAAAACAAATCAGTGACCAATATAGCCACCTTTCTTTGCAAGGACACTCAAAAGCCTGCCATCCATGGATTCTGTCAGTGTTTTGATCTGTTCACCATCAACATTGCGTGCAGCAGCAACCACAGCCTCCCAGACACTGTTCAGAGAGGTGTACTGTTTTCCCTCCTTGTAAATCTCACATTTGATGATGGACCACAGGTTCTCAATGGGGTTCAGATCAGGTGAACAAGGAGGCCATGTCATTAGATTTTCTTCTTTTATACCCTTTCTTGCCAGCCACACTGTGGAGTACTTGGACGCGTGTGATGGAGCATTGTCCTGCATGAAAATCATGTTTTTCTTGAAGGATGCAGACTTCTTCCTGTACCACTGCTTGAAGAAGGTGTCTTCCAGAAATTGGCAGTAGGACTGGGAGTTGAGCTTGACTCCATCCTCAACCCGAAAAGGCCCCACAAGCTCATCTTTGATGATACCAGCCCAAACCAGTACTCCACCTGCACCTTGCTGGCGTCTGAGTCGGACTGGAGCTCTCTGCCCTTTACCAATCCAGCCACGGGCCCATCCATCTGGCCCATCAAGACTCACTCTCATTTCATCAGTCCATAAAACCTTAGAGAAATCAGTCTTGAGATATTTCTTGGCCCAGTCTTGACATTTCAGCTTGTGTGTCTTGTTCAGTGGTGGTCGTCTTTCAGCCTTTCTTACCTTGGCCATGTCTCTGAGTATTGCACACCTTGTGCTTTTGGGCACTCCAGTGATGTTGCAGCTCTGAAATATGGCCAAACTGGTGGCAAGTGGCATCTTGGCAGCTGCACGCTTGATTTTTCTCAGTTCATGGGCAGTTATTTTGCGCCTTGGTTTTTCCACACGCTTCTTGCGACCCTGTTGACTATTTTGAATGAAACGCTTGATTGTTCGATGATCACGCTTCAGAAGCTTTGCAATTTTAAGAGTGCTGCATCCCTCTGGAAGATATCTCACTATTTTTTACTTTTCTGAGCCTGTCAAGTCCTTCTTTTGACTCATTTTGCCAAAGGAAATGAAGTTGCCTAATAATTATGCACACCTGATATAGGGTGTTGATGTCATTAGACCACACCCCTTCTCATTACAGAGATGCACATCACCTAATATGCTTAATTGGTAGTAGGCTTTCGAGCCTATACAGCTTGGAGTAAGACAACATGCATAAAGAGGATGATGTGGTCAAAATACTCATTTGCCTAATAATTCTGCACTCCCTGTATGTATGTGTGTACATATGTATTTATATGTGTGTATATCTCTATTTACAGACATATATACATTTAAACACATAAATACATATATATATATATATATATATATATATATATATATATATATATATATATATATATATATATATATATATATGTGCATTGGAGCCCTTTAGAGTCAAGTAGATGAAAACATGTAAAAGCATATTTATGCAATATTAATTTTTAATAAAGGTTTTAACTATGTATTTACTGTAATATTTCACATTCCAATGTTCTTCACATATGGAAATATGTTCTATGTATTTTTAAATAGATATTCCGATATACCTTATTGGACGAGTATAGGCCGCACTTTTTCCCACTAACGCAAATCTGTAAACTAGGGGTGCGGCCTATACTCGGGATGTTGCACACAAAAAAAATAAAATACTGGTATAATGGTAACTTGAACAGTCCGGGTTAGGCGGAAGCACAGTGTTTGTTGCAGGGGGAGTTTCCTGGAGACGCCGCCGCCATCCTAAGCCACCGCAGGGAAGATTATCATGACTCCCCACTTAAAGCTGCATTCAGGAGCAGCGAGTTTAACATAGAGAACGCAGATCTGGGACACAGCCGGGCAGGAGAGACACCAAGCCATCACGCCAGCATACCACTGCTGCCCAGAATGTGAGGAGCACAGGATAGGAGTGGCAGTAGTTTTAAGATTGCGGGTTATCACAGTCTGCTGAGGGTGAGAAGGTATGTGGTGAGGAGGGGGTTGATTGATGAAGGCTGCTAAGAGGGTGAGGATGGCTGAGGGGAGGTGTGTGAGGGAGGAGGCAGCAGTGGTTAGGAGGGGGCTGTGTGTGGGGAGGGTAAGGAGACTTACTAATACATTATCCGTCATGGAGGGAGGGGGTCTGTGTGTGAGGGAGATAGGGGGCTGAGAGGGTGAGGAGGACTGAGAGGAGGTAGTTACCTGTAATATGGTGAGTTGTGGGCACTGTGTGAGGGAAGGAGGCTGAGTGGGTTAAGAGAAGGCAGCCTGTGAGGGTTATGAGGGGGCTGTGTGTAAGGAGACTGTCACTGAGGGAGGGAGGCTAAGAGATTAAGGAGGGGGCTGTGTGTGAGGGAGAAAGGGGGGCTGAGAGGGGGGAGGATGAGAGGGGCTGTGTGTGAGAATAAGATTAGAAAAGGAGGCTGAGAGTGTAAGGAGAGACTGTTTGCGAGGGAGCGGGGTGTATGAAGGAGAGGGGGTTGAAAGGGTCAGAGGGTGCATGAGGGAGAGGGGGCTGAGAGGGTTAGGATTGTGGTGTAAAGGAGAGGGGGCATGTAAAGGAGAGGGGGCTAAGAGGGTGAGGGGGCTGAGAGTTCAGGAGGAGGTTGTTGTTTTTTTGTACAGGATTTAACATAAGATACCAATATGGCTGATCATGTGGATATTCGAAGTTCGACCAGCCAAGGGAAAAGGCGAAGTTATGATTCAAACTTTAAGATCAAAGTCTTAAAATATGCTGAACAAACAAGCATTAGGGAAGCTGCCAGAAAATACGACGTAGATGAGAAAAATGTACGCAGATGGAAGCTGGTGCAGAAGAAACTAGAAATCTCTGCTTCTACAAGGAAATCGTTCAGAGGGCCAAGGAAAGGCAGGTATTGTGAAGTTGATGCAGCAGTGCTTCCCTTCATTCAAGAGCAGAGAAAAAATGGAATGCCTGTCACCTGAAAAATCATACAATTGAAGGCATTAGAAATTGCCAGTGAATTAAATATTCCCAGGCAATGAATTTCAAAGCAAGCCTTGGATGGTGCTGTAGATTTATGCTAAGAAATGGCCTCGCTCTCAGACGCAGGACAACACTTGCACAAAAACTACCTATTGACTACAGTGAAAAGCTGCTTGCATTCCAACGGTATGTCATAGAGCTCAGGAAAAAGCACATCTATCCATTAACCCAAATTGTAAATACCAAGCAATACAACCGTGGATCAAAAAGGAGCAAAATCCATTCTTATGAGGACCACAGGAAATGAAAAATGACGTATAACAGCAATGTTATCTGTTACAGCTGATGGTCATAAGCTGACACCTTATGTGATCCTAAAAAGGCAAACTATGCCGAAACAAAGTCTTCCAAGAGGCTTAATTGTCAGATGTCATGAAAAGGGATGGAAGATCAAGGAGCTGATGAATGGTTGGCTATCAGTTGTTTGGAAGAGTAGGCCTGGTGCTTTTCTTGCAAAAAAAAAGCAATGCTGGTAATGGGTGCCTTTAAAGGACATTTAACACCTGATGTAAAAAGTAAGAATGCATCCTTTGAATCAGATCTGATTGTAATACCAGGGGGTATGACATCCCAACTCTAAGTGCTTGATGTTGTGGTAAGCAAGCCATTTAAACATAATCTATGGCAGCAGTATTCTGAATGGCTTGTGGCTGGAGATCATGCCCTCACACCAAGCGGCAAAATTAAGAAACCATCAGTGGGTTTGCTGTGTCAGTGGATTATTTCTGCATGGGCAATGATATCTTTAGAATCAATCATAAAAGGATTAAACAAATGTTGCCTGTCAAATGCATGGTAGTGAAGATAATGTATTGTGGGAAGATCAGAGAGAAGTTGATCAGGACAATGATGAAGAAAATAGTGATTGCGATGTAGAAAGCATTAGAAGTAGTAATGAAAACCTGAGCAGAAATACCGGTATTGGTGGAGAGACAGACCGTGAAAGTGACTAAAATCTATCAAAGGGATGACTTAAGAACATTTGCTAATGTTGTTGATTTTTGTGCAGGGGAGATGGTGATGACTGTTCCCATCAGTCTCCTTGTTGTCCATTCCTTTTCCCTTCTTTATTTAGAGTATAACTACAAAATAGTTTTCAATATTTCTGTGAGTATGGTATTGGTCTATAACCAAAAGTGATAAAATATCGGTACATGTGTTCCTATTCATAAAATACTGTTTTACTGTTCTACTAATGTGTGTGTTTTCTTTAAGTTGTTCTACTAATGTGTGTGTTTTCTTTAAGTTAAAAAAAGTTCAAAATGTAATTTCTTTAAAATGGCACCAAACTTTAAGGGTGCGGTTTATAATCAGGAGTGGCCTATACTCGGAACAATATGGGTAAATCTTTATATATCTATACCTATTTCTAATCAAATATATATATAGGTTTAGCTATAAATTGTATCAATATACCATCAAATATATGTAGAAATATTTATTTATGAATAAATAGAAAATAATCTGTTATAAGAAGAACATTGTAATGTGAAATATTAATATTTTCATGTCAGGTTATCGCACTTGAGAAAATGCAATCGGGTTTTACGCACGAATAATCCCCCCCCACACACACTGTTTGCATTCGATTGACTTCTATAGGTGAATACATTAACGCTATCACGATATTCAGCTCTTTTGAACGGGTTGGGTTAGCGTGCGAGCGAAAACGTTTTACTTTTAATTTGTAATATGAGCGCTACCTGTAGCATGCAAAAAGCTTACTTCTAACAAAGTTAACGCATGAGCAGGAGGGATAAATAGCGCTCCACTCGTAATTTAGACCTTTGTGGTCATTCTGGACTGTATTTGATGGCAATACCTGTTTCTATTAACTGAGCGCACCATCTTGACTGCCCTTAACTATTACAACTTTACTTCTTAAAGAGATAGGATAAAAGAAATGTGCATTTTTTACCTTTCTGTCACTTTAACCATTTTCCTTCCTCATTTATTTTCTCACCAACAACCCTTTTACATGATTTTTTCTTTCCTTTTTTTCTTTTGAATTTTTTTTTCTGTAATATTTATTGAAATTTCAAGTTACAATGAACTAAAGAAAATACACTTTGTATATGGCTTACAAAGGTTCACATCAATAGAAGAGACACATGGTTACAATAAAGAACAAACTGCATGGAAATTATATTATCTAATTAATAGGCATATTTACATTTAATGGATTTCTCTAGTACCCATAACATTATAAAGCTCCTACGTCAAAGAGAACTAGAACCACTATATAGAGATGATCTGATGCTATCACAGCTTAAGTGGAGCATTCCAAACTATAAAAAGCCAGTTTACCATTTAAGATAATAACAAAGAAATCCAGTGACTTTTGATGGTAAAATACATATGTCATATGGTAGATATATCATAAATCTTAGATGTCCATAAAACATATGCAAACTTATGATTATAATGTTGGCTCTGACTACTAATTAGTGATATATTCATTGAATTATTGTATTAATTGTGGTTATTACAAGATAAACCGCTCTATATGTATCCATATAAAATAGAAAAATACCAGAATACTAGATGAAATATGCTCTTAATATAGGCAAAAGCTGTGGGGAGCTTAAGCAAGGGTATACTTTACTATCTATAATTTCAAGGCAAAAGTTCCTTGAAACAGTGCAGGGGCCAAATTAAAAAAAAAGTATCCCCAAAATTACCGTGCAGAAACGGCTGTGGCCATTTAGCAAGGGTAGAGGTTATTAGGCTGCAAGCACTTTCAATGTAAAACCTAGTAGGGAGAGTTATTGATAATTCTTTCTCTTGAATTTAAAGTAATTAATGATGTAATTAACACATGGAATTAATAACCCCTAAGGCAAACATACTATAAAGGAGCAGAGACTTACTCTAAATACAAAAAAGTGACTATTTTCCGACAACGTAAATTATAGTTATGTAATAAGGAGGTATTAGTAAGGGGTAAAGAATATGACAGGCCACACTCAGACCTGCATGAACACATCTTTAAACTCCATACAATATAATTAGCTTATAACTCAAGTACTTGCTATATGATGCCAAGGGCACTATCTACTGAAAAGAGATAATATAGTCTATAAAGCAAACCGTACTAAATAAAAGTCACTCTTAGACCACTCTTCTGGAGTATTATATATAATGTGGGAATATCAGAGGATAATCAAATAGGACCTCTCTTAGACCTTAGGAACATAAAGTAAAAAAAAACAAACATATTTAACATAACGCAGCAAACAAGATAAAGAACACTGTGGAGATTTGAGTGTTCTTTATCTTGTTTGCTGCGTTATGTTAAATATGTTTTTTTTTTTAACTTTATGTCTAAGAGTTTTTTCATGCAACTGAATAATGCTCAATGATCTCTATATATAAGGACAGTCCCAGAGTGTAGAAAAGACTGTACAGATCTCAGTAATGTCAGGGTATTGGTGAGTGATATTTGATTGATATATATATATCATCATATAATATATGTAATACTGTAGATACTCGAGTATAACGCAAGATTTTTGTGACAAGAAATAAGATACAAATTGGAGGGGTTGCGGTATATTCGAGACATTTAATTTAATCTGACATGCACTAAACAGGTCCCACACCAGTAATGCTCTCTTGCGGCGCAGACTATCTTTATTTATATTTTGTCTCTAAGCAGCATGAAATGAGCTGCTTGAGCAGCACTGTGTGTGTCCGACTGACAGTTTTTTTTTATATTAATGGCTTTTTCAGTTGTATTACCGGTATGTGGTGTGCTTGTTTACTGTACATATTGGCAGCTTGAGTAGCACTGTTTGTTTGTTTTTTTATTCTGAAAAGCCCTTTAAATTATTTTATTTGGCGAATTTTTCTGTGGGGCGCACTTCCGGTTTGTCAGTACTCATACTTTCTGCTGCTTGTCAGCACACAGTGTGTCAGACTGGGGGTGCACTCTTGGAGATTCAACATGGTCTGGCTGAGGACTATTTATACACATATACATTGATATGGTAGTGTTTGTTATTACTCAGTACTCAATTACTATAGCTATGTATTATTTTATATTGCTCCCAACGTTATATTCGCATCTTGAACTTTTCTCCATTTCTATAATAAATTTCTATCTTTCGCATTATACTCGGGTAGCGTTATACTTGAGTATCTACGGTACTTCAATATTATATGAAATGCTTAGACCATTGCTAAATGCAAATACATTTTTGTAAAGATTCTGAAGCTAGACTCAGAAATCAAACCCCCTTCTTTCTAACCAAATACACATCTCAGAGTACAAAGGAACAAATATTTGTTTAGAGAGGAAGATAGGTCAATTGAAAGGGATTTTAGCCCATGGTATTCTCAGGTTTGTGTTTCCTTATAAGGAGTTTCCTGTCTTTAGGAGTGGACAATCTGCGAGAATAATTAAAGCTACACAGGTTCTCAGGGAATATAGCTCTTATCATCTAAGAGTTAATTACTCCATGCTGAGTTCAAATATACAAAATCCAGACAATAAGTCTATATGAATATGGCAAAAGAAAGTATATATGGATTCTGAGGGATATCTCATGTCTCTACCATGTTACACAATACCTTTAAATCTAAAGTGAATTAAATATAAATAATTATATTGATATATTTAAAATGTTTAACCTTTTCTTTATTTCAGACATCTGATAAATGCATATATAATTTGTGCTGTGAATTATATCATATGTTTGTATACACTCAGCATTGGAGATGTACTAGATATGGAATGATATCATTCTATCAAAATCAAATAATAGTATAACTAATTATCAACTGATATACAAATAAACTCAAATATACATATATTTATATTGAATTATAACTTCTAGTCCACTCATAGAAATAAGACTTTTAAATACATCTTTTAAAATATTATAAGTAGGAAATATATATCATATGTTTAGTCTCAAAAATACACACTCAGTTATATTAGATGGGCCATATACTGAACAAATAGTTTATTAATACTAGCAAATAATAAATATATTGGATAAACATTTGAGAAAATATATTTTTCTGTAGTAGTATTTGCTAATGAAACTACATTCCGTTGCCTATTGTCCCCCTGGGGTTCAATACAAGAATTGCAACCAAAGGGTATTTTAAATTGTCAGGGGATTTAAAATTACCATATGCATTTCCAAGGGCCAATGAGAGATAAGCTCAGACTAAAAGGGCGTACCCAGAGAATTTCCATTGGGTGATTTAGAACTGAAGGTGGAATTTGTCAGAGACAAAAAGACTATGCAAAGAAGGGAAGAAAAAACTAAAAAACACACTTTGGTTTTGGGGCCTGGTTTGGAATAACTCTCTGTGTTTGTGATACCCTGTTTGCAAAAATACCTTCACATATGACTTTGGAAAACTTGGATTGAATAAGCTGAACTCTCATATTGGCTACTGGTAACGTATTAGTGATTGTTTTATATTTTCAATATTTTAAATCAAAGGTATTTTATAGCTATAGGGAAATTGTAGCTGTAATTTAAAAGGGTATTTTGTATTTATAAATTAACATTGCATAGACTAGGGTAACTTAGGTAAGAATAATCATATTCAAAATTAAGTAATTTGACCAAAAGAGAGATTTTGTATTTTATGCTTATGAAATTGATTTGGAGTTGCTGTAAAATAGTTAGAAGTTGCATGTACTATTGTGGCTGGATTAGACTTATTAATACAGTATTTGATCGATGTTGTATTGATAATATAATTGTGTACAATCTCTGGTTGATTATTTGAAGTATTATAAAACTATTTTGGGCCAAATAGCTTAATTATACTTTTTCTGGAAGTTATTTTAGATTTATTGAGACTTGGTAAGATTTGTGTTAAAATATTTTGTTATATTGTTAACTAAGCATTAAGTTAGTAGTCCATATTTTGGTATTGAAGTAAGTGTTGCTGGTTAAATACAAATTGTTCTTGTAAAATTCATGTGGGATATTTGTTAAGTGATTCATTTTGAGTTAAGGTTAATTTATAGAAATATTGTGTCCATACATGGGATAATAGACAATATCTATTGAATAGTAATTAATCTAAATATCTCTATAGCCTGCTTTATATTTTAATATTGTATTAATAAATTGATAGATATAACTGGTTATAGGTGATATTCAGCTACTACATACATATAATTAAGGTGTATATAAAGATTGACTGATCAGAATTTAGGAATATTTTATATTGAGATTAAATATAATTTTTTAATAATAACATTGTTGTCAAATTTATAGATATCTCTATAGTGATATTTTGGGGTACACTTCAGAGATTTAACATCTTACTGGAATGCATTGACAAAATTCTACTATACTAATTGTAGATATTGCTGACAATAATTTTATACTGCTATTAATTATTAATATTCATAATTACAATACGTAACACGTTGGTGGCAACTGCTGTGGATAAATACACCAACATTACTGGAGGGCACTCCTGAGACGTATCAACATTATGGATAGTGTACCATAATATGATAAATTCTTTTTTTATATATATTTATATTTTTATTGTTTTGTAGAATAAGATTCTGACCAATATCTAAGTTATTATGTTCAAGCAAAAAGTATATAAATTAGGAGACATTCAAAACATTCAGATCTAACAAAGAATACAATAAACAGTAATTATCTGATTCATAGATATCCAGTAGAAGAAGGAAATTCTTATGTCTCACATTTTAACAAAGATATTAACATAAACCAGTGTGCATCGTGCCGCTAAAAATTAAGCAACCAATTGATTTAAGAAAACAAAAAAATGAGAAAAAAAAACAAAAAAAAAAACAAGATCAATTGGAAATGATAGAAGCCCCTATAACAACCTTGGAAGTGGAATTTGCTATTAAAACCTCCGCCACTAATAAAGCAGCAGGCCCGGATAGCTTGCCTTACAAATTCTATAAAATATTAAAAGAATCAACTGGGCCTACTTTAACCAATTTATATAAATATGATCTTAAAAAGGGTAATGAGCCATCTAAAAAAGGTATACCATCATATACATCATTAATACTAAAACCAGATAAAAATCTGTAAAATATGGGGTCATATAGACCTATTGCTTTACTGAATACAGATTACAAAATATTGACGTCAATCATAGCTAATAGAATGCAAAATCTAATGAGAAATATTATACACAAAGATAAGTCAGGTTTTAAAAAGGGCAGGTCATTTATTTATAATCTATGTAAGATCTTCACATTACTCTCATTTCTAAATGCCCAAGAACAGATAGGCAAAGATATAAACCTGATTAACCCTATAGTATTATCTCTAGATGCTGAAAAAGCATTCGTCTCCATAACTTACGATTATTTATTTACAACTTTATATAAATTTGGTTTAAAAAATAAATTTCTCAATTTAATACAAGCATTATATAATAAACCAATCTATTCTCTAATAGTTAATGTATCTACCTCTGAACTCTTTATACTGCATAAGGGTACTCTACAAGGATGTCCTCTTTCACCTTTACTTTTTGATTTAGCCATTGAGTCTCTAGCCATTATGATAAGAGATAACATAGAAGGAATCAAAATAATGGATAAAGAAGTATTAATATCTCTTTATGCAGATGATCTCCTCTTATTCATAAACAAGGCAGATATTTACATACCTATTTTGCTAAAACTGATCCAAAACTTTGGATCCTTTTCTGACTATAAAATAAACAAATTAACATCTGAAATACTGTGGCTTACTAGTAAACATTCTGTAATATCCTATCCTTTTCGAGAAGTTCAAAACAATTTTAAATATTTGGGTATAAAAATATTCTTCTCCCCAAGGTTCTGGTATGAGATAAATTTCAGAGACAAAATAAACCAGATCTGTGACAGTCTAGTTAGATGGTCTAAATTACCCTTACCTTTAATGGACAAAATAGACATCTTTAAAATGATCTTATTCCCTAAAATATTCTATCTAATGCAAACTATTCCGTTCCCTTTACATCACTCGTATATACGAATGATAAATAAAGATCTAATTAAATTCCTTTGGCAAGGCAAAAGACCAATGTTAAGCCTGGAAAAATTACAAATGCCTAAAGGAAAAAGGAGGGCTGAATTTACCAAATCTAATAATATATAATAAAATAGCCCTAGCAAAATTTGTAATAGACTGGTTCATAACGGGTTACTATTATACGGATATAGAGCTAGAACAATAAATAGTATATCCTTTTACTCTCTCTGCACTGGCTCACATTCAGGTGAAAGATCTACCTATACTGTGCAAAAAAGATGCCTGTAATGAACAGATCTATTAAAGCCTGGCAGGATATTTGTTCAATTAGTGGATCTAACTTTTTAATATCGGAATATTTCCCCATACAGGCAAACCCTCTTTTTATAGCGGGATATACAACAAAAACCTTCATAGAGTGGGCAGAATTAGGACTTAAAAATCTTTATCAATTAATAAATAAACAAGACAATCTGATTAAAACCTTTCAGAATATCAGACAAGAGTTTGAGCTTTCCAATAGCCATCTATTTGCATATTATCAAGTAGGAAATGTTATAATGACCTTAATCCAGCAATATGGATACAATTGGAATTCTAAATTTCAGGAAAAAATCTTCATTCAATTTAGAAGTGGAATATATTCTATTTCCCTAATATACAAGTCTTTAATGACAATTAAAAGTGAAAAAGTAATACAGAGGAGTCACTCTAAATGGGCTGAAATACTAGGTACAGACTTAGCGGATAATGTAATAACACAAAGTATAAGGAGCAACATACTATCAAGAATCCCAAGTTAAATTAATTCAGATGACATATTTAACTCCAGATAGAATGCTCAAAATATTGCACCCCTATTGCACCCCTAATATAAGTTAGTTCAAACATGTTTTCAAGTTTTTAAAACACACTGGCAAGTGAAAAGAAAGCTAAAACTGCCTTGTTTCACTTTAAGGCGGTTTTCACTTTACAGCGGTGCTCCGGTCCCTAACCCGCTGTATGAGCGGGGTATACCTGTATATATATATATATATATATATATATATATATATACATACATACATACATACAAATACATACATATTTAGCAATGTATCTGTATGTATCTCTATGTAAAATCCCTTCGTCAGCTTTTTTTTCTAACACCTGAGACTTCTTATCTTTGAGCCCTTATAACTTTTGTGTGCAATATATTATTTAAGTAATTTTTATTAGACAGTGTGAATATGAGTGTAACTGTACTTTGGAACGTATTTTTGAAGTGTTTCGTGAAACTTTTTTGTTGCGGAAAACTGTTAACTATAGCTCTTGGAGCGGGTAAAAGATTGTTGCGTAAAAGGCGATTGCGCGTGTGCAATCACGATTTTTCGACTTGTAATATCAGGGCAATGAAAATTGATTTTGAAAAGACCATATCACGCGACTTGTAATCTTGCCCAAAGTATTGCATATTTAAGTCAATACAAGCCACAAGGATATAGCTGTTACAAGCTAAAATAAATAAATGCATATCGTCTTTTTCCTTCTACAGGAGTATAGCTCTAGTAATATCTTATACATTATCAAATATGTAGCACCATATTGTCATTAGTGACAGCACTAGAGCCTACAAATATGAATAAAAACAAAATAACAGGTCTTAAGTAGTCACTTCATAGCGCACCCAGAGCAAACATAAACCAATACCAACTCGTGGATATAAACACGATAAGTGGAGACTAACATTGCTATAACAAATTATAATCTGAGTCTGTGTTGAAACTGCAGTTAACGAGGGGGTTTGTATAGGTGCCCAGTTTAAACTGCTGTAAATGTAACTGAGTATTGACAGTTGTACAGGGACCCAGCAGAATGGGGGGGGGGGGGGGACACAGAATACTGCACCCAAATTAGCTGCAGGGTAATTGTCATAGCAACCAGGTATTCAACCCACGCCAGCTTTCAGAATGTGCCGAGATAAAGTCTGTGCAGAGTTCCTTCCCAATTCTTCTAAACTGTTGTCTCAGTTCCAGCTGTCCCAGCTTCTCACTGTTATGATTAAAAATATTAAAAATATTGAAGCCACACACATAGACAGCGGCCACTCTCTCTGGCGCATCTTTCAAGATGTTGGTATGCAAACTTGTGGCAAAACAATAATCTATGTGCCGAGATAGCCTAGTAAAATGCTCATCTAGCAAAGCGCTCAGATTGTTAATGAATAACTGTAAATTCACTGCCATGTCCCATGTAGTTCAATTAGCAGCTTAAAAGTGACTACATTACCTGATTTATTGGGGGAGGTGTTGGATGCTTGAAAGGTCGCCACAAGAAATCCAATGATCCAGACCAGGTCACAAGAAGATGAGTTGAAGTAATCTCAATATCATCCGTTAGAGCAGTTTTATAAACTAAAATTTGTTGATTGCAAAGATGGATGTTAAAGGGATACTAAACCAAATGTTATTGTTTAATTATTCAGATAGAGCATGCAATTTTAAGCAACTTTCTAATTTACTCCTACTATCAATTTTTCTTCGTTCTCTTGCTATCTTTATTTAACAAGCAGGAATTTAAAGCTTAGGAACCAGCCCATTTTAGGTTCAGCACCCTGGATAGGGCTTGCTTATTGGTGGCTATATGTAGCAAACCAATAAGCAAGCATAACCCAGGTTCTCAACCAAAAATGGTCCGGCTCTTTAGCTTTAACTTCCTGCTTTTTAAATAAAAAAAGCAAGAGAACAAATAATAATTGATAATAGGAGTAAATAAGAAAGTTGCTTAAAATTGCATGCTCTATCTGAATCATTAAAGAAAAAAATTGGGTTTAGTGTTCCTTAAAACATTTCCTGAGATAATTGGCGGATTATAAAAATTTGACTCACAGCTGCTGTTCTGGAAGCCTAGTATGGCTTCTGCCCGGACATAACCCGTGCCCCCCCCCCACAGATTCTGTAATCTAAGTTATGAACAGTATTATATGTGAATATTATAAATTTAAAGGGATACTAAACACATACGGCTAGATTTAGAGTTCTGCGGCCAAAGGGGTGCTTTAGCTACGCGTGCTTTTTTTTCCTCTGTACCTTTTAAATACCGCTGGTATTTAGAGTTCACAGAAGGGCTGCGTTAGGCTCCAAAAAAGGGAGCGTAGAGCATATTTACCGCCACTGCAACTCTAAATACCAGCGGTGTTTACGGACGCGGCCAGCTTCAAAAACGTGCTCGTGCACGATTCCCCCATAGGAAACAATGGGACAGTTTGAGCTGAAAAAAAACCTAACACCTGCAAAAAAGCAGCGTTCAGCTCCTAACGCAGCCCCATTTTTTCCTAAGGGGAAACACTTCCTAAGTCTGCACCTAACACCCTAACATGTACCCTGAGTCTAAACACCCCTAACCTTATACTTATTAACCCCTAATATGCCGCCCCCTCTATCGCTGACCCCTGCATATTATTATTAACCCCTAATCTGCCGCTCCGTACACCGCCGCAACCTACATTATCCCTATGTACCCCTAATCTGCTGCCCCTAACACAGCCGACCCCTATATTATATTTATTAACCCCTAATCTGCCGCCCCCAACGTCGCCTCCACCTACCTACAATTATTAACCCCTAATCTGCCGACCGGACCACACCGCTACTATAATAAATGTATTAACCCCTAAAGCTAAGTCTAACCCTAACACCCCCCTAACTTAAATATAATTTAAATCTAACGAAATAAATTAACTATTATTAAATAAATTATTCCTATTTAAAGCTAAATACTTACCTGTAAAATAAATCCTAATATAGCTACAATATAAATTATAATTATATTGTAGCTATTTTAGGATTAATATTTATTTCTCCAACATAGGTGTGTCCGGTCCACGGCGTCATCCTTACTTGTGGGATATTCTCTTCCCCAACAGGAAATGGCAAAGAGCCCAGCAAAGCTGGTCACATGATCCCTCCTAGGCTCCGCCTACCCCAGTCATTCTCTTTGCCGTTGTACAGGCAACATCTCCACGGAGATGGCTTAGAGGTTTTTAGTGTTTAACTGTAGTTTTTATTATTCAATCAAGAGTTTGTTATTTTAAAATAGTGCTGGTATGTACTATTTACTCTGAAACAGAAAAGAGATGAAGATTTCTGTTTGTAAGAGGAAAATGATTTTAGCAACCGTTACTAAAATCGATGGCTGTTCCACACAGGACTGTTGAGAGGAATTAACTTCAGTTGGGGGAACAGTGAGCAGACTTTTGCTGCTTGAGGTATGACACATTCTAACAAGACGATGTAATGCTGGAAGCTGTCATTTTCCCTATGGGATCCGGTAAGCCATTTTTATTACAGAGTAAATAAGGGCTTCACAAGGGCTTGTTAAGACTGTAGACATTTTCTGGGCTAAATCGATTCATATATAACATATTTAGCCTTGAGGAATCATTTAATATGGGTATTTTTGTAAAATAATATCGGCAGGCACTGTTTTAGACACCTTATTCTCTAGGGGCTTTCCCTAATCATAGGCAGAGCCTCATTTTCGCGCCGGTATTGCGCACTTGTTTTTGAGAAGCATGACATGCAGTCGCATGTGTGAGGAGCTCTGATACATAAAAAAGACTTTCTGAAGGCGTCATTTGGTATCGTATTCCCCTTTGGGCTTGGTTGGGTCTCAGCAAAGCAGATACCAGGGACTGTAAAGGGGTTAAAGATAAAAACGGCTCCGGTTCCGTTATTTTAAGGGTTAAAGCTTCCAAATTTGGTGTGCAATACTTTTAAGGCTTTAAGACACTGTGGTGAAATTTTGGTGAATTTTGAACAATTCCTTCATACTTTTTCGCAATTGCAGTAATAAAGTGTGTTCAGTTTAAAATTTAAAGTGACAGTAACGGTTTTATTTTAAAACGTTTTTTGTACTTTGTTATCAAGTTTATGCCTGTTTAACATGTCTGAACTACCAGATAGACTGTGTTCTGAATGTGGGGAAGCCAAGGTTCCTTCTCATTTAAATAGATGTGATTTATGTGACACTGAAAATGATGCCCAAGATGATTCCTCAAGTGAGGGGAGTAAGCATGGTACTGCATCATTCCCTCCTTCGTCTACACCAGTCTTGCCCACTCAGGAGGCCCCGAGTACATCTAGCGCGCCAATACTCCTTACTATGCAACAATTAACGGCTGTAATGGATAATTCTATCAAAAACATTTTAGCCAAAATGCCCACTTATCAGCGTAAGCGCGACTGCTCTGTTTTAGATACTGAAGAGCATGAGGACGCTGATGATAATGGTTCTGATATGCCCCTACACCAGTCTGAGGGGGCCAGGGAGGTTTTGTCTGAGGGAGAAATTTCAGATTCAGGGAAAATTTCTCAACAAGCTGAACCCGATGTGATTACATTTAAATTTAAGTTGGAACATCTCCGCGCTCTGCTTAAGGAGGTGTTATCCACTCTGGATGATTGTGAAAATTTGATCATCCCAGAGAAACTATGTAAAATGGACAAGTTCCTAGAGGTCCCGGGGCCCCCAGAAGCTTTTCCTATACCCAAGCGGGTGGCGGACATTGTAAATAAAGAATGGGAAAGGCCCGGTATACCTTTCGTCCCTCCCCCCATATTTAAAAAATTGTTTCCCATGGTCGACCCCAGAAAGGACTTATGGCAGACAGTCCCCAAGGTCGAGGGGGCGGTTTCTACTTTAAACAAACGCACCACTATACCCATAGAAGATAGTTGTGCTTTCAAAGATCCTATGGATAAAAAATTAGAAGGTTTGCTTAAAAAGATGTTTGTTCAGCAAGGTTACCTTCTACAACCAATTTCATGCATTGTCCCTGTCACTACAGCCGCGTGTTTCTGGTTCGATGAGCTAGAAAAGGCGATCGATAGTGATTCTCCTCCTTATGAGGAGATTATGGACAGAATCCGTGCTCTCAAATTGGCTAATTCTTTCACCCTAGACGCCACTTTGCAATTGGCTAGGTTAGCGGCGAAAAATTCTGGGTTTGCTATTGTGGCGCGCAGAGCGCTTTGGTTGAAATCTTGGTCAGCGGATGCGTCTTCCAAGAACAAATTGCTTAACATTCCTTTCAAGGGGAAAACGCTGTTTGGCCCTGACTTGAAAGAGATTATCTCTGATATCACTGGGGGTAAGGGCCACGCCCTTCCTCAGGATAGGTCTTTCAAGGCCAAAAATAAACCTAATTTTCGTCCCTTTCGTAGAAACGGACCAGCCCCAAGTGCTACGTCCTCTAAGCAAGAGGGTAATACTTCTCAAGCCAAGCCAGCCTGGAGACCAATGCAAGGCTGGAACAAGGGAAAGCAGGCCAAGAAGCCTGCCACTGCTACCAAGACAGCATGAAATGTTGGCCCCCGATCCGGGACCGGATCTGGTGGGGGGCAGACTCTCTCTCTTCGCTCAGGCTTGGGCAAGAGATGTTCTGGATCCTTGGGCACTAGAAATAGTCTCCCAAGGTTATCTTCTGGAATTCAAGGGGCCTCCCCCAAGGGGGAGGTTCCACAGGTCTCAATTGTCTTCAGACCACATAAAGAGACAGGCATTCTTACATTGTGTAGAAGACCTGTTAAAAATGGGAGTGATTCATCCTGTTCCATTAGGAGAACAAGGGATGGGGTTCTACTCCAATCTGTTCGTAGTTCCCAAAAAAGAGGGAACGTTCAGACCAATCTTGGATCTCAAGATCCTAAACAAGTTTCTCAAGGTTCCATCGTTCAAAATGGAAACTATTCGAACAATTCTTCCTTCCATCCAGGAAGGTCAATTCATGACCACGGTGGATTTAAAGGATGCGTATCTACATATTCCTATCCACAAGGAACATCATCGGTTCCTAAGGTTCGCATTCCTGGACAAGCATTACCAGTTCGTGGCACTTCCTTTCGGATTAGCCACTGCTCCAAGGATTTTCACAAAGGTACTAGGGTCCCTTCTAGCGGTACTAAGACCAAGGGGCATTGCAGTAGTACCTTACTTGGACGACATTCTGATTCAAGCGTCGTCCCTTCCTCAAGCAAAGGCTCACACGGACATAGTCCTGGCCTTTCTCAGATCTCACGGATGGAAAGTGAACGTAGAAAAGAGTTCTCTATCTCCGTCAACAAGGGTTCCCTTCTTGGGAACAATAATAGACTCCTTAGAAATGAGGATTTTTCTGACAGAGGCCAGAAAAACAAAACTTCTAAACTCTTGTCAAACACTTCATTCCGTTCCTCTTCCTTCCATAGCGCAGTGCATGGAAGTAATAGGTTTGATGGTAGCGGCAATGGACATAGTTCCTTTTGCGCGCATTCATCTAAGACCATTACAACTGTGCATGCTCAGTCAGTGGAATGGGGACTATACAGACTTGTCTCCGACGATTCAAGTAAATCAGAGGACCAGAGACTCACTCCGTTGGTGGCTGTCCCTGGACAACCTGTCACAAGGGATGACCTTCCGCAGACCAGAGTGGGTCATTGTCACGACCGACGCCAGTCTGATGGGCTGGGGCGCGGTCTGGGGACCCCTGAAAGCTCAGGGTCTTTGGTCTCGGGAAGAATCTCTTCTACCGATAAATATTCTGGAACTGAGAGCGATATTCAATGCTCTCAAGGCTTGGCCTCAGCTAGCAAAGGCCAAGTTCATACGGTTTCAATCAGACAACATGACGACTGTTGCGTACATCAACCATCAGGGGGGAACAAGGAGTTCCCTGGCGATGGAAGAAGTGACCAAAATCATTCAATGGGCGGAGACTCACTCCTGCCACCTGTCTGCAATCCACATTCCAGGAGTGGAAAATTGGGAAGCGGATTTTCTGAGTCGTCAGACATTACATCCGGGGGAGTGGGAACTCCATCCGGAAATCTTTGCCCAAATTACTCAATTGTGGGGCATTCCAGACATGGATCTGATGGCCTCTCGTCAGAACTTCAAGGTTCCTTGCTACGGGTCCAGATCCAGGGATCCCAAGGCGACTCTAGTAGATGCACTAGTAGCCCCTTGGACCTTCAAACTAGCTTATGTATTCCCGCCGTTTCCTCTCATCCCCAGGCTGGTAGCCAGGATCAATCAGGAGAGGGCGTCGGTGATCTTGATAGCTCCTGCGTGGCCACGCAGGACTTGGTATGCAGATCTGGTGAATATGTCATCGGCTCCACCATGGAAGCTACCTTTGAGACGAGACCTTCTTGTTCAAGGTCCGTTCGAACATCCGAATCTGGTCTCACTCCAGCTGACTGCTTGGAGATTGAACGCTTGATCTTATCAAAACGAGGGTTCTCAGATTCTGTTATTGATACTCTTGTTCAGGCCAGAAAGCCTGTAACTAGAAAAATTTACCACAAAATATGGAAAAAATATATCTGTTGGTGTGAATCTAAAGGATTCCCTTGGAACAAGGTAAAGATTCCTAAGATTCTATCCTTTCTTCAAGAAGGATTGGAGAAAGGATTATCGGCAAGTTCCCTGAAGGGACAGATTTCTGCCTTGTCTGTGTTACTTCACAAAAAGCTGGCAGCTGTGCCAGATGTTCAAGCCTTTGTTCAGGCTCTGGTTAGAATCAAGCCTGTTTACAAACCTTTGACTCCTCCTTGGAGTCTCAACTTAGTTCTTTCAGTTCTTCAGGGGGTTCCGTTTGAACTCTTGCATTCCGTTGATATTAAGTTATTATCTTGGAAAGTTTTGTTTTTGGTTGCAATTTCTTCTGCTAGAAGAGTTTCAGAATTATCTGCTCTGCAGTGTTCTCCTCCTTATCTGGTTTTCCATGCAGATAAGGTGGTTTTACGTACTAAACCTGGTTTTCTTCCGAAAGTTGTTTCTAACAAAAACATTAACCAGGAGATTGTCGTGCCTTCTTTGTGTCCGAATCCAGTTTCAAAGAAGGAACGTTTGTTGCACAATTTGGATGTTGTTCGCGCTCTAAAATTCTATTTAGATGCTACAAAGGATTTTAGACAAACATCTTCCTTGTTTGTTGTTTATTCTGGTAAAAGGAGAGGTCAAAAAGCAACTTCTACCTCTCTCTCTTTTTGGATTAAAAGCATCATCAGATTGGCTTATGAGACTGCCTCCTGAAAGAATCACAGCTCATTCCACTAGGGCTGTGGCTTCCACATGGGCCTTCAAGAACGAGGCTTCTGTTGATCAGATATGTAGGGCAGCGACTTGGTCTTCACTGCACACTTTTACCAAATTTTACAAGTTTGATACTTTTGCTTCTTCTGAGGCTATTTTTGGGAGAAAGGTTTTGCAAACCGTGGTGCCTTCCATTTAGGTGACCTGATTTGCTCCCTCCCTTCATCCGTGTCCTAAAGCTTTGGTATTGGTTCCCACAAGTAAGGATGACGCCGTGGACCGGACACACCTATGTTGGAGAAAACAGAATTTATGTTTACCTGATAAATTACTTTCTCCAACGGTGTGTCCGGTCCACGGCCCGCCCTGGTTTTTTTAATCAGGTCTGATAATTTATTTTCTTTAACTACAGTCACCACGGTATCATATGGTTTCTCCTATGCAAATATTCCTCCTTTACGTCGGTCGAATGACTGGGGTAGGCGGAGCCTAGGAGGGATCATGTGACCAGCTTTGCTGGGCTCTTTGCCATTTCCTGTTGGGGAAGAGAATATCCCACAAGTAAGGATGACGCCGTGGACCGGACACACCGTTGGAGAAAGTAATTTATCAGGTAAACATAAATTCTGTTTTTACAGGCAACTTTGTAATTATTTTAACCAGGTACAATAGCTATTAAATAGTTAATAACTATTTAATAGCTACCTAGTTAAAATAATTACAAAATTACCTGTAAAATAAATCCTAACCTAAGTTACAATTAAACCTAACACTACACTATCAATAAATAAATTAAATAAAATACCTACAATTAAACCTAATACTACACTATCAATAAATAAATTAAATAAAATACCTACAATTACCTACAATTAAACCTAACACTACACTATCAAATTAATTAAATACAATACCTACAAATAAATACAATGAAATAAACTAACTAAAGTACAAAAAATAAAAAAAGCTAAGTTACAAAAAATAAAAAAATATTTACAAACATTAGAAAAATATTACAACAATTTTAAACTAATTACACCTACTCTAAGCCCCCTAATAAAATAACAAAGACCCCCAAAATAAAAAAAATGCCCTACCCTATTCTTAAATTAAAATAGAAAAGCTCTTTTACCTTACCAGCCCTGAAAAGGGCCCTTTGCGGGGCATGCCCCAAAGAATTCAGCTCTTTTGCCTGTAAAAAAAAACCATACAATACCCCCCCCCAACATTACAACCCACAACCCACATACCCCTAATCTAACCCAACCCCCCCCTAAATAAACCTAACACTAAGCCCCTGAAGATCTCCCTACCTTGTCTTCACCACGCCGGGTTCACCGATCGATCCAGAAGAGCCTCCGATGTCTTGATCCAAGCCCAAGCGGGGGGCTGAAGATGTCCATGATCCGGCTGAAGTCTTGATCCAAGCGGGAGCTGAAGAGGTCCATGATCCAACTGAAGTCTTCATCCAAGCGGGAGCTGAAGAGGTCCATGATCGGGCTGAAGTCTTCTATCAAGCGGCATCTTCAATCTTCTTTCTTCCGGATCCATGGTCATCCCGCCGACGCGGAACATCCATCTTCACCGACGACTTCCCGACGAATGAAGGTTCCTTTAAGGGATGTCATCCAAGATGGCGTCCCTCGAATTCCGATTGGCTGATAGGATTCTATCAGCCAATCGGAATTAAGGTAGGAAAATTCTGATTGGCTGATGGAATCAGCCAATCAGAATCAAGTTCAATCCGATTGGCTGATCCGATCAGCCAATTAGATTGAGCTTGCATTCTATTGGCTGATCGGAACAGCCAATAGAATGCGAGCTCAATCTGATTGGCTGATTTGAGGGACGCCATCTTGGATGACATCATTTAAAGGAACCTTCATTCGGACTTAGGACGTCGCAAGAAGAGGATGGATCTGCGCCGGAGGTCTTCAAGATGGAGCCGGTCGTCATCGGATGGAAAAACAGAGAAGATGCGGCTTGGATGAAGATGTTTGCCGGTCCGAATCGACTCTTCTGCCCGGATAGGATGAAGACTTCTGCCCGAAGATGGAATTCTTTAGCCGCCGCTTGGATCCAGACTTCAGCTGGAGGATGGACGTCACTCTTCAGCCCCCGCTTGGGCTTGGATGAAGATTTCGGAGGCTCTTCTGGACAGATCGGGACCCGGTGTGGTGAAGACAAGGTAGGGAGATCTTCGGGGGCTTAGTGTTAGGTTTATTTAAGGGGGGTTTGGGTTAGATTAGGGGTATGTGGGTGGTGGGTTGTAATGTTGGGGGGGGGTATTGTATGTTTTTTTTTTACAGGCAAAAGAGCTGAATTCTTTGGGGCATGCCCCGCAAAGGGCCCTTTTCAGGGCTGGTAAGGTAAAAGAGCTTTTCTATTTTAATTTTAGAATATGGTAGGGCATTTTTTTATTTTGGGGGTCTTTGTTATTTTATTAGGGGGCTTAGAGTAGGTGTAATTAGTTTAAAATTGTTGTAATATTTTTCTAATGTTTGTAAATATTTTTTTATTTTTTGTAACTTAGTTCTTTTTTATTTTTTGTACTTTAGTTAGTTTATTTCATTGTATTTATTTTTAGGTATTGTATTTAATTAATTTATTGATAGTGTAGTGTTAGGTTTAATTGTAGATAATTGTAGGTATTTAATTTAATTTATTTATTGATAGTGTAGTGTTAGATTTAATTGTAACTTAGGTTAGGATTTATTTTACAGGTAATTTTGTAATTATTTTAACTAGGTAACTATTAAATAGTTATTAACTATTTAATAGCTATTGTACCTGTTTAAAATAATTACAAAGTTGCCTGTAAAATAAATATTAATCCTAAAAATAGCTACAATATAATTATAATTTATATTGTAGCTATATTAGGATTTATTTTACAGGTAAGTATTTAGCTTTAAATAGGAATAATTTATTTAATAATAGTTAATTTATTTTGTTAGATTTAAATTATATTTAAGTTAGGGGGGTGTTAGTGTTAGGGTTAGACTTAGCTTTAGGGGTTAATACATTTATTATAGTAGCGGTGAGTTCCGGTCGGCAGATTAGGGGTTAATAAGTGAAGTTAGGTTTCGACGATGTTAGGGAGGACAGATTAGGGGTTAATAATATTTATTATAGGGTTATTGAGGCGGGAGTGAGGCGGATTAGGGGTTAATACATGTATTATAGTAGCGGTGTGGTCCGGTCGGCAGATTAGGGGTTAATAATTGTAGGTAGGTGGAGGCGACGTTGGGGGCGGCAGATTAGGGGTTAATAAATATAATATAGGGGTCGGCTGTGTTAGGGGCAGCAGATTAGGGGTACATAGGTATAATGTAGGTTGCGGTGGTGTACGGAGCGGCAGATTAGGGGTTAAAAAAAATATGCAGGTGTCAGCGATAGCGGGGGCGGCAGATTAGGGGTTAATAAATATTATGTAGGTGTCGGCGGTATTAGGGGCAGCAGATTAGGGGTACATAGGAATAACGTAGGTGGCGGCAGTGTACGTAGCGGCAGATTAGGGGTTAAAAATTTAATTTAGTGGGGGCGATGTGGGGGGACCTCGGTTTAGGGGTACATAGGTAGTTTATGGGTGTTAGTGTACTTTAGAGCACAGTAGTTAAGAGCTTTATAAACCGGCGTTAGCCCAGAAAGCTCTTAACTACTGACTTTTTTCTGCGGCTGGAGTTTTGTCGTTAGATTTCTAACGCTCACTTCAGCCAAGACTCTAAATACCGGCGTTAGAAAGATCCCATTGAAAAGATAGGATACGCAATTGGCGTAGGGGGATCTGCGGTATGGAAAAGTTGCGGCTGCAAAGTGAGCGTTAGACCCTTTAATGACTGACTCTAAATACCAGCGGTAGCCCAAAACCAGTGTTAGGAACCTCTAACGCTGGTTTTGACGGCTAACGCCAAACTCTAAATCTAGCCGATATTTTTTTCTTTTATGATTCAGGTAGATGCAATTTTAATCAACTTTCTAATTTACTCCTATTATCAATTTGTATTCGTTCTCTTGCTATCTTTATTTGAAAAAGAAGGCATCTAAGCTAAGGAGCCAGCCAATTTTTGGTTCAGTACCCTGGGCAGTACTTGTTTATTGGTGCTGTCCAATCAGTAAGCACAACCCATATTGTGAACCAAAAATAGTCCGGCTTCTAAACTTTCATCCTTGCTTTTCAAATAAAGATAGCAAGAGAATGAAGAAAAATTGATAATAGGAGTAAATTAGAAAGTTTCTTAAAATTGCATGCTCTATCTGAATTATGAAAGAAAAAAATTGGGTTCAGTGTCCCTTTAAAGGGATACTAAACCCAATTTTTTTCTTTAATGATTCAAATAGAGTATGCGATTGTAAGCAACTTTCTAATTTACTCCTATTATCAATTTTTCTTTGTTCTCTTGCTATCTTTATTTGAAAACCAAGAATTTAAGCTTAGGAACTGGCCCATTTTTGGTTCAGCACCTCGGTTGCACTTGCTGATTGGTGGCTAAATGTAGCCACCAATAAGAAAGCCCTATCCAGGGTGCTGAATCTAAAATGGGTCGGCTCCCAAGCTTTGTATTCCTGCTTTTTAAATAAAGATAGCATGAGAACGAAGAAAAATTAGGAGTAAATTACAAAAGTTGCTTAAAATCACATACTCTGGGGTCCATTTATCATTGTGCAGACGGACATGATCCGCTATAACGAACCATGTCCGCCACACATCGATAAATACCGACAGCATACGCTGTCAGCATTTATCATTGCACCAGCAGTTCTTGTGAACTGCTGGTGCAACGCCGCCCCCTGCAGATTCGCGGCCAATCGGACGCCAGCAGGGGGTGTCAATCAACCCTATCGTATTGGATCGGGTTGATTTTCGGCAATGTCTGTCCGCCGCCTCAGAGCAGACGGACAGGTTATGGAGCAGTGGTCTTTAGAAACACAGGCATTAAGCTCCGTTCGGAGCTTGATAAATAGACCCCTAATATCTGAATTATTAAAGAAAAAAATTTGGCTTTAGTATCCCTTTAAAACCCACTAGGAATACAGAAGAGCCAATCATATGGGTTTTAGGAGCCAAGAAATGCCTATACAGGGATGTTGAACCTCATTTTGAAAGAGATAATCTGTTTAGCTTAGTATTAAAAATCTTAGGTTGCGGGTGTGATGTTACAAAATTAATTACTAGGTTTGGACTCTTTGTTTTGTTTTTTAACAAGCTAGCAATCTTAGGGTTCATTTTCATTGAGCCGTAAATGGTTTAGTGCGAAGTTGGAAGGCATTACTCTTTACAAATGCTGTTGGAAGGCCTTACGCTTATTGACAGTTCCCGATGGCGCATTTTCCCCCATTACCAGCAGCGAGGGTTTGGATGCCGAAATATATGTCCCATAGAAAATGATTAAAGCCAAAAGGAGCAAATTTACACCTGGTTTGCTTTGAACGTGCAAACTGGTAAAACACTGTTGAAAGCTGTTGATAATGTCTCAAACATTACAGCATACTGAAATAGGTGCAAAAGAGGAAAAATACGTTTTTAAGTCCTCTTTTCTATTGATATCTTAATGTTTGCAAACAATGCAAGCTTTTCTCTTTTTTAATTTATTTTTATATGTAATATTTAGTACTGCCCCAGACAGGTTGGAGCTATGTTTTTAATTATATTTCAGTATGTCCTTCATATAAAAATATAATCAAGCGGGGGGCGGAGCCAGCAGCATAACTAGCAAGACGTGTAGTGACTGAGCTCTCCTTGCAAAAGCGGTATTTTAGCCTTTTTTAGCTATATACACCTAGCGAATTTGCTCACAAACCACCTGGGGCAACTAGTGACACTACCCGGAGCAGATCCCTGTCCGATTTTTCAGTCAATTTTGACCGCAAAATTAGACTGCCCAGGAGAACCGGACCGCTTCCCAGGAAAGACCGCGGCTGCGGCCTACACCGGCACTCGACACCAGGCCTGAAGAAATAAAAGTGTACCTGGTGACAACAATACACCTTGTAGACTTACCGGACCTACAATAACCCTAGGAGAGAGGGGAAGCAACGACTGGATTCTGCTTTTTTCCACTTTGGCAGATGTGGTGACCCCCGCAGCATCCCACGTGGCGGCCTGTAAGTAGCGAGTTCCTTGCGGCTCCTATAAGGGACACATAGACTGTGACTTTTGTATCCAAATCGCTATGTATATTACCCCCCTCTAAGATACAGTCCACAGGCAATTGCTCACACAGATTTTTTCACAGCAGCCTTTTAACACTGTTACGGCCCTATATACTCTGGACACCTCTGAAGTTCGCTGCAGCTCACTTCTCCCTCATGCTTACTTACAGCCCCTCAGAAGCCCACACTAACAGAATTCTCAGTACCTACCGACCACAATAAGGGCCCGGCACTACTCACTATCCTTATTATAACTGCTCTTCACTAGTCCCCCCCCCACCCTTTCCTGCAGGAGCGGGGTACCTGTGGGTCATACCCCCCAACCTTTTACCGACTTCGCCGATAGGAGGCATATCCCCGGGGGGGAGACAGTGCTTGCAGAAGGCTTAACTCTGTTAATTGCTTTTTCCTCATCCTGAAACTGCTTGAAACAAAGGAGGCTCTCACTATAAGCCGCCACTGGGCGAAGTACAACCATATGCCGGTTCTAATCTTTAACTAGTCGATCCACATGGCTCACAACATGCACTAGGAGACAGGGGTCCTTAGGGCCGAGGCATAAAATGGAACATAAAGGAATATGATCTAAGAAACTAAGAGATCTCTACCCAATCATATCATTTCATATTGGAGTACTTCTACTGAACCCCCACTTCCTTTATCATGCCACAAGGGTCTAGAAGAAAAACCGCTAATCCCTCAGAGTATAGGAAATCGGTGGTAGACCACTTTAAAGTCAAACCTACTCTGGGAAAGCCTGCAACCGATCCTGACACTCCACAGCAATTACTAGGAAACGGCTGTGATATGGCCGAAGCTGCTAACATTGAGAGCAGTATCCCTGACTCTGTAGCCTCAGATATTGTCACTACCCTTACTCAGAGGATGAATTCTCTCCAAGATTCCCTTACAAAAGCTATTAAGAGCTCCACGGCAGACCTCAGGCGAGATATTGGCGTTATTAGTGAACGCATTGATGTCCTGGAAAAAAAACAAGAGGACTTAACTGTTGAACAGGGAAACTTGGCTAACCACTCTCAAGTTCTAGTGGACATACTAGACACAGTTGAAGCTAAGATGGCGGATATGGAAGACCGCTCCCGCAGAAACAACTTAAGATTTAGAGGTGTACCTGAAGAGATTACCCCAACTGATCTTAGCAAATACCTTCTTGAACTGTGTGAAATACTCCACCCTCCAGGTTTCCCCAACGAGACCCTGATAGACAGAGCGCACAGACTCCCCAGGGGGAGGAATGTCTCAGCAGAGAAACCAAGGGATGTGATAGCCAGATTCCACTACTTCACATACAAAGAACAAATTCTTAGAGCCATGTTTCTTCGCCCCACTCTGCCAGCCAAATTTGCCTCTATACAAATATTTCCAGATCTGTCTCAATTTACGATGCAAAAGAGAGGCACATTCCGTGAAGTGACAAAGACATTGAGACAGATGGGAATTAAATATAGGTGGGGATACCCTACTAAACTTCTGATTCAAAAAGATGGAAGATTCTACACAGCGGATACCCCAGACAAAGGCCTCTTCCTTCTCAAGGGATGGACCAAATTCCCCAACCAATTTGGAGAAAATAGCTCCCTTATCCCTCAGGATATGGAACTCAACACTACCCCCTCCTCTATCCTAAGACCATCTGCATTTGAATGGAGGCCCCTTGCTCAGAGAAGTACCCCTTCTAAAAGACAGAACTTAGCACCTCAGCAACTATCATCAGATAGGGTAGAAGAATCCTCAGGAGATGAAGACTGATAAGTATATCCTTTGCTACTAAATGTTTTTTGTTATATTGTTTTGCAAGGGGGATGTTTTATTTGCTCCCTAGTTATGCAACTGTTATGAAAGGGGGAATGTTAAACTACAGGACTAGAGACATTGGATCCTGATTGAAGATAAGTTTCATGGACACATACATATTATAAGAGACTTCCTACCTTAGGAACCGTGCTCCTGACTCAGCTCTAACTGTGAAAATATCTGAGTACTACATACCTTTCTTGCAATGCTTAGATTTCCTATTGCTGATAATGTAAATGCTAGAATTCTTTTTATTGTTTGCAGTGCCTACAGTCCTTATGTGTTACTCTTGATATTGATTGCATGTACTGTCATAAGAGACTTTCTGCCTCAGGACTCATCCTCCTGCTTTGGCATTGACTGTGAAAATGTCAGAGTAATACATACCTTTCTTGCAATGCTCAGGTTTATTCTTCATCTGTGTTTACAGTTTTCATGTGTTACTCTTGATATTGATTACATGTACTGTCATAAGAGACCTTCTGCCTCAGGATTCATCCTCCTGGTCTGGCTTCGACTGTGAAAATGTCAGAGTAATACATACCTTTCTAGCAATGCTTAGGTTTATTTCTTATCATCTCTGTTACTTGTTGCAAATTTCAATGAATCCTATATGGAAGGTATATATGGGGATACGCTGCAAGGATATGGACACGCAATATGAGACTATCCCATTTTGCCCTATTGCTGATAACGAAAATGCTTGAATTTTTTTCTTTCTCTTACAATGTTTACAGTTATTCTGTGCTACTCTTGACACTGATTATATGCAATGTTTATCATAACTCACAAGCCCTATGTTTATCATATGTTACATTTGTCTAGAGATTTGAGACAGGTAATTCCTAACCAACCTAACAGCCTCTACAAGAGATAAAATATTACTATCTCTGTTCCAAAGTACGTATCATTTCCCAGGACCTTAACTCCCGCACCCTATTCCCTAGACACCCATACTTGCTTTAATAGCTCTCAGCCCATAGTACTCTACAATTATATTTAAACCTAGCATACACCCACTAGGTACTAATAGAGACACATAAGCCGCTGAATATGCGAAGGGGTATGTTAAGATGGATGTGATAGGAAGGATATGTTTCATCACATGACTAGAGCCTGTTAGCCTCAATCGGAGAGTCTCGCTTGATAAGGCATAACTTATTGAGTCCTAAAGTAAATGCTATAAGACAAGTCCTAAGCATACCTGACAAAAAGGCTTTACTAGATCCCCTCTAGTTCTCTATTGCCTATATGAGTTAATTATTAATTAAGATATATTAGTTTTGCACCTGTGAGTATAGATTAGCCTAAATATCAATAGATAAGCCACATAAGAGATGCGAGATCAGAACTGAAACACCTGACCTTGGCAACTAAGCTGCCATTATGCACTTAAATGTAGATTCGCAGGTTTTGGTTATACAGAGTGAAGCTACTATGACCCATACCAGATGTTAGATCAGAACAGAAACACCTAACCTAGGCAACAAAGATACCATTATGTGCTAAAATATAGTTGGTAGGTTCTAATTACACAGACTGAAGCTATTATGATTACTGTGATCCTTCACCATTTTCTCTCGCATTTATGATTGAAAGATATTGTTTTGATCAGATAAAGTTTTTACATGACCTTCAGGACAGCACACTGAATCATTAATATCTCATTTTTCTCTCCTTGTCATCTGCACTTTTAATCATTTACGGTTAAACCCTATACAGGAACACCTTTTTCTTCTTTCCTCATGACCTATAAAATGATACTAATTTATACAGTTACACCTCGATAAATATACATAGAATTGACCCTGCTTATCAGGGAAGTGATGCACATTACTGTTTCTCTTTCCCCCTCCCCCCCCCCCCCTGCTTACAGACTTTGCCTCGGCCCGAACCCCATCTCCTCTCTCCTCTCTCCGATTTTCAGTTTTTCAGTTTTTCTTTCTCTTATTTCTTACTCTTTTGGACATTGGTTAATGCAGTCGTAGGACTGTATCTCTCCACCCCCCCCCAAGGGTAACACCATAGCTTACCGAAAGTAAGCACAAGAACACAGATTCAATCGCACTCAATAAGTGACCTACTTTTCATATTTTCATAACTTATAAACAGACGATAACCACCAGCCCACACTCATTACTGCTCTCAGACTACTAACAACGGCTATTTAACTTCCCTTCTTCCTCCTTCCTCACCCTTTAGATCCCCCCCCCCCCTTTTTTTTTTTTTTTTTTTTTTTTCTTTCGCGATGAACCCTGGTCTTAAATTTGTCTCCCTCAACACGAAGGGACTTAACTCGCCAGAGAAGCGAAGCATGGTACAAACTTACTTAAGGAAGCTCCAGTGTGATGTTTCCTTTCTACAGGAGACGCATTGGTCTTCAACTAATACTCCAATATTGAAATCTAGACACTTTCCGGTGGTCCTTAATTCGACCTACCATGAAAAAACCAGAGGAGTCTCAATTTGCATCAGTGCAAGAGTTGCATTTCAACCACAACATATAGAAATGGACCCAGAAGGGAGATTTCTTTTGGTGGTTTGCAAACTGAATTCACACCTCTTCACTCTAGTAAACTTGTATGCCCCTAACCAAGGTCAGATAACCTTCCTCCGCACGATGCTGCATCTTATCGATGGCCTGAAGCAAGGCACATTAATTCTAGGAGGAGATTTTAATCTAGTCTGGGACCCCCATACGGACAAAAAACTCCCGAAAGATAGAGTTTTAGACAACTACTCTAGATCTACAGCTCCTAAATTTCAAAACCTGATATACCAGTCTGAGCTCTATGATGTGTGGAGGGCATGTCACCCTGACTCACGAGATTACACGTATTTTTCTCCCCCTCACCGATCATACTCGAGATTGGACTACTTCTTTGTCGACTCCTGGTCTATGAACAACATCACAAACTCTAGCATATGCAGCTGTCCATGGTCAGATCATGACGCTGTTACAATGTCTATTGACATTGAGAGATCCGCACTGGCTAGACCGTCATGGAGGCTCCCGAGGTTTCTCTGGGAGGACATCTCTTTTGTCACAGAATTGGTCGACAGGGTCGAGGAATTTTTAGACACTAACAGACCCAATCAGACTTCACACCAAATCAGGTGGGCAGCATTAAAGGCGTACATCAGGGGATTCTGTATTGCAAAGGCATCGAATATCAAAAAAAAATGGGGGGCCCCGCTAGGCAAGCTCACTTGCGACCTTCGGGCGAAAGAAAGGCAAAACAAACTAATGCCTACAGCTAGCCTATCCACTGAGATTTTGAATTTGAAATCACAGATTAAAAACCTGGAAGTGGAGAAATTTAAACGAGCCCTTTTGAGATTCAAAATGATTATGTACTCAAAAAGCAACAAAGCAGGCTCGATGCTTGCAAATAAACTGAAGCAGAAACTAGCTAGCTCCCGAATACCATACCTCATCCTTGAAGGTCAAAAAGTACATGCTCCTGAAGACATAGGAAAGGCTTTTGCCGACTTCTATGAACGCCTGTATAACATCAACTCTCATGAGACACCCAGAGTGATGTCTCCTCCGGATATCTCCTCCTTCTTACAGAGACTAGGTCTACCCAAACTCTCAGAGGAAGACAAGGTTAAGCTAACTGAACCTATTACTGAAATGGAACTCGGAATAGCAATTAAACAGTTGAAGACTGATAAAGCCCCGGGCCCGGATGGGTTTCCGGGGCAATTGTACAAAAAATTACAAACGCAACTCAAACCTGTACTCTGTCAAGCGTACAACGAAATCAGAACTGAAGGACAGATACTACAAGAATATCTTGAAGCAACTATAGTTGCGATCCCAAAGCCGGGTAAAGACCCGACCCTTTGCGGCAATTTCCGTCCCATTTCACTTATTAATGTAGACACAAAATTATATTCTAAAATTCTCGCGGAAAGGCTGTCTCCCCTGCTGCCGGGATTAATCAACACAGACCAGGTCGGATTCGTGAACGGCCGGCAGGGCCCGGACAATACGAGACGACTGATTTCCGTCTTTTCCGAGGCGAAGAGACGAGCTGTCCCCCTTCTGGCCCTGTCACTAGACGCTGAAAAAGCGTTTGACAGGGTCAGATGGGAGTATATGTGGAGAGTTTTGGACACGTTTGACTTCCCACCCGAAGCCATAACCATGATCAAAGTCTTGTACTCTAATCCAAGTGCCAGAGTAAGAGGGTTGGGCTTCTGCTCTCCTCCCTTCAATATTTCCAATGGTACCAGGCAAGGCTGTCCACTATCCCCCTTGCTATTCGCCTTGGTCATGGAACCATTGGCAGAACTGATTCGGATGTCGCCTGTCATTGAGGGATTACCAGTAAGCACCAGTCAGGAAAAGATTGCTCTGTATGCGGACGACGTTACTCTCTTTCTCACAAACCCCCAAAGTTCAGTCCCGGCGGTTTTCACTGCCCTAGAACAGTTTAGCCTTCTGAGCTATTACAAAATAAACGTCTCAAAAACAGAGGCATACAGTATTAACTTGCCCGAAGACCAACTCCTGAGCCTACGTGAAACGTATGACTTTCACTGGTCTACAACGTCCCTCAAACATCTAGGTGTTCACCTAAGTGCAGACCTAGACGTCATCCTCTCTTTAAACTTTGACGCCCTCATCATTGAGTTGCGATCCTTAACACACAGATGGGATTTCAGAGAAATCTCTTGGATGGGCCGCATCGCCACGGTGAAAATGTCACTGCTTCCTAAAGCGCTGTACCTATTCCGATGTCTCCCATTGAACATCCCGCATGGTACATTACAACAAATTCACCGAATTTTCTCTAAGTATGTATGGGGGAAAAAGATGCCTAGGATTGGCTACAAAACCATGCAGAGAGAGTTCTCCAAAGGTGGAGTAGCTTTTCCAAATATATTCCTTTACTATGAAGCCGCTAGACTATCACAGATCACGGCTTGGGGCCCGACTAGAGAGGAACCGAAATGGTTCAAAATAGAGGAACTACACCTACCTGACGGCCTAGACTTACCAAGTATTCTCTGGGTTCATGAACACAAGCAGCTGGTAGATAGAGTTCCTAACCCCATAGTACAACAAAATATCAAAATGTGGCATGTACTTAGACATCATAAGGAGATTGCCCCACATCCCTCACCGATTCACCAGATAAGGGGTCTTCTCTGGGATCTACCGAATATCCATCTTGAGTTTTGGATACAACACAACATAGACATGGTGGAACATCTGTTTTCAAACGGTAAACTTATGACAGTTCATCAAGTACTTGACTTACTAAGCGGTTCTCCCTTATGGCTCTACTTTGAATGCTGTAGGGTACTCAGCTTACTTCGCTCCTGGAAATTTGGCACTCAGACGCTCAGACCCCATTCTAAATGGGAAGAAAGATGGCTGCTTGAGATGGGGACGTGGAAACCCCTCACATTCCACTACAAAGCCATGCTACAAGACCACTCAGAAGGCCTCCCAAGCCAATTCAAAATGTGGTGCAAGGAGTTGGCTTTAATCATATCAGATATAGAGCTGAAAGCAGCGATTGAATTGACAAAAAAAAACGATCCATTGTATAACGATCTTCGAAAGTTATATGAAACTAATGCTACAATGGTACAGAGTCCCCACCAAACTGTCGAGAATGTTTCCTAATGTATCTCCCGATTGCTGGAGATCGTGCGGAAGGGTAGGCTCCAATTCCCATATATGGTGGTCATGTCCTAAAATAAAGGACCTATGGAAAGATGTCGAGACACTCTTGCATTCTATGAATCTGACTATACAGCTAACGTCAAGGGTGGCACTCTTCCACATCATGGATAATACTCTCCCCAAATGTAGCAAACAACTGGTGATCTATGTGATGGCGGCCACCAAACTTTGCATTGCTAGAGCCTGGAAACAGGTTACCTCACCCACGATTTCGGAAGTCTGTGAGGTAATACAATACTTAGCCAACATGGAAAAATTTGCATATAGCTCGTTAGAGCGAATGGAAGTTTACTGGGCAATCTGGGATGACTGGATTCAGATCCAGTAGACCCATACGGACTCCCGTACTGCTCTTCCTCTCCCTAGGCAGTTGGGACTGGAGATACCGCGCACAAGTAGTTTTACCTCCCTTTTTTTTTTTTTTTTTTTTTCTCCCCTTTCTCCCCCACTCACTCTCTTCATGTCTATATCTCTACTACCGCGTTCTTTACCCTAACCCCTTCCCCTTTCCTCACCTCTTCTTACCTGAACTTCCCCTCCCCCTCCCATGTGATGACTCCCTCCCTACTAACCCTATAACCTACCCCTTACTCCCAATGCCACTGAATGACCATGTCAAAATACAGACCGACAAAGTAATTGAGAAACGTGGTTACAACTGTCACTTCAACCCTATCACTACGACTCTGGAGTTATACTCCGCTATCCGTGACTTCTAGATACATAGTAGACTCCCCGCATTGACCGAATAAGAAGCACAAATATTGCTTACAATATATATGGATGTATATAACTCTGCAATACGCCTAATTGTTATATGTTAATACTATGTAATTGTTTTGATGTACTTGTGGAAAGTAATTTCTTTCTTTGGTTATTTGACTGTATGTACCTTTTGTTCTTAATAAAGAAAAAATTTAAAACTCAAAAAAAAAAAAAAAAATATAATCAAGCACATAACTCCAACTAGACCTATACCTGGGGCAGCACTAAATATTACATATAAAAATAAATTTAACAATAAATTTAAACCAAAAACAAATGGCTGAGCTTAATTTAAAATAAATTATTTAATTACTTATTAGGTGACCAAATCATTTTACTTGGCCAAAAAACCCCACCAAACTCCAAACACTGCAACTTACTACTGTGTCTTTGCCTTTCTAGCAGATCACAGGTAAGGAGTGCAGACTCTAAACGTAACTTTTATAACCTAAGGTCAGGTTACCATAGCAACACGTATTATGGTGCAATTTTCAAGAAATCTGATGTAGGATGGAAGCGTTAGCACAATGTTAACTTACACATTCACGAAAAGAGTGACTGCATGCACTGTTCAAAATATTTCAATGGAAACCTGGTACTAAAATGGAACCATTAACTACTTTTACCTGTTGGCAACTTTGGTAGCTTACGGCTCCAAACAACTCAATGGAAACAAGCCCTTAGTTAGAATCTGTGATGAAGCAAGTGTTATTATGGGTTAGACTTACTTCTTTTTATCTTCACATAATTATCTGTATAAAATAAAAAAATATATTTAAGGTTTTAATTGAACTGTAAGAGGATAAATACTAAAACTAATTTGTATCTCCAAAAGATTCCGCACCAGATTTTTCTATGGACTCAAACAATGGAAACTGCGGTGGTACTGGAGGTGGTAAGTGACCTTTAATTTTTACATACGTTGTTTTTTACAGTATAGTAAGTGTTTTTTTATTATCTTTAAAGTAGAAAAGATGCTCACTTATTTTAAATACACTTATAAATTTAGAATTATTTGCACACAATCTTGAATGATACAATTGTGTGCATCGAAATATAACAAGCAGTAAAGCATGCTTTTTTATGGGACAAACACAGTTTATATTAGCAATAATGAACAATAATTATTTTGATTTGTTCTGTTATTAAATGTATACATCATTCAATAATAAATTAGCTGGAGTGCATATGTACTTAGCTATTTCCAGCTCACAAATGTAGTGTTCCAGAGAAGATTTTAATATTTTTATTAAGGAATCATTAACAAAACAAAGGTACAAATGAAAACAAGACTTTGTATAAGTCACAATTACAGTTGTTCCATAGCTAAGAAAGAAACAAGACAGCTGCAATGCTCCACATCATATACATATAGATCTTGAGTTCAACATATAAAAACAAGCCTTATGATGTATCTTAAACAGAATTGTGGCTATGACCATAAGTATCGAGACCTCATTTTATTTTTTTCTTAGCCCCTTAAATAAAAGGTTGGGCCACTCTAGGGTCCATAACAGTATCATATGTTAGTGATATGGGGTTATAAAACGGAAACAGGGAAATTATAGCTTCATAAACCAAATATTATATTATATGTACAAAGGAGAGTCAGGACTGAGCAAATTGACTGTTTAATAGAAAGGGCATGGCTTCTTAAAGGGACATGCCACCCACATTTTTTCTTTTATGATTTAGAAAGAGAATGCAATTTTAAACATCTTTCTAATTTAATTATATTATCTAATTTGTTTTATTCTCTTGATATTCTTTGAGGAAAAGCATATCTAGATATGCTCACTAGCTACTGATTGGTTGCTGCACATAGAAGCCTCGTGTGATTGGCTCACCATGTGCATTGCTTTTTCTTCAACTAAGGATACTTAAAAAATGAAGCAAAATAAATAATGGAAGTAAATTGTAATGTTGTTTAATTTTCTATTCTCTATCTGAATCATGAAAGAAAGTTTTTGGGTTTAGTGGCTCTTTAAGCTAACATTTTCCACATGTAATTGCTCATGCATAATTACAGAAGGTAGAAGAACGGTTGTTTAACAAATTTTCAGCTTGGTATTGCAAAGCGATCCCACTGACAACAAATATTTTGGTAAGAGAATGATTGTTATTCTAAGAGAAGGACAGGAGTCCCCATTATGAGATATTGAGGAAAAGGAGAAGTTCAAATGCTTCCCTTTGTAATATGCATTGTAATATGCATACTTTGATCAGTATACTATAGTTACCATTAAAGTATAGCTCCCTATATGATATGTTCTTGCTTTTATCCCTACCGCAACCCCGGCCGCTGGCCACGAGGGGGAAGAAAAATGTGATATTAACCCTACGTATGGGAACATTATTACTGTGATTTTTAAAAAAACAAGCAAAAAACCCCCCACCTTGTTCTGTTATTGTTACAGAAAGCATCTCTATAGGGGTCCCCCACAAACCCCCACCAGAAACACTGGGATATATGTAAGGGCATTGTAGAAACAATGGCAATAAGACAATTGTGCAATATGAAACTCATAGGGGTAAAATAATTTAGTGGAATGGAACAAGTTATCTATATATCAATCATCTCCATAGCAATATATGTGTCACCGTGGTATATGCCGTGTAACAGGAAAACGAGCAATTAGTTAAGTATAAAGCACAAAACATAACATGATAAAACTGTATAACTCGTGAGGGTTATGAAAACCCATGGTTGTAATAGCCAATTACAATCTTACTATCAGCCCCTTGGTACTATTATCAGAAGGGTCTCAGTCATTGTATGTCTCTGAAAAGTTTCAAGTGATGATTGGTGGAGCCGGTTCGGCAGTGAAGAATATTTTGTGTCAGTGCTGGTTGTCAGTGCCCCCGGGGAGGCCGCATGTCAGATCTGCTTGCTGAAGTGTGTCCAGTACAGCAGTGGGTTCTGTGATCTCCAGTAGTGTGTGCCGAACATCAGCATTCAAAGTTGTGACAGCTGTGCTAAAGACAGTAATAAAAAGGCTATGAGTCCCCTTTGAGGATTTTTTTGTATCATGAGAATCTCGTTGAGGGGTCAATAAAGTCTTCGGTTGTGTAATCTTCCAACTTTGCTGAGATGTTCTTCGTGATCTCATTATGCAGAAGACATATATCTAAGTCTCTGGTATGTGTAGTAGGTGCTAGAGGAGTATAGATTCATCAAATAGTCAAATAGTGCTCTGTCCATTAGGTTTTGCATGTGGCTTTCAAGTTTCTCCAGATGCTGGATGAGATAGTTTGGCGAGGCCATTTCCCGCTCGGTGGCCATATTTGTCTGTGCCGCTTTTTGTGTCGTAGGGGCTTCAATCCTTCCCTTATTTGCTCTCCTCCTTTAAATCTGTTTTTTAGATATCAGGAAAATCAGAGCAGGGTTGCAGTTTTGCTCGATCCTGACAGAAAACCTCAGAGTTCCGAGGGGGGTAGCGCTGCCTATAGTGAGATGCCGCCCTAGGCCTCTAACGTCCAAGCCAGTGCTCTGGTGTCAAAAATACAGCAAAGGTCTTTATTTGGGGTAAATTGCTGAGCGGTATTTTTGTTGCACTTCTGTGGATTATTGGATATTCAGCCGGAGCTCCTGGGAGATGCCACCGTTGTTTGTCCACGCCCTCCCCGAGCAGATTTTAATGCCTGCATAGAGTTTAAACACATTGGCCTAGATTAATAGTGGAGCACAAAAATATTAGCTCCATTGAGTGCTAATACCACTCAAGTTAAAGGGACAGTCTACACCTTAGTCATCTTAAAGTCTTACCTTAGATTCAGCTGCAAATAGCTTCCTGCACCCCTTGCTACATCGAATCATGTCCGCCTGCCATTTGATAATTCGGCCCCTCTGAGTGATTTATCTTTCTCCCACTTACATCCAGCCCTTTGCGTTATTCCACCACAAAGGGCTCAATTTATCAAGCCCTTCTCCCCCTCTGACTGCAGGTTTGCATAAGTTAACCTGCAGTAAGTATTTAAGAAGCAGCAGTCATCAGACTGTTTCTTCCCTACCCTGTTCTCCACCTTTTATAGTCTTGGGAAAAAGAAAGTACAGCCTCTTTGAATTCTATGGTTTTACATATCAGGACATAATAAAAATCATCTGGTCCTTAGCAGGTCTCAGAATTAGGTAAATACAATCTCAGATGAACAATAACACATGACATATTACACATTGTCATAATTTATTAACAAAAATAAAGCCAAAATGGAGAAGTGAAAAACTAAGTACACCTTATGGTTCAAGAACCATCTTTAGCAGCAATAATTTGAAGTAATTGTTTTCTGTATGACTTTGTCAGTCTCTCACATCGTTGTGTAGGAATTTTGGCCCACAATGTTGCTTCAGTCCATTGAGGTTTGCGGGCATTTGTTTATGCACAGCTCTCTTAAGGTCCCACCACAGCATTTCAATCAGGTTGAGGTCTGGGCAATTGCAACAACTTGATTCTTTTCTTTTTCAGCCATTCTGTTGTAGATTTGCTGGTGTGCTTGAGATCCTTGTCCTGTTGCATAACCCAATTTCGTCCAAACCTTAGCTGTCGGACAGATGGCCTCTCATTTGACTCTGGAATACTTTGGTTTACAGAGGAGTTCATGGTCGACTCCATGACTGCAAGGTGCCCAGGTCCTGTGGCTGCAAAACAAGCCCAAATCATCACCCCTCCACCACCATGCTTGACAGTTGGTATGAGGTGTTTGTGCTGATATGCTGTGTTGCTGTGTTTGGTTTTTCACAAACATGGCACTGTGCATAATGGGCAAACATCTCCACTTTGGTCGTGTCTGTCCAAAGGACATTGTTCGAGAAGTCATGTGGTTTGTTCAGATGCAACTTTGCAAACCTAAGTCGTGCTTCCATGTTCTTTTTAGAGTGAAGAGACTTTCTCCATACAAACCATACTTGTTCAGTCTTTTTATAATTGTATTGTCAGGAAATTTAACATTTAACATGCTAACTGAGGTCTGTAGATACTGAGATTTAAATCTTGGGTTTTTGCAATTTCTCTGAGCATTGCATGGTCTGACCTTGGGGTTAGTTTTCTGGGACATCCACTTCTGGGAAGATTGGCAACTGTCTTGAATGTCTTCCACTTGTGAATAATCTTTCACACTGTAGAATGTATGGACTTTAAATAGTTGGAAATTGCAGCAACAATTGCTTCTCTAGGATCATTGCTCCTTGGAATTGCGTTAAAACTTCAGCTTTTATAGAGGTACTCACACTTGCTGATGATCAATTAATCTAGGGCATTTGTTTAGCAGCACCTGGCTGCTACTTAGCCTTATTAGCTTTATTTTTGTTATATAAATCATGACACGGTGTAATATGTCATGTGCTGTTGTACATCTGAGGTTGTATTTGTCTAATTTTAAGACCATATGATTTTTATTATGTCCTGAAACCATAGAATTCAAAGAGGGTGTACTTTCTTTTTCCCATGACACAAGGTGGAGAATTTTAATCTCCCTGGTCTCGTCGGAGCGGGAGATTGACAGCTCCTGCCCACGTGTAATTGGGTGTGTGCGGGCCAGTGGTTGCACGCGAGTGCAAAGAAGTGCACATGTACAATTGTACATTTGGGCAGTGGATCGCTGTCCGACAAAGGAGAAGCTGGGCGGACAGGGGTGAATATGTACGCCCTTGTCCACCACGGAATGATAAATGCAGTCCAAAATGGCAAGTGTCATTGTCGTCTCTTAAAAAACGTATGTTTTGCCAAAGTCAGCTGCTGCTTGCAGTTTCCATAGGATAGGGTGGTGTGACTGCTCCCACGCCTCCCCTTATATGCTCTAGCGCCCCCCTGAGGAGGCCTAGCTCACACTTTGAAAACCACTGTTCTCTCTGAATCATCAAAGAAAACATTTGAGTTTGATATCCAATTTAAGTGATATACTAACACATAAATACGCTGCAAGCATTGCGGGTCCCAAGCAAAAAATGTCAGTGCTTGCTGGCTACATACTACTGCTAGTTCTGATTGTGACAGTCCTGAGCAGGATTTACCTATGTGTTAACCCCTTTGTGGTTATAAAGCACAGGTTTCGCAATGCAAACGTGATAAATCAAGGCTTGAAATATTTGCACTAGTATGTACATTTATATTATATTTAACTAGTCTCAAATATGAGCCATTTTATGATATAAAGAAAAAGTTCACTTATTTTCAGAAATTCAGTTTATCGGCTAGATTACGAGTTTTGTCGGTAAAGCTGTGCGTTGCTAACGCTCAGTTCCAGCTCACCTCTCACCTACAAACAGCGCTGGTATTACAGGTTTTTTCCAACCTGGCGTTAGCCTCTAAAAAGTGAGCGTTGAGCAAAATTTAGCTCCACATCTCACCTCAATACCAGCACTGCTTACAGTAGCGGTAAGCTTGCTGAACGTGCTCGTGCACGATTTTCCCATAGGAAACAATGGGGCAGATTTGGCTGAAAAAAAACCTAACACCTGCAAAAAAGCAGCGTTCAGCTCTTAACGCAGCCCCATTGTTTCCTATGGGAAAATACATTTTACGCCTGCACCTAACACCCTAACATGAACCCCGAGTCTAACCACCCCTAATCTAACACTTATTAACCCCTAATCTGCCGACCCCGACATCGCTGCCACCTGCATAACCTTATTAACCCCTAATCTGCCGCTCCAGACACCGCCGCCACCTACATTATACCTATGAACCCCTAATCTGTCGCCCCCAACATCGCCGACACCTACATTATAGTTATTAACCCCTAATCTGCCGCCCCCAATGTTGCTGCAACTATATTAAATTTATTAACCCCTAATCTGCCGCCGCCGACACAATAATAAAGTTATTAAGCCCTAAACCTAAGTCTATCCCTAACCCTAACACCCCCCTAACTTAAATATAATTTAAATACATCTAAATATTATTTACTAGTATTAACTAAATTATTCCTATTTAAAACTAAATACTTACCTATAAAATAAACCCTAAACTATAATATATAAGTAATAGTTACATTGTAGCTAGCTTAGGGTTTATTTTTATTTTACAGGCAACTTTGTATTTATTTTAACTAGCTACAATAATTATTAAATAGTTATTAACTATTTAATAACTACCTAGCTAAAATAAATACAAATTTACCTGTAAAATAAATCCTAACATAAGTTACAATTACACCTAACATTACACTATAATTAAATTAATTACCTAAACTAACTACAATTAATTACAATTAAATTAAATAAACTAAATTATGAAAACAAACAAACACTAAATTACAGAAAATAAAAAAGAAATTATAAATTTTTAAACTAATTACACCTAATCTAATCCCCCTAATAAAATAAAAAAGCCCCCCAAAATAAAAAAAAAATCCCTACCCTATACTAAATTACAAATAGCCCTTAAAAGGGCCCTTTGCGGGGCATTGCCCCAAAGTAATCAGCTCTTTTACCTGTAAAAAAAATACAATACCCCCCAACATTAAAACCCACCACCTACACACCCAACCCTACTCTAAAACCCACCCAATCCCCCCTTAATAAAACCTAACACTAACCCCTTGAAGATCACCCTACCTTGAGACGTCTTCACCCAGCTGGGCCGAAGTCCTCCAAGAAGCCAGGCAGAAGTAGTCCTCCAGACGGCAGAAGTCTTCAACCGATCAGGGCAGAAGAGGTCCTCCAGACGGCAGAAATCTTCATCCAGGTGGCATCTTCTATCTTCATCCTTCCGGCGCGGAGCAGGTCCATCTTCAATCCAGCCGACGCGGAGCATCTTCTTCCATCGAAGTCCTAATGAAGAATGAAGGTTCCTTTAAATGACGTCATCCAAGATGGCGTCCCTTCAATTCCGATCGACTGATAGGATTCTATCAGCCAATCGGACTTAAGGTAGGAAAAACCCTATTGGCTGATGCAATCAGCCAATAGAATTGAAGTTCAATCCTATTGGCTGATCCAATCAGCCAATAGGATTGAGCTCGCATTCTATTGGCTGTTCCAATCATCAATAGGATTTTTCCTACCGTAATTCCGATTGGCTGATAGAATTCTATCAGCCAATTGGAATTGAAGGGATGCCATCTTTGATGACGTCATTTAAAGGAACCTTCATTCTTCGTTAGGACGTCGATGTAAGAGGATGCTCCGCGTCGGCTGGATTGAAGATGGACCTGCTCCGCGCCGGAAGGATGAAGATAGTAGATGCCGTCTGGATGAAGACTTCTGCCGTCTGGAGGACCTCTTCTGCCCCGATCGGATGAAGACTTCTGCCGTCTGGAGGACCACTTCTGCCCGGCTTCTTGGAGGACTTCGGCCCGGCTGGGTGAAGACGTCTCAAGGTAGGGTGATCTTCAAGGGGTTAGTGTTTTTTTAAGGGGGGTTTGGGTGGGTTTTAGAGTAAGGTTGGGTGTGTGGGTGGTTAGTTTTAATGTTGGGGGGTATTGTATTTTTTTTTACAGGTAAAAGAGCTGATTACTTTGGGGCAATGCCCTGCAAAAGGCCCTTTTAAGGGCTATTTGTAATTTAGTATAGGGTAGGGAATTTTTTTTATTTTGGGGGGCTTTTTTATTTTATTAGGTGGATTAGATTAGGTGTAATTAGTTTAAAATTTTCTAATTTCTTTTTTATTTTCTGTAATTTAGTGATTGTTTTTGTTCGTAATTTAGTTTATTTAATTTAATTGTAATTAATTGTAGTTAGTTTAGGTAATTAATTTAATTATAGTGTACTGTTAGGTGTAATTGTAACTTATGTTAGGATTTATTTTATAAATACAAATTTGTATTTATTTTAGCTAGGTAGTTATTAAATAGTTAATAACTATTTAATAATTATTGTAGCTAGTTAAAATAAATACAAAGTTGCCTGTAAAATAAAAATAAACCCTAAGGTAGCTACAATGTAATTATTAGTTAATATTGTAGCTATATTCGGGTTTATTTTATAGGTAAGTATTTAGTTTTAAATAGGAATAATTTATTTAATTGTAGTTATTTTATTTAGATTTATTTAAATTATATTTAAGTTAGGGGGGGTTAGGGTTAGACTTAGGTTTAGGGGTTAATACATTTAATACAGTGGCGGCAACGTTGTGGGCGGCAGATTAGGGGTTAATAAACATAGGTAGGTGTTGGCAATGTTAGGGACGGCAGATTAGGGGTTAATAAAATTTAACTAGTGTTTGCGAGGCTGGAGTGTGGCGGTTTAGGGGTTAATACATTTATTAAAGTGGCGGCGATGTCCTGTCGGCAGATTAGGGGTTAAATAATTTTATTATAATGTTTGCAATGTGGGGGGGGGGGGCCTCGGTTTAAGGGTTAATAGGTAGTTTATGGGTGTTAGTGTACTTTTTAGCACTTTAGTTAAGAGTTTTATGTTACAGCGTTAGCCCATAAAACTCTTAACTACTGACTTTTAAATGCGGTAGGAGTCTTGACAGGAGAGGCTGTACCGCTCACTTTCTCCAAGACTCGTAATACCGGCGTTAGGCAAATCCCATAGAAAAGATAGGATACGCAATTGACGTAAGGAGATTTGCGGTATGCTCGAGTCACGGAAAAAAAGTGAGCGGTACACCTGTACCTGCCAGACTTGTAATACCAGCGGGCGTTAAAAAGCAGCGTTGGGACCCCTCAACGCTGCTTTTTAAGTCTAACGCAAGACTCGTAATCTAGGCGAAAGTGTCTATGTTGTATCTAGTTGCATTTTTTAATTTTCTTTTTGTATGGGAATATTCTATGTCATGAAAGTTGATATTAGTCTCCGTAGTTTGTGTGGAATTACAAGGATAATATGAAACATGTAATTAGCAACTCAAGGTCTAAACAGAACAGCTTTCATATATTATTCAAATGACGTCTAAAAACGAGCACTGCAACTTCCCTGACGCGGAGAGGAAATGGTTACAAATCCAGACTAATAGTAGAGAACCGTTTTCATCCAAAATAACCCTTTTTCCCTTTATAATGAAGCCTTTGTTCATTCATTTCTGCAAACTTGTAGGTTAAATATTGTACCCATGTTTGGTCATTTGGCATAAAACAAATCTCATTGAACAGTGCCCTCATGTTTTAGCCAAAAGTCATCTGTATTAGATGTGTTGTGCTGAGAGCCACCGTGTTGCTATACAAACGGCCTTAGAGGTGCTGCATTGAAAAGCTGTTTGTCTTATTAAAAGACTTATAAAAAAGAAATGAGCGATTTATATTACAAATAAAAAAATATTATTTTATAAATTATTCCATTTTAAATAATGTCTCACCTTACTAATCCCTATTCTCAGTAAAGAGACTCAGTTCTTCTCCGCTGAGACTCCCCTCCTTAGTCTAGTGATACATATGGATAGGAGTCAGTCAAATGCTTTATGCCATGTGACAAATTCCTTAAAGGGGCATAAATGTGCAAAAAGAAAGTTCTCTAACTTGTTTGATCAATTAATTGCTGCACTGTAACCTGCATATAACTAAGTGTTTAACAGCTGCAAATGGGTTACACACATGGTTAAAGCCAGCTTCAGAGCAGCAATGCACAACTGGGAGCTAGCTGAATACATTGGTTGACCCAATGAAAAGAGGCATAAGTATGTAATGATCTGTTACCTAGCAGCGCTGTTGCTCCTGAGCCATCCTATGTATATTTTTCAGCAGAGAGCAAAGTAAATTTAATTATAGAAGTAAATTGAAAAGTCTCTTAAAGGAACATCAAACCCAATTTATTTTCTTTGATGATTCAATTTAAAAAAAAAATCCAATATTCTTCTGTTATGAAATTTGCTTCATTCTCTTGGTATCATTTGTTAAAGGAGCAGCGATGCATTATTAGAACTAGCTGAACACACTGGATGAGCCAAAGACAAGATGTATATACTGTATGTGCAGCCACCAATCAGCAGATAGTTCTGAGTAGTGCATTGCTGCTCCTGAGCCTACCTAGTTATGCTCTTCAACATGCCCCTTTAACATTGACCTTTTTTACCTAACGTGCACTTAATTTATGATGATGATTATTATTAATATATTTATCAAAATGTATAACTACACAGACTTTATAAACTAAACTTAAAGGGACATAATGCTCATATGCTAAATCACTTGAAAGTGATGAAGCATAACTGTAAAAAGCTGACAGGAAAACACCACCTGAACATCTCTATGTAAATAAGGAAGATATTTTACCTCACAATTTCCTCAGCTCACCAGAGTAAGTCTTCTGTAAAAAGTTATCTTTCAGTTACTGCCCAACTGCCGGTTTAAAAAAAAAAAAAAAAAAAAAAAAAGGAAGAAATTAACAGCAGTAAATCAGTATCAGCAGTGCTGAGGTCATGAACTGTTTTACTGTGATCTCATGAGATTTCATAGTAAAATTCCTTAAACTGAATTAGGGAAATAACATGAGTGTGCATGAGGCACGCTCCCTTGCAAATTGCGAGACAGGCATACTGATTGGATGCTTGAAGTCCTTTACAATGGGATGTGAATACTTAGAACATTTTGAGCAAGGTAAAATATCTTTCTTTTTTACATAGAGATGTTCAGGTGATATTTTCTAGTCAGATTTTCACAGCTATGCTGCATCACTTTCAAGTGTTTCAACATTTGGGTATCATGCCACTTTAATTTACAATTTATAATATGTACCTGTAGAATTAAAACATCTATTTACAACTTGCATTTGTGCTAATCCAATAATGTTGCTATTTGTCATCGGGGTCATTCATTTAATTTCCTTACAGTTCAAAACGGCTTCACCGATAACTTTCTTGCTACCCTGGAAAGTTTGTTAGAGAAAAAAACCTACATAATTTAAAGCTATGTACAAATGTTGGCAGAATGTCTGTGGAAACAATGCTACAGGCACGAATTTCAATGAGCAGCACGGAAGATCGACAAAGGGAAAAAATAAAAAGTAATTTGCTTTACACAAAAATGTACCTTACATTAAAAAAAACCCCATCTACAATCATTATATATGATATTTTAACATCAAACCCTTAACAAATTTCAGTCCTATTTAACAATGCCTTTTCATTTCGATGCACAAGAACAAAAAAAAAAAGCTATAATGCTATTTCATTGGTCTTTATAACGCCTTATTTTTTTCAGAGCACTGCAAATGTAAACCAGTGAAAGCTTCGCAAAAGACTTATCTCAAGAACAATTATAACTACGGTAAGTATAGAAGCTTTTTTTGTTAAGGGTTTCAGGTTTCAATTGCATTATGTGTTGTTTTTGTATTCACACAACAGCATTCAATGAACTGACTAAGCCATTGGTAATGCTAATATTGTTTTGTTAGCTAAATAAATAGATAAACTATATTATTATTTTAGTTAATACAATACAAGTAAGTTTGCATTTGATATCATTTAGATGGAAACAGTTTACATTACTTTACTGAATTGAACCCACTTAAAAAAGCACAAACTTCAACATAGGTTTCCAGTATCAATAGGGTGCATTTTAAAAAATGAATAAATCATTTGTGACGTAGAATTTGATCACAGCATGAATATTATTGCACCTGTTTAATCTGCTATTTTCACCCTTTTTTTCTAGTAATCCGAGCAAGAATTAAGGAAGTGAGAGTCAAATGCCACGATGTTACTGCTATTGTAGAAGTTAAGGAAATTCTCAAGTCTTCACTCGTGAATATTCCAAAAGATACCGTTACACTATACACAAACTCCGGATGCCTGTGCCCACAGCTTGTTGTCAATGAGGAATATATCATTATGGGTTATGAAGACAAAGAGCGTACCAGGTAATTTCCCCTTCTCACACGGTGCTCGTTAGTGAATGTATAATAGTCTTTAGGGTTATGGCTTTCAGCTAAGGAGTTGTCACCGGTAATGCTGGCTATGAGGCCTATTAATTAAAGGTCTTGCGGACCTGATCCGACAGTGCGGATCAGGTCCGTAAGACCTCGCTCTCCGTATTCAGCATTGCACCAGCAGCTCACAAGAGCTGCTGGTGCAACGCTGCCCCCTGCAGACTCACAACCAATGGGCCACCAGCAGGGGGTGTCAATCAACCCGATCCTACACGGGTTGATTTCCGGCGATTCCTGTCCGCCTCATCAGAGCAGGCAGACAGGGTTATGGAGCAGCGGTATATAGACCGCTGCTTCATAACTGGTTTTTCTGGCGAGTCTGAAGACTCGCCATGAACACGGGCCCACAAGCTCCATAGGGAGCTTGATAAATGGGCCCCTATGTCTGTATTTCTTTCACACGGTATGGAATTGCAAAATACATGAAACAATAACAAACCTAAGGTTACTATGATTAATCTGTGTTTTTAAAAAAAATCTTTATATACATATTCCAGTGTTATAGGGACACTCAAGTCAGAATAAAACTTATGAATCAGAAAGAACATGCAGCTTTAAGACACTGTTCAATTAAGACACTGGTCAAATTTTGCCTTCTGAGCATGTGTACAAGCTTACAGGCCAGGGTATACGTATACTAGTCTGTGATTGGCTGATGTCTGTCACATGATACAGGGGGCTGGAAAATATGAGAAAAAATAAATCTGTCAGAAAAAAATCTACTGCTTATTTGAAATTCAGAGTGGGTGCTAAATCATTGCCTTTTTATTATGCACTTGTTAATTATAAAATTCTACTGCATTGAGTGTTCCTTTATGTAACAGTTCTAATGTGTACATTTCTTTGCAAAGAGGGATTAGGTCCTTAGTAATAACATTAATTAGAGCATGTTTATTTCATCCTTTACAGTTACACACAATTTTTACACAACATGTAATATCTGTATAGGTGAGACTTCCATAGTTTGGAAACTAGTAGATATCCATAAATAGACCACACCTAGGCATAATCATTTTTGTTCTAGGGATCGGCTCATCAATTTTTTAGATAGAAGCAAATACATATTTCATTATGCAACAGTGTATTAAGACACAACAAAGTTTATCTGCCACATTACATACATTTATTTCACTTTCATACTGTGGGGCCGATTTATCATGTTTCGGGCGGACATGATCCTCTGTAGCGGATTGTGTCTGCCCGACATCGATAAATGCTGACATATGCTGTCCACATTTATCATTGCACAAGCATTTCATGTGAAATGCTTGTGCAATACCACCCCCTGCACATTCGCGGCCAATCGGCCGCCAGCAGGGGGTGTCAATCATATTGCTGTCCGCTACCTCAGAGGTGGCGGACGAGTTAAGGTGGTATAGTCTTAAGACCGCTGCTTCTTAACTTATGTTTCAGGGGGTAAAAAAAACTACGGGGGTAGATTGCAGCATCCACTGCTTGATAAATCTACCCCTATGTGTCATTTTTAAACTTTCTCACTATGTGGGACCCACTTTTGTGCATTTTTCTCTCCAGCAAGTATGGGTTAAAAAGTATGACAAGAGTATGGGTACACAAGTATGGTATAAGTATGGGTAACAAGTATGGCATAAGTATGGGTTCAGAAGTATGACAAAAGTATGGGTACACATAGGGTTGCCACCTCGGCCATGTTTTCCTGTACACTTATGCTTTATACATGCTGCAGGGTGTGAGGGGAGGAACATTAATTGTGTTTCTGTACAGCACTATTTCTATTCCTCCCTGCACACCCTGCAGCATGTATAACGTATAAGTGTTCTGTATTTTAAGGGACGGGTGGCAACCCTAGGTACACAAGTATGGTATAAGTATGGGTAACAAGTATGACAAAAGTATGGGTAACAAGTATGGTATAAGTATGGGTAACATAAAACAGGGAAGAAAAGACAGGCGCACAAGGCACGATTCAAGTGTAAAGGTTTTATTACAATATAACATACGCACAAGTATAAATGCACTCACTAGAGATAGATAAAAGATCTGCATTAAAATAAAGCTCCTGGGATCTGCAGCTTCTGTAATATTGGCACACATGGTCCACCTCCTTGCAAGTCTCAGTCAGACAACATCAGGTAGTGGTGATCCGGATCCTCAACCTGAGCGTATGACTGACCTCTGCATACAGTTTGTTCTGCTTTCCCAGATTGAATGGTAGCTTGTGGTAACTGGCCTGACGTTTCCCCCGACTTCGGTCGGGCTTTTTCAACGGCTTGATGACATCAAGTATGTCATAAGTATGTGTAACAAGTATGACATAAGTATGTGTAACAAGTATGACATAAGTATAGGTACACAAGTATGACATAAGTATGTGTAACATGTATGACATAAGTATAGGTACACAAGTATGACATAAGTATAGGTACACAAGTATGACATAAGTATAGGTACACAAGTATGACATAAGTATAGGTACACAAGTATTACATAAGTATGTGTAACAAGTATGACATAAGTATAGGTACACAAGTATGACATAAGTATGCGTAACAAGTATGACATAAGTATAGGTACACAAGTATTACATAAGTATGTGTAACAAGTATGACATAAGTATAGGTACACAAGTATGACATAAGTATGCGTAACAAGTATGACATAAGTATAGGTACACAAGTATTACATAAGTATGTGAAATACCTTGGGTTGTCTACTTAAATATATATATATAGTTTTGATAGGTAAATAAAAAAACAAAGCTCTATTTCTGTGATAGAAAAAATGCTAAACATTCTCCGGTATTTTGGGCAAGTTCTTCTTTGAAATTTCTGGTCAAGAAGGGGTTAAAGGGATAGAACAATTTATGTCATGCATATGAAAGAACATTACTTAAGTGTTACAAATATTTGTTTGCCTGAAAAAGGTTAATTAAAATGATTTATTTTGATTTTGACGCAACAAAGGATAAGTTACAGCTATTTATTTTAATTCTGAAGCAAGAGGAAGTACGTTATATAATAAATCACAAATTTCAGTTCATATATCCTCAAAATCTGGCCTGTTAGGGTGGCCTGAGGACAGGTTTGAAAACCAGTGATCTAGGCCCATTTTGGTTTATTTTATGCCCCCATTTCACTGCTAACTGCGGTCATATAGAAAAAGTTGTTAAACTGATTCTAAAGTTTAATAAATAAGTGCCTGATAACTAAAAGTAATCTTAAAAACAGGGTCACTTTCATTCATTAAACTTTACAATGACGCTTATTTTTTTTAAATACTTTTGTGTTATGTTAAACATAGCGCTGATCCTCCGCACGCAGCTCCTGCTTTCATTAGCAGATTGATGACGATCCGGTTTCCAATCGTTGCGTGCCTCATGAGCTGGACGCAAAAGGGGAAACACAACGATTGGAGGAAGCCGGATTCATCATCAATCTGCTAAAGAAAGCAGGAGCTGCGGGCGGAGGATCGGCGCTATGTTTACCATAACGCAAACAAGTATTTAAAAAAGTAAGCGTCATTGTAAAGTTTAATGAATGAAAGTTCCCCTGTTTTTAAGATTACTTTAAGTTGCTGAGCACTTATTTATTAAACTTTACAATCACTTTAACTTTTACTGTTCAGAAATTGTTAATTTGGAGGCCTCTAATTGCATCTGCACACCACACTTCTATTATTCCAGGCAGTAAAGGGGTTTATCAGGTAACTTGTAAGGTAAATTTTTGCTTTAGTGTAGAGATTACACTCCCACCCACTGATCCCTCCCAAACAGCTCTCTTCCCCCCACCCACACTCATCCCCACCATCTTAGGTACTGGCAGAAAGTGCCAGTATGTAGTTTATTTTTTTTTTAAATAATAATTTAAAAAGTCTTAAACCTCCAACCTCCCTGATCCCTCCCAAACAGCTCTCTAACCCTCTTACTACAACTAATGGTACCATCTTTGGTACTGACAGCCGTCTGCTAGTACCTAATTTATATATATATATATATATATATATATATTATTTTTATATTTCTTTTCATTTCTGTAGTGTAGTGCCCCCCTCCTGGCAATGATTGAATAGGGCACTCCACCCCTTTTCTGTTGTGCATCACCCCAGGAAGGGGGGGCACTACACTACATAAACGTCTGACTTTTCTTTACCTCTAGATGACATCCAGTCTGCTATCTGATGTATTTTAATATTTTTCAATAAAAGCGGATTTTATTTTTTACAGCACACCAAGTAGTGCCGGAGCTTCATTTCTTTCTAATGACACGGTGAGTCCACGGATCATCATCAATTACTGTTGGGAATATCACTCCTAGCCAGCAGGAGGAGGCACAGAGCACCACAGCAAAGTTGTTAAATATCACTCCCCTACCCACAATCCTCCAGTCATTCTCTTTGCCTGTAGTGCAAGGAGGAGGTGAAGTTTAGGTGTCTGATGAGAAGTTTTCTTCAATCAAGCTTACTCTGTTACTTTCTGGGGTCTAGCCTAGTCCACATCAGTCTCTTCAGTAGGGCAGTGGTGGCTTTTGAGCACTTGAGAGCTTGTGAGGTATAATCCGCACTGCGTTTTCTCAAGAATCTGTTGCCCTAACTAGAAAACCTGAGTAGGTTTACTCAGTTTTTCTCTCTTCACAGGTCCATGTGAGGTGCTGCACCCTCTCAAACCAGGTGAGCTGTCTTGCTGCCGGACAGCACTTTCAGGAAGTGCCATTTATTAAACCTTCATCTTTGGGGTTTCTTTTTTTGTCAGTTTGGGCATTGTGACTGTGAGGTGATTTATGGTGGCTGAGTGTGTTATAGTAGTTCTTATACTTTAATTTTTGGTCATGGAGATTACTGTTGTAAGCCGTTTTTTTCGGCAGTTAGGGCTTTGTAACCACTCTGTATTTGAAAAGGGGATTGTTTCTTCTGTGAGGGAAGTCACTCTGTGAGCTGCAGGACAGGTAGGCACCACAGTATAGCTACTGAGTTGTATAGGTAGCCTGAGGTCTATTTGGTTTGTTGCGCTAACATACATTTCTATTTAAAGACACAATACACATTTATTTTTTATTTTCAAATAAAGATTTTTTACACTTTATCCTTATTTATTACATAAGATGGATCAAGAGGCTTTTCAAACCATTATCCCAGGTGAATTCGCTGCTTGTCAGTTATGTTTTGATGCTCAGGTGTAAACCCCAGTTCCTTTTTTGTTCCTCATGCATTGAGAGAACTTTAAGTTATAGAGATAAAATATTTGACCATGAGCCATCATTATCCCAGGCAAATGCTGTTCTGGTGTCTCCTGTTGCAGATATGCCGCAGCTTTCTCCTCAAGCGTCCCAACTTTTTCAGTCTCCACATACAGTGCCCTGTGTTTCCTCTTGCAATCCTGTAGGATTTTTTCTACAAGACATTGCTTCCCAGGTATCCCTTGCGGTATCTGAGGCCTTGTCAGCTTTCCCCATGTTGCAGGGAAGGCGTAAAAGGAAATTTAAGGACACAGTAAGGTTTCTGATCAAGTTCTGGCTATCCAGAGTGTCCCTCCCCATAAGCCTTAGGAAGAAGACATGTCGGTAGCATCTGAGGGGGAAATCTCAGACTCAGACAGTGTAATTCCTTCTTCTGATGCTGATGTGGTATCCTTCAGATTTAAGATAGAACACCTTCGCTTATTACTTAAGGAGATTTTGGCTACTTTGGACGACTCCGACACAATTATCGTAATCAATCCTAAAAAGTATAGTAAATTGAACAAATACTTTGATTTTCCCTCCGCGGTGGAAGTTTTTCCGGTTCCTGACCGTGCTGTAGAGATTATTGCTTGAGAATGGGAAAGACCTGGTATTCCCTTTTCTCCATCTCCTATTTTTAAGAAGATCTTTTCTATAGCAGATTCTATTAAGGAGTCGTGGCAGACGGTTCCTAAGGTAGAAGGAGCGATCTCCACTTTAGCCAAGAGGACTATCCTCCATAGAGGATAGTTGTTCTTTTTAAGATCTAATGGATACAAAATTGGAGGCTTTACTAAAAAATATGTTTGTCCACCAGGGTCTACAATGGCAACCTGCGGTGTGTATCACCACTGTTACCAGCACTGCGGCTTACTGGTTTGATGCGTTATCTGAATCTCTTCAGACAGATACCCCTTTTGATGAGATCCAGGACATGATTAAGGTTCTCAAGTTAGCCAATTCCTTCATTACAGATGCTTCCTTACAGGTTATTAAACTGGGAGCCAACATTTCTGGTTTTGCGGTCCTAACCCACAGGGTCTTGTGGTTGAAGTCCTGGTCTACGGATGTTTCATCTAAATCTAAGCTCATGGCTATTCCTTACAATGGTAAGACCTTGTTTGGACCTGGTTTGGCGAAAATGATCTCAGATATTACTGGAGGGAAGGGTTCTTTTCTTCCTCAAGATAAAAAGAATAAGCAGAAGGGATGTCAGAGTAATTTACGTTCCTTTCATAACTTTAAAGGCAAGTCTTCCTCCCCTTCCTCCAAGCAAGATCAAGCCAAGCCTTCCTGGAAGCCCAACCAGTCCTAGAATAAGGGAAAGCAATCTAAATAGCCTTCAGCTGATTCCAAGTCAGCATGAAGGGTTGGCCCCCGATCCGGGAGTGGATCTTGTAGGGGGCAGACTCTCTCTTTTTTTCCAGGCTTGGATAAGAGATATTCCAGATGCCTAGGCAGTGGACATTGTCTCCCAGGGATACAAAATAGACTTCAAATCTTTTCCTCCCAGAGGCAAGTTTCTCCTCTCTAGATTATCTGTAGACCAGATAAAAAGAGAGACGTTTTTACATTGTGTCAAGGACCTTGCCGCCCTGGGGGTAATAGTTTTCTAGTTCCCTTTCAGGAAAGAGGTCTGGGATTTTACTCAAATCTGTTCATAGTTCCCAAAAAGGAGGGAACGTTTTGACCAATCCTAGATGTAAAATGTTTAAACAAGTTTCTGAGAGTGCCATCCTTCAAGATGGAGACTATACGCTCCATTCTTCCCTTGGTACAAGAGGGTCAGTTCATGACAACCATAGACCTAAAGGATGCATACCTTCATGTTCCCATTCACAGGGACCATCACAAGTTTCTGAGATTCGCATTTTTGGACAATCATTTTCAGTTCATGGCCCTTCCATTCGGCCTTGTCACAGCTCCCAGAATTTTTTCAAAGGTTCTGGGGGCTCTTTTAGCTGTGCTTCGATCTCAGGGCATTGCAGTGGCACCTTATCTGGATGACATTCTGGTTCAGGCGCCATCTTTTCAACAAGCAGAATCTCATACGGAGATCTTGTTGTCTTTTCTTCGATCCCACGAATGGAAAGTGAATCGGGAAAAAAGTTATCTGGTTCCAGCTACAAGGGTTGTATTTTTGGGGACCATAATAGACTCCCTGTTAATGAAGATTTTTCTCATGGAGGTCAGAAAAAGAAAGACTTTCGACTCTTGTTTTGCCCTTCAGTCCTCTCCACGGCCGTCAGTGGCTCAATGTATGGAGGTAATAGGTCTGATGGTGGCTTCCATGGACATCATTCTGTTTGCTCGGTTCCATCTCAGACCTCTGCAATTATGCATGCTCAGACAATGGAACGGGGACTATATGGACCTGTCTCTGCATGTAGATCTAGATCAGGCATCAATAGACTCTCTTCCATGGTGGCTTTCTCAGGATCATCTCTCCCAGTGTACTTGCTTCCGCAGACCCTCCTGGGTGATTGTGACCATGGATTCCAGCCTTCTAGGTTGGGGAGGAGTATGGGGCTCGTTGAAGGCTCAGGGCTTATGGACACAGGAGGAGTCAGTCCTGCCCATAAACATCTTGGAGCTGAGAGCAATCTTCAATGCTCTTCTGGCCTGGCCTCAGTTAGCCTTAGCCTGGTTTATCAGATTCCAGTCGGACAACATAACCTTGGTGGCCTATATCAACCACCAGGGGGAACTCAGAGTTGCTTGGCCATGACAGAGGTGGCCCGAATTATTCAGTGGGCAGAGACCCACAACTGCTGTCTTTCTGTGATCCACATCCCAGGAGTGGACAATTGGGAAGCAGATTTTCTGAGCAGACAGACTTTTCATCCCGGGGAGTGGGAACTTAATTCGGATGTGTTTTCCATCTTGACCCTTAAGTGGGGGTAGCTGGAGTTAGATCTCATGGCTTCTCATCAGAATGCCAAACTTCTGAGATACGGCTCGAGGTCAAGAGATCCACAGGCATTTCTGATCGTTGCTCTGGCAGTTCCTTAGAACTTCAGTCTAGCATACCTGTTTCCTCCGTTCGTTCTCCTTCCAAGAGTCATTGCTCGAATGAAGCAGGAGAGGGCGTCTGTAATTCTCATAGCCCCGGCGTGGCCTCGCAGGATTTGGTATGCAGACCTAGTGGAAATGTCATCCTTTCCACCTTGGAGACTGCCTCTGAGGAAGGACCTTCTACTTCAGGGTCCCTTCCTTCATCCAAATCTCATTTCTCTGAAGCTGACTTGCTTAGAGATTGAATGCTTAGTTTTATCTAAGCGTGGATTTTCAGAGTCGGTCATTGAGACCTTGATTCAGGCTCGTAAGCCTGTGACTCGCAGGATTTACCATAAGAGCTGACGGAAATACTTGTATTGGTGTGAATCCAAACAATACTCTTGGAGTAGAGTAAGGATTCCTAGGATTTTGTCCTTTCTCCAGGATTTGTCGGCAAGTACTCTAAAGGGTCAGATTTCGGCATCGTCTATTTTGTTACATAAGCGCTTGGCGGATGTGCCAGACGTTCAATCGATTATTCAGGCCTTGGTTAGAATTCGGCCTATGTTTAAACCTGTTACTCCTCCATGGAGTCTTAACCTTGTTCTTAAAGTTTTACAACAGGCTCCGTTTGAGCCTATGCATTCTTTAGATATTAAGATGTTATCTTGGAAAGTTTTGTTTCTTGTTGCTATTTCCTCTGCTCAGAGAGTTTCTGAACTCTCTGCCTTACAGTGTGATTCCCCTTATCTTATATTTCACTCTGATAAGGTGGTTCTGCATATTAAGTTTGGATTCCTGCCTAAGGTTGTTTCAGTCAAGAATATTAATCAGGAAATCGTTGTACCTTCTTTGTGTCCTAATTCTTCTTCTCACAAAAAAACGCTTGTTGCATAATCTGGATGTTGTGCGAGCGCTAAAATTTTATTTGCAGGCAACTAAGGACTTTCGTCATTCTTCTGCATTGTTTGTTTGCATTTCTGGGAAACGCAAGGGTCAGAAAGCTACGGCTACTTCACTTTCCCTTTGGCTGAAGAGCTTTATTCGCTTGGCATATGAGACTGCTGGACAGCAACCTCCTGAGAAAATCACAGCTCATTCCACAAGGGCTGTTTCTTCTTCATGGGCCTTCAAAAATGAAGCTTCTATGGAACAGATTTGCAAGGCTGCAACTTGGTCATCTTTGCACAAATTTTCCAAATTCTTTAAATTCGATACTTTTGCCTCAGCTGAGGCTTCTTTTGGGAGAAAGGTTATTCAAGCAGTGGTGCCTTCTGTTTAGATTCCTGTCTTGTCCCTCCCTTATCATCTGTGTCCTCTGGCTTGGGTATTGGTTCCCAACAGTAATTGATGATGATTTGTGGACTCACCGTGTCATTAGAAAGAAAACAATATTTATGCTTACCTGATAAATGTTTTTCTTTCTTGACACGGTGAGTCCACGGCCCTCCCTATATTCAGACAGTTTCTTTTTATATAAACCTTAGGCACCTCTGCACCTTGTGTTACTTCCTTTCTCTCCTTGCCCTTTGGTCGAATGACTGGGGGATTGTGGGTAGCGGAGTGATATTTAACAGCTTTGCTGTGGTGCTCTTTGCCTCCTCCTGCTGGCCAGGAGTGATATTCCCAACAGTAATTGATGATGATCCATGGACTCACCGTGTCAAGAAAGAAAGAAATTTATCAGGTAAGCATAAATTTTGTTTTTTTCGTGTAGGGCTTTTACACTTTATCTACTTCACTGCAAGGGGCACCAATGCACATATATACAGGGAGTGCAGAATTATTAGGCAAATGAGTATTTTGACCACATTATCCTCTTTATGCATGTTGTCTTACTCCAAGCTGTATAGGCTCGAAAGCCTACTACCAATTAAGCATATTAGGTGATGTGCATCTCTGTAATGAGAAGGGGTGTGGTCTAATGACATCAACACCCTATATCAGGTGTGCATAATTATTAGGCAACTTCCTTTCCTTTGGCAAAATGGGTCAAAAGAAGGACTTGACAGGCTCAGAAAAGTAAAAAATAGTGAGATATATTGCAGAGGGATGCAGCACTCTTAAAATTGCAAAGCTTCTGAGGCGTGATCATCGAACAATCAAGCGTTTCATTCAAAATAGTCAACAGGGTCGCAAGAAGCATGTGGAAAAACCAAGGCGCAAAATAACTGCCCATGAACTGAGAAAAGTCAAGCGTACAGCTGCCAAGATGCCACTTGCCACCAGTTTGGCCATATTTCAGAGCTGCAACATCACTGGAGTGCCCAAAAGCACAAGGTGTGCAATACTCAGAGACATGGCCAAGGTAAGAATGGCTGAAAGAAGACCACCACTGAACAAGACACACAAGCTGAAACGTCAAGACTGGGCCAAGAAATATCTCAAGACTGATTTTTCTAAGGTTTTATACAAGTAAAGTGATATTACCAGTACATCTATACAAGCAATTTAAGAACAGTTTACAACACAACTTTATCCACATTGATGAACCAATAACAAAAACTTTGTCTAAGCACATTACTACTGTGAACCAGCAAAATCACAAGAAAGATAAAAATATTTTATTTTACATAAATAGTCAATCCTATCAAGCTAAGCCTCAGCAATCTACTTAAACTTCTCTATATATACCTTCAAGCATAAAAGAACATTCTTACTAAATATATGGTGAAAGACTTTAGACAAGCACTCGATATTAAGCAAAACCAATAGTAAGAGTTTAAGATATCTTATATATATACGCTTTTTCAAGCGTTTGAGAACGTAGTATGATAATCTGATAACATATTAAGTATCCGTTACTAGCATACTTAGATAGCAGCTACCACAGTTCAATCTAACAGCCTGGGAATATATCAGGCATAACTTATAACATATCCAGATAGTAGCTGTCAGTAAAAGAATTAGCTGACTACCTTAAGCAAAGCTTTAAATACAGAACATCACTTATTCCACATTTGAAAAATCATGCTGGCAACAACAGTGATATTTAATTTGCAAAGTCCAAAACGTCAATATTTATAACAAGACAAACTAGACTCTGCTGCATATCACTTTAAATTAGTTACTACAAAATTGCACTACTACATGTATGTTCAACAAAGAACTTAGGAAGACAAGACCGACTGTAACTTAAGATCAATAGACAAGGTATAATAGAATCCTCAATACAGTGATATAGGATTAATAAATACCACGTATTACCACGTAAGACAAGACCGACTGTAACTTAAGATCAATAGACAAGGAATAATAGAGTCATCAATACAGTGGTATAAGGTTAATAAATACCACGTACTACATACGCTATATCAGACCTATACTGACCCTAATTGAAAAAACTGACTCCAAAATAATTAATTTAAAACCCAAGATATCACTACTTTATTTAAATAGAATACATTGGATTGAAATAAATCCGACCAAACCCTGTATCTTTTAACATTGTATATATGTAGATTTATGTGTGTGTGTTTTTGGTTTTTTATTTTAAATTTCCAAATAAAGGTTATATTTTAAATATCCTCCAGCACTCCCACTCCATAGTTATTCAGTCTGTGCCCAAATCTTGCCACCCTAGATTGGGGAAAGAGTGCTATTCAGGTGCACAATTTTTCAATCCAAGGATTGATTTAGAGTGTACAGGAAGAAGTCTGCATCCTTCAAGAAAAACATGATTTTCATGCAGGACAATGCTCCATCACACACGTCCAAGTACTCCATAGCGTGGCTGGCAAGAAAGGGTATAAAAGAAGAAAATCTAATGGCATGGCCTCCTTGTTCACCTGATCTGAACCACATTGAGAACCTGTGGTCCATCATCAAATGTGAGATTTACAAGGAGGGAAAATAGTACACCTCTCTGAACAGTGTCTGGGAGGCTGTGGTTGCTGCTGCACGCAATGTTGATGGTGAACAGATCAAAACACTGACAGAATCCATGGATGGCAGGCTTTTGAGTGTCCTTGCAAAGAAAGGTGGCTATATTGGTCACTGATTTGTTTTTGTTTTGTTTTTGAATGTCAGAAATGTATATTTGTAAATGTTGAGATGTTATATTGGTTTCACTGGTAAAAATAAATAATTGAAATGGGTATATATTTGTTTTTTGTTAAGTTGCCTAATAATTATGCACAGTAATAGTCACTTGCCAACACAGATATCCCCCTAAAATATCTATAACTAAAAACAAACTAAAAACTACTTCCAAAACTATTCATCTTTGATATTAATGAGTTTTTTGGGTTCATTGAGAACATGGTTGTTGTTCAATAATAAAATTAATCCTCAAAAATACAGCTTGCCTAATAATTCTTCACTCCCTGTATATATATATATATATATATATATGTGTGTGTGTGTGTGTGTGTGTTTATATATGTATACAGATGTATTTATATGTGTATATATGCCTCTAAATACATATACACATATAAATATATACATACACATCTTAAGACATGTATATGTATGTATCTCAATGTTAATGCCATTAGCAGCCTTTATTATAACACCTGACACCTCATATCTTTAAGCCCTTATATTTATTGTGCAATTTTTTAAAAATAATTGTTATCAGAATGTGTTATGAGTGTAACTGTACTTTGTAATGTATGTTTGTGTGTTTTGTGACACTTATTTGTTTTGCGAAACAGTTAACCAGAGCTCTGAGAATGCAGTAATCATTCTAGCATAAATCATAATTGCGCTCACACGTTTGCGTTTGCTTTCATCATGTAATACGCGCAATAAACATGATGTACACAAACACCCACTATAAACACCTTATCGCTTCGACGTAGCTGTTAGCGTGCCACTAGTAATCTGGCCCTATGTCATTTGTATGAGATTGTATACACCAATTTACTATTCTCCTCTATTTCTGAATAAAATACATTTTATATTTAAATTCATAACAGGCTTCTCCTTGTGGAAGGTTCCCTGGCTGAAAAATGGAGGGACCGCTTAGCTAAGAAGGTTATGGTAAGTTAATATTTTTTAGAAACATCAATATCTTAAAATGTTATACAGTACCCACATGAATTACAAATGTTTAGTGATTGTGCTTACAGCTCATTAGAATCATACACAACGTATAGTGAATATATACAATGAAAAATAACAATCACATTTGTAAAAGAATGCAGTGCCGTACAACATCTTCAAAAGATGTTCACTGTTATTTGCATATAACTAAGTGTTTAATCCTGCAAAACGATTAAACACATAAAGCCAGTTTCAGAGCAATAATGTAATACTGGGAGCTAGCTGAACACTGGTGTAATGACAAGAGGCATATGTGTGTAGCCGCTAATCCCTAGCTAGCTCCCAGAAGTGCATTGCTGCTGAGCTTTTCTAGTATGTTCTAGGTATGTTCTTTAACAAAAGATACCAAGAAAACAGAGTAAATTTAATAATAAAAGTAAATATAAAAGTATCTTGAAATCACATTCTACATCTAAACCATCTGCATCTAAACCATCTGCATCTAAACCATCTGCATCTAAACCATCTAAACTGTGACCAAATTCAGAGCTTGATTAATAAGCCATACTTTTATTCAACTGGCTTTATTCATACCAAGAATAATTTATTAAAGGGATATTGCACTCAAAAGTATTGTGCTATGTACATGGAAAAGTCAAGTAAGAATAGTTTAAATTTAAACTGAATCGAAAACAACAGTATCAGTTGAGTAGTTTCTATTAATTTATATTGGCTGATATGAACAACTGCCAAACCACTTTTGGTGGAAAGACCCGTAACAAGCTTGTTGTGTTTAAAAAACAAAACACTGAAACATCAGTTATTTTGAAATGGCCTACTTTAGATAAAAGGAAACAAATAGTCCCTTTAACTATATATATATATATATATATATATATATATATATATATATATATATATATATATATATATATATATATATATATATATATATATATATATATATATATATATATATATATATATATGTTATGGGTAAAGTCAGTGCATCGTATTTATGTTTGATGCGGTGACTTGATGAAGCACATGCACTCTGAGGGGATTTATGATCTTACATCAGGCTTTACCCACAGCCGCTTGGGTAATGTCCGCTTTACCCAGGTAATCCTAGGTCCAATATCTGACATATATATATATATAACATGAAATAAAAGACATGCAAAATATATCTTTTTTTTTTTTCATTCAAGATCATTTTATTACTGTGTGGATTTTTCAGTGTGAAACATTTTGTCGATATTTAGTTAGACAAAATTATTATTACTTTTGAACAATTATTAATTTCATGAATTGTTTTACATAACATTTCTTGTTTAGGATTTAACCACCCTTATACAAAATATAAACTAACTTTAAAAAGGTGCATGTGATACAATTTCTACATTAAATTTTTTACACCTAAATATATATTTATGCAAGATCGGTTTAAAATAAAACATATTTTAAGAAATATAATGGCTTCTGAGTGGCACTTTAACTAGGTGTTTAACACCCACAGGAAGTTCCGGGATGAATTAGAGCGTGTATTTTTTCCACTAATTGCCCTTTCATCAATATTAATATATCTAGGCATACACAAAGCATACATAATATACCACATAGCTATAACATTAGTCTGTGTACGACCTGAAAACCAAACTTGTTTGCAGAGGTTTTTAGGTTCTATGAAAAAATTAGAAGATGACTGCATTTACAAGTACAAAACAATGAATGTATTTATTTTAGATATAAATGTATATACGTGTGTGTGTATATATATATATATATATGTTGCAAAGTTGTCTTATTTCTTCCGTCTACAACTTTATAGCTAAAGATACATGCACAAAAGTATTGTTATATTTCTCTAAAATATTTGATTGTCTGTTTTTCCAGCGTTGGGATCAAAAACTTCGGCGCCCTCGGAAAAGCAAATCTCCTATTGCTCAGAATACCAACAAAAACAACAATGCACGGCAAGCGCGCAGTTAGATTATAATCACGTTTTTCTAACACTCTGTGGACTTTTATATTAAGATTTGCATTGTCAGAAAGCAAAGAAATATTGCACTATTTCACATTATAATCTTTTTGTTAACTACAGAAATTGTAGTTTTTGTCCTGTTATCAAAGAATATTTTGCACAAGTTACTAAGCAATAACTGACTTTAGTTTCCTGGTTTATTGATGTGTGAACTGAATTTTCCAGTTAACGCACAGAGGAACAAGTCATTGTTGTGTTGTTTTTTCATTGCTGACCCATTAACCCTTTAATGAAAAAAGTTGAATTCCACTATATGACCAAAGTAATCTCCTAGCAGTGATATATTTAGTGGGTTAAAGTCTAATCCCTTGTCTAGTTTCACAGTCATCTGAGATCTCCAGATTGGCCATTATTTAGGGATAAAAGTGAATGAACACAGAAGATGAAAAGAGAGTCACTATCATTTGACTAACCTGCATTTAAGTGGGATTAAATTTAAATACTGGCCAATTAAGAACTAATTTGAGGATTCCTATTCCAATCTACAGAAGTAAAATTAAAATGTTGACTATTGGCATTTTGTTGTGTTCGCTTGCATCTTAGTTTGTATTATTTCCCATATATGGGATGTTATGTATGTTGATCATGTTTAAAATAAAGGTGCTGCTTAGGCTGTTATAAACACAATGATTAAAATCTTTAGCTAAGCATGTCATATATTGTTTTAGACCATGGGATTACTATAGAACAGTCACTTTAAAAACTGATGCTTAAACTTGTACCAGACTAAAATGTAGCCAACTGCCTATAATTGAATTAGCTTTTCAATATTAAACCACAAAGGAATATACATCACTGGGTAAAAAGAAGTATTGTGTATATATATATATATATATATATATATACACACACACATACATTTGAATCATATAGTGACTTAATAGCATTGTATGGAGTGTATGGAGAGTACCTCACAACATATGTATTATTGTTAATAAAATGTGCAATACCTTTACACTGAGAGCATTCCCACACAACTCTCTCTTGAATGGTATATAATAATGCTAAATATTTTACCTACTGATAAACACCATAAACATTAAAACAAACCATGTCATGTCAATTGTGTTTTATTGTAGTAATAATTGTGCTTTTTCTATGACCCTTGTACATAAGGTAAGTAAGCACTGCTCATGTGTATTTTCCCTAGTTCTTGCACAATGATTGCCAGCAACTTTGTGTTTGACATTACTTTTACCCACTGAGCAGGCACTTTCATGGGGTTTATTGTTATATACCACCAAGATGCCTTTTACTACATAATTTATGGCAATTTTTCTGTTAATGAAATAAGGGGATAGCAAAGTTAAAATTAAACTTCCATGATTCTGATAGAGCATGTCATTTTAAGACACTTTTAAACTAACTTCTATTTTCAAATGTGCACATATCCGACACTAGTGGGAGCTAGTTGCTGATTGGTGCTTGCACACATTTGTCTCTTGTAATTGGCTAACTAGCTGTATCAGCTGCCAGTAGTGCAATGTTGTTCCTTCAGCAAAGGTTAACAAGATAATTAAGCAAATTTGATCATAGAAGTCAATTAAAAAGTTGTTTAACCCTTTGAGTGCTAAGCTGAATTTAATATTTTTCTGTTTTTTACTATTTTCAAAAAACATTTTTTTTATTTTTTTTTATTTTTTCCCACAGATCCCCAAGACTTATATAATTGGAAAGGTTAGGTGATTACCTTTCCAATGATGGGTCTTGGGGGTCTGTAGCTGTTTTGATCCCTGAGATACAGGTTTCTAAGCAGCATGCCCCCTTTCCCTATACTTTGTATTGACAATTTTAAATAAAGTTGCACATTGACGTCATCACATCATTGCGCGTGATGTCACCGCATGTAACGGGAAGCCCCGGTGATGCCTGTCACTATGCAGGCCCGATCGCCGGGATAGGAGTGGGTAGAGGCCCCCAGATTGCAAAAAAGGTAGTTGAGTGCTAATGTTCTATCCAAATCACTAATGAAAATGTTGGGATTTCCTGTCCCTTTAAGGGCTAGTGGAGCGCTAATTTATAATGCACCTGTAAGCGGGCAAATTTGACTGTTTACGAGTGCACGATAAATAACCAGCCATTACTAGTAGGTGGTTTTTGCTACTGCGAGCTTGTGGTAGCAATTAGCGCTTCAAAAATTAAACAGAGGTCAGACCTCTGGTTAATTTTTAAAATATCCCCCAATTGCCTCTAAAATAAAGTGTTTGTTTCCTTATTTATTTATTTTTAAATTGTAGCATTAAAAAACTAAAAAAAAACTGCACAAAGCAGTTTAATGGGGTTAAAGTGTGCTGGTGTGTCACTGAAAAGAGCCTTTAAACAGTGTATGTCTATGGGGACTGTGTGTTTCCTGTAAATATATATGTATATGAATATATGCATATATATTTATGTGTTAATATGTGTATATGTCTCGCAGTGTATACCGAAATTATGGGAGGGGAATTTGGGGCAAGAAGGGGTTAAGTAGCACTCGTTCCCTATATGTATAGTAATAGTATTGAAATCATTCAACTAATATAAGTATCAATCAGTTAAAAAACTTTACTTTATTAATCACTATTTAAGACCTAAATAATTATTACACAAAAAGCCCCTAGAAAAATAGCTTTTACAAAATAGGCTGCAACATCCAGAGATAAGATACAGCTCAAACCACCCCCCTGTATTCCTGGCCGGTAACAGGATACGCCGGCTTCAGGTGCCAGGGATGGCTGAGTGTTCCTGTAAAATCTTGTGCAGTCTATATCAAAGCGTGGGAGCGATATGATAATTATTGTTAAAAACAAAAAAGCCAAACTTGTAGCAGTTTCAGCTAAAAGTAGTACACAAACGCGTTTCGGCCGAGTAGCGGCCTTTCTCAATGTGTTTTCTTGAAAATGACAAGCCGAGTGTGAAGCTGTACACGCTTTAAATAATCCAGTTCTGTTTCTCTGTGGCCAATGGGAGCGCGGCTATTGCACACACCCATCTTATGGCCAATCACCAGTGCTGTACTGCTCAGGCACATTTCGATAATAGGTTATTTCGGAATGGCTGTGGATACAATGTCAGTGCCCAATCAGGATTCACCTATATTATATATGTCGTTCTGCGTTGCACTGTCCTACAGAATAAACTGGTAATGTAGCGATTTGCTCACATCACTCATCTATATCTACTATATTAGCGTGCACCATTTAAAGAAATATTTTTTTTTTTTTTTTATTTTTTTTTTTTTTTAAACAAGCTTTATTTGAAAATGAATAAAGACATTGTACATAGAGTAGAAATACAAAGGGAACAATTTGTGGGAGCGCAAAGGGCAGGACCACATTACAAAAACCTAAGTACAAAGATGAAAAGCTTGACATTTTTATAACTATTAGTTGATCAATTCTGTATGTGCTATAAGGTAATACTTGTTATACCGTCTCGATCTATCGAGACACACTTAGGAAAGGTAGAAGAGGGAAAAGTTATGAATAATTGGGAGGAGGAAGGGGAAGAGGGAGAAGGGAGAGAGAAAAAAAAAGAAGAAAGAAATATTCTTTTTGTACCGATATCGAGTACAGAGTGACAGTGATTATGAGAGATGGATTGTGTTACCCCGTTTTACTCTCTATTACTTCTGCTCGATGTCATATTATTATCCCTGTTAGTAAAAAGCATTATGGCGATATTATATCAAAAAATCATTGTTGTGAGTAAAACATGATATTATGAACTGTTATTCAGAGCGATATTAACTTGGACTCTATATATGCTGTGACTTTCACATATAAAGCCAAGTCACAAAGTTTGTAATATACCGCTCATGTGGGACATAATTATAATTATGGATTTCCATCATTCAAACAGAGAAACCAATTTGCCTAATAGTGTTTAGATGTTAATCAGACAAAGTTTGTATTATCTTGTGATTAGAAAACACCACTTAGATGCACATTATTAGCGTTTACTATGGTATAAATGAAGAGTATTTTGTTGTATTATAAAGCTAAGACATCTTCTATGTGCTTAGGTCAATTCTTTAAAGACTTAAATGTAACTCTCATCTATTCATATTTTATGGTTAATTTTGAGTTTGAAATCAAAACATAACATAATGCGTCTCATACCAGTTCATGTATGATTCTTATCTCACTAATTTTTAACATATATCATTATAATCCCAAAATTGTATTTACTTCGGAATTCTGGGTGCACTTCTAGATAAAGATATTATATTGAAACTCTTACATATGTACACTATTATTTACAGAATTATTTACAGTTGTATCGAGTTTCACAGGAAGACCCAAAAGTTATTATTCTCATTCATGCCCTGTGGCATCGCAGAATTCAAATTAAATATCCATTTTGCTTCCTTTTGGAGCAAAGTTGTTTCTATGTCTCCTCCACGAATGCCTGAATGTAGGCTTTCTAAACCCCAACATCTGAACGTATTAGTTTTGCCCTTATGATGGTATAGAAAATGTCTCGCAACACTTGTTATCTGTTTTCCATTTTTAGTATCTTTCTCAGCATTTCGAATATTGCTAAGATGTTCAGTCATCCTCTTTCCCATAGGTCTTGTGGTCATACCTACATATAATAAATTACAGCTGCAGGTTAAACAGTATATGACATTGGGAGTTTTACAGGTTATATGACTCTGGATGGTCCACCGTTTATTGAATCTATCCATCATTACTTTCTTTTTTACCATGTGTGTACATATTTTACAATTTCCACATGCTATGGAACCTTTGTAAAGAGGGGGCTTTTTGGCATTTCTATCAAAATGGCTTTGAGTTAACTGGTCACTCAGGTTGCCTGCTCTTCTGTACGTGAATTGGGGCTTTGTGGGGATTATAGAATTTAACTGGTCATCAGATTGTAAAATATGCCAGTGTTTAAGTATTATATTGGATACTTGATTACTTTGACTGGAATATGTTGAGATAAATCTCAAAGAATTGAGATTATCCTCTGGCTTTTTGGGTTCTAGTAATTCCTGTCTATTCTCATTTATAGCTCGCTGATAGGCTCTCTTTAAGGATTTCCTTGAATACCCTCGTTGTAGCAATCTATCTCTTAGTTCATTTGCTGCTTTCTGGAATGACTCAATAGATGAGCTATTCCTGCGAATCCTTAGGTATTCCCCTATTGGCAGGCTTTTTATTGTGTTTGGATGATGAAAGCTCCGCGCATGCAAAATATTGACGTGCACCCAGAATTCCGAAGTAAATACAATTTTGGGATTATAATGATATATGTTAAAAATTAGTGAGATAAGAATCATACATGAACTGGTATGAGACGCATTATGTTATGTTTTGATTTCAAACTCAAAATTAACCATAAAATATGAATAGATGAGAGTTACATTTAAGTCTTTAAAGAATTTACCTAAGCACATAGAAGATGTCTTAGCTTTATAATACAACAAAATACTCTTCATTTATACCATAGTAAACGCTAATAATGTGCATCTAAGTGGTGTTTTCTAATCACAAGATAATACAAACTTTGTCTGATTAACATCTAAACACTATTAGGCAAATTGGTTTCTCTGTTTGAACGATGGAAATCCATAATTATAATTATGTCCCACATGAGCGGTATATTACAAACTTTGTGACTTGGCTTTATATGTGAAAGTCACAGCATATATAGAGTCCAAGTTAATATCGCTCTGAATAACAGTTCATAATATCATGTTTTACTCACAACAATGATTTTTTGATATAATATCGCCATAATGCTTTTTACTAACAGGGATAATAATATGACATCGAGCAGAAGTAATAGAGAGTAAAACGGAGTAACACAATCCATCTCTCATAATCACTGTCACTCTGTACTCGATATCGGTACAAAAAGAATATTTCTTTAAATGGTGCACGCTAATATAGTAGATATAGATGAGTGATGTGAGCAAATCGCTACATTACCAGTTTATTCTGTAGGACAGTGCAACGCAGAACGACATATATAATATAGGTGAATCCTGATTGGGCACTGACATTGTATCCACAGCCATTCCGAAATAACCTATTATCGAAATGTGCCTGAGCAGTACAGCACTGGTGATTGGCCATAAGATGGGTGTGTGCAATAACCGCGCTCCCATTGGCCACAGAGAAACAGAACTGGATTATTTAAAGCGTGTACAGCTTCACACTCGGCTTGTCATTTTCAAGAAAACACATTGAGAAAGGCCGCTACTCGGCCGAAACGCGTTTGTGTACTACTTTTAGCTGAAACTGCTACAAGTTTGGCTTTTTTGTTTTTAACAATAATTATCATATCGCTCCCACGCTTTGATATAGACTGCACGAGATTTTACAGGAACACTCAGCCATCCCTGGCACCTGAAGCCGGCGTATCCTGTTACCGGCCAGGAATACAGGGGGGTGGTTTGAGCTGTATCTTATCTCTGGATGTTGCAGCCTATTTTGTAAAAGCTATTTTTCTAGGGGCTTTTTGTGTAATAATTATTTAGGTCTTAAATAGTGATTAATAAAGTAAAGTTTTTTAACTGATTGATACTTATAGTAGTTGAATGATTTCAATACTATTACTATACATATAGGGAACGAGTGCTACTTAACCCCTTCTTGCCCCAAATTCCCCTCCCATAATTTTCATATTACTATTTAAGGGTTAGCACCAGGGATTATTACATTCCCTTTTTTCCCTATTATTACAGTCACATTTCCAATTTTATAATTTCTTTTTTCACATTGCAGTGTATACCATCACTGCAAGACTTACCCCCTACTCAGCTGTGTCTCACGGCATGAGAACGAGGCTCCCATTGAAGCCTATGGAAGCACACTTAAATTTTTGTGCGCTGGTATTACTGAGTGGAGTGCAATATTTTGGGCTCCACTCGTAATCTGGCCCTCAATATCTAACACTGATATGTCCCTAAAAGAGCATATTAATGTAACAATAATGGTTCAAAATATCTAAAACTATTTTTTTAATATTAAGTAAGGATTTTGATTGTGTTAAAATATATCGTTATTATATATATATATATATATATTAAACACACAATGTGAATCCGCCCTCCTTAAGCCAACCACCTGAAGGTTCTGTGTAATCAACAATCTTCAACAAAACAGGAACCAGCCAGGATTTTTTCAAAAACAGGGGTCAAATTTATATATATCCATATATATTTATATATATCCAATTTTTTCATAATGTAAGTTAGAAAAGAGCTATACATTAAATAATATTGTGCATTTTTATAACTGTTTCCTTAATGAAAACATCAAGCAAAATAAAATATTCAGTCTATTTAAAATCAAATAACCTTGTAATAGGTAACTTTCTAATTGGCTTAACATAGTGATATTATTATTTTTATGTTGTGGAAATTCTAGGTGTTCAATTTAACCCACTTTGATTCAGAATTTTTTATAGATAACCATAGTTATCATAACTATTCATAAAACCTCCCAAAAATACATGAACAACTTATGAAACAAACTGCATGATGAGGAGTTGAATACTAAGAAAAATGAAGTTTTTATCAACATTTATTAACAATTTTTAAGGCTTAAGTATATTTTTTTAGTTTCTTATTACAGCAGTACAAACTAAATCAAATTCTTTGTTATATAAAGCAGTCTTGAACCTTGAAATAAAAGGTAGAAAGTTAAAAAAAAATGTGAACATGGTTTAAGTATTCCTGGCATTCAATGATTTATAACTAATCTACAGTGAACATTCTTTTTTTCTTTTTCGGAGATTAACATTAAACATGGTTCTGCTAACATACTGAGATGTAATTGCTTTTTTTTAAAACCATTTGCTAATCCATTGCAATTTCTGTTTTCAAACAATGTACATGTAAAACGTTCAGAGATTTAACCAGGACCTGAAAGTGCATTACAGTTTAACCCATGTATAATTTACTACGTGTGATAATAGATGTTCTTGTTTTGCTGAATGTCTGCATCAATTACCAGGGCAGCTCAGCAGTAGAGGTCTGCACTTTATCACTTTTGCAGTGTTTTATGTGCCTGTAATGACTTTTTTTTTTTTTTTCAAACCCAGCAATGTATGCGGAATAAAACATTTATAATTACTAATGTGTCAATGCTGGATTTTCTTGTTGTTTTTTATTTACTTTACATATATTGAAATCCAAATAAATAAAAACCCTATATTTTTCTTTCATGATTCAGATGAGGCATACAAGTTTAACCAACATTCCAGTTTACTTCCATTTTATAATTAGCTTTGTTGTTTTTGTATCGTTTGTTGATGGAGCAGCAATGTACTACTGAGAGCTAGCTGAACACTTAAGACCCCATGTACCTAAAGGACAAGGTTTCTAACATGGGTGCCTGTCCGCTCATCGTGGCAAGAGGACAGCAGATGCTGTTCATCCGCTGCCCATAGATACTGTTGCTCATGTATTTCATTTTGCAATGCCGCCCCCTGTTCTTGCAGGATTAATCATACAAGAGCAGGGCCCGTCAATCACCCCCCGAAGAAAGAATTTAGGCTGATTTATCTTCATTACCCAGAAAGGTTGAGAAGCAGAGGTTGTATGACAGTGGTTTCCTTCTTAATATGAGGAGAGTCCACGGCTTCATTCCTTACTTGTGGGAATACAGAACCTGGCCACCAGGAGGAGGCAAAGACACCCCAGCCAAAGACTTAAATACCTCCCCCACTTCCCTCATATCCCAGTCATTCTTTGCCTTTCGTTACAGGAGGTTGGCAGAGAAGTGTCAGAAGATTCGGAGTAGTTCCTTATGAAGGGTATCTACCCTTCGAAATGGGACTGGAGTTTTAAGTAGTCTTGTCAGTCTCTTAGTGAGAGCATTGACAAAATATTAACAGCTCCTAAGCAATCAGTGTTGACAAGTTTCACTGCCTGCTTCCATCACTCAAGTCCATGTCAGGAGCGATGCTACAGGACTGTCAAACTTGAGAGGCTGTGTTTCTTTTCCACTGCATAGATTCTGGTAAGATTGTTTAATTTATTTATACACACATGATAATGCCAGAAGACAGGGTCACAGTGTGGCTCCTTTTATCTGTATGGAATCAAGGGTTAATATCTCCTGAGAGGGGATTATTGAACAGTGGGGATTAATCTAAAAAAAAAAAGTATTTGATTATACTGCGTTATGTGTAAGATGTTTTCTGAGGCTCATAGGCTGAGGTTGAAACATACAGGTTACTTTAGAGGCGCAGCCTTTCAGCTTGGCATGCTTTTCCATAGCGGAGGCGGTCCTAGGTTGCGCTCCATGTGACCGACTGTGGTCGTAGTTTCACTTCCTACTCCCTGACCATGCTGGAGAGAAGCGTTTTACTCTGTGTGCCTGGGTCATAGGAGGTGGTGAGTGCCCCAACCATTGGGGGTATAAAGGTGCCGTTTTTATATTTTATATAATGTTGCTTATTGTTATATTAGGACATAGCCTGTAGCTATAGAGGACTCTGACATTTTAGAGGGTACTCCCTCTATACCTAAGACTAATGCCTGTTTTATGTTCCACATGCCTAGAAAAAGTGATTATGTCAAAAAAAGGTTAACATGTTTGATACCACTGAGCCTTCCACCTCTGAGGGGTCCCCGTCCCATGAGGTGCGCACCCTGCTTTCATCTCCTAATACACATGCAGTTTCCCATAGCACGCTTGATCCTCCATCTGGAGGAAGCCTTGTACCTCCAGACTTCACTGCGCAGTTACAAATGGCGGTGTCTGCGGCCATTAGTGCTTTACCTCGCCCTTCTAAGCGCAAGCAAAAGGTCAAATATTTCAATCCTTCCCAGGGGTCATCATCCGTTTTATTGGCTTTAGCTGATAGACGGTTATCTAATGATGAAGTTCTTTATGATACTTCAGAGTGTGAACTTTCTAGGTCTGAATTGGCTGCCTCTAAGCCTTCGATTGCGGAGGAACCAGATTTTAGATTTAGGATGGAGCACTTGTGCTTCTTTTAAAGGAAGTTCTGGCTATCTTAGAGGTTCCAGAGGCCAAACTGCCTGAAGAACCTTTAATTCCTAAACTGTATAGAGTTTACGAAGACAGGGTTGTTCCTCAGATTTCCCTGTTCCTGTAAAGATGGCAAACATTATTAAGAGCGAATGGGAGAGGATTCCTTCACCCATTCGTCTGCTTTTAAGAAACTGTTCCCAGTTCCGGACTCTCAATTGGAGTTGTGGGGTTCCGTTCCTAAGGTGGATGGCGCTATCTCCCCCCTTGCAAAACGCACTACTATCCCACTGGAGGATAGTTTGTCGTTCAAAGAGCCCATGGATAAAAAGAAGGAAATTCTGTTAAGAAAGATGTTTCAACATTCGGGATACTTATTTCAACCAGCGGCGGCAGTTGCCGTGGTTGCGGGAGCGGCTACTTACTGGTGTGACTCCTTATCAGGTAGGATCAGGTAGGGGCAGACTTTTGCTCTTCTCAGACGCTTGGTTCAGTGATGTGCAGGATCCTTGGGTCCTTGAGGTCATTGCTCAGGGTTACAGAATTTGGTTCAAGTCTCTTCCACCCAAGGGCAGATTCCTTCTCTCAAATCTGTCATCAAATCCAGAGGAGAGGGATGCCTTTCTGGGGTGCATTCTGGATCTGTCCTCCTTAGGAGTCATTGTCCCATTTCCCATAGAGGAATGAGGCTTGGGATACTACTCAAACCTTTTCGTGGTCCCAAAAAAGGAGGGAACTTTCCGCCCGATTCTGTAACTAAAGTGCTTAAACAAGTTTCTAAACATCCACTCGTTCAAGATGGAGATGATAAGGCCTATCCTTCCCTTAGTCCAGATAGACAGTTCATGACCACTACAGATCTGAAGGATGCTTACCTTCATGTCCCAATCCACAGGGAAAACGTTCAGTTCCTAAGGTTTGCCTTCCGGGACGAGCGCTTCCAGTTTATTACTCTTCCGTTTGGCCTAGTTACTGCCCCAAGAATTTTCACAAAGGTTCTGGGGGCCCTCTTGGCCGTGGCCAGAACTCAGGGCATTGCAGTAGCTCCTTACTTGGACGATATTCTGGTACAAGCACCATCCTTTCGTCTAGCAGAAGAACATTCGGAAACTCTTCTCTCTGTTCTTCAATCCCATGGATGGAAGATAAACTTAGAAAAAATTTCCCTTATTCCAAGCACCATGGTTGAATTCCTCGGCACTATAATAGGCTCACTAGCCATGAGGATATTTCTTTCAGACCAGAGATGCTGCAAGCTGGCTTCGGCATGTCTTGCCCTCCGGACCTCCTCAAGGCCCTCTGTGGCGCAGTGTATGGAGGTGATTGGTCTTGTGGTGTCCAGCATGTACATAATTCCCTTTGCCAGGTTCCGTCTCAGACTATTACAGCTGTGCATGCTGAGACAGTGGAACGGCAATCATTCAGATCTGTCTCAACAGATCTCTCTGGACAACCGGTCGAGAGAATCGCTCTATTGGTGGCTCTGTCCAGATCACCTGTCCCATGGGACATCCTATTTAGGACCATCCTTGGAGATTGTGACTACAGATGTGAGTCTCTTAGGATGGGGAGCAGTTTGGGGAGCCAAGAAGGCTCAGAGCCTGTGGTCTCGGGAGGAGAGCTCTCTTCTAATCAACATTCTGGAACTTATCACCCGGTGGCTTACATCAACCACCAGGGAGGAATGAGGAGCTCCCTAGTTATAAGGGTGGTATCTCGGATTCTGGAATGGGCGGAGGCCCACAACTGTTTGCTGTCAGCGATCCACATTCTGGGTGGGGACAAATGGGAAGCAGATTTTCTCAGCAGACAATCCTTTCATCCGGGGGAATGGTCTCTCCATCCCAAGGTGTTTGCAGAGATATGCAACAGGTGGGGGACTCCGGAGATAGATCTCATGGCATCCCGTCTCAATACCAAGCTACCCAGGTATGGGTCGAGATCCAGGGATCCTCAGGTGGAGCTAATAGATGCATTAGTGGTGCCTTGGAGGTTCAATCTGATATACCTTTTGAAATTAATGATGTTGATTTTGTTAAGGAATGGAACAGTATCCTGTCGGAATTTTCCATTAGATTTATGTTAATGTTAATTTAATACATATCTGATCAGCTAGTGATATTGAGGAATGATATTATATCATTACAAAGTGAATTGAATAAGCATCAGACAAGTAAGGATAATGATGAATTTGATAAAATGTTACTGGGTTTGATTGAAATATATAAAAAGGAAATCCTTCAGACTAAACGTGAAATTCCTCAGAGATCAGAAAGACTATTCCATTGAACAAGTATTTATTTGGCAGAAACCCCATAGACGTAGACCCTTATGGACACGTATAAAAAATGAAGGGGAGACTGATGTTCAGTCATTTAATCAGGGAAGCAATTGTGGAAGGAGAAGGAGAAATAGGAGAGGAAGGAGAAGGGTTACCTTCTTTAATTCAGATAATGAAACTACAGATGATGATTCCCTCTCCAATTTCTCTACCTCCTATGATGAAGGCTCTAACTCTGAAACTGAGGTTACCCACATGAACCCTGTCCCTCTTAATGAGATAATCACCAGTGAACAAGCCATTGCTACTTTAAATGATAGACCATTAGCTCCCAAGAACATTAGGAATACTCAGTTAAGGGCCATACCTAACACCAAACCTAAGAAAATACCTAGTGGGGATAGTCATTTACCATCGGGTGCGAGTGGGGTGAATAAGACAATATCTAATGTTAGTGCACAATACTCTCAGGTTTTTCGACCAGCCATGAAAAACAAAGGAGAGGGTATAGAACATCCAGCAGACACCAGGGGAAGGAACAGATACTCTCTAAGGGAAATCACAAAGAAGTAACCAAGGATTTAGTCATCAATATTTCCTCTTACACTGTCAGCACTGATGTATGGAGGATGTTTTTAAGACTGGATCACAACTGCAGGTTAAGGCGTTAGAGATAGCTATCTTTTAAAAAGAGGGTAATTGTACCACAAAGCTATTAAACTTCTATTTGGAAGAAGTCAAAAGTAGCCATAGTGAATTTGTAACTTAAGTGTAAATGAAAACAATGTCTCCTAGTATATGTACAAGAACAAACTGATAAATATATCAGTAGTACTGACAGCAACCTGTATTACAGGAACAGAGGACTTTAGGAGTGTAATGATGTCTGCCTGGAGGCCGGCTTAAATCCAGTATTTGTAGCTATTGGGAATGCGCTGATCTTATAGACTTATAGCTTTAGCTCACTGATATTACAGGAATCAATGCTGTATTATGTGGAGTGGAGATTTAAACATAAAATATTGCTTTCCCGTGGTAGTTCATACACTATCAGCGGAGAGAGACCAGAGATGTGATGTCACAATAGTGGGCGGAGCTTCCGTCCGGTTACGGAGTGAAGGGTTTTACTGTGATAATGAGTTGAACATGTAATTGTCCGTTATTCAGGTAAAACCTTATAGGTAAGCAGTACATTGAGGAGAATCTATACCACTGCAGCGAAGTTCTTGCCACTGATGCTGAAGATAGGAAATTCCGTAGAACAGCGTTCTACAAATTGTAAATACATAGTCAATTCCCTTCAGGGAAGGGTTAGAGGATGACAGACAGATCCTGACATGAACCCCCTTCAGGCAAGCTGTCCTACAGCTTGAGGACGAGGTCTGTGAGGATAGTGTCTGTGGAACAGGGAGACCAATCGCGGCGTGTTGATGTTGGAGGAAGGCTCCCAAGTGTCATCTTCAGGTGCAAAACCTTTCTATCTAACCAAATACTGAAGCTGTCCTCTGTAAAGCCTGGAGTCAAGAAGGCTGTGGACCTCATATTCGTCTGCATCCAAAACATTAGGGCGGAGGGAAGTACAGGACCACCTGATCTCATAGGGCATGATGGTTTCAGTACAGATACGTGGAAGGTTGGATGTATCTTGAGAGTAGGGGGCAATTGTAGAGTAACAGCATTGGCATTGATGATCTTAGAAATGTAAAAGGGCCCAATAAACAACCCACCTAATTTCTTGTTAGGTATTTGCAGAATTAGTTTTTTTATCGATAACCAGACCAAATCACCTTCCGCGTAGACAGGGGGTGTTCATCTGCGCAGATCATAGTATTTTTTCTGCATTGTCTGAGCATGTTGAATGTTTAGTTTAAGTATCCTGAAATTATCCAGTAATGTGTTGGTCAAGTCATCTACCTTGAGGCAGGCAGAAGCTTCTAGAGAAGACATGGAAAAAGTTGGATGGTACCCAAAGTTAGCGTAGAAGGGAGTAATCTTTGTTGAGGAATTAACGGTATTGTTATATACATATTCCGCCATAGATAGATACCGTACCCAATCACCTTGTTGATATGTGCAGTAAGAACGCAAATACTGTTCTAACCATTGGTTTAAGCTTTTTTTCTTGACCGTTAGTTTGCTGATGGAATGAGATACTAAAATGGTGGTCAACTTGAATCTGCTCACATAGGTTATTCCAGAACCTGGAAGTGAACTGACTTCCTTGATCAGTGGTTATTATAGACGGAATACCATGGTACTTTACTATGTTATCCAGAAAGAGTTGGGCGCTTTCAGCTGAAGAGGGAAGTTTGTGGTACGGTATGAAATGTGCCATTTTTGTCCAAAAGTCAATAACCACAAGAATGGTATTTTTACTTCCTGATGAAGGGAGTTCTACTATGAAGTCCATCCCAAGGTATTTCCAAGGTCTATCAGGAATTTGTATAGTGTCAGTATATGGCCGGGTTTTAATACAATTTATTTAATAATTATTCTTTAAAATAATCCCCAATTAAAATGCATATACGAAACAATTAAAATCAATATTTATTCCTAAATTCTTTATGATAAGTTAAAGTTATAAACACATTAAATTATATTTATAGAAACCAGATTATGAATCAAATGATACACCCTTATGCTGTTATAATATTATGTACAAAGATCATAAAATATGTACCTTTACAATATACCTTATTCACAATGAGTTGCATTAAAATACCACAATTGCAAGTTTTGTCTCTTGGTTTAGGTTTCTCTCCAACATCTCATTTTAATTTGTTTGACACAGTAGTGGATTTGAATAGGTTCGTGAGAACCTTGGTATTGAAGAAACACTTTTTGGATGTTAAACAGCAAAGTTGTGAAGTGAGGCATGGAGAGAAACCAGAACCACTTAGATGTGGTTTTGATTTTGCTGATGAATGTGCTCTTCTAGACCTTGTAGCTATAGGTGAGGACACTAAAGACTTATATTTTAGTGTCAATCAAGATGTGTATGATCTTTCCAAATTAAAAAAGAAATCTAAGTTTCACCCAGTAAGATCTAGGTCTAGTTCAGTTGAAGTCTTTCAGAAGACAGTTGAGACAGCTTTGAAGAAACTACATAATAATATATCCTCTGTTAACCACAAGAAGGATAATCTGTCTAGAGATCAATATCTGTCTATCAAAGAGTTGGCTAACAATAAAGAATTAGTTTTTCGAAATTCGGACAAAGGGGGAAAGGTTGTAGTCCTCAATCGGGAGGATTACATTAAAGAGGCGCATAGACAGTTACTAGATACTACAGTCTATGAGAGACTCAAATAAAATCCAGTGTTTTTCTATCAGAGAGAACTTAAAACCATTCTCAATGAGGCTTTACTTGATGGTCTTATAACGGAAGTGAATTTTGAGTTTCTATATACTGAGCATCCGATTACAGCTATTTTTCACTTTCTTCCCAAAGTCCATAAGGACAGATATAATCCTCCAGGGAGGCCAATTGTGGCTGGAATTGGCTCATTAAATGAGCCTCTCTCTGAAATGATAGATGGGTATCTACAGCCAATGGTTCTGAAACTTTTAAGTTACATCAAAGATACTACGGATGTTGTGAAGAGATTAGAGAAAATTGTATGGCAGGAGGAATTTGTTTTTGTAACCATTGATGTGGTATCATTATATACCTGCATCCCTCACGAACAGGGTATTAAGGCTATTGAATATTTTTTGAGTCATTTTTTTGATTATGATGATGTTCTGAAAAGTTTTATTATCAAATCCATTGATTATCTATTGAAACATAATTTTTTTCTGTTTGAGGGGAGTTTCTATCTCCAGAGGCGTGGGACAGCCATGGGGGCGAAATTTGCCCCCTCCTATGCCAACCTGTATATGGGTTGGTGGGAGCACGTCTATGGAGATAGAAATCCCTTCAAAGAATATATCCATTATTACGGTCGTTATATCGACGATATTTTGATAGTCTGGAGGGGACCAGTACATTTGATTGAACAATTTACAGAATATCTACAGAATAATTTGATGAATTTAAAATTTACATTAGAATTTAACAAAAACTCCATGCCATTTTTGGATATTAGACTGGTGTCTAATATAGCAAATGAATCAGTAGATGTTGAATTATTTCGCAAAGAGATTGCAGGGAATACTATCTTAAATGCACAGTCTTGTCATCCAAAACATACAATTCGTTCCATCCCAAAAAGCCAATATATCAGGATCAAACGCAATTGCACGAATGAACAGAGTTATCAGTTACACTCTGAAGAATTGACAAATAGACTTATACACAGAGGGTATTGTAGAGAGACAATTGAGTCTATTAAAAAGGAAGTTGATGATATGGATAGGTCTACTTTACTTGAGAAAAAGAGAGTGGAAGGAGATAAGAGATTTCGTCAGCCCAAGTTTATCACTACGTACAGTGAAGAATATGCCCAAATTTGTGGCATTATTCGTAAAGCATTGCCTATCCTAGAGACAGATGACAAATTATGTGACATAGTTAAGGATGGAGTATTATTTGTGTCACGTAAAGCAAAAACATTAAGAGGGATTTTGTCTCCCTCTATGTTGCCAAAAATTTCTAGCCAGAATTGGTTGTCTATTAAACCAGGTTTTTTCAAATGTGGTAGTAGGAGGTGTAAGTCTTGCACTTATGCTACCTTTGGTCAGAATTTTGTGTCTACTGCAAATGAAAAACAATTTAAGATACAGGAACATATAACATGCAATTCTTGCTATGTTATATACCTTCTGACCTGTAGGGGGTGCTATAGGCAGTATGTCGGTCAGACGACATGGGCTTTAAAAGATCGTTTTTTTGAACACTTGCGTTCCATAGAAGATCCTGAGTCCACTACACCAGTCTCCCTACATTTCAGAAAAGAACACGACTCTGACAGTTCCCTGCTGACATTTCAGGGTATCCAGCTGATTGCTAGACATCCAAGAGGAGGAAATAGATGTAATACTCTCAGTAAAAGAGAGGTTTTCTGGATCTTTCAGCTGGATACCAGAATGCCAATAGGGTTAAATTCTGAATGGGATGTAAAACTATTTGTGGATACCTAATTAGTTAAGTAAAGTTTTTTATTTTTATGTTGAGTCAAACTAAATTCCTGATAGTTAATATGTGAGTTAAAAATTATATTATTATGTGTAACATAATGTTTTCAGTCTATCTAAATAAAGAAATGTATTTTGCTGTCACTTAACACAGTATTCGTAGTTGACATAATGCAGCACTTTTCTGTAATTTGATTGGTTTAATTAAAGAGGGAGTGTGTTTTCTTGCCCTTTAAATAGTGCTGCATTATGGGCAATAGTGCATGATGGTCACTGAGGAAGTTTAATATATAAACATTTGAAACGCGTTTGACCTGCTGAATTGCCTGTTGTAACCGCTTTTGCCTAACAGAGTTACTGAATACAGACTTTTTATTTCACCTTTTTGAGCCTTTGTCTCTTATTTCCGTTACATGGTTTGGAAATGTCAGTTACCGTGTGCAGTGGATGTTGCTATCATATTTAGTGCAAGCGGTGGTGGATCGTTTTAACCACTTGCACCGGATTGACTGAATTACCCAGGAGTCGTCATCGGGACGTCAGGACTTATTCAAGAGGGGCGGCACCTTACGTGAAGCGAGAGCCGAGGCCACACACAGAGCGGACGTCTGAGCGCTCCCACACTGTTGCTGTTGCATTAAAATACCACAATAAAATACCAGAGTATGGATCGCTAATGTTCACAGTGCCTAGTTAAACAATATAACAAGATATTTTAACAGCCAATTTGTATGGCAAGTTATCTGAGCTGAAAAAAATCTTATTTTAGCTACAATTAAGGCAAGTTCTAAAATATATATACAGTTGCAAATATGAATTACTTAGCACTAAATATGACTAGTTAAACTACACAGGACTATGAACATGAGCTAAAAATACAAATTGTACCCTTTTAAAATTACTAACTGCAATCTAGTTGTAATTACCAAATACCTTTGATTAAAATATTATATATATTTATTTATCGCGTATACTTTACCCCACATAACCAAATTAATCTTTCATCTTCCAGAGTTTCTCCAATAAGTCCAATTTCACCTCATAAATTAAAAGAGGTAATTTTTGCAATATGGATGAAAATTAGGCCCAGATTTGCTTATAGTGACTGTGTCCCAAAATGGCAGCAAGGTTATAAGTCAAAATTCAGCAGCAGAGAGCTCTTTTTTTTCTCTTGCATGGGGTTATATCACCCGATATACCCCACCCCTTTTTATTCTAATCATTGGTGAAATTGGAAATGCCTCATGGAAACTTGACTTGTTATAGGCCCCTTGAGCCGAACATCTCTTGGTTAATTGGGCGACGCCTCCCTGAGTAGCCATTTTTCTTTTGGCTGCGATACCATCTCTGATCTATAGGTGGCAGCAGACTCCCAGAAATGCAGTTTTACCATCAATGCTGCTACAGTTTAATATAGATTCATATATATTTTTACATTGTATTATATTCTCTAGTATTATTAAGTCACATGTTCCATGTGTATTGGACCATGTCATACCACTCATCCTGATCATTTCAAGACTAGATATGATATATTTCTCATAATACAAAGTAATTCTTATATATTTAAAATATATCGGTATTTAAAAGGATTTTAATACTTTTAGCATGGATCTAATTAATATCTCAGTTATCATCTTAATATCACATACATACCTTGAGATCAGCAATCAGATGTGGTTTCATATTTATTACTATCCCATATAAATATTTCATATCTGTATATCTCTTGCTGAGTGTATAAAACATATGATATTATTTAAAACACCAATTATATATGTACTTATTAGATGCCTGAAAAATATAAGAATATGTTATCCATTAAATGTATTACAAACCTGAAATGCATTTCTCAGATCCATGGAATTATACATTTTTATACAAGATTGAAAACCATACAAGTTGTACTTTTAAAAATGAATTTCAGTTACAATGCAAAACATGTGTCTCTGTTAGCCAGCACAGATGTTTATCTGAGGTTTAAGGGCAATTAACAGGTCTGTGCTAATTACTGTATTCTAGAATTTCTGTTTGCTTATCTGACTTTATGTACAGAATGTCGTCTCCAAACATCCCATGATGTATGCTGGCTTGGTTGATTATCATGTCCCTGTTATGACCTCATGTGGAGTGATGAGCTTCAAAGCTAAATCTTTTGTTCCTATCTAAAGTATTGTAATCAGGAAAAAGAGGGATTGGGGCTAGTCTGTTATGAGACCAATTCATATCAAATTAGGTTTTAGCTAAAAATGAAATATAAGATTTTATGATACATCTGTAGTTTATTTAAAGGGACAGTATACTGTAAAATAGTTTTTCCCTTAATGTGTTTACAATTGCTTTTTTTACCAACTGCAGAGTAAAAAATGTATGAAAATTAGCTTTTTAAGGTTTATTTCTGTATATTAAAGCTCTGATTTTGTGTTTTGAAGCCACAGCCTAATAAAATAGGTTGAGCTTCTAGGTATAATCAGATCTCATTACTGCATCACATTGTGCACATATACCTGCTTCTTTATCTTATATCTGTCCTTAAAACAATCACCAATACTTTGAGAGAACAATGGAAAATCAACATTTTATTACCTTATCTCTGCTTTATCACACTGGGAGTGTAATTTCTTCTGCTGGCTGTGTTTACAAAGCTTATCTATAGCTGGTACGCGCGGCCACAAACTTTCAGAATAGGTGGGGATACCACATGCTAAATTAACAATTTCAAATGCCAATATAAGGGTAAAGGAGCTACTTGTAAACAATTTAATACACTCCAGCAGGTACAGTGGATCATTGGGAACAAATTAAAGGGGAGAAATTTTTTGAGTAAACTGTCCCTTTAATGCTACTCACAGATACCCTGACATTATTCCCCCTTCCAATTTTAAATAGATGTAGGACACATGTATTTGAATTGGCTTAAAGTCAGTGGTGCTTGGTGAGTGTATTGACAGTATGCATCATAGACAGTCTTCTATGAAGAGAGTATGTTATTTTTGAGCCCTTGTGCTCATTAGCTAGGCATCTTTAAACTACAATATTTCTTTAGGGTATTTGGGGATATGACACTTCATTCTCCCTCTCTGACTTGTAGTTGGGATCTAGGATGGCACGCTCGCAACTGATTAATATGGACCCATTTATCCATAAAAGTATCATTTTTAAGGTATCCTAATTTTATAGGCGACTGGAGATATTTTGTCAGTATCAACAAAAGGACCCTTCCATGATGGAAGAAATTTCTTCTCCTTAACCTGATCTCTTTTAAAGTTGTAAAGATAAACTTTATCATTTATTTCATATTCCTTTTTGGATGTTTTGAGATCATAATAGGTTTTAGTGGCAGTTGCAGCTTTCTCTATGTTCCTTTGAGCAAATGCAAAGGCATATTGCAGGTGCTTCCTTAAGTTCTCCACATATTCATGCATATTGGCAGCGTTTATCAAGCTCTGGTCTGATGTACGGTACAGTAGATGCTGAGGTAGAACCATTCTTCTACCAGTCATCAACTCAAAAGGTGACATCTTGGTAGCACTACTTGGAGTTGCTCTTAATGCCATTAGGACTGTAGGTACATCCCAGTCTTTACCCATTCATTTATAAATGTTTTGAGGATTTTCACCATGGATTGGTTGTAACGCTCTACACTACCATAAAGGCAGCTCTATAAGCAATATGACCCCTAGTATTTTCCACATTTTGGTCATTACTTCTCCAGTGAAGTGGGTCCCCCGATTGGATTCGATTCTCTGGGGTAAACCAAATCTGGAAAACACGTGGTTAATGAGCAATTCTGCGCATGTTTCAGCACTATTGTTAGGTGCACTCTACCCATTTAGTGAACAGGCATGTCACTGTCAACATGTATCTGCTACCGCTTGATGACCTTGTTACTGGACCAATAAAATCAATTTGTATATCTGACCATGGCATTACCATCCCCCTTTTTTGCAATGGCGCTCTATGCGTTGGTGCAGTGGGTTGGAACTGTGGACAGATTAAACAGCCTTGACAGTAGGTTTGAACATCCTTCAAAATATGCGGTGAGAAGGCGTGGTCACGCAATATTTCAGACGTTAATTTGGCACCACGATGGCCAGATGTGGGAGCATCATGGGAATGTTGAAGCTTTAGACCTCTGAACTTTGTAGGTACCACCCATTGCTGGATGCCAGTTTTGGAGGTTCTAATTAACAAACCATCCTGTAACTTGAATTGTGATCTGGACTTCATTAAAATTCTAAGATCTTCCTTGCCAATACCGTCCTCTTTTGAGATGGGGTTGCTTTCAGGATCTTCTATGGTCTTCTTTTTGACTAGTGATCAGGTCCTCACTAGGAGAATCCTGATTCCATTGTACCAAGTTAGGCTCACTCTGTTGTTTAGCCTGGTTTCTGGTAATGGCTTCTACCTGGACTGCACCCATTAAGTGGTCAATATTAAGGAGTTCTCCAGTTATTCCTCCTTGATTGACTAATGAATCTGCAAGATTATTGCCTTCCTTATCAGGACCTAGAAACCTGGAATGATCCTTGGTCTTTTTCCAGTGTATGGTTAACCCATTGGACACCACTAGATTCTCAATCTCGCAGAACAACTTGCCATGTTTGACTAGTTTGTTGTTAGTTTTCTGCATGCCATTTCTTTTCCAAGTTGGCTGGTATCCAACAAAACTGTCATGCACGTAATTTGAGTCAGTAATGATCACAAATTCATGAATACCGTGTTCAATAGCCATCTTAATGGTTTTTAGAACAGCAGTCAGGCAACTTGACTGGATCTTGGTCCAATGTTCAAATCTACAGAAATGTTTGGGAATCCACTTGCCCAGGTTATACCAATGCCGGCGACTAATCTGCGCTCATTATCAATAGTGGCATGGTAAGAACAGCCATCAACATATACCCAAGGTAATGTTTGACAATGGTCCTTATTGTATATTTTATACAGGGAAAGCAATTGTTCCTCCAGGAAATCATCTTCTAATAACTCTTCCCCATGATCCTTAGCAGTACAGTCGTGGAGCTCAGCTAGCCCCTGTGCAACTGGATTCTTTTTATTTTGTTTGTAGTGAATTTCTAAAGGCCAGCCTTGTAAGGAAAGAGTCCAAGCTGTTATGCGGCTATTAGACACATTCCCATTTCTTATTCTATCACTTTGCAGATATAGCAAAGGCTGGTGGGCCGTTTCTACAATAATTTTCTCGCCCTGTATATAGCTGCGGAAATTTTGTAGAGCCCATACAGTAGATAAGAGGGCTTTTTTGCAATTGCTAAATTTTATTTCTACTGGGGATAAAGTTTTACTCGCATAAGCAATGACGTTGCTTAAATTATCATGCTTTTGGTATAAAACAGCACTCATGCTTATATCTGTGTAACCTGTTTCCAAGTAGAAAGGTTTACCACCTTCAGGGTATGCTAAGCAAGGTGCTTGAGTGAGTTTTCTCTTCAGCTCCTTGATGGCTGTCTCTTGAGTCTCACTCCAGTGCCATTTCACATCCTTCTTTAGAAGAAGTAGCAGTGGTTTAGCTAATGCTGCATAATTATCAATACATTTGTGAGAATAATTTGTCATACCCAGGAATGATCTTCTCAATTCCTTTAAGTTAGTTGGGTTCTTAGAATTTATGATAGCTTTCACCTTTTTCTTCTGAGTATTCAACCCTTCAGAAGTAACTTCATGTCCCAAGAAGTTTACACAAGAGCGGCACCATTGAGCTTTTTGTAGGGATAATTTGACATCTTTGCTTTTGATTAAAACTTCATCAACATAAGATAAAGTCTCCCTTTCCAGTGTATCAGGCATAGCCTTATGCATGAATACTACAAATTCATGTCCTTAATTTATATATCCAAATGGGAGTCTCTGGAATGCATGCTGGACCTTTTGGAATGAAAATGCAAGCTTATACTGGTCCTCTTCATGTACCTTTATGGTCCAATATCGCTGTGCACAATCAATTGCAGTGAATATTTTAGATCTCTGCATCTGTGCTAGGCACTGGTCAATATATGGCACAGGCCAGCCAGACATGTATACTCGTTTGTTTAGCTGTCTTAAGTCAGCACACAAATGCCATTGTCTATTGGGCTTAAGAACACCTAGAATAGGATTGTTATAAGAGCTGTGCACCTGTCGGATAATACCCCTTTCTTCCAAGTTTCTTATGATTTCTGCAAGAGAATCATATGAGGCTAAAGGAAGTCTGTATTGTTTAACAAAGACAGGTGGTGCATTGGGATCTGTTTGGATTCTTGCAATGTGCAAGTCTGTAGTCCCACAGTCATAAGAATCCCTAGCAAAAATATCCTTGTACTCCATCAGGAGTTCTCGTAGCTGTTGGCGTTCATCATCACAGGAACAGCCATTAGCTAAAGATATTTGCTCTTCGACTATTTGCTGAAATCCTGGAAAGATTTCAGGCTGTCCTATTTCATAGGCTTCTTCCAACCTAGAGGAGAGATCCCCTTGATTATAGTTTACATTGCCCCCATGATTCTGGGTATTGGGGTATTCTTGCTGTTTGATCGGCTGATCAAATACTAGAGAGGCTCCTTCAATTTTACAGATGCCTTCCTCTGAGCTGAAGGGATAAATAGACTGAATTGTAAATAGTCCCTCTGGCATAGATTCAAAGGATTGTTCTATTAACTGTTCTTCAGTTAAGTACCCTTCAGGTATTAGCCCAATTACATTATTCTGGAATCCAAAAGTGTAATAACTTGATTCCAGTGCATATCCCAGGGTAGTTCCCTTGAAAATGGTTATATCCTGTGGGGTCATGTTATGCACAATAACATGTATTGGAGTAGTTCCGATATTTACCATAGGAGTATGGGTCCTTGTTATACCCAGATCTTGCATTCTATGGGAGAGGCAAATTAGTGTTTCAGAAGTTTTTAATTTCTGACCTCTTTTTACCTGTAAGGGTAAGAGAAAATTATTAGCCCCAGCAAGGATTACAACATCGTTAGACACCTGCATATTTACAGCATATGGCAATTGCTGGTTTGATTTCAGGACCGCATTTTCATCCTGAAATACTTCAGGGACCCCCTTTAACCTGCTCCAGAGGCAAAGGTTAATGAAATCTATTTGTATGGCATATCTATGTAAGAGATCGTTGCCAATATATATTTGATTATTATGGGAGTATTTAAAAGTAAAAACAAGTGCTTTGCTGATTTATTACCTATGGATATAGATAATAAACATTTAGCTGTGACATTATAGCTTTCAGACCTGTCATCCAGGCCATGGACACAGTGGTCTTGGGGAGAAAGATATTTAAACCTTAGGTTCAGCTATCTGCGCTAAAAAGCCTTCGCTTATATAGCTAGCTTCCTGTTTTTTTTTGTTTTTTCTTATAAATATTTTTATTGAGGCAAATAATAAAATAGTACAAAGCATAGTAACTACAGATATAGTCCCTTAACCCGTAAGGGCAATTGTCAAAAGTATATAACACTGCCAATACAGTAAGCATGACATGCCATATTTTGAATCATTAATGGAAACTTACATTTCAAAAACAATAGGTGTTATAGAACAAATAGTCAAAGATAATGTATAAAATTGTAATGCTTCCTGTGTGGTTAAAAAACAGAAAAACTGACCTCAAGTTTTTTAGATTAACAACATATAGGGCCCTTTTTGGGTCCTCCAGACTATAAACATATACATATATTATAGAAAAGTTTATCAGCCATAACTATAATGAAGGACTCTTATGTAGGTTTTAGGGGGTAATCGATGGGATCTGTGTCCCTTAGCTTAATAAATAAGCTCCAAAAAGGGGGGGGGCGGAGCCTAGTAATATAAAAACAAAACTAAAAACAAAGAGTATAAGATAGTAGAGTTGGACCTGGACTAGTACTAGGAGTGTATGTAGGGCTGGGCGAATTTCATCTAAAATTTATATTACATCTATATTAACATTTAAATCTCCCCCAAGCAGGAGAGTCTGACCCTAGATAAATTCCTTAGCTCAGTACTAGTTAGAAGGCAGGCATGTAAACGCTTAGAAAATAAGCTCCCTGGGGGGGGGGGGGGGCGGGCGGGGTCTATTAGTATAAAAAAAAATAATCTAGAAGCAAAACAAAAGAGAAATTAGACTTGGACATGAACCAGTTCTAGGGGAATAAATGCTAAGAAATGACCAATTATAATCATTATTATTATCAATAACAACAGCAATACCTATTAGTTTTTTACTATTTCTATCATTTCACAGTGCTATAAAGCTGTACAACTTTCTCCGAACTTAACATATAGGACCTATCAACAGCAAGAGGCTTATAAGGGATCTGCTGCCCCGGCCGCTGGCAGCATCATAATTAACCACACAAAATCGTCCTTGCTGTAATGTTGTTATGTAGACAAGTTAAGTCTGGGGTTTTTATCTGATAGTATGGAGAAATAATAACATATGCAGATGTTCTATATCTGAAATATATCATATAGCATATCATAAAACCTTATATTGTTACCAAGTCTACAATAGAGTAAACATAAGCTAGCACGCATCCACCAGGGAGCAAACTATATATATATAGGGAAGCACTGCTGCGTCTGATCGCATGTATTATATTGGAGCTATCAAAACAATTATAATTTTGGCTGCATGGAAAATATCTATATAACCACTACCTAACACAGATAAGGTAATATATCATATAAAACAATCCTATGTGAACAGAAAGAAACCTGCTGGAATGCGTTATATTAAAACAACTAACATTCTATCTATAGATCTTACAATAGGGGGCTATTTGTAACTTAGCTCCAGTATAGTAATCACCCTTAATGCTGAAGTGGCATATAAACATATTTAGAGCGTATATGCTAAACTGTGAACAGGTATACTCAAAAAATACAATATTCACTTTTACTTGAATAAAAACATTAAGCTACAGTTAAGAGTAAACTTTAAACTAGGGAGTGGGCCATGCATGTATATCTTACGGGTTGGGCTACAAAATATAACAGAAGCAATATGACTCATCATAAACACAATAATTGTCCCACGTGTTGTACAGAGTCTAAGGGTTTCGACATTACTGTCATCTTAGAAAGTTCCAGGCAAAACAACTATGATGTGTAGCGGGAAAATAGATGAATATGTAACCGCCTAACGGACGGTAGGGGTCCTTATGGCAGACCAGTAGTAGTGGGCATCATCTACCCCACTCCAGTACTGGAGAGCACGTGTCCCAGATAAGTCATGTAGGGTGATGTCAATTCTCAGGGGTTTAGCTAGCTTCCTGTTTTAAGCTCAATTTGGCATACTTGGTTTTACCAAGGTCATGCACTTGCATAGGGATAAATAGATCATCCTTAACTCTCTCACTTCCTGCGAGGTATTGAGTGTGGCCTCCCCCTTTAGGGATTTTATGATCCCCCTTGTGGAGAGATATGGTTAATACATCACCTTCTAAGGTAATATTTGCTATCTTTCCAGGCAAAATCTTAAAAATATTACCATCAGAGCCACTTAAAGGAGTCTGATCATCTATTTGTAGGATAGTGATTTCAGGTATAGAGTTATTCCTGAAATGAATCTTCTGATGCAGAAGAACTCTCATTCTTACTGGTGCCCTCCTCTATAATAGGGCTGGCCGGGTTCCTGTGTACTGCATCTGTGGAAATAAGGTTAAGAGAATACTGCAAAGCAAGAGATTTGTTAGAGCTTCCAGGCTGAGGTTGCTCGTCATCACAGCTAAATCGTCCGTTTCCGGTCTGTAGGGAAAGAATATGATTAGTACCATTATTGACATTTATCATTTTATTTGGTATATCTCTCCCCTCTCTTTCAGGTAATACTGCAGTATTTATGACTGTGCCTGTGTCCCACTGCTGGCCACTGGCTGTACCCTTAAAAAAGGATTATTAGGGTTCTGAGCCATCAAAGCTTGACTCATATTAGTAAATAGCGTACATAATTGACTTACTTGCGTACTGAGTTGGCCCACTTGAATGGACAAGCTATCTTTACCCATAGACCGATTTTTTTTATATCCCAGGGTGCTGATTCCTGGATCCTTGGGATCCCTCAGAATCATAGCTATTTCTTCTATTTTGATGTGGTTGTCTTTGGGGTTCAACTTGTTAAGCTTTAATATTTTGGGGAGCACTATTTACCTGGGGTGTCTGGTTACCCTGAGAGTATTTTCGCCACTTTTAGTATTTACTTTTACAGGGATACCGATAACCTTGTGGGTTTTCATCTCTTTGGGAATAATTATTTACCTGGGTATGCCCCCCATTTTGAGTATATTCTCTCTGCACCTCGGCCCATGATGGGGGATGGGCAGAGTTAAAACTTTGTGGGGATGGTCTGTTTTCTCGGGCCACCTCCGCATAGGTTTTCTTGACAGACTCCAAATTGAGGGGGCTAGGTGACACCCTAGTTTCTGCCACAATTTTGAAGCTGGCCCTTGGTTCCTTTTTTTTTTTTTTATGAAAGTTTTTTTTTATTGACTTTTGAATGTTATTACATACAGCATCTTAAATAACAGTTAGAAACATAAAAACAAAAAATACAAATACAATAACATTGCAGCCTTCAAGTGATTGAATATGTGAGTTTTCCACACAAGAAAAGAGTAATTTTGGTTTATCGACCTTTCAGTAACATTCCAAAATATAATGGTGTGTTAATTCCGCTTTCCATCTAGCCTGACTCAATCTCAATCATGATCAAATCCCTATTTCCTCCCCCCTCATCTCTACCCGTTCATCTTGCTCCTGAAGACTCAATTATCTCACTCATTGAGGCACTCTAATCGGATTGTTTCCTACTGATCTTGTTGGTTTGCTAGGATTCTAGCTCTATTTTCTTTTTCAGTATACATAATATATGGTTCCCACTGTTGTATAAACTTATCCCTGGTATTAAGAAGCTCTGCCGAGGCGCTACTCATTGTAAAGTGATAATCTATTCTACTTTTAATATATTCAAATGAGGGTGGATCCACCTTCCAAAATCTAGCTATGCTTACTCTCACAACCGTGCAGATCAAGGCTATTAGCTTGTGATGTCTTTTCACTTTATTATCTGGAGGAAAATGAAGCAAAGCCTGTTCAGGGGTAAGTGTGATATTAGTTTCTAGAATTAGGCTTAGATACCTTGAAGTCTGATTCCAAATCTCTGTAACCTTTCCACAATGCCACCACATGTGTAAGTATGTCCCTTCCTCCCCACAACCCCTGTAGCACAAGTGGGGCCTGCTGTCCTGTGTATTGGCAAATCTTGTGGGATATATGTACCATTTATAGAGTACTTTAATATAGTTTTCCTTCAACATGGCATTTGGAGAAAACGATAGACCTCTATTAATGTTTGATACCCAATTATCTATTGTCCATGTCCTGCCCAAATCCTGTTCCCATTTAGTCATTATTACACTCTTGTCCCTATTTGAGCCACCATTAATAGCCGGATAGAGCAATGCTATCAGTCCCCTCCTAACCTCCTTCGATAAACATAGTGATTCTAATATAGTATTGTTTGGAGGCTTATCTAATCCCATTATCTCTCGAACTCTGGATTTAAGTTGTAAGTAGTGGAACCACTCATTTTGCCCGGGTGTGCCTAGCTCTGAATATTGAGAGAAGGATAGTAGGTCGCTATTAACATAAACATCTGCTATTCGGTAGAGGCCTTTATTCTCCCATTTCCTTTGAGTATGTATGTCAACTAAAGATTCAAGAGGGGAGAGCGGGGTCAGTCTGGACCTCTCGTTGAGTAAATGATACTTCCTAGTCGCTGTGTCCCAAATAAAAGCAGTGTGTGTGATCGCAATGAACTGTTTGATGTGACCGGGTCTGTTTTGTTGTGTTGCCCAAAGAATATTATCCAATCTTCTTACATTAAGCATGTCTTTTTCTAGTTGGACCCATTGTGGTGTAAGTCCTAATTTAAACCATTGTGTGGTCTGGGCCAATCTAGCTGCATAATAATATGATATTAGGTTAGGTAATCCGATGCCTCCCTCTCCCCTATGTCTCATCATATTGTGTTTGTTTATTCTAGCCCTTTTCCCTCCCCAAATGAATTTTTAAATTGCCTTCTGCATTACATATAATTCTGACAACGGTATTGAAATTGGGAGTGTTCTGAATAGGTATAGGAGTTTGGGCAATATTGTCATTTTGACAGATATTACTCTTCCATACAGGGAGATGTTAAATTTAGTCCATTTCACTAATAGCTCTCTAATGTGTGTGAACATGGGGACATAATTTTCCCTATAAAGTAAGTGCACATCTTTTGTGAGGTTGATTCCTAGATATTTGAGAGATGATTTGGCCCATTTAAATGTAAAGTTAATTTCTAATAATTTCTTTGTTGGCCTTGGGAGATATGTGCTAAGGGCCTCACACTTGCCTTCATTAATTTTATATCCAGACAACTGTCCAAATTGATTTATTATGGAATATACCATCGGGAGCGAAAGTAAAGGTTTTGTGACTGCAAGGATGACGTCATCAGCAAATAATGAAATTTTATATTCCTTATCCCCCACCCGTATACCTGCAATATTTGGATTATCCCTTATCCTAACTGCCAATGGCTCAATACATAGAGCAAAAAGTAGGGGTGACAGGGGGCAACCTTGTCTTGTGCCATTACGGATTTTTATTCTGTCTGATTGATACCCTGAGAGTCTTATGTATGCATCTGGGCTTGAATATATCTTTTTTAAGGCAGTAGTGAAGGGGCCTTTAAATCCCATTTTGCTAAGCACTGCAAACATGTATTCCCAGTTAACTCTATCAAATGCCTTCTCTGCGTCCAATGCTAGAAACAGAGAAGGCATCTTCCCAACTGTCGCATAATTAATCAGGTCAATCACTTTCCTAGTGTTATCTGGTGCCTCTCTTTGCGAGATGAAACCCACTTGGTCATTGTCTATCAAATTTCTACCTTGGTTCCTTTTTAACCCCCTGTTCACCGGACTGCTGAATAGAGTAACTTTGTACTCTCTTTGATCAGCCAGTCCAATGAACAATGCTCATCAAAATCTCTAGCTAAATTAATTTTGATGTGAGCGGGCAATGCTTCGAAAAATAAATTTACAAATTCTGAGCTTTCAAATATGGGGTAGTCTTCGGCCATACTGTACACACTTTTTAGTACAGAAAGGAATTCTATAGGGCTTTGATTGGCACTACATTTTAAACCATATACAGCTATTTTCGCAGCGGTTTTAGTGCGATATTTCCCAAATTCCTTTTTGCACTGATTTTTCATTCCACTCCAGGAATGAATATTCATATCCTTTAGTGAAGCAAAAAATTTGTGATATTTATCCTCAAATACCCAGGGCAGAAATTCAATTTTTGACTGCTTATTGGTAACATTCATTATAGATAAAGCATTTTCAAAGGCCTATAAGTGGTCAATTATAGAAGTGGTTCCGTTTTTGGAAAATTAAAGTACTGCATCCCTTAAGAAAGTAATTATTTTAGGGGTGTCATATACCTTATTAGGTGTATCTTGGGCTTTCCTAGGGATCTTATTTTTGGGGCTGGAGCACCCCCTATCTGCCTTATATTTACTATGGAGAGACCCCCTACGTACATTAGTACTACGTGGGCTATATGGGTAGCTAGCTCTGCCCTCTGACTCACTACTTGAGGTTCCCTACCCCTCTTCTGAGGTATAGCAGTTCCCTGAATTTATAACATGAGCTAACTGTCTATTCGGAAAGTGTATTGTTTAAATTCTTCCCTAAATTTCTGCAGTTCATTTCTGGTGTGTCTTTCAATGGATTTAGAATTATCTGCATTATCCTCATTGCTAATAGAGGGGTTTTCATTATGATGATATGGCCTTTTTAAACCATTTAACTTTCTTTGACTTTGGGCGAGCTACTTATGTGCAAATCTTCAATCTGAGCTACTAAACTCTGGTTATATTTTTGTAAGGTGGCCATGTTTTGGGCAAACTCATCAATTTTATTTTCAGCTATATTTAAATTCTCTTCGCATCTCCGTGAGGAGCAAATATTATCTTCTATCCCCTGTATTTGCAATTCCTTTTCTCTAAAGAGGAGAGACATTTAGTCAATAATGCATATTACAAGGGGCCAATATTTTAGTATTAACTCATCTCGCTTTTTAGAAGTTTTGCATTTATTAATTTTGAATAATTCTTGGAACAATTTACGTTTTTCATTCCACTTTCCATCATCAATAGCAATAATTGCAAGCATATCCATATAATCATTTAAATCACCCACAATCTTACACCTCTTTTTAATGTAGCCTATAATGTCCATCTTAAGAACATCGCACTAAGTGAGGGGTAATTTTGGGGAACATATTTCAACACTATGGCCTCTAGTGGAGGGCCCCTGTTTCTGGCGAGTCTTCAAACTCACCAGAAACAGCAGTTATGAAGCAGCGGTCACAAAGACCGCTGCTCCATAACCTGTCCGCCTGCTCTGAGCAGGCGGACAGACATCGCCGGAAATCAACCCGATCGAGTACGATCGGGTTGATTGACACCCCCTGCTGGCGGCCCATTGGCCGCGAGTCTGCAGGGGGCGGCGTTGCACCAGCAGCTCTTGTGAGCTGCTGGTGCAATGCTGAATATGGCGAGCGTATTGCTCGCCGTATTCAGCGATGTCTGTCGGACCTGATCCGCTCTGTTGGATCAGGTCCGACAGACATTGATAACTAGAGGCCTATGTATAGATTCAATTGATTCACTTCTAGTGACATACATTATTATATTGGCTTAGTATTTGGTTAAATTAAAATGCTAATACAATTTTGACCAATAAGAAGAAAAAAAAAAAAAATTCAAAAATATTAATATTAATTTTGAAATATGAAAAATTATTTTTTTTAATCAATTTTTCATAAAAATTATTTTAATTATATATATTTTTTTATAATCTCATTTACTACAAATATATTACATCAATGTGATAAGTTTAAAAATCAAATGATACATGCTTATGCTGTTATAATATTCTATACAAAGATCATAAAAGATGTACCTTTACAATATACCTTATTCACAATGAGTTGCATTAAAATACAACAATGAAATACCAGAGTATGAATCACTAACTTTCACAGTGCCTAGTTAAACAATATAACAAGATACTTTAACAGCCAAGTTATCTGAGCTGAAATAAATCTTATTTTAGCTACAATTAAGGCAAGTTCTAAAATATATATACAGTTGCAAATATGAATTACATAGCACTAAATATGACTAGTTAAACTACACAGGACTATGAACATGAGCTTAAAATACAAATTGTACCCTTTTAAAATTACTAACTGCAATCTAGTTGTAATTACCAAATACATTTGATTAAAATATTATATATATTTATTTATCGCGTATACTTTACCCAAAATAACCAAATTAATGTTTCAGCTTCCAGAGTTTCTCCAATAAGTCCAATTTCACCTTATAAATTAAAAGAGGTAGTTTTTGCAAGATGAATGAAAATTAGGCCCAGATTTGCTTATAGTGACTGTGTCCCAAAATGGCAGCAAAGTTATCAGTCAAAATTCAGCAGCAGAAAACCTTTATTTTTTCCTCTTGTCTGGGGTTATATCACCTGATATACCCCACCCCTTTTTATTCTAATCATCGGTGAAATTGGAAACGCTCCACGGAAGCTTGATAATCCCCTTGAGCTGAACATCTCTTGGTTATTTGGGAGACGCCTCCCTGAGTAGCCATTTATTTTTTGGCTGCGATACCATCTCTGATCTATAGGTGGCAGCAGACACCTAGAAATGCAGTTTTATCATCAACACTGCTACAGTTTAATATAGATTCATATGTATTTTTACAATGTATTATATTTTCTAGTATTAATAAGTCACATGTTCCATGTGTATTGAACCATGTCATACCACTCATCCTGAGCATTTCAAGACTAGATATGATATATTTGTCATAATACAAAGTAATTCTTATACATTTAAAATATATGGGTATTTAAAATGATTTTAATACTTTTAGCATGGATCTAATTAATATCTCAGTTATCATCTTAATATCACATACATACCTTGAGATCAGCAATCAGATGTGGTTTCATATTTATTACTATCCCATATAAATATTTCATATCTGTACATCTCTTGCTGAGTGTATAAAACATATGATACTATTTAAAACACCAATTATATATGAACTTATTAGATGCCTGAAAAATATAAGAATATGTTATCCATTAAATTTATTATAAACCTGAAATGCATTTCTCAGATCCATGGAATTATACATTTTTATACAAGATTGAAAACCATACAAATTATACTTTTAAAAATTAATTTCAGTTACAATGCAAAAGATGTGTCTTTGTTAGCCAGCACAGATGTTTATCTGAGGTTTAGGGGCAATTAACAGGTCTGTGCTAATTACTGTATTCTAGAATTTCTGTTTGCTTATCTGACTTTATGTACAGAATGTCATCTCCAAACATCCCATGATGTATGCTGGCTTGGTTGATTATCATGTCCCTGTTATGACCTCATGTGGAGCGATGAGCTTCAAAGCTAAATCTTTTGTTCCTAGCTGAAGATTGTAATCAGGAAAAAGGGGGGTTGGGACTGGTCTGTTATGAGACCAATTCACATCAAATTAGGTTTAAGCTAAAAATGAAATATTCGATTTTATGATACATCTGTAGTTTATTTAATGCTACTCACAGATACCCTGACAATAGGCATGAGGAGACCATAAGGTGGATGTTTTTCTGATTTTGATGTTGCGCAAACTTTGCAACTTTGTATGTATTCCTGTACTGTCTGAACCATGTTAGGCCACCAGAAATCCCTAGTAAGATGTTCCAACGTTCTCTTTATGCCAGGATGACCCGATAGAGGAGAGTCCTGATGTATTTTGAGCACCTTATGATGCAAGTCAGGGGGTATGTATAGTCTAGTATTATAGTAATAAAATCCATCAGGTTTTTTTATGTAAGAGTTGAGATGGTATGTGATGATCTTTTTTTAAAGAATGTTGTAGATCCTTAACTAGTTCAGGTATAAGACCAACAAAGTGTTTTTTTGGAATGATTCTGGTGGGAATATCTGTAACTGCGGGAGAGGGCATCAGCTTTACCATTTTTTATACCAGGCCTGTAGATAATATGATAGTTAAATTTTTCAAAATAGAGGATCCAATGTACCTGTACCTGTTTGATCGTAGATACTCAAGATTTTTATGGTCTGTGTAGATGATGATAGGAAATTGAGCTCCTTCTAAAAGGTTTCTCCAATGTTCTAGGGAGCGTTTGATTACAAGAAGCTCTTTCTCCCCAATGGGGTAATTAATCTCAGCAGGACTCATGACCTTGGAGAAGTAAGTTACAGGATGTATAGGGTCAGTGAGTGTTGTTCGTTGAGACATTACAGCACCAAGGGCATAATCTGATAAATCAACCTCTAGGATAAACTGTAGGTTAGGATCCAGGAATCAAAGTATTGGAGCTGTTGTGAATTTTTCTTTAAGATAGCTAAATTAATTAGTAGCTTTAGTATTCCACATAAAAGGGGCAGTAGAGCTGGTTAATCAAGTTAGAGGTTTGACGATTTTTGAAAAACCTTTAATAAATTTTGGTAATAGTTTGAGAACTTTCTTACTTCTGGGAATCGGCCAATTTTTTACTGTATCAACTTTATTTTCTTCCATTTGGATACCACTTGGACTGATATAATAACCAAGAAGCGAGATTCGATCAGTATGGAAGACACACTTCTCAGGCTTTGCGTACAGTTGGTGATTCCTTAACCCTGAGAGAACCCACCTGACCTGTTTAATATGTTCCTTTGGTGTTTCTGAGTAGATTAATATATCATCTAGATATATGACCATGCAAGTGTCAAGTAGGTTTCTGAACACATCATTAATAAAGTGCTGAAAAGTGGCTGGAGCATTGCAAAGCCCAAATGGCATGACCAAATACTCATAAAGACCGTATCTCATTTAAAAGCCGTCAACCACTCGTCTCCTTCTCTGATTCATATTAGATTATATTCTCCCTGTAAATCCAACTTGGTGAAAACCTTTGCTTGGTATAAATGCTCAATAAGCTCTGGAATGAGCGGTAGGGGATACCTGTTCTTGAAAGTTCTTTATTGAGTTCCCTGTAATCGATGATTGGACTTAGGGAAGAGTCCATATTCTTCACAGAGAAAATTCTGGCTCCCGCTGGTGAAGTGTAAGGCCTAATAAAGCCTTTTAGAAGATTTTCTTCTAAGTAAGTCTTTAGATGCGTGAGTTCAGGTTGACTGAAAGGGTAGAGGTGCCCATAGGGGATAGTTGCTCCGGGTTGCAATTCAATAGGGCAATCGTATATGCGATGCAGTGGTAAATTTTCAACCTCCTTTTTACTAAATACATTGGTGAAATCTGAGTATTGCGGGGGTAATGAAACTTTCTCACCTGTAACTTGAAGCAAAAAAGGTTGTGGGTAACACATTTTATGACAGTATTCCGATTGCATAGTTACCTGTAGGTTCTTCCAATTTATGGATGGTTGATGGAGTTGTAACCACTGTAGACCTAAAACAATAGGGGAAAGTGGAGATGGTAACACATCAAATGTGATAAATTCTGTATGAGCAGATGCAATTTTAACTTGAATTGGTATGGTATGATGTGTGATAGGACCAGTTCTAATCTGTGAGCCATCAATGACACACATAGACACAGGATTTTGCTTTAACAACAGAGGTCCTCTGATCACACCTTTCTCCCTTGGTTCTGTGGTGGTCTTAGAGGGGGAAGGTGATTGGGTAGTGTATCTCCTACTAACAGGTTCTGAAGTGAGGCGTTCAGACTTACTCTCCCTGAGTCTTCTGTCTATTTGTATAGTTAATTTCATTAAGCCCTCTAAAGTGGCTGGTAATTCTGTACGGGCTAATTCATCTTTTACTGTTTCAGCCAATCCAAGTCTAAACTGATTCATGAGTGCTACAGCATTCCACTGAGAATCAGATGCATATTGCTTAAAGTCAGTAATATCTACTTCTACTGGACGGTTTCCTTGTTTGTAGCTTCGCATATTGGCTTCTGCAGTGAGCTGTAAGTTAGTGTCGTGATAAAGCTCATGCATGATTTTTAGGAATTCATCCAGGGATCCTAGAATCGGGTCACCGGATTCATAGTAGGAGTCAGCCCAAACCCTGGACTCACCTCTTAGGAAAGATATAAGAGTCAAGACCTTTATCCTTTCTGTACAATATGTTTTAGGTTTTAAGTTGAATAGTAAGAGACAGGCGTTTTTAAACTGCCGATATGTCTTCCTGTCGCCAGAAAAAAAGTATCTGTCATTGAAACTTGTGGTACAGGAATTGACTCAGGATGACTAGCCTTAGTGGAGAATGAATCACTGATTATCTTACGGAGTGAGTCATTCTCCTTGGAGGTCCCTGAGGCCTTGCCCCAATTGGTCCACCCGTTGTGAAAGATTGTATACAATCTGGGGTAAATCTGCTGGATCCATTCCTAATTGGCTTAGCATCCTCCATACATCAGCACTGATGTATGGAGGATGTTTTAACTACTGGATCACAACTGCAGGTTAAGGCATTAAAGATAGCTATCTCTTAAAAAGAGGGTAATTGTATCACAAAGCTATTTAACTACTATTTGGAAGTAGTCAAAATTAGCCTTAGTGAATTTATAACTTGAGTGGAAATGGAAACAAAGTCTCCTAGTATATTTACAAGAACAAACTGATAAATAGATCAGTAGTACTGACAGCAACCTTTATTACAGGAACAGCGGACTTTAGGAGTGTAATGATGTCTGCCTGGAGGCGGGCTTAAGTTCGGTATTTGGAGCTATTGGGAATGCGCTGATCTTATAGGGGCCCATTTATCAAGCTCTGTATGGAGCTTGAAGGGGAGTGTTTCTTGCGAGCCTTCAGACTTTCTAGAAACACCAGTTATGTAGCAGCGGTCTAAAGGTTTCTGTTGGATAATGGTCTTTATGAAGGCATTTTAGATAAAAGTACCTTTGATTATCTGTATGTTGTCAATCCAGTTACTCCTATCTTTCACCACCTGCCTAATGTCACAAGTGTCTAGATAACATTAGAGGATGTCCTATCGTTGCAGGGATTGGCTCTTTATATGAACACCTGTCCGAATGGATTGACAGTATCTTGCAGCCATTGGTCACATCACTCCCGAGTTACTTGAAGGACACTACTCATTTGTTGACGGTTTTTAACCTTTGCAGGTGGTGGAGGATATGAAGTGGTTAACAGTTGATGTTACTGCTCTCTACACTTCTATTCACCACATATTAGGTCTTGGAGCAGTTAAATTATTTTTGAATAGGATGACTAATTACAGTGATGAGAACATTACCTATATTCTTAGGGTTATCCATTTCCTACTGGAGCACAATTACTTTTTGTTTGAGGGCACTTACTATCTTCAGAAGAGGGGGACTGCGATGGGGGCAAAATTTGCCCCTTCGTACTTCAACCTGTTTATGGGTTGGTGGGAGTTTGTCTTCCTCTTCGGAGATAGTAATCCCTACAAACATCTGGTAAAATACTACAAGAGATTTATAGATGATCTCATATTCGTTGGCACGTTTAACGAATCTGAGGCAAGTTCTTTTGTGGATTATCTCAACCAAGGGATTCCAGGAATCAAATTCACCTTTAAATGGCAGGAATCTGAGATTCATTTTCTTGACATTAGTCTCAAATTTGACCTCACTCACAAATGTATTGATACCAAATTGTTTTGAAAACCCATTTCAGTAAATTCACTGCTACATGCCTCGAGTTCGCATCCAAAACATGTTTTCCAAGGCACTGCCAAAGGCCAGTTCCTTAGAACCAAACTTATCAATTCCAAAGCAGGAACATTTACTTTGGATAACATTTCATTGCAGCAAAGGTTTAGGGACAGAGGGTGTCCAGAAAAAAGTGATTAGCAATGCTTTGAAAGATGTTTCACAAATACCTAGAAAGAACCTTTTGAAATCTGCTAAATATATCACTAAACAGTCTAATCAGGGTCTTTTGATACCTACATTTGTAACCAAATATTCCTCACATGATTACAAAATATGCAACATTGTTAAAAAGTATCTACCTATTTTATACGGCGATGAATTGCTGAAAGATACTATCAAAGATGGTTGCAGATTTGTTTATTCAAGGAATTTAACTATTGGTAACATTGTATACGCTAGTACATTAAGGGGTGAGAGTAATGAGAGTTCATGGTTTACTCATAATGGCACCTACAGGTGTGGTAAGAATTGTAAGGCATGTGAACATCTGAGCATTGGCCCGAGTTTTTCCTCATGTGTGACAGGACAGACCTTTAATACTAAAGGGTGCATACATTTGTGATTTACCTCATTCAGTGCACACAACATTTGAAACAGTACGTGGGTGTGACTACCCGTGATGTTCGTACCAGAATTCGTAAGCTCTTGGGGTACATCACAAATAATAAAAGATTTTCGGAACTCACCAGATATTTCCTTGATATACACAAGGGCAGTGTTGGCTCCTTTAAGTGGAAGGCCATTGAGGTCATTAGAAACCCCATGAGAGGTGGTGACAAGTGAAATGTGCTGGAGAGAGAGGAAGTCTTTTGGATCCATAAACTCTTTGGAACCAAATGGTTTTAATGCCAAGAACGATATAACCAATTTTTGGGAATGATTCCTATTCATTATATTGTATGCTCATCATATGTTGGTATATTATATATAGTACCTTTTTTATTATTACATGTTTCTTTTCATCAGGCTGATTTCATGTATATATACAGTATATATATATATATATATATATATATATAAAAAAAAAATATATATATATATATATATATATATATATATATATATATGTTTGTACTAGCCATTTAGCAAATGAACTATAACATCATTAACAAAGTTACTATTTTGTGTACAACCAGTCGTGTAAAATAAGTAACAAAACAAAATACATATTGATGTGTGTTTTAAAACTTAGCAATTTAATGTTTTTCACTATAGTTGGTATTAACTGACATTAATTGTTTCTAACTCTAGTTATACTGAATGACTTACAGTTGTTCTAATCACTTGTATCAAAACAATTTCTGCAACTCACTTCCTCTTTCAGTTTGTCACAATGGACTGACTCTCTCACTCACAAAGACAGTTACTCCCTTGACCTGATCTTTAGCTATTGATGCACTATTTCAAACTTCACAAACTCCCCTTTTCCTCTTTCTAACCACCATCTCCTCACTTGCAACATATCATCCCTCCCTACAACTCTCCCTCCTTCTACTCCTCACACCAAACTTCACAGAAGCATTATGTCATTAGATCAGCAGCATCTTGCTAATAACCTCTAACCTCTCCTCTTATCCATTTCCTCCTTTTCCTGCCCTGACCAATCTATCTGCCACTATAATTCCACCCTTACATCCGTCTTTGACAATCTGGCCCCTCTTACCATAGCTCGGAAATCATACACTCATCCTCAGCCCTGGCATACTCCTCTGACACAGTACCTACGCAGAGGTTCCTGTACTGCTGAGCGGCACTGGAGAAAATCTCAGAGTTCAGCTGATTTTCTTCATTACATATTCATCTTGAACTCCTACTATTCTGCCCTCAATATATATAAGCAACATTACTTCTCTACTCTTATCTCTACTCTTTCTTCAAACCCAAAACGTCTATTCTCCGCTTTCAATACTCTTCTCTGCCCACCCCCACCTCCTAATACAACTTCTATGTCAACTCAAGACTTTTCCAGACACTTCAATAACAAAATCGACTCCATCAGAAACAAAATCAGCTCTTAACATACTTCCATTCTCTCACCTTCTCAAACACTCGCAATCAACCACAACCCACATAGCCATAAACTTAGCTCTTTCTCCCCTGTTACTGAGGAAGAAGTTTTTGCACTTATACTGTGCTCTCACCTCACTACCTGTCCCCTTGATCCTATCCCCTCACAGCTACTGCCCTCTCTCTCTTCTACCCTTACCCCTATACTCAGACACATTTTAAACCTCTCCCTCAGCACCGGTATATTTCCCTCATCTCTGAAACATGCACTGGTCACACCTATCCTCAAAAATCCTTCTCTTGATCCAACCTCCCCATCCAAATACCGCCCTATTTCCCTACTCCCTCTTGCCTCAAAGCTCCTTGAAAAGCTAGTATATGCACGCCTATCCCATTTTCTTACATCAGACTCCTTCCTTGACCTATTGCAATCTGGATTTCATCCCCATCACTCTACAGAGATAGCAATCGATAAGTTAGGGATAATATGAACCTGACTGCAGCCATCTTGTTTCCCGCAGCCATCTTGTGATGATTAGCATCCATTTTGTAATAATTAGACTTTATTATACTGGGTTATTATGTAGTGAGAAATATGCTGATGTTAGTAAAATTGTATTAGTATTACTGGCCTTGCAAAGGTTTCTGGCAAGGTGCCTGGAAGTCTGTTATCTAGGTAAGATGGCCAAACGACCTTGCTTTAGGCTGAAATATGCGCACAGATATATTTTTGCTACTGTTATAAGAAACACTCCTTCATACTCCTCTTTTTCTCATGTATTTTTGTAAGCTTCTTTTGTTCATGAAATATGGTATGAGATGACGTGGTTCAAACGTGTCATCCCCTTAACCCTATATGCTGTTACTGTACACTATAAGACATGCTTGCACTGTTCAATAAAGATGATTGGCTTTAGATCATATTGCTGCGTGGTCTGAGTCATTCTAAGGGATCCTTATCAGATAATCTACATCTGCCTCAGGTAGTACAGCGGCCCAGAGGCTTCGGCCTGACCTGACACTTCCCCCCTGGGAAAACACCTAACAATTATGGTGTCAGTTATGTGGGATTCGCAGTGAGTGAGTATGAGTGCTTTTACCATGCTTTCCTTCTGTGAATCTGAACCTAAATTTAGTCTGGTAATAGGTGTTGATAATATATGGTAAAGGGTTAAAGGGGTTCCTGTGGTTGAAGCACAGGTTTGCGGAGGTTATAGTCCTGCTGGCAGTTGTGATACCCCTCCAGACAGGTGAAGAGTCCTGTGCTGGGATACGACAGGTATTGTGAGTCCTGTCTGTGATAAGCGCAAAAGAAATAAATGAATGCCATTTGACGGTATGATTTTTAAGCCAAGCTCCCCCGGGCAGTTGGCAGTGAGTGAGTCTCACGTGTGTTAAAGTTTCCCATATTCATTCCCATAATAGAGTTTTGTTACCCATCTGAAGCTCATGTTGATATCTGATGCTTGCTTTGTTTTGTTTGTGATTGCTGCTATATAATTGCTTAGAAAATATTAAGTGGCTATGCATGTTATTATTGTGGCTATTACTGTGTTGAGAAATGGGATCTGCTTATAGATAATAATACACAGAGAAAATTACATGTATAAGGTCGAAAAAAAAGAGTTAATAGTTTCTGCAAAAGGCAGAAGCAGTTTAAAACACTGTCAGTGAGTACTGCTGTGTGGTAAATAGAGAAATCTCTGTGTTAAAAAAAATGTAGCAGGCAAAGAAGGGGGGCCACCACTGAGCGCGCACATAGATCAGAAGAGAAAAAAATAAGAAAGAAACCTGTTATAGCAGCTCCGTTTGTAAGACTTTTTGTTTGCTTGCAGTAATGAAAAGGAAATTTTGTATATTGAGATGCATAATGTGTGATGGTCTATCGGTTCTCACTGTGGTATGTGTGTAACAGATTTACTTTAAACCAAAAACAGAATGTATTATTTGAAAATGATTGTCCCAATCCAGGCAAAAAATGGCCATTTTGCGTGGAATCGGAATGAAATACATTTTGAACTTGGTGACAAGTTAATCTTGTGTTTTTTTTTATATGAATGTGGTACGCTATGAAATAGATGTTTTTCTGAGAAAGGAGAAAATCTCTGGTATGCGAGATGGAATGAGCTTGTGTGTCTGTATCGATGTAAAAATGTTTCTTTCTGTTTCTCTGCTGGGAAATCAGACGTTTTAAGAAGATATTCTGTAGTGTTATTTTTATATACCTGTATTTTAAAGTCAACAGCATGTTTTAATTATGTTTTATTAATAAGCAGTTTTAGTTTTAAGTGATAATTGTTTTTCGGCATGTAAATATATGATATTGTTTTAGCAAGTGAAGTAACGGCTTTGAAAGTGGCTTTGAAAGTACGATGGTGTGTGTGATTTTTTGGTCACGCTCTGGTAAATATGAAACTGTTTCTGGTATGATTAATGGGTTAACGTATGTTATATTTGTAAGGTCTGTGCACGGAGTTGGTGCACCCAATGACATATAGTTTTAGGCTGTAATTGAAAGTTTATCTAAAAAGTGCGTCCGTTTTTGTTGCAAGTAAATTAATCTGCAGGTCATGCTACAGTACAGAGGTGAAATTTGTGTGGTAAATCATACAAGCAGCCTAAATTATGGTTGGGATATATATATGAGATTTACGTGATGAATGGTTAGTCCTTAAAGGGACAGTCCACTGTACAATTGTTTTTATATTTGTGTATTTTCAATGACTTGTTATACAAGCTGCATAGTATAAAATGTAGGAGAAGTTGCATTTGTTAGTCTGTGGATAGCTGATGTAATTTGTAATGGGTTGAATTTCGGATAATCCTTATCTTATATTTGTCTGTTAAATCAGAGCTCAGTGCGTAGACGGAGCAATAGAAAATTGTCATTTTATTATTTAACAATATTTTTTTATTGAGGTAATGAGCAAATACAGTAAAATATAAAATATGTCCGGATACATGTCAAGCAAAAAAAGAAAAAAAAAATACATCTTAACAATTCTCTTAAAGAAGGTAGATTGGACTATAAAACATTAAAATAGTGATGTTGTCGTATTTGAAGTCATGACAAGTAGCTGCATATCAATAAAGGCTATAATCAGGTATAATAACCAGATTACCAACAATAATTTAGTCATTGGTGTAAATTAGAAGAGTATGTCTAGAGTATGGGTTGTAAGATGTATATTATATAAGGTTGTGAGTAAAATGGAGCGCTTGTGCATGAAAGAGAAGGGTAGCTGGGACACTTAGGAATGATACCTCTTTTTATAACCTTTGATTTAATGAGAGTGCATATGAACCCCGTATTACTATGGAAATTATAAAGTAATTTGTCTATTCTGATTGGATTAATGTAACCTGGGGGTTAGAATAGTGGTTTTATTTGGGGAGAGGGAAGTTCAGCGGACCAAAGCCGCTCTAATAGAGAGAGGGGAGAAAGGGGGGGGGGCGGAGTCTGTTTAGATGTAAATTTGGGAGGGCTGTTGGGGTTCCAGAGATATACGAGTATAAATCATTTTAGGTAGCTTCCTAAAGGAATTACATATAGGGGAATAGGTTAATGTGTATTTTATGTTGCTTACTGTGGATATTCAATAAGGTATAGGGTAAATAATGTGTGTATAATTAGGATTGTGTGGCAACATGTAGGGGGGTACTAGCCAAGGAATAGTCCCATGGGACTGTGTTTTAGATAGTATTAAACCATAAAGATTGGAATTTTAGCTTATGGTTATATTTCTGTAGTTACATGACACCTGCCAGATCCAAATTTTGTGTCACAGCTAACATATCTTAAAAATGTAGAGCTAATAGAGGTACTATGTTTCAAGCTTGGGTGGATTGTGCATAATAAAAGCTGTAAAAAAAAGGGGAGACCAGTATGAGCTAAGAGGGATCATACATATATAAGCTAGTCACGAGTACCAGAATACTGTTTAGTGTATCATATATTATATATGTGAGGCTCTTAATAGGAGTGAGATAGGGTGTAAGCAATACGGAGTAAAGGCTTATGTTACCTAATTGAGGTTGACTATAACAAGAACCACACTCCAGGTCGGTAAAAGGCTATTTAAACTACCATGGTTGCGATATTAGGTTATATGATAAAAATCAGTTAATAACTCAAGAACATCAAACAAGAAATAACACCAATACAGTATATGTAATAATAATAATCTTTCATACTAGCATATATAGTGTCTACGAAGGATGTCGTGGATGATGCAAATAGGGAAAAATAAGATCTTAATCCGGATCCTAAGAGGGACATGCTTAAGAAGGTAACATTGAATTGTGGCTTCTATACCCCTAAGGAGGTCACCATAAGCCCCCCATATCTAATACCATGTAGTGGGCTCGCTAGTAGCATGTAGGTGAAAAGGTATAACGTAACAAGAGGATCTAAAAAAAAATTAGGAGACTATAGAGGGGAATTCACGTGCTCTCATAAGATATTCTCTGCTATAAAACAAAAGAAATGGTAGAACATAAGGAACTATTAGTGACGGCAATAGACTTATAGGGAACATAACATACAGAGCCCTAAAGGAGGAGATGTGAGATGACAGGGAAGGTGCCAAAGATTGAAGCAATTAAGACACCACTGGAGCCAATCTAGTGTCCATGTCATTTACTGCTATTCGGGATTAACTTAACTAAGTTTGGTCCCTGATAAGGCTCTATTACATAGGGTGTTCTAATATAAAACAAGGAGCTATATCTTAAGTGCAGCTGATAGACATCATGTAGATATTACCCCCTAAATAGATATTATAAAATTAGTATAAACACAGCATTAGACTGAGGGATATAAAGCGTCCACACATATTTAGTTCTATTCCAATCTCTCAGCCCAGTTGGAAATAAAATGTAGCAGTTAGTAGTATACAATTAGCCAAATTCTTGCTTACATATCTTAAATCTCAGAAGAGAAATGCAGTCTAACATTTTCCAAGTTGGGAGGGCCCCACTTGAAAGTAAACCATACAGGACTAACATATATATGGACCTCATGTTGCAGGACCAAGGGTATCAGCCAGCTTTAATTGGGCTCAGAGCAATAGTAAACAAAATTGGAACAGCAATATATGAACAAGAACTCATAACCTCCTTGTCAGCTATAACATATTTCCTGCAACTGAGCAATAAAAGTCTAGCCATATAAAATAACATAATCAAAATAAAGGAATGAACATGGAAGCCCATTTAGCTGATATAAGAAAGTCTTGTAAATATTAACCTATGCCTGCTTTCAGTTGTCGTGAGCTGTCCATATTATGATTAGCAGTGTATCTCTGCACGGAAAGCCAGAGTGTGAACATGACAGTGAACCAGGCAAGAAGGGTTGCGAGTAAAGTCTCCTGTATGGATGTCACTGCAGAAAAGTGGATGACAAGTTCCAACCGGCACAGCTGTTTCGTCAGGGAGACTGAAGGTAAATAAGCTGTTATTGTGAAATCAGAGGCAGTGTCAGAAGCATCTGGATCTTTTACTGCGTCCTCATCTGTAACCTCGGGCCGCCAGACATAACTGAGGCTGGCTCCGCTCCACAAAGGCCCCTGGAAGTGTTTCCATTGATGACTCGGGTACTTGCGTAAGTAGGATTGCAAAGGTCTCTCTAAGTAGGCTCCTCAGACCAGCAAAATGATCATCAAAAACTTGATGCAGACGTAACTCCCAGTCATCTAAGGATAACATGGTCGATACTTAGGGAGTAGGCTACGTACCGGTGTGTTATAGATAACTGTGTTTGTTTCCCCGAATAAATAAAGTTGCGGCACTCTGTGGGCAAGTCGGGTCCTCTCTCTTATTTTAACATAAAGCTTTGGCGGCTGGTTGTAGAAACGAGGAGCGTAGGATTGCTTTAATAGGGCCTGATGGGGTTTAGTAAAGATACCACGCCACTGTTCCAAAATGGCGCCTGCCCATCTCTATGAACTGAACCAGGGAAGACCGTGATCTCATAGTGCGCTCAAAAGACTCTGCACGGCTCTCAACAGGTTCACAATGATCACGGGTAGTCATGCTGTCATAATGTTCGTCCATCTCCCTTCTTTCGTTAAAATTGAGGAAGATTTGTCTCTGGTGTATGAGGAGCAACACAGTCATGCGACCGCTCCATAGATAGCTGGCTCCGCCCCCCTCATTTTATTATTTAAAGGGTCAGTTACACTGTATTAGTAGTTTGCAGAATATATTTTAAGAGACCTTTCTTTGTATATATTCTTTTTAAATCTGCCGTTTAGATAGCAGATATTTCTTTTGTAGTATAACTTAATTCTCTCTGTAATGCAAACTGAAGTGATAAGTTGTATACAATTTTAGTGTAGCAATCTGTGAGACTAGCAAAAAAAAAAAAAAGAGAAAAAACAGAGGAGTGAAAATATTTAAAGGGATACAGGCAAACTGATATAACATCTGAGAATTTAGGGGGAATATTTACATAAAAGAAAATGAGGTTTACTGTAAGCCTAACACTAGTATATTTCACTGTGTTAGCAGTTTCAATTAAAGATTATTTTTTAGTTTGGGTAAAATGTCCCTTTAACTAGCCTGCATCCTGCTGTGAGTGCGTTCTTATGCTGCTTATGCTTGCTTAGGCTATTTAATGAACGTCAGTATACATTTTTTATTATAAGGATAATTGGGAATAATTTAAAGGGGAAATTGTATTATTATTCTTTTGTAGCAAGCTTATTTTTGTGTTATATGCGGTTGTTATATTTGGCTGGAGAGCTGCAGAATGGTGAATATCAAATTATACACAACGTTAAATCCAATAATTTTGTTGTGGTTAAACTAATTAGCATTTATCAAGTTTTAGTGTGAATTTTATATTCTTAAGCAGTAAACAGTGTTTCTCCTTTAAGTAAAAATGAAACTTTGAGCTTGCCTTACTATTCTTGAGAAGAATGATAACACTGTGCATGTTTTGCTTTTCTTTAAAAAAAAAAAAGTTCTCTCTTGTGTTTGGCTTCGTCGCAGAGAGAAAGATTTGTACTTTACATTTAAAGCGGCAGTACTGGTGTTTTATGTTATAAAGAATGATAACTATAAATTGCTAACTGCTGCAAACAAGTATTTATATTATATTCTGTCACAAACTGTATCTCACAGATATTACAGAACTCTTTGTTATTAAAATAACCCCCACTGCGTTCAATCCATAAATGAGATATTATTTAATGAAGTGATTTAAGTGACACTTTAAAATATATATAGTTATTTGGTTACTAACTAGTCTACCACTATAATTGCAATGACTTTGATTGCTGCTTAACAGCTAAGCCGTGGTCTATAATGTGTCTACAATAAACACCCCTATTTTAAGGCAATAGGGGACGGCAAACAAATGATGCACAATTCATCTGATTCTACTGCATTTACATAACTTGCTAATTTATCTGATTATAGTTTTGACATGCCTTGTGTCTAGGAGCCTTCTTCCAGCACACAGTTTTAGCTTTATTTATATGGCTTACGTGTATTTTGTCTCTTGGTGTTGCAAAGAGCTTTAACCAGCCTGTGATCAGAGGCAGCCCTCAATGGCTTAGAAATTAGCATATGAGCCTACCTATGTTTAGTTTAATCTAGGAAAGTTGGTTAAAATTAAAAGTCCTATCTGAATAATGAAATTTTCATTTATACTAGGATGTCCCTTTAACAGTGGATTTGCATGGTGCATGCGGCAGGAGAACTGTGGCTCTACCATGGTTATCTGATCGTTCCCAAATAAGCGCAATTTTATTTGTACAATCTGCAACTGAAGTTTCTTGGGCATCTGCTGTGATTGCTTTCTTTGTGTGATATCAAAGTTTTGTACATAGTGGATGTTTTTAATTGTTTGTAGTGTTTTGCGAGTGTTGCATTCCCGTGAATGTCAGAATATGTGTTGAATTTTAGGTTAATTTTGGTTGTTTGAAATTTGTGTCGGCAGCTAATGTTTTGTTTTGTGAAAAACAAGAACAATTGTTTTTCAATGTTTGTTTGTTTTGTTTTTCTCTTTTGTGACTGCGTGTGGAAGCGTGCTGTATGGACAGCATATTGAATTGTGAAGTGTATTTCATTTTGCTTGCTATTTGAGAATTGTCTCTGCATGAGTGGAGTGCATGATTTGTCGTTTAGTTTCTTGTTATCTTGTGTTTGCGTGTCACATGAGATGTTTCACACAAACAAGGGGGAAGTATTGATGAGTATTGATGAGTATCTTTATGTAATGGGGGTGATTGTTTTTAGGAGGTGAACCTAAAACGTTTTGAATCTCCTCTTAAAATGTTATTGCCTAACCACCAGCTGTGCCCTAAATTTCCTTGTCTTACCCCTATGCAGGATGCACTATGTCCCTAGGATTGTCTAGAACTTTCCTTCATTGGGAATCTGGCCACGGACATCATCTACCTTGATGGCCACCCCGGTCGTAGCCTGTATACCCAAACCCCACCCCTTTTTTTTCCCTCCCTGGTGGATTAGATCTCTTCATTGTCTCTCTGTGTTGTATTTTGCTCTCATATTTCAAATGCCTAAAATGTTTTATTTTTCTATTTGGTTCTTAACACTATATTTGTATTTGCAGGATGAGAGTATGCAGCTGTATTCAGAGATTAAAAGACACTAATTGAATTATTTTTGAGTTTCCATATTTAGGTAAAATCTGTACAGGCAAAATTCCATAAGTGCACTCTTCAAAAGATTAAAGATTGAAAGCAAGTAAACCTTTAAAGAAAGAAAAGATGAAGATGAAAGACCTTTTGTCAAGCTTGTTTTAACCACCATACTGCAGTAAAAGTTGCTGAACTATCTTTGGATCCATTCTTTGCTTTGCATGCTGGTACCAGCCCCAGAACTGGACTCTGGGTAATCCATGACTGTTTCCTCTGATGTGTGTCTTCAGGACATAAAGACTATCCTTCTCTGGACTGTGCCTTGCCGCTCGATATGGAGGACCTGTTATGCTGTTACAGGGTCAACCAATTAAATTAGGGGAGTATTGTTTTAACTCCATTCCTTATATTGCTTGTTTTGTATTCTCTTGTATTTGTTTTATTTTTATTGATCATATTTGGTATAAGAGATCATATGCTTCATTGGTATTAGTGCACATTGTAGTTTATGTGCTTAACAAAGTAACCCTTTAGATAAATGTAACTGTGAACTTCGCAGTATTGTACCCTATTGAATGACCCACTGAGTATAAAAATATGTTTAAGGAAAATGCTGCAACATATCATAATATTTTAGACCTTTCACCCTTTAGAACATAAGGAGGACAAGTCTCAGCTAGAAGTTTATATTAAATATACGGAGAAATGTTTGTTTGGGGAATAGCATATTTATAGTTTATGAAAGCAAATGTATTTTTCCCTTTTATTAATTGGTATGGTATCTGCAAAGTGAATTTGGTCATTCCTGATGTTTGTCAAAGAGAGTAATTCTTACCATAAAGATGTGTTTACCTTTAAAAGAGTTTGTAGTTTTAAATGATGTTCTGTTTGTATGCGTTCCTCATACAGGAGTGTGAGAGAATTTAGGTTGCATAAAATAATTAGGAAACTAGTAGTGTTTATATCAGATGAGATTGTTGAATATTAGGATCATGGTTGGAGAATTATAAACATTATAGATAGCAGCCATGCAGAATAAAGCAACACGAGGTTCTTTTAATTTTTAGAAGTTCAAAGTGACACTGTAAAGAAATTCATTTATTTTTATTGACTGTTTTCTTTTTTTTCATTGTTGCTACAGGGCAGGCCTTAGCATAAGTTTTAGCATAACCATTCAGGCCCTTGATTAAGTCTGGCAGGTTTTCACTTGCTTGGTATTCATGAAGTATCATTTAAAAGTTTATAGAGAAGTTGTAAATTATTCTCTGAGAAATATCAATGTATTTAGTTTGTATTATATATCAACAATGTTTTGTTTGATTTTAAATGACATAGGATGAATGTGACGTTTTATTTGGACATAATTGTGATTGTATTGCGGTGTGTACTCATCCTGTACTGTTTCTGTTTGCTTCCTAGACTCCCTGTGACTCGAGTGTTTGCTTGCCATGGGTATCCACTGGTTGCCTTGTCTACCCCATGAACAAACCATCAGATTTCCAGCATCTCCCTGCGGAAGAACATTGGAAAGCACCCCTACTGCAAATTAACTGTTAGAGAACTGTATTATAGCAATGTCTGAGCAAGGTGAAGCGCTCTCAATGGACAAAGACTGTTCTTAAAGTGATCAGAGGCCACCTAGAGACAGTTGTGCTGTTGCTATGCCATGCGTTACTGTGGAGAAGGAACTGTTGGACATAATGGGGGGTGCTAGCAATGCAGGTGGAGAACTAAAAGATGAAGCGTTGTTTGGGGGTAGATGGGGGGCTGGTTGGGTCTCTGTGCCGGTAGACCGGTAGTTTTGGGAGGGCTGGAAGATAAATGGAAGGTATTGGAGGGGCTGTACCTATATGCAGTGACAATTAGCCTATAGAAGTATATCACGACATAGGAATATTTTTCTCTTTAGTATTCTCACATAGAGTTCTGTTACCATAATATAAGGCTTTACTAATTTTCTATGCCTGTCTTTTTTATGTTATTCTGTTAGAATAAAAGGATGGTATGTTAGGGATAATATGAACCTGACTGCAGCCATCTTGTTCCCCGCAGCCATCTTGTGATGATTAGCATCCATTTTGTAATAATTAGACTTTATTATACTGGGTTATTATGTAGTGAGAAATATGCTGATGTTAGTAAAATTGTATTAGTATTACTGGCCTTGCAAAGGTTTCTGGCAAGGTGCCTGGAAGTCTGTTATCTAGATAAGATGGCGAAACGACCTTCTTTAGGCTGAAATATGCGCACAGATATATTTTTGCTACTGTTATAAGAAACACTCCTTCATACTCCTCTTTTTCTCATGTATTTTTGTAAGCTTCTTTTGTTCATGAAATATGGTATGAGATGACGTGGTTCAAACGTGTCATCCCCTTAACCCTATATGCTGTTACTGTACACTATAAGACATGCTTGCACTGTTCAATAAAGATGATTGGCTTTAGATCATATTGCTGCATGGTCTGAGTCATTCTAAGGGATCCTTATTAGATAATCTACATCTGCCTCAGGTGGTACAGCGGCCCAGAGGCTTCGGCCTGACCTGACACTTCCCCCCCTGGGAAAACACCTAACAGTTACCAACGACCTACTTACAGCAAAATCCAAAGGCCACTTCTCTGTGCTTATTCTCCTTGATCTGTCCGCAGCCTTTGATACTGTTGACCACCCTCTTTTGCTCCAAACCCTCCAATCCTTCGGCATTTGTGAAACAGCCCTCTCGTGGTTCTCTTCCTACCTGTCAAACCGTACCTTTAGTATAGCCTTCTCTGGGGCCTCCTCTGCCCCATCACCACTTTCTGTTGGGGTACCATCAGGCTCTGTCCTCGGTCCCCTTCTGTTCTCAATCTACACTTCATCATTAGGTTCCCTAATAATGTCCCACGGGTTCCAATATCATTTGTATGCCGATGACACCCAAATCTACTTCTCTGCACTAGACCTATCTCCTTCCTTGCAAACCTGTGTCACTAACTGTCTTTCTCATATCTCTTCCTGAATGTCCTCTCACTACCTCAAGCTATATCTCGCCAAAACTGAGCTCCTTATCCCCCCTTCTTCTAAAATCTCCACCCCCACTCTCTCTATAACTGTCGAGAATTCCATCATTACCCCTACCCGCATGCCCGATGTCTTGGGGTCACATTTGACTCAGATCTTTCTTTCACTCCTCACATTCAGTCCTTGGCTAAATCCTGTTGCTTCCACCTTAAAAACATCTCTAAAATTAGAAATTTCCTTACGCAAGACACAACTAAGATTTGAATAAACTCTCTCATCCTTTCCTGCCTCGATTACTGTAACTCTGTCCTCTCTGGTCTCCCCAGTTGCTGACTAGCTCCTTCACAATCCATAATGAATGACTCTGCCAGGCTCATCTTCCTTACACGTCACTCTTCATCTGCTGCACCTCTCTGCCAATCCCTTCACTGGCTTCCTCTTGCCTCTAGGATTAAACACGAAATTCTCACTCTGACATAAAAAGATACTCTCCCTCCCGTCCCCTTCGCTCTGCTCATGACCTCCTACTCTCCTCCTCTCTTGTTACCTCCTCACACTCACATTTACAGGACTTCTCCAGACTGGCTCCCATCATGTGGAACTCTCTGCCTCGCTCCACAAGACTCTCCCCTAGTTTTGAAAACTTCAAGCGCTCCCTAAAGACTCTACTGTTCAGGGATGCATACAACCTACACTAACTTTTCTTTATACCAGTTCATCTCCTCCATTGCTATCCCCTTAAACCCCCTTAGCATGTAAGCCTAAGAGTCCAGCTGTTTGTAGATCACCTTCGTAAGAGATGACTACAACAGTGCAATTCTTGGCAGGGCCCTCTACCCGTTTGATCCCTATAAATGTTTTGTTGTACTCCGCCTATGTTTATAGCGCTGCGGAATCTGTTGGTGCTCTACAAATAACCGATCATAATAATAATAATGGTATCAGGAAGGGGGAGTGTTCATCTTTGAACCAATAACATTTGTATTAACATTTTAAATAGTGCATTGCATCTGTTGTGCATTATGGTCTATGATTACAGCGTTCTGTAGCCAAAACGTGTAAGACCGCATTTTTCTGCTGATATGTGGTTGTGATGTCTCCATGACCTCTTTTTAATTGCTTCAATAAAGACTTTGTTTTATTTTACGGCTTCATGCCTGGAACCTTTTTTCTTTATATTCATTTGGGGAGTGAGAGAGCTCCCTAGTTCATCTGTGAAGCTTACAAGCCTCCTTTCCTAGGATTACTGGGACATCCGAAGTAGATTGAGTGGAGTGGTGGGAGAGAATTCAGCATCGGCTGTACTTGTTCAAGCATTGGTTCGCCTGAGATGACAAGTCTATGATGCAACCCGGAAGTGGTGAAGGCATGCTGAATACAGGCTGTAGATCAACCGATGAAAGGGGTCAGAGCAGTAATGTACTGCTGTCCTCTGCTGGTCTCCGGGTCCGCTGCTCCATGAGACGGGTGTTCATCCTCATAACATGGGCGTTGAGCCGTAGGGGTAGGAGCGGTTATATACCATGGTCCCCGGTGCTACATTACCTTTGGAGGGTGAGTCAGCGAGTCATTTATTATTATCCTTATGCCGGTCTCTCCACCGTTCCCCACCAGTCCCTGATATCCTAGGTTTATACTAGTGCTCATTTGATATGTTTGAGTTTTTGCATTAGTGAAATCTGGACTATTTGGGTTTTTGTATTAATATAACAGTGTTGGTTATGCAAAACTGGGGAATGGGTAATAAAGGGATTATCTATCTTTTTAAACAATAACAATTCTGGAGTAGACTGACCATTTAACCTCCTTTTTGCAATATTCACACAGAACAGTCTTTTTTTTTCATAATTCAGGTAGAGCTTGTGATATTTATCAACTTCCAATTTATTTCTATTATCTAATTTATTTTGTTCTCTTGGTATACATTGTTGAATAGGATACCTAGGTAGGCTCAGGAGCTGATGATTGATTGCTGCCCAAATATGCTTCATGTTATTGGCTCACCCAGTGCGTTAACTAGCTCCTCCCAGTAGTGCATTTATGCTTCTTTAACAAAAGAGAATGAAGCAAATTAGATACTAGAAGTAAATTAGAAAGTCGTTTAAAATTGTATTCTCTGCCTGAATCATGAAAGAAAAAAATTGTGTTTCATGTCCCTTTAATATATTTTATGCTGGGAATAAACAATTATTTAATTATTTAAACCAAATTGTGCTAGTAACATAACACAAAGAGCAGTGGTTTAATTCCATCTGCACCAGTATCAAAGACTGCAAAGAATCAGCCCCCTTTGTGTCAGTAACATTAGGCAGTAGCACTTATCTGTTTATCACAGCTGTCCTAATTACAACTGCCATGCCACCAAATGCTCCTTACCTACAAATAAAGCATTGGCCTTTACTAAATGCGTTATTATGAGTGCCATGTCTATCTGTAAGGCCATTATGTAGAAAGCTGTCAACATATTTGTAGAGGAAACATTATTTAGTGGCATTCCAAATTATCTGCTCCCAGTGGCAAAAAGTCTCAAGGCATATCTCCCATGACTTACAACCCCATTGCTCTCCATTTAATTACTGCCAACACAGCAATCCTTCGATGTAACAATATCATAGATTGTGTTGAATAAATATTCATATTATCTATATTTTGATGTCTTTCACTGGAGGTCTCTTTGACTCTTGCTTCTGTTTTCTTATTATGATTGTAAACTTTAACGAATTAAAGCCCAGTATCAAATAAACAGGGCCACTTAAATTCATTAAAGTTTACAATGAAGCTTATATTTTAAAATACTTACCTTTGTGTTATGGTAAACATAACGCCGATCCTCCCCCTGCATCTGCTTTTTTTTTTTTTAGCAGATCGATGACGAATCCGGCTTCCTCCTATCATTGCGTGCCCCCTTTGGCATCCAGATCATGGGGCACGCAACGACTGGATGAAGCCAGATTCGTCATCGATCTGCTAAAGAAAGCAGCAGATGCGGGCGGAGAATCAGCGTCAGGGCCGGACTGGGACCACAAAGAGGCCCTGGCATTTTAGGACAAAGAGGCCCCCCTCAACATTTCTTATTTAACCATATACCAAACCTCACATGTCACTCACATGTCACAAACTGATATATTTATCATACTGTCATGTCATGAGTCACTCACATATCAAAAAATACTGATATATTCTCATATTGTCATGAGTCACTGAGTCACATGTCACATACTGATATATTCTGATACTGTGTCATGAGTCACTCACATGTCACAAAATACTGATATATTCTGATACTGTCTATCATCATGAAAGTGACTCATGACAGTATCAGAATATAAAGTATGTGACTGAGTGACTCATGACAATATTAGTCTCAGAATATATAAGTATGTTACATGTGATGTGAGTGACTCCTGACAATGACATGATGACAGACAGTATGATACATGTATGATACATTTAATCTAGTCAGAGATTACTCAATACTGTGAGGCAGCAATACAAATTTTTATGTGCCATATAAATGCTACTTAATTAATTGGTATATTTAAAGAATAACCAATAACATAAAAACTGTTATACATATTAAAAAATGTAAATATATCCAATAAACAATGACTCTAATCTGTTCCTTTAAGATTTGAAATACCTCTAACTTAAAAATATAATCCTCCATCAAAATAAAACTACCGCTAATCAAATAATATGTGTAATCACACTCCACAGTTTAACATACCACTAACAGAAATATGTCTACATTATAAGGCATTACAAAAATAACTCAAATTAGCAGTTATACAAGCACTCATGTGTTAACAAGTTAATATTTATAGCCCTTTGCACCTATATACTAAGTAGGCTTTGTTTGCCTTGTAACAACCACTGTGTAGAATGTAGTACACTGAGAAAATTTGCAGGATTTTGAGGTATTTTACAGCAAAAGCTAGCAAAATAAATAATGCAGCCTTTAGAATTTATGTTGATGAGTAAAGTAAGGGTGAAATTTTCCTGGGAATGATTTGTACCATCATATTCTAAGTATGGCTGAAAATAACATTTATGCATTGGAAATTCTCTGTAGCTAGTAAGATTAAACATCCTATTTTTACTTAGCACATTTCATTTTTAGCAGCCATATTAAATGATGGTGTGCATGCTAATAATTATGAAAAAAATATCTATCCTAGTTATAGATAGATATACACCTCTGCCAAACATACAGTATATGTTTTTTGTTTATTTTACAAAAGAATCTAGCTAAACCATATAAATTGTTAAGATGTAAATGTGTGTGTGTAGTGTACTTTTTAACATACTGTACATGGTCCACAAATGTGACAAATCTATCCAATCCATAATTTGCAAAATAAGTTTCAGTAGAGTTATTTTTTAACCAAATAACACAGCTCATTCATCCGCTGATTAACATGTTCTGTTCCTCACTCACTGTCTTAGACTGCTGTGTCAGTCACTGGTCCGTGTGTCTCTCTCTGCTGCAGTGCAAAGTTGCAAACTGGGTGTCAGGTTCTGTCCTGTCCCTTTTAGGATTTCCTCCAAGAATCTATTTAAGGCTCCTCCTATTCCTGTTCGGGGCTAAGTATTTTGACTTTATAGGTTTACCAGCCAGTAGAGAACATACTCTGCTTAGCCCTAAACAAGGATAACCAAAGATTGTTTATCTCACTATCTCTATCCTGACCGCAAGGAACCATTTCCTACTGCAAAAGCTTGTCAGCTATTCTCTAGGATACATCTGCAAGTCGGATTGTAACTTTGTTTCTCATTCGGCAATCACTTGTATCAAGCTACACGCAGCCCACGCTGCACACGGATCTCACTGACACTGTCAGTACAGCCTCACCTGCATCAAGCTACACGCAGCCCACGCTGCACTCGGTTCTCGCTGACACTGTCAGTTCAGGCAGTGACGTGCAGTGAGGTTAGAGGCTGGTGAGGAACTAGATATGATACACCGGAGAAACACATATTCACAGGGCCGCAAGTACCCCCAACAGGGCAGGTTTAAATGATAGCTGAACCAGTGCACAGGTGAAATAATCAGCTGATGGGTGAGAGCAAGTTAGTAACCACTGAGTTACTGATCAGCTGATTACTTCACCTGTGCACTGATTCAGCTATAATGAAAACCTGGCCTGTTGGGGGTACTTGAGGACCATGGTTGAGAAACACTGCACTAAAGCACCAGCTCATTGGAAATGTATTGATTACCTGGAGAATAAAGCACACATACTCTGCTCACTGACACCCACACACACTCTGCTCACATACACACTCACACAATTCTATGGCACAGTGCCAGTTACTAAGCAATTAGAATGATACACAATCTCTTCTCTACTCACTACTGTATTGTAAAAATAGAAATAATTTACCATACAAATTTTACAATAAGGAGAAGTTATCAATACTGCCAACACTGGTGCCCAAGAAACGCACGTGCACATCCCACTTAGGTATGCTCTTCAACAAAGGATACCAAAGGATACCAAAAGAATGAAGTACATAATAATAAAAGTAAAATAGAAAGTTTATTTTATTTTATTTTTTGTGTGCAATTTCTATCTGAATGATGGAAATTTAATTATGACTTTCATGTTCCTTTCAAAAACTAATTTGATTTGCTGACATGGGCCAGTAACAGTTAATGCTAATTTTCAAAATATAAATAACTGGAAAAGTCTATTAAAATAGCATGCTCTACCTCAATCATGAAAGTTTAATTTTAAATGTCTCCCTTTGACTATGTGTTTAACCAGTTACTTTACAGTGGCATTATTTCTAAAAACATTTAACTGCAATAATTACATATATTTTTTAAATGATTCATTATCTCCTTTTATTAATATAAACTTGTATAAAAGCAGCACATATTAAAAACACAATGCAACAGCTTTCAATTGATTTGTGAATTACACGTTAACAGCAGTCTTTAAATAAATGGAGACACAGAGAAAAATAAAAATAGATACTGCATCCTCTGACTGAACAGACATAACATATATGGAGTTTGTACCTAATTAAATCAAATAACCATGAAAAAGGGAGGCTTAGCAATATTCAATGTCAAAATCTTTAATTTAAATAATGTGGACACTGCACACTTAGCTTCAAACTCTGGGTTTTAAATTATGGATTTAAATTTAATTCACCCTTTGACTTCCTGTCAGTATTGGGTTATGCTCACTTACTATCCACCTGTTAATGAGCTGCATCTGAACACAATTTGTGAATCACAAGAGATGTAGAATACTACTTTACTCTTCTGATTGATGTCATCTGTTCTTAGGTTACCTCAGCTTCCAGTTGTGTCACATGACCCTGCTCACTGCATCCTCCTTCTGATTATTCTATATATCCTTCACTTGCTAGGAGGCATCAAGAGGGGTGCCTCCTATTGGTCCCAATTTTTGTTGCTAATATATTGACAGAACACAGGTGGCGCTGCAGCACAGCTTTTCCTTTGACCCATGTACTGCAATGGAGAGAAGCGTTCCTGTACCTGCCTCTCCATAGCATTACATGGGGGAAAATGGTGAAAAAAAATTTTTTAGACTTTTTTTTGTTTGTTTTAATTAAAATGTAATTAAGCTTTGGCCACATATGGCAGGCTAGGCACTGCCTCCCCTGCCTCCTATGAGTGCACGTCCCTGGTTCAGCCTCACCTACATCAAGCTACTAGCAGCTCACGCTGCACACAGATCACTCGTTGACTCTGTCAGCTCAACCACAGTGCAAACCTCGCTCCTCCATAACGCTGACATGCCCACAAGCTGCGGACAGTTTCCGCTTCACAGGCAAACAGGCAAGTGACTGTGTACAGACTCCCAGCTCATTGTACACGTTAGCACATTGGCATACAAGGATCAGCCACTACTAGGAGGAGGATTGCCTGATTCCAAACCTTCATTATACAGGTACTACCTAAACCGGACAGCTCATTTTTTACTAGATAGCTGTATCACCACTCAGCAGGACATTAAACTTAAGACGCTGAGCATTCACTGCACTGTAAAGGCAACGCTTTATTGCCACACACACACAACCTGTAACCTTGTTACAATAAGTAGCATACATTAGCTATATCGATATACTCTGTCTCTGTTTGTGTTTCACTTGCTACACTTACTCTGCTGTTCTACTCTACACAATATCAACTACATTCTGTTTCTGACTACTCTCAGTCCCCTCAGATTTATGAGCAAGAACTAGACTCTACAAATACCTAGAGTCACAGGTTTGGTGTGAGACTGAGCGGGGCTCACCTGGGCTGGCCCTCTATGAATGTCTGCGTGCTCCGGAGGCGGAGTCCTCACTGGTGGTCACTGTAGTCACAGTCTCAGATGCTTTCCCTCGCTGAGCCACTCCAAGTACTCTCTGATGAGATACATATGACAGCCTCTGTGTCTCTGTCACATGGACACGGCACGCGGCATCAGTTTGGTGCTGCCGTGTCCCAGGGTGTGTGTCTTAACTACTCAGTGAGCTCAGCCTCAGTCAGTTATCAGATTGGACATTGTGCAGCCGGCGGCAGCTGTCCGATAACTTTTAAGAGGAATTATATTTATCATTAGGCAGGCTAATAGGCTAGGCTTGCAATGAAACATAATAAAGTAAACATATATATATATAAAAAAAAAAATCTCAGTCAGTTCTCAAATTTTTTTATGAATGCAGAACCTGGAAGTGGCCCTTGCTATATTAAAAGCACTCAGTATGTGCTTTAATAATAGGCGGGGCTAAGGCAACCGGCGGCCCACCGGGCAAATGCCCGGTATGCCCTATGGTCAGTCCAGGCCTGATCAGCGTTATGTTTACCGTAACGCAAAGGTAAGTATTTTAAAAAATTAGCTTCATTGTCAACTTTAATGAATTAATGTGCCCCTATTTTTTTTTTTTTTCAAATTTTTTTATTGAGGATATATTTTTAACATACAGCCTTTCTCAAATATGAATATAAACAAAGTCAACATTTAACAAAGTATGAAAGCAGCATTCTTATGTACAGGGTTCTAATATTGCTGTCAAGAACTGAGAATAGAAGTTTCTTCCTGTGTAGGAGTCCTCGTTTTTACAGAGGTCACCTTATGTATATGCAATGAACATTTTAGAGGTATACAGGTATATATAATCAGTTTACAAAGGTGTAATCCTTAAAACCAACAAACCAGTCAAAAGAGGTAATCAATTAGCAAAGTATTACTCAGTATGTGGTAGTTCAGGTTCCAAATAAAGCAGGGAGTTCTCCGACCCCTCTCCGCTTGCTATCTGGCAGGTAGAGCTCTGGTCTACTATCACAGGTCCCAGATAGGGGAAGGGGCAGGAAGTGAGCATATGGGCCACGGGCGAGGGTGTTTGGGGGGGGTGCATTCTTATCTATCAACCCTCCTTCCAGTGTCTAGGTTCCAATACTAGGGGTCGAGCGGGTCAGCATAGAGTCCCAGGGTTCCCAAATAACGCAATAATTGCTCAGTTGCCTTCTCTCTCTAGCAACGTAATTTTCCATATTTTTGAGGTAGTTCACGTTCTCAATAACACTTTGTAATCTGGGGGGCTGGCTCTTTTTCCAGTTTCTGGCTATAAGCAGTTTAGCAGACATGAGAATATAGATCAAGAGGTTTTGTTTAGCTTTAGGGAGCTTGTCTATGTCTAAGTGTAAGATGGCTAGGGCTGGGTTCAGGGCTTGAGTTAACTCCAGGTCTGTACAGATCTTACCTACTTTCTGCCAATAAGTCGCTAGCTTGGGGCAGGTCCACCAAACATGGATGGGGGAGCCCGGCTCCCCACACTCCCTCCAGCACAGTTGTGAGTGTTCTGGGAAAAGTCTCCTTAATTTTGTGGGCACTAAGTGCCATCTGGTTATCACCTTGAAATATAACTCATATAGAGTGATACAGTGGGTCGCCTTTTTCGTTAGCTCAATGGCTTTGCCCCAGGTTTCTGCTGAAAATGTAGCTTGTAGTTCTTCTTCCCATGTATTCATATGAACTGTTTTTGGGGTAGCCCCTTCCTCCAAAAGGCAGTGGTAGTGTACCGAGAGGGGTTTGTGTAGTTGCGTATTGGTAGTCCACCGCGTCTCCCAGACAGTCAGGTCTCTCAGTGTGTCATCTAAAAAGCCCCAAGATCTCATTAGAGTACGGAGTCTCATTAAGTCAAATTGATGTCTAGAGGACAGTGTGGGCAGGTCTACATGTGCCCCTATTTTTAAGAGTATTATTTGATACTGGGCTTTAATAAAATTGGGCACAGTATTTATCCATGAGCTCACATGTTCAGCTTTTCCCAGGCCTATTATTTTGTACATTAATCTTTCATGTGGAACTGTTTCAAATGCCTTTACAAAATCCAAGTATATTACATTAAATGATTCCCCTTTATCTATATGTTTTACTTACTTCCTCATAGAATCCAATTAGAGTACTTTGATATTATATATTTCTCATAAAACCATACTGATTTCAACTTATAAATTTGCTTACACAAATATCCTCATCAATATTATCCCTTAAAATATATTCAATATCCCCACTTTTGATGTCAGACTAACCGGTCTATAGCTTCCTAGATCAGCCCAGCTTCCCTTTTTAAAAAAGTGGCACCACATCAGTTTTACTCCAGTCCTGGGGTACTATTCCTGAGGATAATGATTCTTGAAAAATGAATAGTAGAGCTTTGGCTATACCAGTGCTATGTTCCTGTAAAAACCTTGGGTGTATTCCATCTGGGCCTGGAGTTTTATTTACCTTAATATTATCCATTTTTTTTTCCTGTTATACTCTAGAGATAACCCAGTTAATGGTATGGGCTTGTATGTTCTAGTTTGTTTTAAAGTATCTCCCATTGGTTCCTCTCTTGTGTATACTGAAGAAAACAAATGGTTTAGTACCTCAGCCTTTTCCCTGTCACTGTTAATCATGCTACCTTTCACACATTTTAATGTACCTATATTTTGCTTCTTAGTTTTTTTGCCATTCATATACTTAAAGAGATATGAAACCCACATTTTTTATTTTGTGATTCAGATAGAATGTGCAATTTTAAGTCACCAAACAGCAAGCGCTACCCAGGATGCTGAACCAAAAATTGGCATGTTTCTAAGCTTACATTCTGCTTTTTCAAATAAAGATACCAAGAGAACGGAGAAAATAAATTATAATAGGAGTAAATTAGAAAGTTGCTTAACATTGCATGCTCTATCTGAATCACAAAAGAAAATATTTAGGTTTCTTATCCCTTTAAAAAAATATTTTAGGGTTTGACTTAGAATCCTTTGCAATTAATCTTTCATTTTCAATTTTGGCTGATTTTATTGCTTTGTTGTGTTCTTTGTCACATTCCTTACTGCCCTACATTTTTCCTAATTTCTCTTAACACATTTTTATTTAGCCACATTGACTTGGATTTATTTCTTTTACTTTTATAACCATATGTTATGTGTTGATATGTATATTTATTTAACAAAGTTTGAAAAGTTATCCATTTATCCTCTGTAGTTTTATTAGAAAATACTTTGTCCCAATTTATGTTATGAAACAATTTCATTAACTCATTGGGGCCTATTTATCAAAGCGTCAACTATGTTGCATTGCCGGCGTCAATACGCTCGCCAGACATCGCTTCCGCAGACCTGAATACGATCTCCTTATTTATCAAAAAAGCCGTCAAAAACATGCGCATCAAGTACGGTGCGAAGAGCATCAGACTGGTGTTAACTAACAGTCATCAATGTCGCGGTTATTCAGGTTTTTCCCAACTTTATTTATACCATTTCATTACTGTCCAGGAACAAGCACATATCTCTACAGCTAATCTTTTAGTTTTCATCTGTTAATGTACAAGAAATAGCTACATTTGTACATCAACAAACAATATCTCATATAAAGTTATTTTTATATTTATTTGTTATTTGATACTTTCATATAAATTAATGTGTATTTGTATTTCTAGAAGTCATGATTTGCTTTTATCTCATATTTTTTTATAAATATTAATGCTAGAATTTGTACATATACATTTGCACATACTTGTGTATATATATATATATATATATTTATTTTTTATATATATATACTGTATATATATATGTGTGTGTGTGTGTATGTCAGAAATCTTTTGCAAACATATTTACATGTCCCTAAATTCCTTTTTTTGTTCTAAACAATGTTGTCTTTCATATCTCTGTGTTAATTTATACCACTATATGTATATAGTGTAAATGTATTATTATTCTGAGCAGGAATAATTGTGAATATAGCATGTAATCAGGGTATCATATGTATTTATTTGCAATCAATGGATATTTTAAGAGATGGGACAGTTTTCTCTCTGTACATGTGTAACCCCTCCTGATTGCAATCTAGTTTTAAATAAGATGACATTTCTTACTGAAAAAGAAATTCAAGAGAAGTAAGAAATACACTGAAAATAGCATGACAGTAAAGAGGTGATTTTAATTTCTGCTGTATCTGAATCATGACAGTTTAAACTTAGGTAGGCTATCCCTATGATCTATCAGCTTAAGATTAAATTGAATCAAACATCAATTCGAATTTTAAAATCCTTGTCTAAAATATTACACTTGGTGTGCTAATGTCAGCATCAATGTTTATTTTTAATACTAATTTCAAATATGCATACTTTGAAAGTAAAATACACAATGTAACAATACACAATGTAACAAATGGCACTTACAAGTTCTGATGAGTGATCAATGGCACAAGTATCGAACAATTTGATTTGTTAGTAATAGTTTATAATGTGTATTTGAAATAGATTGTCTGATGTCATACATCATGTGATTATGCATATTCCAATCAAAAGTGGTGGGAAAATTCACTAGTGTGTGGGATGTTTAGGAGTTTGAGTCATAATTGGTGCGAAAAGTGTTGAGTCAAATATGACGCAAAGTGGAGAGTGGGACTTATATTAAATGGCTTAAACATGGTGCACATAGATTTTTTTTCAAAAAATACAAAGGAAGTTAGCTATATTATGTTGTGTATTTATTTAATTTTTATCTCTATATCTATTAGTGCAACAAGTTTGGGGCAAAACTCTGCACCAAATTTGTAGAAATAATATTGTCCCCTTGCTTTGTAATGAGAGACAAAGTTGTAACATAATCCATAAGTAGTAATGTATTTTTAATTTTTATCCCTATATCTACTAGTGCACCAAATGTGGAGCAATATTATTGTTTGATTTAGAAAGGGTATACAAATTTAATAAAGTTTCTAATTTACTTTTATTATGTCATATGCTTCATTCTCTTGCAGCATCGAACAAAAGCTTTCTGTGTTTTCAGACTCCCATTGAGTGCTATGGCATCCGCAACCTCAAGGGTGGCGGATTGAAAACCAGGTACGCTGAGTCGGAAAAGACGCGAACGTATATGTAGAATTTTTGATAACTTAGTGAGAGGTTCAAATAGTTTCGATTAGGAGGGCGAATGAACACAATTCCACTCGAATTCCACTGTTTTCAACTCCCATCGATCTGCGTCGGATTGAGATCGCGGGATCGTATTTTATGTCACAAATTTTAACATTTGCCGATCTTGACGCTTTGATAACTACGGCTGATCAATCTCACGACAAATACGATGCTAAATCCAATATATCTTTATTCCGAGTTGGCTCCTCTATTAATTTTGGCATGAAGTTATCTGAGAACATTTAAAAATCTTTCTCCCTTAGCTGTATTACTAGTTTCATTCGCCCAGTTTATGTTGGGGTAGTTAAAATCTCCCACAATTACAGCACTGTTATCATTAGCAGCCTTTCCTATTTGCTTTAGTAGTTGAGTTCCCTCCATGTCACTAATGTTGGGGGCTTTGTAGCATTTTACGAGCAATATTGTGGGATTACAAGGTACATACACATACAAAAATATACACCTGTATATAGACCTTTGAGCTCTTTTCTGTCAAACACCTTGACATATACCATATCACTTTAAAGCACTGTGAACACATTTTTTAAAATAATTAGTTGAAATAGCATTGTTCTTCACTCTGAAGAAATTATTATTTTTATAGATAAAGATACAGATAGATTTAAAAATAAAAATAAAATTTTCTTCTGAGTAAAGAACAATACAATTTAAACTATTTCTTAATGCATTTTTGGCTTTAGCACATTGGGCTTACTGCACCTTCGGGTTAGAGCTCAAGTGAAAGCCAGAACAGGGTTTTGCAGTTCTCCCCATAACTGCGCTATCTGACCTCCCGGTGTCATCACACCTTAGATGAAAACTTTTGACTTTCAACCTCTAATATGACTGATATTGATTTAACTTTAGTGGTGTTAGTGCTCAGCGCTATTTTTTGTGCTACAGTTGCAATTTAGCCCAAGTGTCTTGCAATTAGTTTTGAAGAAAAAAGTTTTTGTGGTCTTATTCTGTCATATTGCTTTTTCAGTGATATTTATTTTTTATTTTATTTTTTAAAATAATTTTTATTGAATAAAGTATCATACAAAATCTTGCAAAAGAACAATTACAGAAAAGCATTGTAAATAGGACCATATCGACATCTTTTCGCCAGTCCAAACTGGGGATGAGTTATTGAGTTTGAAGTCCAATGATGTCTCACATGGAGAATTATTAGTCCTATAACATATGATGACGAAGTTGTTCAAGTTGAACTGCAGGTGTTGGTAGTACATTGTCCATTGTATTCATATATGACTAGAATGCAACCTTCAAGTAACAATATAGTTGACACAACGAATAAACAAAGGTTACTGTGATATTTGTATATACTAACAATGCTGCTTAATAAACAACTTGGAAAATAACCAGTCTGGTAATATGCGTAATAATCTAGTCAACAGAACAAGATATTATTAAACACATCTACTAAAAAATAATCCTAACTGTATATTAAGGAGGAAAAAAGGGAGATAAGGATGTCTTGGGCATTTGGCGTTATAATGGGTTACCGGTCATTTTGATATATAAAATAGGATCAAATAGGATTTTCCAATTTCCAGGTGTGGTAATGGGTCAAGAAAAAGAGAGGTAGATGAGAGAGGGGGGAGGATAGAATGTTAGCACTTCGGGGAAGGGAGGGCTTGGAAAAGTAGGTAAATATTGGTTAGAAGTATTAAGAAAGTGTTGTTTAGTTTAAGTAAAATAGCAAAGCCAGATTTAATTTATTCACTTAGAACTAGATTTTGAGTGGCGCACTAACACATCAAAATTACATTTAAAATTACAGTTACAGTCACAATAACACTATCTAATAAATATTATTTTTAAAATATTGTAGAAAAAAGTTATACGGGCTCAAAGATATATGGTCTCAGGTGTTAAAAAACAAAAAGGCAACCAAAGGGACTTTAACATAGAGATACATACATATACATGTCTAAAATGTATGTGTATATATATATATATATATATATATATATATATATATATATATATTTGTGTGTGTGTGTGTGTGTGTATGTGTGTGTGTAGTTGTGCTCATGAGTTTACATACCCTGGCAGAATTTATGATTTCTTGGCCATTTTTCAGAGAATATGAATGATAACACAAAAACTTTTCTTTCACTCATGGTTAGTGTTTGGCTAAAGCCATTTATTATCAATCAACTGTGTTTACTCTTTTTAAATCATAATGACAACAGAAACTACCAAATGACCCTGATCAAAAGTTTACATACCCTGGTGATTTCGGCCTGATAACATGTACACAAGTTGACAAAAAGGGGTTTGAATAGCTATTACAGGTAACCATCCTCAACTGTTATCTGTTTGTAATTAGTGTGTGTGTATAAAAGGTCAATGAGTTTCTGGACTCCTGACAGACCCTTGCATCTTTCATCTAGTGCTGCACTGACATTTCTGGATTCTGAGTCATGGAGAAAGCAAAAGAATTGTCAAAGGATCTGCGGGAAAAGGTAGTTGAACTGTATAAAACAGGAAAGGGATATAAAAAAATATCCCAGGAATTAAGAATGCCAATCAGCAGTGTTCAAACTCTAATCAAGTAGTGGAAAATGAGGGATTCTGTTGAAAACAAACCACGGTCAGGTAGACTAACTAAAATTTCAGCCACAACTGCCAGGAAAATTGTTCGGGATGCAAAGGAAAACCCACAAATAACTTCAGGTGAAATAGAGGACTCTCTGAAAACATGTGGTGTGGCGGTTTCAAGATGCACAATAAGGAGGCACTTGAAGAAAGATGGGCTGCATGGTCGAGTCACCAGAAGAAAGCCATTACTACGCAAATGCCACAAAGTATCCCGCTTACAATACACCAAACAGCCAAACAGAGAAGCCTCAGACCTTATAAACGCTACATTTGGAGAGGAGTCAACAAGGCCTATAATGAAAGGTACACCATTCCTACTGTCAAACACAGAGGTGGATCACTGATGTTTTGGGGATGTGTGAGCTGCAAAGGCACAGGAAATTTAGTCAGAAATAATGGAAAGATGCATGCAGTACGTTATAAAAAAATACTGGAGGAAAATTTGCATTCATCAGCCTGGAAGCTGCGCATGGGACGAACTTGGACATTCCAACATGACAATGATCCTAGACACAAGGCCAAGTCGACCTGTCATTGGCTACAGCAGAATAAAGTAAAGGTTCTAGAGTGGCCATCTCAGTCTCCTGACCTCAATATCATTGAGCCACTCTGGGGAGATCTCAAACGTGCAGTTCATGCAAGACAGCCCAAGAATTTACAGGAACTGGAGGCTTTTTGCCAGGAAGAATGAACAGCTTTACCATCTGAGAAGATAAAGAGCCTAATCCACAAAAAACACAAAAGACTTCAAGCTGTCATTGATGTTAAAGGGGGCAATACACGGTATTAAGAACTGGAGTATGTAAACTTTTGATCAGATTCATTTGGGTAGTTTCTGTTGTCATTATGATTTAAAAAGAGTAAACACAGTTGATTGATAATAAATGGCTTCAGCCAAAAACTAATATCATGAGTGAAAGAAAAGTTTTTGTGTTATCATTCATATTCTCTGAAAAATGGCCAAGAAATAATAAATTCTTCCAGGGTATGTAAACTTATGAGCACATATATATATATATATATATATATATATATATATATATATATATATATATATATATGTGTGTGTGTGTGTGTAATATTCCAATCCAATTTGCAGGTGCACTCCATGAGACTTAGTACAGCTGCGGTGGTGCTGCATAGCAAATAGATACACTGTCGAATTTTACTCCAAATAAAGAATAAAAAGATGCTGCACTCACCGGTCTTTGAAGAAAAAAGTCCTTTAATTCAAAAGTTTAACAAGACATCCAAAGCACAATTACCCCCAAACGTTTCGGTACCCTTCTGGTACCTTTCTCAATGGGTATGTTCCAAGTCTCCAACAAACGAACCTAACTTACTAACACCCCTATCACAATATTTAAACCCCTAGCGTGCCCCTAACTTCTGGTTTGTCAGACCAATGCGGTTCTGTTGCATCACTAATGCCGAACATGGAATGAGGAAAAAACAGCAATGTGGCTAATTATCATAGCCCCACCTCCTGTGACAGACAGGGTGCATCGTCAGCATTGGCTACATCTAGTGAGAATGCAACACCGCAATAAGCTGGCAACAACGGATGTTAGTTAAAGAGGCAGACACAAAAATTTGAAACAAAATGTGCAATTAAAATAGTGAAATTAAAACGGTTAAGCATACCACTAACATAGTTTGATAATTGGGCAAGATGTATACATCCAATTTGGTATCTTATCAAAATCATGATGTCACTTATATTCTAAAGTGTTAACACAAGAAGCATTACATCCCCCTATTATATGGAAGTGTTTAGTATGCATTATGATTCCATCATGTAAAAATGCCTATAATACAAGTGGCATCAATTCCCTCTTCGTTATCATTGTAGTATGGTAGAAACTCAGGTTTTAACAACACACTCATAACGGGTTCCTGTTTATCATCCTTTGAAAGATAGTGTCCCAATATTTGACTAGATAATGTTACATAACCAGAAGAAGACATAGATCGTCCAATCATAGCCAGATCCGGCTATCAAAACACATTATAGTCAAGTTGAACATTCAATCCTCTAGGGGAGACAGTGTCCAAACGATAGATACAAGATGCTTCAATTTGCTACAGCTTAGTTTGTCTGTCCCCACCTCTGCTCAACGGTGGTACATGGTCAATGACCATAGTTCTTAAGCTTGCCGCAGTATGCCCTGCTTGCATAAAATGTCTGGCAACCGGTTGGTCCGACTCTTTCTTGTCAATCGCCGTTCTTATTGCGTGGCGATGGTTGGCCATCCTTTCTCGGAACGTGGTGGAGGTCTTTCCAACATAAACCTATGAGCACGGGCATGTCAAAATATATACCACGAAGCTGCTGGTACAGGTCAGTCTATGATAGATTTTATATTTCCTCCCTGTACGTGGGTGATGGAATGATGATCCAGTGAGCATGCTATTGTATGTAGTGCAGTCTCCGCATTTAAAGCAACCAGGTTTCTTGTTGGTGTCCATCCAAGTGCCTTTTTGGTAGCACCGTGTTGGATCATTATGGACCAAAATGTCCTTCAAATTGGACTCTTTCCTGTATACCATCTGTGGTGGCTTCGTTAGAGTGAAGGGGAGGGATTTATCAGATTTCACAATCTCCCAGTTCTTGCATACCGATTTTTCCAGGATTTGATGCATGGGGGTAAATGTGGTAATCAAATTAATCTCATTAGCATTGGTCTTCTCAATCTTCGTCTTATGAAGCAGTGCCCTTTGATCGTATTGTGACAAGTTCAGTGAGAAGTTATTGATATCCACCAATCTGTAACCTCTCTCCTTGAGTTTGTTTTTCATAGCATTCTCTTGGAGGACCCTAGTGTCCATGAGTGTGTTGTTCCGAGCTACTCGCATGAGTTGGGAGTTGACAACCCCTTTCTTTTGGTGTGTGGGGTGAAAGCTAGTTGGTTTAGTATATAATGATGTACTAAATCTAACTGTCCCATCAACCAGTGGCGTCACTGGGGGGGGCGGGCCGCACCCGGGTGACACCCACCAGGGGGTGACACCAAAAAAAAAAAAAATTTTTTTTTTTAATTTTATTGAAATTCAAAGAAATACAATGTTGAGATGCATAGATTTTTTTTTTTATTAGAGGGGCTGGCATTTGTGAACATTGGTGGGACTGGGGAAGATGTAGACACACAATTTTTTTGCCCCTTGAGCCAGTGCTGCAATTTCAACAAATAGTTTTCCCGGCTGCTTTTGCTTGTTTGTACTTTGCTTCTCCCCTGCCCAATTTCGCTATGAATGTTGTGGGCATGCCGTGGGGCTTGCAAAGTTGCGCTGCTAGCCTAAACCTGCCTGCCTATCTGTGCTCACTGCTCAGTGACATGTGGAGCAGTGGAGTCACTCACTGCTGTGCTGTCTCTCTAAACGGGAACTGGCAAATCATGAGGGGATGCCTGGCACCTGACCGCATGACTGTTTGACACTGTCTTTAAAGTGAAGGAGCCACGTATGATGCCCACCAGACCATTACGGTACACTAAGTGCACACTGAACAGGTAGGAGGGCGGGCGGGGGTCTGGGGGTGGGCAGAGTGCAGAGGTGATTGGCCATAAGAAGCGGTAGGCACGCGGCCCGGGGCTGTGCACTGACAGACTTGGAACAGAGTCAGAGAGCAGAATTTTCATAGTTTGCACCTAAAACTTTTCTTTAGTGATTTATTTTTAGAGCGCTCTGTTTATCTTTCATTTGATGCTCTGCTGAGCCAGGGAGCAGCTCTAGGCATGAGCTTTATAATTAATGCAGTGCAGTTTACATATTTTGTATGTGTGTGTCTGAGTTTTTTTGTGTGTGTGTCTCAGTGTTTTTGTGTGTGTTTTTGTGTGTGTGTCTGAGTGTGTTTCCGAGTGTTTGTGTGTGCATCTGAGTATGTTTTAAGTGTGTCTGAGTGTTTGTATGTGTGTTTGCCCGTGTTTTTGTGTGTGTCTGCTTTCTGGGGGGGGGGGGTGACACCATAACTTACCGCACCGGGTGACACCAACCCTAGTGACGCCACTGCCATCAACTGTGTATTTGAAAATTCTCAGGTCAAGGAATGGTATGGATTCCATGCTAGCATCATACTTGAATCGAATAGGTGATTCCAATTTGTTAAGACCCTCAATCCAGTTTCGTAGAGAGTCAGAAGTGCCCCTCCATACGAGGAACACGTCATCTATGTAACGACCATAAAGTTTAATATCAGGGATCGATAGAGTCTTCATTATAAAGGTCTCATACCATAGCATATATAGGTTGGCTTATGCAGGAGCCATGCTGGAACCCATAGCAGTTCCTGCTATCTGTAGAAAATACTCTCTCTCAAATCTGAAGAAATTTGTTTCAAGACAAAAAGTTAATAATTCCAGAAGGAACTCTATGGGGGGTCCCGCATATGCCAACGAACGACTCAACATGGTTTTGACAGCCTGTACACCCCCAACATGGGGAATAACGGTGTACAGGCTGTCAACATCCATGGTAACAAGCAAGTCATCAAACAATGTCGGCTGGCCGCTCCAAACTCCTCACCGAACGTCTCCAGGGCTTGCAATAGTGACGTCAGACGCCACGGATGGAGGCTTGAGGGCAATGCAAAAGGGCAAAGGTGCAATGCTCCAAAAAAACAGGAACCAACTGCTTGTCAGAATGAAAAAATGAAAACGGAGCAGCACAGCAGTATTATTTAAACAGGAAACATTTTATTTCACATGTTTAGCAAACATGCAAGAATTGGACAAACCGTCTGACATGTTTTGTGCCCTCTAGTGGTGCTTCATCATAGACTGAAGACAATACACGGAAGTCTACCTTATATAACCACACAGATGATTACAAATTGCACCTGGTACTTATACAATAAACACATAGTTAAAAAACAAATTAACTTAAAAAATCATACAAGTTCTCAACAATGAGCCACTAGTCAGGAGTAGCAAAAAAAGAAAGAAAAAAAGAAAGAAAAAACTTTACCTAGATATCAGCCAATAAATACAGTGATAATCATGAATCTAAAGCACCACATAATTTCATATATTAATGTAATTCTCAATACATCATCTATTATTTATTGTGTTCAGATTCTAAGTTTTGTATATTGTGCTGAATACATAGTTTCCTAATGGAAAAATATATATACATAAATGTGTGTATTAGGGTATAAACTACAAAACATATATAGAATACCAAAATTTTACAACAGTATATTCCTAAGCGGGTAATTTAAAGTGACAGTACTCAAGGACAGGCATCATAGGTTCAATTTATTTTCACACAAAAAGTGTATTAGATCCCTATAGTATATCAAAAATTATATATATATATATATATATATATATCTTACAAATATACACATGAATAATAATCATTATAATGTACTATGCTGATTAGAATTTAGACAACATAAATGTGGTTTAATCCTAAATCCAGATTCGGTCACTCCAAAAAAACTGATAAGACCCTACTAATATATAAAGCTGGGTATCTTGAGTAATTTTCCTATACAAGTAGGGTCTTATCAGTTTTTTTGGAGTGAAATATAAAATCTATCATAGATTGACCTGTACCAGAAGCTTTGTGGTATATATTTTGACATGCCATTGGTTTATGTTGGAAAGACCTCCACCACGTTCTGAGAAAGAATGGCCAACCCTTGCCACGCAACGGTGATTGACAAGAAAGAGTCGGACCAACCGGTTGCCAGACATTTTATGCAAGCAGGGCATACTGCGGCAAGCTTAAGAACTATGGTCATTGACCATGTACCACCGTTGAGCAGAGGTGGGGACAGACAAACTAAGCTGTTGCAAATTGAAGCATCTTGTATCTATTGTTTGGACACTGTCTCCCCTAGAAGATTGAATGTTCAACTTGACTATAATGTGTTTTGATAGCCGGATCTGGCTATTATTGGACGATCTAGGTCTTCTTCTGGTTATGTAACATTATCTAGTCAAATATTGGGACACTATCTTTCTCCTGACTGATTACTTTGTTGCGAGATAGTCAAAGGATGATAAACAGGAACCCGCTATGAGTGTGTTGTTAACAACCTGAGTTTCTACTATACTACAATGATAAGGAAGAGGGAATTGATGCCACTTGTATTGTAGGCATTTTTACATGATGGAATCATAATGCATACTAAACACTTCCAGATAATAGGGGGATGTAATGCTTCTTTTGTTAACACTTTAGAATATAAGTGACATCATGCTTTTGATAAGATACCAAATTGGATGTATACATCTTGACAAATTATCAAACTATGTTAGTGGTATGCTTAGCCGTTTTAATTTCACTATTTTAATTGCACATTTTGTTTCACATTTTTAAGAGGTGTCTGCCTCTTTAACTAACATCCGTGGTTGCCAGCTTATTGCGGTGTTGCGTTCTCACTAGATCTAGATGTAGCCGATGCTGACGATGCACCCTGTCTGTCACAGGAGGTGGGGCTATGATAATTAGCCACGTTGCTGTTTTTTCCTCATTCCATGTTCGGCATTAGGACCGCATTGGTCTGACAAACCAGAAGTTAGGGGCACGCTAGGGGTTTAAATAGGGTTATAGGGGTGTTAGTAAGTTAGGATCGTTTGTTGGAGACTTGGAACATACCCATTGAGAAAGGTACCAGAAGGGTACCGAAACGTTTAGGGGTAATTGTGCTTTGGATGTCTTGTTAAACTTTTGAATTAAAGGACTTTTTTCTTCAAAGACCGGTGAGTGCAGCATCTTTTTATTCTTTATTTGGAGTAAAATTCGACAGTGTATATATGTGTGTATATATTTATGTACATATGTATTTATGTATTTATATACATAAATAGACAATAGAGCCCTTTGCAGTCAAGTAGCTGAAAACAAGAAAAAGCATATTTATGTAATATTCATTTTAATAGTGTTTAACTATGTATTTACTGTAAATATATTTTACATTCCAATGTTCTTCACATAAGGGAATTATGCATCTAAGTATTTATAAATAGATATCCCTATATATATGTATATATCTACACCTTTATATAATCAAATATATATATATATATTTATTTATTCATTTATATATATATATATATATATATATATATATATATATATATATATAGGTATAGATATATATTTTACCCCCTAAAATTCATATATATAGATAGAAGTATGTATTTATGAATAAATAGAACATTGGAATGTGAAATATTAATATTTTCATGTTGGGTTAGCGCACTTGAGAAATCGTGTTTGGGTGACTTGTTGAGTGTTTTTTCACACTCCATTGAAGTCTATGGGAGAATACGTTAACGCAGTTGCAATATTGAAACTTTGGCTTTTTGTGCTGGTTAGCGTGCAAGCAAAAACTTTTTGCTTTTAACTTCGGCAAAAAGCTGAAGTCAAGCGAAGTTAACGCGTGAGTAGGAGCACAAACTACCGCTCCACTTGCAATCTAGCCCTTAGAGTTTAATTTTTCATTGTGGTAAATAAAATATTACTTTCTTCACTTTTTTTTTTTTAACATATTTGGGAACATGCAGTTCTGTTGATTTTATTTTACAGCTATGTGACATCTGGGAAATATCCTAAAAATATATTTAAACGTAAAATGAAACATTAACTGCATTTTTTTAACATTATCATTTTATGTGCAGTTATTGGCAAGTAAAACATGAAATTAGAATTTGCAATAATACAGCGGTATAAGACTAAATGAAATGCCTCAGCCTATGTAAATCAATTTAACTGACCAGAGTAAATGTTTTGAATATTCTAACAAAAGTGTATTTCACTGTGGTCAGATACTGCTGGAAGCTGTCCAACCAGGTGCCAGGGAAATGAAATGAAAATACACACTGCTTGTTAATTCTTAACATTTTCTATCTGGTAATATATATATATATTTATATATATTGTTTACTAAAAGTAAAATAAGAGGTGCTTTAGAAAAAAAGAAATTAAAATGAATCATCAATATTTTAGAGATGATTTTTCTGATGATTTCAATAAATAAAGATTTAGGTATAGGTGAAATGTTAGGTAACTTTTGGAAGATTTTCTTTAATGCATACATATTACCTATTTTGAATTGCAATCATTTTCTCTATATATTTATGTTTAACTGATAGGGTCCGATTTATCATGGCCTGATTGGGGACAAATAAAGGCTTGTCAGAAACAGGAGTTAAGAAGCAGCGGTCTTAAGACCGCTGCTCCTTAACTCGTCCACCGCCTCTGAGACGGCGGACAGCAATCCGCCTTATCGCATACGATTGGGCTGATTGACACCCCCTGCTAGTGGCCGATTGGCCACAAATATGCAGGGGGCGGCATTGCACAAGCAGTTCAATGCTGTCGACATTTATCGATGTCTGGCGGACATGATCGCTACAACTATCACATCTTAGTGTTAAAACCCTATTTGGTCACCAGCAGGGGGAAGGGGGGGGGGGATAAACAACATTTATACTTAAGCTAAATCCATTACTGATTATAATTATAGTTTTTACTTTTTTTATTTTTTTATTTTCCTTTATTTGTTGAGAGAAAAAAATAGTCGAGAAAAAAAATACATACAATTAAACAGAAGATTACAGTTACACATCAGTCTTAGAGAGCACAAAACATTTTCCCTTTGTTACATTTTCTTGTTCCAGTATTCTACTTCAAAGATGCTAAATATTCCTCCCATATAAATCTCATATCATGGTAAAACTCCATTTGCTGAGTCTGCATAAAATGATATTTTTCTAGGGTCAGTAATTGTGTAACATGTTCTCTCCAATCTGTCATACTAGGAATAGAAGATGTCTTCCACAGACGTGGAATCAGTTGCTTAGCCCCATTGATCATTATATATAACAACCTTAGTCTTAGTTTACATTTCAGTTTGGGGGAGTGGTTAAAGAGTAGAATTACTGGGTCTAATGTGATTTTGATAGGTATGACTTTTCCTATCTCTTCCTTGATCTCTACCCAGTATTGTCTGATCATGGAGCACTCCCACCATATATGCGTCAGTGTCCCCACCTCTCCACACCGCCTCCAATATTTGTTATCTGTATTGTGATATATCTTTAAGAGTCTATGCGGCGTAAGGTACAACCGGTATAGAAGCTTTAAATTAGTTTCAGTGATGTTCATTGAGGATGGTGATTTACCCATATTAATGAAAATTACCTTCCATTCTTTTTTGGAAATCTCTCTGTGTAATTCTGTTTCCCATGTTTTACAATATCCTGCTATTGATCGAGAATGATGTTCTAACAATAACTTATACACTAATGACAGCACCCTTCTGGGGGGTTCTGGGAGTAACATATGTTTTCAAACAATGTAGTTGGTCTGCTTAGCTTGGTTTTATGGTATTTGCTATGTCAAAAATGTAATAGTTTCTGGTGTGTGAACCAGTCCCTGGTTATTTGTGGGTCTATCTCTGTCAATTCAGCTTTGCTTTTTAGTTTGCCATCACACAAAACACTATAAAAAGGGATTAATGACGTAATGTGATTATTATCTCTCGGGATTAGAAATCCCATTATCGGGATCTCTGGGTTACATAAAATTGGGGTTAATAGGGAGGGGTTTGAGGAAATGCCATTTGTTTTGTTTGAGATTTTGTCCCATGTTCCCAGAGTTACCTGAACTGTCTAAAGTATATTCTTGCTTAAATTTCTATCGCCTAGATTACGAGTTTTGTTGGTAATGGTGTGCGGTGCTAACGAGCAGTTTTCCCTCACCGCTCAACTACAGACAATGCTGGTATTACGGGTTTTTACAAACCCGGCGTTAGTCACAGAAAAGTGAGCGGAGAGCAAAATTTTGCTCCACATCTCACCTCAATACTAGCGCTGCTTACGGTAGCGGTGTGCTGGCAAAACGTGCTTGTGCACGATTTCCCCATAGGAATCAATGGGGGAGAGCCGGCTGAAAAAAAACCTAACACCTGCTTAAAAGCAGCGTAAAGCTCCTAACGCAGCCCCATTGATTCCTATGGGGAAAATACATTTATGTCTACACCTAACACCCTAACATGAACCCTGAGTCTAAACTAGACATGTGCGGTTCGTTTCGGATTAATTCGGAAATTCAGTAAATTCGGTAAATTCGGAGATTCGGATCGATTCGGATTTCCGAATTAAAATACTTCCGAATCTACCGAATGAATCCGAAATAGCTGCCGTATCTCTGAATAAATCCGAATTAGCTCGTTAAGATTCGGCATTTCCCCATAGGAAACAATGGGAGTTTCGGCTGAAAAAAAACTAACACCGCAGCCCCATTGTTTCCTATGGGGAAACACTAAGTCTGCACCTAACACCCTAACATGTACCCCGAGTCTCTAAACACCCCTAATCTGACACTTATTAACCCCTAATCTGCTGCCTCCGCTATCGCTGACACCTGCACATTACAACCCACCACCCACATACCCCTACTCTAACCCAAACCCCCCTTAAATAAACCTAACACTACCCCCCTGAAGATCTCCCTACCTTGAGTCGTGTTCACCCAGCCGGGACGAAGTCTTCATCCGATGGGGCAGAAGAGGACATCCAGACCGGCAGAAGTCTTCATCCAAGCGGGGCAAGAAGAGGTCTTCCATCCATCATACAAGTACCAAAATACAAACAAACACTAAATTACCAAAAATAATAAAATATTACAATAATTTTAAACTAATTACACCTAATCTAAGCCCCCTACTAGCTATTAATATAGCTTCAATATAACTAATAGTTACATTGTAGCTATTTTAGGATTTATATGTATTTTACAGGCAACTTTGTATTTATTTTAACTAGGTACAATAGTTATTAAATAGTTAATAACTATTTAATAACTACCTAGCTAAAATAAATACAAATTTACCTGTAAAATAAATCATAACCTAAGTTACAATTACACCTAACACTACACTATCATTAAATTAACTAAATAAATGAATCCTATATAAAACTAAAGACTTACCTGTAAAATAAACCCTAATATAGCTGCAATATAACTAATAGTTACATTGTAGCTATTTTAGCATTTATATTTATTGTACAGGCAACTTTGTATTCATTTTAACTAGGTTCAATAGCTATTAAATAGATACTGACTATTTAATAGCTACCTAGTTAAAATAATTACAAAATTACCTGTAAAATAAATCCTAACCTAAGTTACAATTAAACCTAACACTACACTATCATTAAATAAATTAACTACAAGTACCTACAATTAAATACAATTAAAAAAACTAAACTAAAGTACAAACCCCCGCCCACTAAATTACAAAAAATAAAAAAAATATTACAAGAATTTTAAACTAATTGCACCTAATCTAAGCCCCCTAATAAAATAACAAAGCCCCCCAAAATAAAAAAAATGCCCTAACCTATACTAAATTACAAAAGTTAACAGCTCTATTACCTTACCAGCCCTGAACAGGGCCCTTTGCGGGGCATGCCCCAAAGAAAACAGCTCTTTTGCCTGTAAAAAAAAACACAATCCCCCCCCACATTACAACCCACCACCCACATACCCCTACTCTAACCCAAACCCCCCTTAAATAAACCTAACACTACCCCCCTGAAGATCTCCCTACCTTGAGTCGTGTTCACCCAGCCGGGCCGAAGTCTTCATCCGATGGGGCAGAAGAGGACATCCAGACCGGCAGAAGTCTTCATCCAAGCGGGGCAAGAAGAGGTCTTCCATCCATCAGAAAAGTACAAAAAAACAAACAAACACTAAATTACCAAAAATAATAAAATATTACAATAATTTTAAACTAATTACACCTAATCTAAGCCCCCTACTAGCTATTAATATAGCTACAATATAACTAATAGTTACATTGTAGCTATTTTAGGATTTATATTTATTTTACAGGCAACTTTGTATTTATTTTAACTAGGTACAATAGCTATTAAATAGTTAATAACTACCTAGCTAAAATAAATACAAATTTACCTGTAAAATAAACCCTAACCTAAGTTACAATTACACCTAACACTACACTGTCATTAAATTAACTAAATAAATTAATCCTATATAAAACTAAATACTTACCTGTAAAATAAACCCTAATATAGCTACAATATAACTAATAGTTACATTGTAGCTATTTTAGCATTTATATTTATTTTACAGGCAACTTTGTATTTATTTTAACTAGGTACAATAGCTATTACATAGTTATTGACTAATTAATAGCTACCTAGTTAAAATAATTACAAAATTACCTGTAAAATAAATCCTAACCTAAGTTACTATTAAACCTAACACTACACTATCATTAAATAAATTAACTACAAGTACCTACAATTAAATACAATGAAATAAACTAAACTAAAGTACAAAAAAACAAACACTAAATTACAAAAAATAAAAAAAATTACAAGAATTTTAAACTAATTACACCTAATCTAAGCCCCCTAATAAAATAACAAAGCCCCCCAAAATAAAAAAATGCCCTACCCTATACTAAATTACAAAAGTAATCAGCTCTATTACCTTACCAGCCCTGAACAGGGCCTTTTGCGGGGCATGCCCCAAAGAAAACAGCTCTTTTGCCTGTAAAAAAAAACACAATACCCCCCCCCCACATTACAACCCACCACCCACATACCCCTACTCTAACCCAAACCCCCCTTAAATAAACCTAACACTACCCCCCTGAAGATCTCCCTACCTTGAGTCGTGTTCACCCAGCCGGGCCGAAGTCTTCATCCGATGGGGCAGAAGAGGACATCCAGACCGGCAGAAGTCTTCATCCAAGCGGGGCAAGAAGAGGTCTTCCATCCATCAGAAAAGTACAAAAAAACAAACAAACACTAAATTAGCAAAAATAATAAAATATTACAATAATTTTAAACTAATTACACCTAATCTAAGCCCCCTACTAGCTATTAATATAGCTACAATATAACTAATAGTTACATTGTAGCTATTTTAGGATTTATATTTATTTTACAGGCAACTTTGTATTTATTTTAACTAGGTACAATAGCTATTAAATAGTTAATAACTACCTAGCTAAAATAAATACAAATTTACCTGTAAAATAAACCCTAACCTAAGTTACAATTACACCTAACACTACACTGTCATTAAATTAACTAAATAAATTAATCCTATATAAAACTAAATACTTACCTGTAAAATAAACCCTAATATAGCTACAATATAACTAATAGTTACATTGTAGCTATTTTAGCATTTATATTTATTTTACAGGCAACTTTGTATTTATTTTAACTATGTACAATAGCTATTAAATAGCTATTGTACCTAGTTCAAAAGAGCTGTTTTCTTTGGAGCATGCCCCGCAAAAGGCCCTGTTCAGGGCTGGTAAGGTAATAGAGCTGTTAACTTTTGTAATTTAGTATAGGGTAGGGCATTTTTTTTATTTTGGGGGGCTTTGTTATTTTATTAGGGGGCTTAGATTAGGTGTAATTAGTTTAAAATTCTTGTAATATTTTTTTATTTTTTGTAATTTAGTGGGGGGTTTTTTGTACTTTAGTTTAGTTTTTTAATTGTATTTAATTGTAGGTACTTGTAGTTAATTTATTTAATGATAGTGTAGTGTTAGGTTGTAACTTAGGTTAGGATTTATTTTACAGGTAATTTTGTAATTATTTTAACTAGGTAGCTATTAAACAGTAAATATCTATTTAATAGCTATTGTACCTAGTTAAAATAAATACAAAGTTGCCTGTACAATAAATATATATGCTAAAATAGCTACAATGTAACTATTAGTTATATTGCAGCTATATTAGGGTTTATTTTACAGGTAAGTCTTTAGTTTTATATAGGATTCATTTATTTAGTAAATTTAATGATAGTGTAGTGTTAGGTGTAATTGTAACTTAGGTTATGATTTATTTTACAGGTAAATTTGTATTTATTTTAGCTAGGTAGTTATTAAATAGTTATTAACTATTTAATAGCTATTGTACCTAGTTAAAATAAATACAAAGTTGCCTGTAAAATAAATATAAATCCTAAAATAGCTACAATGTAACTATTAGTTATATTGAAGCTATATTAATAGCTAGTAGGGGGCTTAGATTAGGTGTAATTAGTTTAAAATTATTGTAATATTTTATTATTTTTTGTAATTTAGTGTTTGTTTGTATTTTGGTACTTGTATGATGGATGGAAGACCTCTTCTTGCCCCGCTTGGATGAAGACTTCTGCCGGTCTGGATGTCCTCTTCTGCCCCATCGGATGAAGACTTCGGCCCGGCTGGGTGAACACGACTCAAGGTAGGGAGATCTTCAGGGGGGTAGTGTTAGGTTTATTTAAGGGGGGTTTGGGTTAGAGTAGGGGTATGTGGGTGGTGGGTTGTAATGTGGGGGGGGGATTGTGTTTTTTTTTTACAGGCAAAAGAGCTGTTTTCTTTGGGGCATGCCCCGCAAAGGGCCCTGTTCAGGGCTGGTAAGGTAATAGAGCTGTTAACTTTTGTAATTTAGTATAGGGTAGGGCATTTTTTTTATTTTGGGGGGCTTTGTTATTTTATTAGGGGGCTTAGATTAGGTGTAATTAGTTTAAAATTCTTGTAATATTTTTTTATTTTTTGTAATTTAGTGTTTGTTTTTTTTTGTAATTTAGTGGGGGGGTTTTTTACTTTAGTTTATTTAATTGTAGATAATTGTAGGTACTTGTAGTTAATTTATTTAATGACAGTGTAGTGTTAGGTTTAATTGTAACTTAGGTTAGGATTTATTTTACAGGTAATTTTGTAATTATTTTAACTAGGTAGCTATTAAATAGTCAATATCTATTTAATAGCTATTGTACCTAGTTAAAATAAATACAAAGTTGCCTGTAAAATAAATATAAATGCTAAAATAGCTACAATGTAACTATTAGTTATATTGCAGCTATATTAGGGTTTATTTTACAGGTAAGTATTTTGTTTTAAATATGATTCATTTATTTAGTTAATTTAATGATAGTGTAGTGTTAGGTGTAATTGTAACTTAGGTTAGGATTTATTTTACAGGTAAATTTGTATTTATTTTAGCTAGGTAGTTATTAAATAGTTATTAACTATTTAATAACTATTGTACCTAGTTAAAATAAATACAAAGTTGCCTGTAAAATAAAAATAAATGCTAAAATAGCTACAATGTAACTATTAGTTATATTGCAGCTATCTTAGGGTTTATTTTACAGGTAAGTCTTTAGTTTTAAATAGGATTCATTTATTTAACTATAGTAAACTTATTTCGTTTTATTTAAATTATATTTAAGTTAGGGGGTGTTAGTGTTAGGGTTAGATTTAGGTTTAGGGGTTAATAACTTTATTATAGTAGCGGCGACGATGGGGGCGGGAGATTAGGGGTTAATAATTGTAGGTAGGTGGCGGCGATGTTAGGGAGGGCAGATTAGGGGTTAATAAAATGTATTATAGTGTTTGCGAGGCGGGAGTGCGGCGGTTTAGGGGTTAATACATTTATTATAGTGGCGGCGATTTGCGGTCGGCAGATTAGGGGTTAATACTTGTAGTTAGATTGTGGCGACGTTGGGGGGAGGCAGATTAGGGGTTAATAACTATAATGTAGGGGTCGGCGGTGTTAGGGACAGCAGATTAGGGGTTAATAGTTATAATGTAGGCGGCGGCGATATCGGGTCGGCAGATTAGGGGTTAATACTTGTAGTTAGATTGCGGCGACGTTGGGGGAGGCAGATTAGGGGTTAATAACTATAATGTAGGGGTCGGCGGTGTTAGGGACAGCAGATTAGGGGTTAATAGTTATAATGTAGGCGGCGATATCGGGTCGGCAGATTAGGGGTTAATACTTGTAGTTAGATTGCGGCGACGTTGGGGGAGGCAGATTAGGGGTTAATAACTATAATGTAGGGGTCGGCGGTGTTAGGGACAGCAGATTAGGGGTTAATAGCTATAATGTAGGCGGCGGCGATATCGGGTTGGCAGATTAGGGGTTAATACTTGTAGTTAGATTGCGGCGACGTTGGGGGAGGCAGATTAGGGGTTAATAACTATAATGTAGGGGTCGGCGGTGTTAGGGACAGCAGATTAGGGGTTAATAGCTATAATGTAGGCGGCGGCGATATCCGATCGGCAGATTAGGGGTTAAATAATGTTATTATAGGGTTTGCGATGTGGGGGGGCCTCGGTTTAGTGGTTCATAGGTAGTTTATGGGTGTTAGTGACTTAGTGTACTAAATGGGTGTTAGTGTACTAAAAACATACCGAATTTCGGAACGGAATAGAACCGAATTCAGCCGAATCCGAATAAATCCGAATAAATCCGAAACGAATTTATTCGGATCCGAATAAATCCGAAACTAATTTATTCAAATTTTGCCGAATCAGATTCGATCCGAAACGAAATTCGAAAAGTCCGAATCGATCCGAACCGAAAACGAACCGAATTTTTTAGCGGTGCACATGTCTAGTCTAAACACCCCTAATCTTACATTTATTAACCCCTAATCTGCCGCCCCTGACATAGCAGACACCTGCATTATATTATTAACCCCTAATCTTCCGCTCCGGACACCGCCGCCACCTACATTATATGTATTAACCCCTAATCTGCTGCCCCAACATCGCTGACACTTACATTATATTTAATAACCCCTAATCTGCCACCCCCAATGTCGCCGCAACCTACATACACTTATTAACCCCTAATCTGCCGCCCCAATGTTACCGCCACTATATTAAAGTTATTAACCCCTAAATCTAAGTCTAACCCTAACCCTAACACCCCCCTAACTTAAATATAATTTAAATAAATATAAATAAAATTGCTACAATTAACTAATTTATTCCTATTTAAAACTAAATATTTACCTATAAAATAAACCCTAAGCTAGCTACAATATAACTAATAGTTACATTGTAGCTATCTTAGGATTTATTTTTATTTTACAGGCAACTTTGTATTTATTTTAACTAGGTAGAATAGTTATTAAATAGTTATTAACTATTTAATAGCCACCTAGTTAAAATAAAGACAAATTTACCTGTAAAATAAAACCTAACCTAAATTACAATTACATCTAACACTACACTATAACTAAATTAATTCCCTAAATTAACTACAATTAAATACAATTATCTAAAGTACGAAAAAAAAACACTAAATTACAGAAAATAATAAAATAATTACAATTTTTTAAACTAATTACACCTAATCTAATCCCCCTAATAAAATAAAAAAGACCCCCAAAATAATAAAAAGCCCTACCCTATACTAAATTACAAATAGCCCTTAAAAGGGCCTTTTGCTGGGCATTGCCCCAAAGTAATCAGCTCTTTTACCTGTAAAAAAAGTACAATACCCCCCCAACATTAAAACCCACCACCCACACACCCAACCCTACTCTAAAACCCACCCAATCCCCCCTCAATAAAACCTAACACTAACCCCTTGAAGATCACCCTACCTTGAGAAGTCTTCACCCATCCGGGCCGAAGTCCTCAACAAAGCCGGGCAGAAGTGGTCCTCCAGACGAGCAGAAGTCTTCATCCAAGCCGGCCAGAAGAGGTCCTCCAGACGGGCAGAAGTCTTCATCCAGGTGGCATTTTCTATCTTCATCCATCCGGCGTGGAGCGGGTCCAACTTCAAGACATCCGACGTGGAGCATCCTCTTTGTTCTTCATCCGACGACTGAATGAAGGTTCCTATAAATGACGTCATCCAAGATGGCGTCCCTTCAATTCTGATTGGCTGATAGAATTCTATCAGCCAATCGGAATTAAGGTAGAAAAAATCCTATTGGCTGATGCAATCAGCCAATAGGATTGAACTTCAATCCTATTGGCTGATTGGAACAGCCAATAGGATTGAGGTTGCATTCTATTGGCTGTTCTAATCACCCAATAGGATTGAATTTCAATCCTATTGGCTGATTGCATCAGCCAATAGGATTTTTTCTACCTTAATTTCGATTGGCTGATAGAATTCTATTAGCCAATCGGAATTTAAGGGACGCCATCTTGGATGACGTCATTTAAAGGAACCTTCATTCAGTCATCAGATGAAGAACGAAGAGGATGCTCCGCGTCGGATGTCTTGAAGATGGACCCACTCCGCGCCGGATGGATGAAGATAGAAGATGCCGCCTGGATGAAGACTTCTGCCCGTCTGGAGGACCTCTTCTGGCCGACTTGGATGAAGACTTCTGCCCATCTGGAGGACCACTTCGCCCGGCTTCGTTGAGAACTTCGGCCCGGTTGGGTGAAGACTTCTCAAGGTAGGGTGATCTTCAAGGGGTTAGTGTTAGGTTTTATTAAGGGGGTATTTGGTGGGTTTTAGAGTAGGGTTGGGTGTGTTGGTGGTGGGTTTTAATGTTGGGGGGTATTGTACTTTTCTTTACAGGTAAAAGAGCTGATTACTTTGGGGCAATGCCCCGCAAAAGGCCCTTTTAAGGGCTATTTGTAATTTAGTATAGGGTAGGGCTTTTTATTATTTTGGGGGGCTTTCTTATTTTATTAGGGGGATTAGATTAGGTGTAATTAGTTTAAAAAAACTTGTAATTATTTTATTATTTTATGTAATTTAGTGTTTGTTTGTTTTCGTACTTTAGATAATTGTATTTAATTGTAGTTAATTTAGGGAATTAATTTAATTATAGTGTAGTGTTAGATGTAATTGTAACTTAGGTTAGGTTTTATTTTACAGGTAAATTTGTCTTTATTTTAACTAGGTAGCTATTAAATAGTTAATAACTATTTAATAACTATTCTACCTAGTTAAAATAAATACAAAGTTGCCTGTAAAATAAAAATAAATCCTAAACTAGCTACAATGTAACTATTAGTTATATTGTAGCTAGCTTAGGGTTTATTTTATAGGTAAGTATTTAGTTTTAAATAGGAATAATTTAGTTAATGATAATTATTTTATTTATATTTATTTAAATTATATTTAAGTTAGGGGGGTGCTAGGGTTAGGGTTAGACTTAGATTTAGGGGTTAATAACTTTAATATAGTGGCGGTGACATTGGGGGCGGCAGATTAGGGGTTAATAAATGTAGGTAGGTGTTGGCAATGTTAGGGACAGCAGATTAGGGGTTAATAAAATTTAACTAGTGTTTGCGATGCGGGAGTGTGGCGGTTTAGGGATTAATATATTTATTATAGTGGGAGCGATGTCCGGTTCGGCAGATTAGGGGTTACATTTTTTTTTAGTATTTGCGATGTGGGGGGGGCCTCGGTTTAGGGGTTAATAGGTAGTTTATGGGTGTTAGTGAACTTTTTAGCACTTTAGTTAAGAGTTTTATGCTACGGCGTTAGCCCATAAAACTCTTAACTACTGACTTTAAAATGCGGTACCAGGTTTGACAGGAGAGGGTGTACCGCTAACTTTTTGGAAAACTTGTAATACCGGCATTATGCAAGTCCCATTGAAAAAATAGGATACGCAATTGACGTAAGTGGATTTGCAGTATTTTCGAGTCTGGCCGAAAAAGTGAGCGGTACACCTGTACCTGCAAGACTCGTAATACCAGCGGGCGTTAAAAAGCAGCGTTGGGACCTCTCAACGCTGCTTTTTAAGGCTAACGCAAGACTCGTAATCTAGCAGTATGTATCTTATTGGTCCAGCATATTCCCCCCAAATTGGGGCATCCCGTTAGTTGTTGTTCTAGTTTAACACAATATTTATTTTCTCCATGTTTACACCAGTCTATCACCCTATTTAGAATAGTTGCTTGTCTATAATACAATAAACAGGGTACACTAAGGTCTCCATTTTTTCTTGGCCGATACATATTTTTTTTCGAGATTCTGGGCATCTTCTTTTGCCAAATATATGTGTTAACAAGATTTTGCATGTTAGTAAGGTATGATTGTGGAAGCGATATGGGTATCGTTTGGAATATGTACAAAATTTTTGGCAAGATAGTCATTTAAAACGCATCCATTCTACCCAGCCAGGATATATTTTTGTGCTCCGAACAAATTAGCTCTGATTGGATCTCTTTCAAAAGGGTTTGATAATTTTGCTCGAAAAGGGTTTGCTGGTTTTGAGAAATCTGAATACCTAAGTATTTTATAGATAAAGCTTGTAGTTTGTACTAATATTTGTGCGCTATCTCTTACAATTCTGACTTAGAAATGTGTATTCACCTCTGACTTGGAAGGATTCATTTTAAAATTAGAGTATTTACTGTATGTATATGGGGTTAAAAGTAGAGCAAATTTTTTATAGTATTGTGTGGTGAAGCCGTCTGGCCCAGGACTTTTACCTGTGTTAAGGTCATGGATTGCTAATTGAATTTCTTTGGGCATGATTGGGGTCTCTAATTCTGATACTTGCTCCCTTTTTAGTGTAGAGAAATATTATTTAAGTAGTCTTGCATGTCTCTAACGGATAACGTGGCCTTTCCCAATTCTGAAATATTATATAGTTGGGTGTAATAGTTTTTCAAACTGGGAGAGGATATCCTTAGTAGAGTATAGTTTTTTTATTGTTGGGGGTCTTTATTCATGTACAAAAGTTTTAAGTTTTTTAGTTTTAAGGGCTCTTGCCAGTATTTTACCTGCACTATTCCCTTCATAGAATATTTTTTGCTTAAACTTAGTTGTTTTAGTCTTATACTCTTGTAATAGTAAGTCGTGCAAAGCAGACCTAACTTCCTGTAGGTCTTTATGTATGGTTTGGTCTTCTTGATTTTGTTTATATTTGTATTCTAGGCCAGATAATTTAGAAGTGAGATCTGTGTATTTCAGTCTTTCTGTCTTTCTAAGTTGGGCCCTTGTTATTATAAGTTCACCTCTCATAAAACACTTATGAGCTTCCCAGACTGTGATAGGGTTACTATCTGGAGTTGAGTTAAAAGCAAAGTACTCCTGTAAGGAGGTCTGGAATTTTGTAAATCTTGCATCCCCCATTAATAATGAGTCATCTAATTTCCAGATGTATGGGGTGACCGGTGCATTGGGCCAGTTGATTGGGAAAAATACTGCAGAGTGGTCCGACCACACTGTATGTGAGATTCTTGCGTCTTTGATGTATGATAAGCCCGACTGGTTTGCAAATAGTTAGTCCAGTCGGCTGTATGTTCGATTTGGAGATGAGAAAAAAGTATAATCTGTAGTGTTTGGATTAATGAATCTCCAAATATCATATAGGTTATAGTCTCTCAGTAATTTCCATAGATGTCTGAGTGTTCATTTAGATGTATGTGGGTTGGGGTTTGAGCTGTCTCTCAGGGTGCAATGGTATATTAAAGTCTCCTCCAATAAAAATGATTCCCTTGGAAATATCTATAATATGTCTAAGTGTATTTTTGAAAAACAGGAGCTGCTGAGTGTTTGGAGCGTATATATATTAATCAGCGTAGTGGGTTTGCCATACACCAATCCAAAGACACGCCAAAAATCTTTCATTTAAGTCAGTATGTGTTTGGATGTGCTGGAAGGGGATTTATTTATTCAAAAGGATGCTCACCCCACATTTCTTTGTAGTAAAAGAACTCTGGAAATGCTGTGTATTGAGGGCCCATATATTTAGGTTCATGAGACCGCTTGAAATGTTTCTCTTGTAGAAATAAAATATCACCCTTCTTTTTATATAAATCAGACACTACCGTTGACCTCTTAATGGGAGAATTCAGCCCCTTGACATTCTGTGTGATAAATTTAAGTATTTTTCCTGTATTATGCATATATGATTAACAAGTTTATTTAATGAACATCATATTTACCTGCATTCTATGTTGTGACATGTACTGTACCTTTTCTCCAACCACGTGCCTGACTAGATGTAATAAATATTTTAGGAAAATAACATAACCAAACAAGCAACATGACAATAAAACAAACAGTGAGGTAATGTCTCTCCAATCTTTGAAATAAGACATTGGATCCATGTACATTCATGGGTCCACACTCAAGGGGGAACCAGACCCTTTGGAAATATTAAAAAAAATTAAACTGAATTATATGACTCTATATTGCCACTCCTTATTTCTAATAAAACAGTAATTATTCTACAACTTTTATAGATTTTTAGTTATATAACAAACATTTAGCATCTGTGCAACCTGAACAGTTCTGTGTAATATATTATTATCTGATCAGAGGAAACTCCATTCAACTATCAATTTTTATCATATTACCACACTTCTTGGGGATGACTTCCCGTTTCTTTAACTTTCCGTCCCCCCGTCCAGACTCAAATCTAATTAGCAGTTCAGACATTTTTTCTTTTATCTGGTGGGGAGGCATGCAGTGATGGCTTATTGGACTGTCCTGTGGGGACTTGCCGCCATTTTTCCATTTGTGATCTCTTTTCTCTTCGTACCTGAATTGAATGTTGGCTGTCCACTGATGTGATTTCTGGGGGTTCCAGATTTTAGGAGCTGCAGAAGCCTTGTACATCTGTAGGCTTTTTACATATTAGCTTTTTATGATCCTGCAAAACATATAATATTTTTTTGTCTCGCAGCAGTTTAGCCAGGGGTGCCAATTCCCTTAGTCTTTGTAGGGTCCTCGGTGAAAGGTCGGCAAAGAATTGCTGTACTGTCCCTCTAAAACGTACTGGTTGATGTTTCCTTGATAGCGTAAGGATCTCTTCTTTATCCAAGAACCTTTTGAACTTCATGATAACATCCCTGGGGGGGCTGTATCCGGGGGCTTTGGTCTTAATGCTCTGTAAGCTCTGTCCCATGGGATAGCTACTGGTTGTGGCGCCCCCTTCAGGTGGGCAAATAGTGCAGCCAAATATGTGTAGAAGTTCTCAGGAAGGATCGACTTAGGTATACCTCTGATACGTATGTTCTTACGGTGGCCCCTGTTTTCAAGGTCCTCTATCTTATCAGTAAGATCCTCTATAGTGGATATTTGTGTGGCCATTTGTTCCTGGATGTCAATGATTTCCTCCATGGCTGTGCCTGACTGATCCTCTAGGGCCTCTACCCTAAAGCCTAGTGCAGGTATATCCTGCTTTATTTCCGCCATCTCCTCTCTCATGCAGGTCCTCACTATTTCAGCAATGTCTTGCTTTGATGGTAGGGAAGATAGTAAGGCTAATGGCACTTGAGTGGTTGGTTCAGCGTCTTGTGAGGAATCTTCCTCCATTGTATTTGTAGGGGTGCCAAGTCCTCTTGTATCTTTTGGTGGGGAGGATCTGTGTTACTCTGCTATTGAAAATAAAGAGCTCACAGGGTGTTCTCTTGTCTGCAGTTTTGTTAGTTTCTGTGTTTTGGTGTTTTTTTTTGCAGCCATAGTCCTGCACTCTAGTCGATTGTGTTCTGTAGTAGAGGGCCACAGTATATTTCTGATAATCTTACCCTCTAAGGGTTTATGGTACAGTCCAACTGCCTATCTGCCCCTTGTGTTTTATTTTATGGCTAGGGTTTCTCTGCTATTACCTTCTCTTTAACCTAGGCAGCTATCCGCTTAACCTGTTCTGTGCACTCTGCTATAGTTCCTGCATGCGATTCATTCGGTCGCCATTTTGCGGCCTACCTGAAATTTCCTTCATGTCTCCAGCATGGGGTCCATGCTCTGCATGCCACTGAGTCTTATTTTCCTCAGCTGTGTAACAGATTTGTGCGATCTATCGGAGGCTTGTGCTGCAGCTGTACCTTTTGTCTGCCATCCCGCTATGTTAAACAGCCGTCTCCTCTGTTGCCATTCAGGTGCGTGCTGTACAGGTCAGATATCCTATATACAGCTGTTCTTTAGCGAGTAGAGCTATCAAATTATTCTGTGTTACTGAGGCTATCCTTATTACAGCTTTTCATTCCATGTAGAGCTGTATAAATTGGACTTGTGGCTAAATTTAGGGAACTAGTGCTCCGGAGCTATGGGATTACACAGCCATCTTAGCTGCAGCCAAGTTCCGCCCCCATAGTTTTTACTTTTAACCCTTTACCTGCACTGTTGTACCTTACATCACATGTCATGAAGGGTTTAAAGTGCTCCAACCGACTGAGGCATGCAGAAATACCGTGGTGTCAGCACTGTCTATAAGATGTGCAAATGACAGCTGACAGGGTACATTGACTGTCATTAAGGCATTAAAGGGACATTAAACTTGTGTGAGTCAGATGGAACATGCAATATTAAACAACTTTCCAATTTATGTCTATTATCTAATTTAATTCATTCTTTTGGTATTCTTTGTTTAAAAGCATACCTAGTTAGGCTCAGGAGCAGCAATGAAACACTAGCTGCTAATTGGTAGCTGCCCATATATACCTCTTGTCAATGGCTCAACGGATGTGTTAAGCTAGCTCCTAGTAGTGTATAGCTGCTCCTTCAACAAAATTGGAAAGTTGATTACAAAAGTAGTTAGGGTCACATTAGCTTGGATTAGGTAGATATTCAAGGTTCCTCATCATATACAAGTACCTCCTTCTTCTAAACCAAGCTATTGACTACTTGGGGATAAAATGAAAGAACCTGACGTGGACCTTCATATTCTTTTGCTTTGTGTATAAAGAAAGTTATTGAAGCATACTTTCTTTTTTTACAATTTTCACCCACAGCATATGGTTATCACCATAAAAATCACCACAACGGCATTAGTAGGCAAAAAATAATACCTGTGTTTGACAACAAGCTGGATGAATGCTTTATAACAGCTCACCTATGATGTAGCCAATGATCTAGCAGAATGTATTCTCAGCCTTAAAAGAGAGAGATTTATTACTGAGCTCATATACCATAGGTTTTATATTTCAGTGCATTTGTATTATATTGGTAGGGGGCCTACTATTGAAGTAATGAGAAAGGTTTGACCCAATATATTAAGCAAAGCATCTACAGCAAAGTATGGAGACACATCAGCTGGAGACAGATGGGTGAATCAGTGAATAGCAATGATGTCACTGAAATTCTGTTCACAAAGATCACAAGCCCAATAAATCCCTGTCAAGACATGCAGCTGAAAATTATCTTCACAAGCCAGCTTCAGTAAGGATTCAGTTAATTTTTTTTATTATTCCTCTGCTTGCTTCAATTGCCCATAAAACATTAACTACTTGGGAAAATCTCTTAAAATTAGGTTTATTAGTACAGACTAATGTTGTGCTACTCCTCATACAACCTTGAAGTTATATGTCACATAGTCTGGAAGCCATTTTGTTTTTTACCATTTTCAACAAACATTTGAAAAAAATTTAAGGCATAGCTTACAGATGTGAAACTTGTTGTGTTAACTACTTCTGTGACCTACATTTTTGGTTTTTCAAGAGAAGTGCATTGGTCACATGCTGTGGCCACCATCTTGGATTGTGCAAAAATCTTCAAAGATCTTCTTCTCTGAAACCGATGGGTGGAATGAAGTAAAATATTTACATATGTGCTCTTGGCAAGGTCATCTCCCCTTTTCATAATTTTTTTATTTTATTTATCACATTTCAATGTATTAGTTTACCTTTAGCATTTTAGCGCTCCCACTCATATTTTGTTTTTTATTTTAAGGTCATCTACCATGGTTGTTCAAACGATGAACACACTTAAAGGGATAGTAAACTCCTTTTTAATACAATGGATTTCTGTTGTGTTGCTATAGAATAAAACAAAATAGTATCCTTTACTGCAGTTGTTTTTCAGTGACCATTATTTGGAGGTACCAATCCGACATGAGTCTGCAGACAACAAGGCTCACCGCAGTCATAATGTAAAAGTTCTTTTTTTTGCAGTTGTAATCAGTTAAAGCAGATAGTGAAATATATGTAGTAGGGTTATCCTTGAAAAGTCAGCAGGGTGCATTTCAGGTCCTGAGGATTTAGAAGTTTTCAATTTTCAAAACTAAATTAAATGAAAAGTGTCAAAATGAATAAAGTATATTGCAAAGCTGTTTATACAAAACAAAATATTTTATATACAAATCTCAGGGTGTACTGTCCCTTTAACTAGCATCACTAGCTAATTAATCCCTAACCAGAGACCATATATATTTTTGGGGGTTTTACTTTTATTTATGGTTCTGCAAATGTAGAGGGATTGTTGTTCAGGCTGAAACCATCCATAATTGCTTTTAAATGGTCCAGTCTGTAGATGACACTTGACATTGGCAATGATGGAGGATAAACAAACAGCTCTTGTATAGTTTAGATGCCAAAGCAAATAAAGGCATTGCCAGAACATGATGAACAGCAACCTGTGTCTGATTCCTTTATTACTTTGCAGATCATTCCAGCTCAGATGCTGTTGTTTGAGACTAGGATAACAAAAACATCATTTTAGAATGCATGAGAATTCCATTCAATAAGAGCAGCGTTTTCATCGAAATTAAACTGAGTTCTCTTTTGCCTGTCAAGGGATTTGTGGGGATGGCATAATTCAGCCTTTGAAGCTGCAGCTGTTGTTGATCTTGACCTTAAAGGGATAGCCTAGTCAAAATTAAACTTTCATGATTTAGATAGAGGGGCCAAATTATCAAGCTCCGAATGGAGCTTGATGCCCCTGTTTCTGCGCGAGCCTTCAGGCTCGCCGGAAACAGAAGTTATGAAGCAGCAATTTAAAGACTGCTGCTCCATAACTTGTCCTCCTGCTCTGAGGCCGCGGACATCAATTCACCCGATCTTATACTATAGGGCTGATTGACACCCCCTGCTAGCGGCCAATTGGCCGCAAATCTGCAAGGGGCAGTATTGCACAAGCAGTTCACAAGAACTGCTTGTGTAATGATAAATACCGACAGCATATGCCATCAGCATTTATCAACATGCGGCGGACATGATAAGCTACATTGTATCATGTCTGCTCGCAGATTAATAAATTGTCCCCAGAGGATGCAATTTTAAGCAACTTTCTCATATTATTAATTTTTATTTGTTCTCTTGGTATCTTTATTTGAAAAAGCAAGACTGTACGCTTAGAAGCCGGCTCATTTTTGGTCCAGCACCTGGGTAACGCTTGCTGATTGGTGTCTAAATATAGCCACTAATCAGCAACTGCTACCCAGGTGCTGAACCAAAAATGGTCCGGCTCCTAAGCTTACATTCTTGCTTTTCAAATAAAGATACCAAGAGAATGAAGAAAAAGTTATAATAGACGCAAATTAGAAAGTTGCTTAAAATTGCATGCTCTATCTGAATTATGAAAGTTAAATTTTGACTAGACTATGCCTTTAAATCTTCCATATCTGTCCCTATACCTTTGGTTATAGATGTGTCTTGCATGGGTCCATTAGAATGTTCTTTTTTATTGCTTGATTTATTTCTAAAATACTACATTGATACACATCTGCACATCATTTTGAGTCACACCATTTTCCTTGCCCACTTTTCATACACCTAATAAAAAAATATTTTAAAAAAATGTGTTTGTGCTTTTAAAAATAATTTTTAGAATGTGTAAAGCTATGAAGACAGCATAAAGCTATCTCCCTGGCTTTTACCAGCTTCTTGTGAGGACAAAACAAAGGAAAATACATATCCTGAGAGACATGCTTGATTATGAGGCTTCCTGCAAAGCTCAAAGGCAAAAAACATGGAAAGCTTACCAGGCCAAAGGTAAATGAGGTACCATATATTCAAAGAGTTTTCAAAACCACACAGTACAGTTAAAAAGCAAATCTCAAATATTATTTATAGAGTTGCCACCCAGGAACACAGCTACAATGTTTTTATATATAGTAATACTAAATGGACATTGTAAAATTTTTCTCCCCTTTAATGTGTTCCCAATGTTCCAGTTTACCTATTGGAGTATATTTAATTGTTTGCAAGCACCTACTTTATATATATATACTATAGCTACTATATTTATTTATATATATATATATATATATATATATATATATATATATATATATATATATATATATATACATATATATATATATATATATAAAAAAAGATATGGAGGTTTGGGTATATATATATATATATATATATATATATATATATATATATATATATATATATATATATATATATACAAATTGTATCCAAACAGCAGGCACTCACTGGACTTTATTATAAAATATAAATACTTTATTGCATCAGGTTAAAACCGACAAACGTTTCGGCACTGCATTGTGCCTTTGTCAATGTCAAAAATTACACAATAGCACACAACCAGAGTGCAGCTCCACACCCCAGGACAAATCTCTATATACTTATTTAAAAACATCATATATATACTTATCAATCACTCTCTAATTTGCCGCCAAACCTCCGCATCACACTCCAGGAGGTACACTACTGACGTCACGCTGACACGCTAATCGTGCCTAGTGTGATGACGCATGGCACGGCGTTGCCATAGCAACGTCTAAGGGTCCGGCGGTAAAGAAATGCGGAATACCCGATGCTACTGTGCGCATGACAGGAAAGAGGTATAGTGTTTAGAAGAAATGTTGCTAACGGCAACTAGTAAACAAAATAGTCAGCGAGATCACAGACTCACCGGGTATTCCCTAGCGGGAGGCAGCGATAGTTAAAACCATTTGGACCATGAGGCACAATGCTAACAGGGTAGTAAATGCGTGGACTAAGGACAGCACTAACCGGGCAAATAATCATGTATATCACATTATTAGCATACTACTATTTAACCAAAAGTGTAAAAAATACACACATATGGAAATGTTGCTACACCTGCAGCCCAGAGTTATCCTATTTAAGTGACATCCTAGTCCACCCATAGAGAACCACTGTTTAAAGAATACAAATTATAGAGCCCTAACCTACTTCAGGCAACTTAGAGTATGGTAGAGTATGTATGTCAAATAAGCGGACACCCTCCCCCTGCCAAGATACTTGGAAAACATAGATAGTAAAGATCTGTAGTGTTTAGTAAAAAGGGCTAAAATCCAGGGTGGTGTTAAGTCCCTTTGGGGCCAGAGTGTCCAATTTAAAGATCCATCGGCTCTCACGTTGGAGTAACGTTTTGCCTCTATCCCCTCCCCTTGGGTTAGGTGGGATATGATCTATAAGCATAGATCTAATGCTGGACACCGGGTGTTTCAGTTGTGCACAATGGTGTGCCACGGGTTGGTCTGATTCTCCATTTTTTAATGCTTCTCGGATCGCAAAACGATGGTTTGCCATCCGGTCTCGAAAGGAGGTGATCGTCTTTCCAATGTACACCAGGGCACATGGACAGGTGAGCATGTAAACCACATGCGTACTTATACAGCTCAAGCAATGATTTATTTTATACCGCTGATTCTTATGGGGATGCTGAAAGGAGTCTCCCTTACGCATGCTGTTGCATGTGGTGCAGCTCCCACAAGGGAAGCATCCTTTCCTTGATGATTTCAACCAGGTCTCCGTTTTGTAGTGGTCCACAGGATCAGATTTAACGAGGATGTCCCTCAAATTCCTGGATCTCCGATACACCAACCTAGGTGCTGTCATATTCTGAAATGGTAAGGAGGGGTCAGTACCAACCACAGGCCAGTGACGGCGTGCAGCGTTAGATATGCGTTCACATCCAGGTGTGAATGTAGTAATCAGGTTAAGTTGCTTTGATGTGTTTACTAGTTGCCGTTAGCAACATTTCTTCTAAACACTATACCTCTTTCTTGTCATGCGCACAGTAGCATCGGGTATTCCGCATTTCTTTACCGCCGGACGCTTAGACGTTGCTATGGCAACGCCGTGCCATGCGTCATCACGCTAGGCACGATTAGCGTGTCAGCGTGACGTCAGTAGTGTACCTCCTGGAGTGTGATGCGGAGGTTTGGCGGCAAATTAGAGAGTGATTGATAAGTATATATATGATGTTTTTAAATATGTATATAGAGATTTGTCCTGGGGTGTGGAGCTGCACTCTGGTTGTGTGCTATTGTGTAATTTTTGACATTGACAAAGGCACAATGCAGTGCCGAAACGTTTGTCGGTTTTAACCTGATGCAATAAAGTATTTATATTTTATAATAAAGTCCAGTGAGTGCCTGCTGTTTGGATACAATTTGGAGAAATATTTGCAGCGCACCGTGGCTCTTACTAACAGTATGATGTTGCAATCCCTTCTCTGACTTTATATATATATATATATATACATATATAGTTGTTCGCTCGGCAGATAAGGGTGGCTCCATAGTCGTTCTTAACAGGTCTGATTATGTTAAGGAGGCACATCGCCAGCTTGATGACACAGAAAACTATATCTGCCTTGCATCCGATCCGACCAGAGCCTTCCAGAGAGAGCTATTCAGCTTGTTGGATGATGGATTGGAAGATGGGCACTTTGACATTAAAACATTTGAATTTTTGTGTGTCAAATATCCTATAGTGCCCATCTTCCATCACTTGCCCAAAGTACACAAGTCCCTTATAAATATTAAGGGGCGTCCCATAGTGAGCGGGATAGGTTCCTTGACTGAGCACACATCACAATGGATAGACAGTATCCTCCAACCACTTGTGGTTTCTCTGGTTACCTTCGGGACACCAAACATGTGATAACCATATTGGAAGGCATGGATTGGAAGTATGATGCATTCAGATGGGCCACAATAGATGTTGTGGCCCTATACTCATCCATTCCCCACAAAGAAGGTTTGGAAGCGATAACATATTTTTTGAAACGGCCAATCCAGAAAAGAGCCACAGCACCTACTTATGCATCAAAAATGTGGATTTATTGTAGAGACATCACCATGTACAAAAACAACGTTTCAGTCAACAATAGACCTTAATCATGTTATACAAATGAACACACCTGGTCACTTCTTATACCCTTACAAGTGGGCGGGGATTCAGTTACCTGTATAGGTGAACCAATATAATTGAAACATACATCTTATTCTAAGGGCTCCCTCTAGTGGACACAGGGTAGAACATCTTCTTAACCATTTATGATCTGAAAGACATATATCAAAATGTATGTATTGACAGATATAAATCACATTTATTTAAAAAACAATATTAAAACAACCTCACTCATATGTTCATAATACACCACACTATTAGAACAAAATACTAACTCATTATTGAATGCATTTATTAATTCATAATGCGTAAATGTGGCATTCCAGTCTATCTCCTTGTTCATCCCAAAAGGGGTAAGGGACTGTAATGTGTAAATCCAGAATGATTCCCTACTTTTAAGGATCCTAAGTCTATCACCTCCATGCCTAGGTCTCTTTATCTGTTCTAAAATCTGAAACCTAAGTTGTGCTATAGAATGGCCTGCTTCTACAAAATGATTAGCTACAGGGGCATCTAAATTTTTACATCTGATATTCGACTTGTGTTCATTCATCCGGTCTCTGGCACGTCGTGTCGACTCTCCAATATAGATCTTGGAGCAAGGACACTTAATTAAGTAAACAATGAGTTACAGGTATAAAAACCTGAAATGGAAGCAGACCATTCTATAGCACAACTTAGGTTTCAGATTTTAGAACAGATAAAGAGACCTAGGCATGGAGGTGATAGACTTAGGATCCTTAAAAGTAGGGAATCATTCTGGATTTACACATTACAGTCCCTTACCCCTTTTGGGATGAACAAGGAGATAGACTGGAATGCCACATTATGAATTAATAAATGCATTCAATAATGAGTTAGTATTTTGTTCTAATAGTGTGGTGTATTATGAACATATGAGTGAGGTTTTTTTAATATTGTTTTTTAAATAAATGTGATCTATATCTGTCAATACATAAATATTGATATATGTCTTTCAGATCATAAATGGTTAAGAAGATGTTCTACCCTGTGTCCACTAGAGGGAGCCCTTAGAATAAGATGTATGTTTCAATTATATTGTTTCACCTATACAGGTAACTGAATCCCCGCCCACTTGTAAGGGTATAAGAAGTGACCAGGTGTGTTCATTTGTATAACATGATTAAGCTCTATTGTTGACCGAAAGGTTGTTTTTGTACATGGTGATGTCTCTACAATAAATCCACATTTTTGATGCATAAGTAGGTGCTGTGGCTCTTTTCTGGATTGGCCATTACTTTAAAGGATTTGTGCAGGATCCTTGCTGCGTGCACCTGGATGTGGACTGTGAGTGCTGGGCAATTGTTTGTTATATTTTTTGAAACTTCATTCCAGCCTCACCCATGATTTCCAGATGTATATCCTGCGACTACTTAAATATTTATTGACTCACAATTACTTTAAATTCGAGGACCAGTTCTATCTCCAGAGATGTGGGACAGCTATGGGGGCAAAATTCACCCCCTCCTATGCCAACCTGTTTATGGGTTGGTGGGAGCTGTCCCACATCTATGGAGATAGCAACCCTTTCAGACATCTCGTCCATTATTATGGGCGATACATAGGTGACCTACTGGTTGCTAACCTGCACATCTTGTCACCTTCAATATGTAGGCCTTACCACAAATGAGGTGAAAGTTTGCATCAGAAACCACCTGTCCACAATACTGGCGGGTGAGGCGAGCACTCCTCTAGTTAGACACTTTGCCCGCTGCCATGACAAAAATATTAGCACCCTGAGATGGCAAGCCATAGAAAGGGTTTTCTGTCCCCTCAGAGGTGGCGACCGTGAACAACTGCTGCAGAAGAGGGAGATGTATTGGATTTTTAAACTCCAAACAAGGGTGCCAACCGGCCTCAACTCTGAATACGATTTAATCAATTTTTGGAGATAACTTCTTCACTATGTCAAGTTTTTTCTTTTTATACAACTAGCTGGGTTCACATCAATTGGGTCATCTCCCTCTTCCGCAGCTAGTCCATTTCCATATCCACATTAATGTTCACATTTACACTTTTGACTATTTATACATGGTTGTGTACACATATATGTCCATTCTGTTGCTTGATGTGAATAGATATGTAAATGATGGGGCTAACATGCATACATGTGACTGTGGTGTTTATGTTTATATACGCTATTATGCAGTTGCTTGGCACTTGAGTACTGAGTGATTCTCATCACCACAGTTAACCCACATTCTAATTTAAATTCACATTCACACTTTTGACTTTATGTGTTACTCATCTATGTGTTACTCACTTATGGTCATAAATACACATATACTGTTTAAAGTGAACGGATGTGTGAACGTTTGGGTGATTATAATTGGATGTGATCGAGGTGTATGATTAGACTTGAGAATATTTAGCATTGACTAATTTATGTAAGTCTCATTCATCTTTTTGGTTACCCATTCATTTATACACACAGTCTTTAATTTTCCAGTATGCAGAACTTGCAATTCACACTTGTATTCCTTACTGTTATACTTGTAACTCTTGCTTTCTTAGCTGCTATTGTATACCTAAATAAGTGATTACATCCTAATTGATTCATAATGTATAAACCGTGTTTATTATGACATCAAAGTTGACATGCATTAACAATGTACTATAACTATGCATACTTGAGGTTCTAATTCTTTGTAAATTCCCATTAGGTAATGGGTTCCCAGCTACTTTATTACAGCTGTGGTTTCCTCTGAATACCAATGCATTTAAATAGAGCTTAATAGTACTGCATATAAACTAGCACAAAAGCCATCATGAATCTATAAATGTTCATTCATGAATCTCATTGATTAAGCATTGGTCCATCTTGATAAGTTTTTATGCATGCACCTCTGTAATTATTTATATATAAAATTGTGATCTTTATATATTGCTATCCATATTGCTTATATTGTTCACATGGGTGTTCAATATGCTAATCTAAGTCCCTAATGTTCACTAAATGAGGTTTTATAAGTATTGATGATTATGCCAATTCATTAAAGGGACATTAAACCCAAAAAATGTCTTTCATGATTCAGATAGAAAATACAATTTTAAACAACATTCCAATTTACTTCTATTATCTAATTTGCTTCATTATTTAGATATCTTTTGTTAAAGAAATAGCAATGCACATGGATGAACCAATCACATGAGGCATCTATGTGCAGCCACCAATCAGAAGCTACTGAGCCTATCTAGATATGCTTTTCAGAAAAGAATATCAAGAGAATGAAGCAAATTAGATAATAGAAGTAAATTAGAAAGTTGTTTAAAATGGTATTCTCCATCTGAATCATGAAAGAAAAAAATTGGGTTTAATGTCCCTTTAATGTAATCTTTTGAATTTGTCTGTTTAATAACCTTGCTATGTATATAAACTATATAACACTATATAACACTTTTGTATAGGGCACTTTAAATTGTAAGGAGAGTGGGTATAGTAATTACCTCTTGACACACCTTGTTGAATTTTTATTCTGATTGAATTTTAACCAATGAAATGTAACCTACTACCTTAAATAGGTTGTCAGGTGTTCTTAGAAACAGCTATGATTACGACCTGAAGGTCGAAACATGTCAGCCGTTTTGTGCAAGTGATTGTGTCTTACTCATGTATCCCATGGATGTTGTGGGCATTTTGTAAGCTTAAATATTAAAGTCTGGAACTTTTAATTTCATCTCGTCTACTGCATTTTGTGTTGTTACCTCTCTCTCTCTCTCTCTCTCTCTCTCTCTCTCTCTCTATATATATATATATATATATATATATATATATATATATATATATATATAAATATATGGAGGTTTGGGTATATATATATATATATATATATATATATATATATTAAAAGATATGGAGGTTTGGAAATATATATATATATAAAGATATGGAGGTTTGAGTATATATATATATATATATATATATATAAAGATATGGAGGTTTGGGCAGGGGCGTATTTAGGTTTTGTGCTGCCCTAGGCACTCAAAATTCTGCTGCCCCCCCCACCCCCACCCCAGGTTTAAGGCCTTTTTTTAGACATAATATTTTTGGGGCAGGGTGTAAAAAATTAAAATAATAATGTCTTTTTAAGTAGATGTTCACCAGGGCTTGCATTCACTCTGGTCACACACACACACATTATATATATATATATATATATATATATATATATATATATATATATATATATATATATATATATACACACACACACACACATATATATAGTTTGTCAGTAGGCAGTTGTTTAACCTTAAACATCTTCTTTGGTGATTGGCAGTTATTTAAGCAAAATATCTGCTTGGATAAATATGTAATGACTATACAAACTGGCCTTTAAAAGTACTTAAAAAATACAACAGTAGTTATGATAGGTTTAGGAATTGTATCCTAGGGGATAAAGTCACATGATACAATCATAATAAAGTATATACTTGTATTGTTTCTGAATGTATTAAATGCATACAACATATTTTCAGTTGTGTTTTAAGTCACATAGTTGTATAGATTCAGCAATAAATACTTATTCTTTGCATATATGACAGATAGACAAACAGTAAATGTACAAGTATTTAGTGACTAATCCGTTTAAGTATTTTAATGCCTAATGAAGATGTATTGAAGGGATAAAGGCATATGCTGTTTCACAGTGGTCACGTTGTAGTGCACACTGCACTGTGTAGTCTGTGTGAGTCTCAATCACGCGGTGGAGCCAGGAAGAATAGCGCATTCCCTCTCAGTCCAGGCCAGGCTGCGCAAGTGAGCTCCGCCTCCACTGTCACCATGTCATGCGCACCCACATACAATCCCATAGGATAGCAATAGCTGGGCCAGCCATTTAAGTCATTAGTAATTGGTTGATTTAGCCACCCGGCCCTGAGTTCAGTAGAGTGGCCCTAGGGACTCAAAATTCTGCTGCCCCTTAAAAATCTGCTGCCCTAGGCACCAGCCTTGTTGGCCTATGCCTTAATACGCCCCTGGGTTTGGGTATATATATATATATATATATATAAAGATATGGAGGTTTGGGTATATATATATATATATATATATATATATAACACTCATAAAGTCCAGCATTCACAAACAAGCTCTCAGATAGGATTAAAAAGCAAAACCGGAAGAGTTAGTTACCGCATTTGGCCAAATGGGACAAGCCCATTTATAGGGAAAATTTACCCATAGGGAAAATTAGAAAATAAATGAATGCAGCTTGTAAGTGAGTGCTGGACTTTCTCTGTGTGTTGTATTAATTTATTTTGTAAATTTCCCTTTGGGCTTTGCAACCAGGCTTGTCTGGTGTTAACTGCCTGTGATTTTGGAGACAGCACAGCTTCCTGAGAGTGCTATAGCACCCAGGACTGAGCACATTGCAGGGTCATGGGATGTGTACCCAGCCCATTCTGAGAGTGCAGTCCCCTTCTGTGTTTTGTATATGTCTAGGCCTCTAGGGTGATTACATACGTCTGTGAACCCTGACTTTTTCCCAGTTTTTTTGATTGAGAACTTGCATTTGTTAGGCTGTATTAGGGACCCAGGTTTTGGAAGAGACCTTGACGTGGTACCTGGGCTTGTCGCATTTGGCCATAAGCAGTAACTAACTCTTCCAGTTTTGCTTTTAATCTTAGCTGAGAACTTGTAAGTGAGTGCTGGACTTTCTCTGTGTGTTGTATTAATTTATTTTTCCCTATGGGCCTTGCTCCCAGGCTTGTCGTGGGTTAACTGCCTGTGACTCTGGAGACAGCACAGCTTCCTGAGAGTGCTATAGCACCCAGGGCTGAGCATGTTGCAGGGTCATGGGATGTGTACCCAGTCCAGTCTGAGAGTGCAGTCCCCTTCCGTGTTTTGTGTATATATGTGTATACCCCTATATATAATAATAATCTAAATATACCCTGTATATCGTTGGTTTTTCTTTGGAGTTTGCATTTTTAATAGTACTGTCTTGCTGCCAGTAGTGACTTTATAGTTTTACATAAATGCATTATTTTTAACATAGCAAAGTTAAAGAAATGCAGTTATGTTAAACTGTCATCTAAAAAAATAAAAAAACATACAAAAAGAAAAAAACCTTATTAAATAAATGATAAAACTTAAAATACATATTATTGTATTATACAATAAAATACATATAAATAATTAATGTTATATACATACAAAGCGCCGTAACTGCTAACGCAACCTAAATGCTATACATTATTAACCCCATTAGCACCATAACCCCCAGCACATTCTTACCCCTCTACACTATTAACCCCTTAAGCACCATAACCTGATATGCAACCTAACCCCTATGAACTATTAACCCCATTAAGCAAAATAACCTACAACGCATCATAACCCCTCTACACTATTAACACCAAAATAAATCTAACCCCTCTACACTTTTAACCCTTTAAGCAAACTGTTTTATCCCCTTAAGTGCCATAACCCCCAACATAACCTACGCCCATTACAAACTAAAGAAAAGAAACAATTCATATCATTACACAAAATAACACAACCATTAAAAATAACAACAACCCACTATTTATTCTTGTTATCCATATGGACAATAGACTATTATAAGTTGAGCAGAAATTGTAAATAAACTCACACCATCATTATCAACTGTATCCAATGCAATGTTAATTGACAATGCAAATATGTAACTTGTTTACGACTTTCTTTATTGTCTTTTGTACAGCACTGTCTATGGAACTGTTCTTTGTACTATTTTACACACAATAAAGCATTTGAAAAAAAAACAAAAAACACACAACAACAACATTACCCTTACACAAAATAACACAACCATTAAAAACAACAACAATATGTTATTTTGTGTTAGGGTTTATTATGATGTTTATTTTAATGGTTGTGTTATTTTGTGCAAGGGTTTATGTTGTTGTTATTGTTGTTTCTTTTAATGGTTGTGTAATTTTGTGTAATGGGTTATTAATTTTCTTTAGTTTTTAGTGGGATAAGGTTGTGTTGGGGTAATTTACTTTAGGGGTTAATAGTGTAGAGGGTTAGGTTGAATTAAGGGTTATGGTGCTTAAGAGGTTAATCATGTAGAGGGGTTAGGTTGTGTTAGGGGTTATGGCGCTTAAGGGGTTAAAAGTGTAGAGTTGTTAAGTTATTTATTTATATGTATTTTATTGTATAATGCAATAATATGTATTTTAAGTATTGACATTATTTTAATAAGGTTTTTTTTTATATTAAGGGCTAGATTACAAGTGGAGAGCTAAATATTACTAGCGTTCAAGCGCTATTAGTGCTCCACTTTGTAATACTAGTGCATGATAATAACCATCAACTTTAAAGCCCCAAAACTGACTAGTGCAGTTATTTTTGAGGGCATTTGGAGCACTTTTAGAAAATGAAAGGGATGCTAAACCCAAATTTTCAGATACAGCAGGCAATTTTAAGCAACTTTCTAATTTACTCCTATTATCAATTTTTCTTCATTCTCTTGCTATCTTTATTTAAAAAGCAGTAATTTAAAACCTAGCCCATTTTCGGTTCAGCACCATGGATAGCGCTTGCTTAGTGACTGACATTTAGCCACCAATAAGCAAGCATAACCCAGGTTCTGAATCAAAAATGGGCCGGCTCCTATGCTTTACATTCCTGCTTTTTAAATAAAGATAGCAAGAGAACGAAGAAAAATTGATAATAGGAGTAAATTCAGAAAGTTGCTTAATATTGCCTGGTCTATCTAAACCATTAAAGATAAATTTGGGCTTAGTATTCCTTAACCCGTAGATCTAATCTCTGGTTAATTTTCAGAGCACTAATTGCTACCCCTAGCTTGCAGTAGCAATAACCAGCCACTTGTAATGACTGGTTAATTATCACACTCCCACAAACGGCAAAATTTGCCTGCTTGCGTGAGCTCGATAATTTAGTGCTCCACTTGTAATCTAGCCCTGAAAGAATAAATAATTAATAAAGAATAAATGAATGTATTAAACCTTTATATAAATACATTGTTCTATTCTTTTATTTTGTGTAGGCTGATGTTCGTTTATTCCATAGGCAATGTACATATATGATATGTGTAAAAGGGATCATATACATTACAGTACATCTTCATTGTAGGTGGCAATGCTGTTTGGAAAATATAGTCAGCAACATCATTCACTGAGATGTATAGTAAAACTCCTTTTGCTAAGACTGCCTTTATTTCAGCCTCTATGAATATTTCATAAACAATCCCGCAATGGATCCCTTTTTAATATATCTCTACATTGCATCAGTTTTGATCATCAGAGAGTATTATTTGTGTATATAGCCATCTGTCAGCAGTGTTTGCAATATTGTTTACTGCAGTGTTATACAATGTTGCCAATACTGCATCCATAAACTGCTAAAAAAAATGTGTATGCTTCTAAGTTCCTATCAGTCTATCTAAGTTTAAGCTTCAACAAAGTATACCAACAGAACAAATCAAATTTGATAATAAAAGTTCATTGGAAAGTTGTATGAAACTGCATGAGATAAACTATGAATGTTTAATTAAGACTTTACTGTCCCTTTAAACACAAAAGATATAAATTATTAGGAGGGTTGATGGAAGAAACCCTTTAAGCCATAGAAGGAAATTAGAAATCTAATATATGGTGCAGATTGTGGAAAATGTAATGTGTATTATCAATAAAGTTACATTTTCAAAATGATTTGTTTGTTTGGTAATTTAAATATATTAACCAAATAAGAATGCAGTATTTTCCCTGTAATAGTTGTTATTTTGTTAATAGACTGAGTATTTGGTTTTGTGATTGCATGTCATTTCCTACTTCAAATATTTCTGTGGGAAAGGGCAATAGAGACGTCACTGGTCCCAGGACAAAGGGTGTGGAGGGACGTCATATTTCAACAACACCCTTTCTGGCTGTTTACAATAATCAAAAGCTTTCTTGATTGTGAGTTGTCATTCCACTGTGTTTAGTTTGCACCAGAAAATATGCAATTATTATTATTATCGGTTATTTGTAGAGCGCCAACAGATTCTGCAGCGCTAGACACCTTCCTGTAGAAATATAGTGGCAGGTTTATTCTGTACAGCAACACTATGGTGGTCATCTTGGAAACACTGTAAAGGCAAATTATTATACTTTCCTTAACCCCTTAATGACAACTGACGTACCAGGTACGTCATGCATTAACAATCAGTTAATGACAATGGACGTACCTGGTACGTCAGTTGTCTAACAGAGTGCTGGAAGTGATCACAATCACTTCCAGCAGCTCTGAGGGTATTGCAGTGATGCCTCGATATGGAGGCATCCTGCAATACCCCTTTACAAGACTCCGATGCAGAGAGAGCCACTATGTGGCCCTCTCTGCACCGGTAGTGATGGTGCCGATGGTGCCTCTGACCGGTGGGAGGAGGGAGCGTGTGCGCGCGCGTGCACGATGCGCGCACGTGCACGGGTGTGCGTGTGCATGTGGGCGCGCGTGCACGTGCGCACGCGTGCACGTGCACATGCGCACATTAGCCACACTGACACCAATGAAAAAATAAGGGGAAAAAAAGTTATTTTATTTTTTTTATATTTAAAAGGATCTGTGAGGGGGAGGGGGTGGGGGTATTGTGGGGGGGCTGCTTCACTACAGAAATAAATAAACACAAATAACAGTTATAAATACAATTAAAATAAGTTTGGTTTGTGGGGCCAAACTGGGTACTGGCAGACAGCTGCCAGTACCCAAGATGGCGGTAATTAGGTAGGGGAGAGGGTTAGAGAGCTGGAGGGGGGGATCAGGGAGGTTGGTGCTAAGGCAGGGGTCCATCACAACTAAAATATTTTATAATTTTTATTTAAAAAAAAAAAAACTCTTTTATTTAGTACTGGCAGACTTTCTGCCAGTACTTAAGATGGCGGTAACAATTGTGGGGTGGGGGAGGGAAGAGAGCTATTTGGGAGGGATCAGGGGGTGGGATGTGTCAGGTGAGAGGCTGATCTCTAAAATTAACCCTGCAAGCTCCCTACAAGCTACCTAATTTAACCCCTTCACTGCTGGGCATAATTCACGTGTTGTGCGCAGCAGCATTTAGCGGCCTTCTAATTACCAAAAAGCAACGCCAAAGCCATATAAATCTGCTATTTCTGAACAAAGGGGATCCCAGAGATGCTTTTACAACAATTTTTGCCATAATTGCACAAGCTGTTTGTAAATAATTTCAGTGAGAAACCTAAAATTGTGAAAAATGTAAAGTTTTTTTTTTTATTTGCTCGCATTTGGCGGTGAAATGGTGGCATAAAATATACCAAAATGGGCCTAGATCAATACTTGGGGTTGTCTACTACACTACACTAAAGCTAAAATTAACCCTACAAGCTCCCTACAAGCTCCCTAATTAACCCCTTCACTCCTGGGCATAAAACATGTGTGGTGCGCAGCGGCATTTAGCGGCCTTCTAATTACCAAAAAGCAACCACAAAGCCATATAAGTCTGTTATTTCTGAAAAAGGGGATCCCAGAGAAGCATTTACAACCATTTGTGCCATAATTGCAGAAGCTGTTTGTAAATAATTTCAGTGGGAAACCTAAAGTTTGTGACAAAATTTGTGAAAAAGTTAACTTTTTTTTTTTTTTATCGCATTTGGCGGTGAAATGGTGGCATGAAATATACCAAAATGGGCCTAGATCAATACTTTGGGATGTCTTCTAAAACAAAATATATACATGTCAATGGATATTCAGGGATTCCAGACAGATATCAGGGTTCCAAAGTAACTAGCGCTAATTTTGAAAAAAAAGTGGTTTGGAAATAGCAAAGTGCTACTTGTATTTATTGCCCCATAAATTGCAAAAAAAGCAAAGAACATGTAAACATTGGGTATTTCTAAACTCAGGACAAAATTTATAAACTATTTAGCATGGGTGTTTTTTGGTGATTGTAGATGTGTAACAGATTTTGGGGGTCAAAGTTAGAAAAAGTGTGTTTTTTTCCATTTTTTCCTCATATTTTATCATTTTTTTTTTAGTAAATTATAAGATATGATGAAAATAATGGTATCTTTATAAAGTCCATTTAATGACGAGAAAAACGGTATATAATATGTGTGGGTACAGTAAATGAGTAAGAGGAAAATTACAGCTAAACACAAACACTGCAGAAATGTAAAAATAGCCATTGTCATTAAGGGTAAGAAAATTGAAAAATGGTCCGGTCATTAAGGGGTTAAACTTTGAGCCCTATTTTTCATGAGGGGCACACAGAGCACCCACTACTGATTGCAAGGTGATATGGACCCCTGGGAGTTAGGGCCCAGTCTCAACCGACACCTCTAAGATCCCTGTTAGACCCCTGCTCTCGGGAATAGATTGAAAGTCATTGTATAACGAAAGTTTAACATTGGATAATTATAGTTGATTCTCTTTCACACCCACTCAAAATGTATTAAATCCATGCAATATAATTTCGTGTTACATTTCATTGTTAGGACACTGCACCCATTACAGAGGGCACTGCTCACAACAGTACCACACTGCACAAATCATTAGCAAAAGATATAGATTGCTCTCACACTGTACTGTAGTGCATATATCACTACCACACAGATCAAACACTTCTAGAACATTGCACATATCCCCAGAGAACTGGCTTTATCACCAGGAGATGAAACATTACACCTGTATTTGTTTCCAGACAAATGTTTCCATATTTGTTTAAAAACAATATACAGTATGAACCACCCATTAACAAAAAAAACAAAAAAAAATAATTAATTAAATGCATGTGAGAAAAAAGTGTAGTTCATTCATGCGTTTACAAGATGGCAATTGCTTTTTGAAGGAAGGAAAGGCCTCAAAAGGTTGAAATTTACACAATTAGGTGGTGGAAAAAGCTTACACAATTCTATAATGATGTCTTTGTCAGTTGACTGATTCCATTGTCAGCCAATAAGAATGTAAGCTTTACTTTAATACTTGGCCAGTTCAAATTCCATTAAAAAAATGTGTTGCTACTGACTTGTAGCAGTAGCATTATTTACTACCTTAACTTTATTTAAGTTTTAGCTACTTTCCAGCGATTCCTTTGCTACTCTCAATAATTTCCCAATACAAAATACCAGACAAATGGATTTTTCTTTAGCTAAATTATTCTGAATGAACTCTTAACAAATACCATACAAAACATTTTTTTGTGACGAATAATTCATCTGAAATCTGAAGTATTTGTCCATGCACATAATTACCATATATAATTTGACCTCAGAAAATGTTAAAAATGGCTTTAGATAATAATAATAGAACATTATGACTTCATATTAAAGTATTATTTTTTTGGATAAAAAAGGCTGTTTAAAATGATTTAGTGTACATCACATCCATAGGGACTGATTGGTCACTGGCTGGTAGGACAACTCATATAATTTTATTTAAAACCGTTTGTTTAATTACCACTCACCGAAATTACGAGTTTTGCGGTAACAGGGGTGCATTGCTAACGAGCATTTTTTTTTCAATGCTCCCTTAAGACAACGCTGGTATTACGAGTTTTTTTAAACCCGGCGTTAGCCGCAAAAAGATGAGCGTAGAGCAAAATTACCAGCATTGCTTACGGTAGCGGTGAGCTGGCAAAACGTGCTCGTGCACGATTTCCCCATAGGAATCAATGGGGCAGATCGGGATGAAAAAAAACCTAACACCTGCAAAAAAGCAGCGTTCAGCTTCTAACGCAGCCCCATTGATTCCTATGGGGAAATACTTTTTATGTCTGCACCTAATACCCTAACATGAACCCCGAGTCTAAACACCCCTAATCTTACACTTATTAACCCCTAATCTGCCGCCCCCGACATCGTCGCCACCTGCATTATATTATTAACCCCTAATCTGCCACTCCGGACACCGCCGCCACCTACATTATACTTATGAACCCCTAATCTGATGCCCCCAACATCACCGAACCCTACATTATATTTATTAACCCCTAATCTGCCCCCCCAACCTACCTACAATTATTAACCCCTAATCTGTTGCCCCCATCGTCGCCGCTACTATATTAAATTTATTAACCCCTAAACCTAAGTCTAACCCTAACCCTAACACCCCCTAACAAATATAATTTAAATAAATCTAAATAAAATACTTACAATTAAATAAATTAATCCTATTTGAAACTAAATACTTACCGATAAAATAAACCCTAAGCTAGCTGCAATAGAACTAATAGTTACATTGTAGCTAGCTTAGGATTTATATTTATTTTACAGGCAACTTTGTATTTATTTTTACTAGGTACAATAGTTAACTATTTAATAACTTCCTAGTTAAAATAAAGACAAATTTACCTGTAAAATAAACCCTAACCTAAGTTACAATTACACCTAACACTACACTATCATTAAATTAATTACCTAAACTAACTACAATTAAATTAAATAAACTAAAGTACAAAAACAAACAAACACTAAATTACAGAAAATAAAAAAATAATTACACAAATTTTAAACTAATTACACCTAATCTAATCCCCCTAATAAAATAAAAAAGCCCCCCAAGATAATAAAATTCCCTACCCTATACTAAATTACAAATAGCCCTTAAAAGGGCTTTTTGCGGGGCATTGCCCCAAAGTAATCAGCTCTTTTACCTGTAAAAAAAATACAATACCCCCCAACATTAAAACCCACCACCCACACACCCAACCCTACTCTAAAACCCACCCAATCCCCCTTAATAAAATCTAACACTACCCCCTTGAAGATCACCCTACCTTAAGCCATCTTCACCCAACCGGGCACAAGTGGTCCTCCAGAGGGGCAGAAGTCTTCATCCGATTCGGGCAGAAGAGGACCTCCAGATGAGCAGAAGTCTTCATCCAGGCAGCATCTTCTATCTTCATCCATCCGGAGCGGAGCGGGTCCATCTTGAAGCCAGCCGACGCGGAGCATACTCTTCTTCCGACGACTCCCGACGAATGAAGGTTCCTTTAAATGACGTCATCCAAGATGGCTTCCCTTGAATTCTGATAGGATTCTATCAGCCAATTGGAATTAAGGTAGAAAAAATCCTATTGGCTGATCCAATCAGCAAATAGAATTGAGCTCGCATTCTATTGGCTGATTGGAACAGCCAATAGAATGCAAGCTCAATCCTATTGGCTGATTGGATCAGCCAATAGGATTGAACTTCAATCCTATTGGCTGATTGCATCAGCCAATAGGATTTTTTCTACCTTAATTCCGATTGGCTGATAGAATCCTATCAGCCAATCAGAATTCAAGGGACGCCATCTTGGATGACGTCATTTAAAGGAACCTTCATTCGTCGGGAGTCGTCGGAAGAAGATGATGCTCCGCGTCGGCTGGCTTCAAGATGGACCCGCTCCGCTGTGGATGGATGAAGATAGAAGATGCCGCCTGGATGAAGACTTCTCCTCGTCTGGAGGTCCTCTTCTGCCCGGATCGGATGAAGACTTCTGCCACTCTGGAGGACCACTTGTGCCCGGCTGGGTGAAGACGTCTCAAAGTAGGGTGATCTTCAAGGGGTTAGTGTTAGGTTTTATGAAGGGGGGATTGAGTGGGTTTTAGAGTAGAGTTGGGTGTGTGGGTGGTGGGTTTTAATGTTGGGGGGGTATTGTATTTTTTTTTTACAGGTAAAAGTATTTTTAAGGGCTATTTGTAATTTAGTATAGGGTAGGGAATTTTATTATTTTGGGGGGCTTTTTTATTTTATGAGGGGGATTAGATTAGGTGTAATTAGTTTAAAATTCTTGTAATTATTTTTTTATTTTCTGTAATTTAGTGTTTGTTTTTTTGTAGTGTAGTGTTAGGTGTAATTGTAATTTAGGTTAGGATTTATTTTACAGGTATTTTTGTCTTTATTTTAACTAGGAAGTTATTAAATAGTTAATAACTATTTAATAACTATTGTACCTAGTTAAAATAAATACAAAGTTGCCTGTAAAATAAAAATAAACCCTAAGATAGATACAAATGTAACTATTAGTTATATTGTAGCTAGCTTAGGGTTTATTTTACAGGTAAGTATTTAGTTTTAAATAGGAATAATTCATTTAATTGTAGTAATTTAATTTCGTTTTATTTAAATTATATTTAAGTTAGGGGGGTGTTAGACTTAGGCTTAAACTTAGGTTTAGGGGTTAATAAATTTAATATAGTAGCGGTGACATTGGGGCGGCAGATTAGGGGTTAATAAATGTAGGTAGGTGTTGGAGATGTTAGGGACGGCAGATTAGGGGTTAATAAAATTTAACTAGTGTTTGCGAGGCAGGAGTGCTGCGGTTTAAGGGTTAATATATTTATTAAAGTGGCAGCGATGTCCGGTCGGCAGATTAGGGGTTAAAAACTTTATTTAAGTGTTTCCGATGTGGGGGGGCCTCGGTTTAGGGGTTAATAGGTAGTTTATGGGTGTTAGTGTACTTTTTAGCACTTTAGTTAAGAGTTTTATACTACGGCGTTAGCCCATAAAACTCTTAACTACTGACTTTTAAGTGCGGTAGGAGTCTTGACAGGAGAGGGTGTACTGCTCACTTCTTCCAAGACTCGTTATACCGGCGTTAGGAAAATCCCATTAAAAAGTTAGGATACGCAATTTACGTAAGAGGAAGAAAAGTGAGCGGTACACCTGTACCTGCCAGACTCGTAATACCAGCGGGCATTAAAAAGCAGCGTTGGGACCTCTCAACGCTACTTTTTAAGGCTAACGCAAGACTCGTAATCTAGCAGACTGTTTCTTATATTTTCCCAATTTAGAATTTCCAGTCTGGCCCTATCCTCACCATTTTTATAGGCTGAACCAGAGCCCCACAGTATTCTCTATGATCCCAGCAAGGCCAATGGTATTTGTACATCATTCCAGTCATTCCTATATTATTCATAGGCGTGTGCAGAATATTTCAGTAGGGTGTGCACCCAGAGATTTTTTTATGTGACAAAATACATAAAAAGAAAGGACATTCCTTTTAATCCATTATAATGAATAGAAAACTCATGAAAACAAATTTTTAAGGGAAAAACTTTAAATAAAGATACATACACCTAGATTACATGTTTTGCGTTCGTGTTTTAAAGCTGAAAAAATGGCCATTTTAGCGTTAAAACAGCAACGCAGCCATTACGAGTCTTGTCGGTATAGCTGTACCGCAAGCATTTTATCATGTAACGCAACGTCAGTCCCGCGCTGCCATTACAAGTTTTGCAGTGAGGCTAAAAAGCTTGCGATACAGCCTATACCTACACGATCCGTTCCGCAATCTGAGACCAGTAGTTATGAGTTTTACACAAAACTGTTACACAAAACTCAGAACTAAAATGTTACAAAGTACACTAACACTCATAAACTACCTATTAACACCTAAACCAAGGCCCTCCTGCATCTCAAATACTATATTAAACTTATTAACCCTTAATCTGCCGCTCCCAATATCGCCACCACTAATAAAATTTATTAACTCCTATCCCCCCGCTCCCTGACATCGTCGCCACTATAATAAAGTTATTACCCCTATTCCCCCGCACCCCAACATCACCCACACTTTAATAAAGATATTAACCCCTATTCCACCTCTCCCCGATATCGTCACCACTAAATAAAGTTACTAACCCCTAAACCTCGGGCCTCCCACATCACTGCTACTAAATAAACCTATTACCCCCTAAACCGCCAATCCCCCACATCGCAAAAAAATTAAATAAACATTAACCCCTAAACCTAACAACCCCCTAACTTTAAATTAAAATTACAACATCCCTATCTCAAAATAAATAAAAAATTTACCTGGGAAATTAAAAAAAAACTAAGTTTAAACTATAAATTAAACTAATTTTACTATTATACTAAAATTAAAATAACTATCAATTAAATAAATTAAATTACTCATTAAAAAAACTAACACTACTAAAAAAAAAATATCTACAATTACAAATGAAATAAAAAATACTAAATTACAAAAATTAAAAAAATACTAAAGTGCAAAAAATAACAAACACTAAATTACAAAAAAATAACAAACAAAATAATCCAAAATAAAAACAATTACACCTAATCTAATGGCCCTATAAAAATAAAAAATCCCCCAAAATAAAAATAAAAACCTAGCCTACAATAAACTACCAATAGCCCTTAAAAGGTCCTTTTGTAGGGCATTGCCCTAAAGAAATTAGCTCTTTTCCCTGAAAAAATACAGACCCCCCAACAGTAAAAACACCACCCAACCAACCCCCCAAAATAAAAAACCTAACTCTAAAAAAAAACTAAGCTACCCATTGCCCTGAAAATGACATTTGTATGGGCATTCAGCTCTTTTTCTTGCCCTGAAAAGTGCATTCAGCTCTTTTAAGAAAAGCCCAAACCCTAATCTAAAAAAAAAAACCACCTAAAAAAAGTTTAAAAAAACCTAACACTAACCCCCGATGATCCACTTACAGTTTCTGAATTCCAGACATCCAGGCGGCGAATTCTTCATCCAGGTGGCAAGGTCTTTATCCATCCAGGCGGCGTCCTCTATCTTCATCCAGACGTCATCTTCTATATTCATCCCAGCAGCGTGGAGCGGGTCCATCCTGAAGACATCCAGCGCGGAGCATCCTCTTCATACGGTCGCCGTCATATACTGAATCTTCAATGCAAGGGAGCCTTTTAAAAATGGTGTCCCTTGCATTCCTATTGGCTAATTTGATTTTTGAAATTCAAATCAGCCAATAAGATGAGAGCTACTGAAATCCTATTGGCTGTTCAAATCAGCCAATAGAATGGGAGCTACTGAAATTCTATTGGCTGAAAATGTTAGTTTTTTTAAAGAGTAATTTAATTTATTTAATTGATAGTTATTTTAATTTTAGTATAATAGTAAAGTTAGTTTAATTTATAGTTTAAACTTAGTTTTTTTTTATTTCCCAGGTAAATTTTTATTTATTTTAAGATAGGGATCTTGTAATTTTAATTTAAAGTTAGGGGGTTGTTAGGTTTAGGGGTTAATAGTTTAATTTAGTTTTTTGCGATGTGGGGGGCTGGTGGTTTGGGGTTAATAGGTTTATTTAGTGGCAGTGAAGTGGGAGGCCAGAGATTTAGGGTTAATAACTTTATTAAGTGGCAGCGATGTCAGGGATCGACGGAATAGGGGTTAATATCTTTATTATAGTATGGGCAATGTTGGGGTGCGTGGGAATAGGGGTTAATAACTTTATTATAGTGGTGGCGATATCAGGAGCGGCAGATTAGGGGTTAATAACATTATGTAGGTGTCGGCGATATTAAGAGCGGCAGATTAGGGGTTAATAAAATTATGTAGGTATCGGCAATGTCAGGGGCGGCAGACATTTAGACGTGGGGTTTATGTTAGGGTGTTAGGTTTAAACGTAACTTTTTTCCCCATAGACATCAATAGGGTTGCGTTACGGAGCTTTTCATTCTGCGATCACAGGTGTTAGTTTTTTTTCTAACACTTTCCCCCCATTGATGTATATGGGGAAAGCGTGCACGAATGGCACTGGGAAAATCACACGGTTGTGTCATTAATATTAGTCTAGTGTCAGTTACATTAGGTTTTTCCTGGTCACACCTGGCACACCTTGAGCGCACACCTATGTTGTTATTGTTATTCATTTGGAGTAAATAAGTCTTGCTAACATCACACACATTATTCAATTGTAATAGTAAAGACAGTTGAGTGTTAGAACAATGTTTATCATTTACTGTAGCAATTTGTGACCTTAGTAAAAGGCTTATATAGAGCAGGTCTTCTACACTATCTGTGTTGGGAGATTTTGTAATATTTTTATTTAAATGAATAGTCTAGTCAAAATTAAACTTTCATGATTCAGATAGAGCATGCAATGTTAAGCAATTTTCTCATATACTCCTATTTTCAATTCTTCTTTGTTCTCTTGCTATCTTTATTTGAAAATAAAGAATGTAAGCATAGAAGCCGGCCCATTTTTGGTTCAGCACCTGGGTAGCACTTTCTGATTGGTGTCTAAATGTAGCCACCAATCAGCAAGCACTACCCAGGTGCTGAAATAAAAATGGGCCAGCTCTTAAGCTTACATTTAAATAAAGATACCAAGAGAACAAAGAAAAATTTATAATAGGAATAAATTAGAAAGTTGATTAAAATTGCATGCTTAGGGGCCGATTTATCAAGGGCCGAATGGCCCCTAATGCCCCTGTTTCCGCACAAGTCTTCAGGTCTTAAGACCGCTGCTCCTTAACTGGTCCACTGCCTCTGAGCGGCGGACAGCAATCAACCTGATCAGATATGATCGGGTTGATTGACACCCCCTGCTAGCGGCTGATTGGCTGTGAATCTGCAGGGAGCGGTATTGCACAAGCAGTTCACCAGAAAAGCTTGTGCAATGTTAAATGGCGACAGCGTAAGCTGTCAGCATTCAGCGATGTCTGTCGGACATGATACGCTACAGCGTATCATGTCGGACAGACATTGATATATCGGCTACTCTATCTGAATCATGAAAGTTTAATTTTGACTAGACTATCCCTTTAAGTTTTCAAAGAGAAACAAAATCTTCATCCGGAGTCTTCTTACTGAATGACGGTTCCTTTAAGTGACGTCATCCAAGATGGCGTCCCTTAGATTCCGATTGGCTGATCGGAATTAAGGTAGAAAAAATCCTATTGGCTTATGCAATCAGTCAATAGGATTGAGCTTGCATTCTATTGGCTGTTCCAATCAGCCAATAGAATGCAAGCTCAATCCTATTGGCTGATTGGATCAGCCAATCGGAATCTAAGGGATGCCATCTTGGATGACGTCACTTAAAAGAACCGTCATTCAGTAAGAAGACTCTGGATGAAGAGGATGCTCCGTGTCGGATGTCTTGAAGATGGACCCGCTCTGCGTTGGATGGATGAAGATAGAAGATGCCGTCTGGATGAAGACTTCTGCCGGTCTGGAGGACCACTTCGCCTGGCTTGGATGAAGACTTCTCCCGGCTTTGTTGAGGACTTCGGCCCGGTTGGCTGAAGACTTCTGCCGCTTCCTTGAGGATGGATGTCCGGTCTTCAGAACAGTAAGTCGATCCTCAGGGGGTTAGTGTTAGGTTTTTTTAAGGGTGTATTGGGTGGGTTTTATTTTTTAGATTAGGGTTTGGGCCGCAAAAGAGCTAACTGCCCTTTTAAGGGCAATGCCCATCCAAATGCCCTTTTCAGAACAATGGGGAGCTTAGGTTTTTTAGATAGTATTTTATTTGGGGGGTTGGTTGTGTGGGTGGTGGGTTTTACTGTTGGGGGGGTTGTTTGTATTTTTTTTACAGGTAAAAGAGCTGATTTCTTTGGGGCAAAGCCCCGCAAAAGGCCCTTTTAAGGGCTATTGATAGTTTAGTTTAGGCTAGGGTTTTATTTTATTTTGGGGGGGCTTTTTTATTTTAATAGGGCTATTAGATTAGGTGTAATTAGTTTAAATATCTTGTAATTTGTTTATTATTTTCTGTAATTTAGTGTTTGTTTTGTTTTGTACTAGCTAATTTAATTTAATTTATTTAATTGTTTTTAATTTAGTTAATTTATTTAATTATAGGGTTAGGTTAGGTGTTATTGTAACTTAGGTTAGGTTTTATTTTACAGGAACTTTTGTATTTATTTAGCTACGTAGTTATTAAATAGTTAATTACTATTTAATAACTATTCTGCCTAGTTAAAATAAATACAAACTTGCCTGTAAAATAAAAATAAACACTAAGCTAGCTACAATGTAACTATTAGTTATATTGTAGCTAGCTTAGGGTTTATTTTATAGGTAAGTATTTAGTTTTAAATAGGAATTATTTAGGTAATAATATTAATTTTTATTTAGATTTATTTAATTTATATTTAAGTTAGGGGGTGTTAGGGCTAGACTTAGATTTAGGGGTTAATAAAAATAGTATAGTGGCAGCGACGTTGGGGGCAGCAGATTAGGGGTTAATAATATTTAACTAGTGTTTGCGAGGTGGGAGTGCAGTGGTTTAAGGGGTTTATATGTTTATTATAGTTGCGGCGATGTCCGGAGCGGCAGATTAGGGGTTAAAATTTTTATTTTAGTGTTTGCGATGTGGGAGGGCCTTGGTTTAGGGGTTAATAGGTAGTTTATGGGTGCTAGTGTACTTTTTAGCACTTTAGTTATGAGTTTTATGTTACGGCGTTGTACCATAAAACTCTTAACTACTGACTTTTAAAGGCGTTAGGGATCTTGGAGGTAGAGGGTGTACCACTCACTTTTTGGCCTCCCAGGACAGACTCGTAATATCAGCGCTATGGAAGTCCCATAGAAAAAAGACTTTACAAAGTTTACGTGTCGTTTTGCAGTAAGGCCAAAGAATTGTGCGGTGCCCCTAAACCTGCAAGAATCGTAATACCAGCGGTAGTGAAAAAGCAGAGTTAGGACCTGTTAACGCTGCTTTTTCAACCTAATGCACAACTCGTAATCTAGCCGTAACTGTGCTAAAAGTAGTATAAAAAAGTGAATCAGATGACAGCTTCATAGATATGTCTCTAGATAGAATGTTAAACTAAAGACAACATTTTGCATATTTCAGTCTGGTGGATATATATGTTTTAATTGGTAGCTTTCTAAATGTTTTTTTTTTTTTTTAACAATTTAAGGGCTAGATTACGAGTGGAGCGTAAACCCAGCTAGACTTTGGCATTTTGAGCACGTATTACAAGTTGAAAGTAAAATGTTTTCACATGAGCGCTAACCCAATGAACTTTGAATATCACAACCAAGTTAATGTAATACCCCATAGACTTCAATGCAGTGCAAAAAGTGGTGAAAAACCAACAATTCACACAAACCCAATCACATTTTTACAAGTGCGCTAACCCTACATGAACAATTTTATATCTCATGTTCCCATGTTCTTCATAGCAGAATATATTCTATTTATTCTTAAATACATATTTCTATATATATGTTTTTTGTGGTAAAATATATATATATATTGATGATTATATATAGGTATAGATATATACAGATATATATAGAAATATCTATTTAAAAATACTTTGAATATATTCCCCTATGTGACGAGCATTAGAATGTGAAATATTTACAGTAAATACACAGTTAAACATAACATAGCATAAATATGATTTTTCATGTTTTCAGCTACTTGACTGTGAATGTCTATATATGTATATATGTCTATATATATATATATATATATATATATATATATATATATATATATATATATATATATGCACATATATATGTCTATATATATATATATATATATATATATATATACATGCACCTATATATATGCCTATATATGTATATGTCTGTAAATACATATATACACATATAAATACATATGTACACACATATATACAAAGATATATATATATTTATTTAGACAAGTATATATATAAATATGTATTTGCATGCCTTTTTTACGTACAACATTTTTGTCTCGTGTTACAGTTAACCAGAGCTCTGAAGTCATGCTATTTCCTGACACATGTTAAATTCAATTTTGGTCGAGTGAACACGTTTACTTTCAGCTAGAAAAAATCAGTAAACAACTGATGTTAAAGTACACCTAGGTAGCACTCACATTCCTGCTTATTAAATTAATGAGATAGATAAGTTTTAGACTGATGGATGGAGTGCAAAGCATAGAAATTAAAATATAACTTTCAATAGAAATGTTAAAATAATGTATTTACACAAGGACACACATTTAAAAACAACGTTAGTATCATATCAGTGTGTATATTCAATGAACTACCGTCTGTGGGGGTAGCCTTCAGGTTAGATAACAAGGTAATATATATTCTCCAGAGGTATGAGCTTTTGGATAAATAATTATAGGTATTAGTCTAGCTCATAACACTGAGGTCAAGAATGAATATGGCTGGTAATACCTCCGCTAATGCAGTTAAATGGAGATAATAGTGGATGGCTGCTGTGTTTGGGTTTTACATCTTAGGTCATATAATGGAGTCTTCCTCATAATAAAATTGAATTATTTGAAATATATATGTTGGTGGTTTTGATGTATCGGTAAAAGTAGAATCTCTGACTTTGTGGGTTGCTGATCTATGTTAGTTACTGTAATTCTGTTTCCAATTGGGCTGGATGTCACTCTCTCCTTATAGTAACTGTGTGTGAGGCAAAAGTTCTGCCACTATTTCTCTTGGTAATAAGATTTAAGAATACAGGTTGCAACCATATCAAATTGCAAACATTCTTATTAGGATATTCAATACTCTTACTTGTCTATCAGTATTCCTATATTTGGACTAAAAGGGTCCAATTGTAGTATTACCAGTTTATACCAGTATGTTAGTAAAGCTGTAGCAAGATATCTCCGGTATTAGGTGATCTCCGATTACTTCAGAATATTTTTCTCAGCTAAAAGGTTACCGGCCTATACATATATACACATAAAGCTATTAGAAGGTTTCAACTGTATTACGAGGTCACCGGTTGCGTAACTGTAGTTACCGGTTAGGGTTTGTTATATTTGTGTATACTTATGATTCACTCGCTCCGTATAGCATTCATACTGTGTGATTAGTGTATGGACACGGAGCCGTTGTATTCCACATTACAGTTATCAAATCAACTTATAAGTATATTTGTGTCTTTTACCAGAGCATCGATATTAGATGTTGGTACAAGAATATTGTTGAAATATAATTAAGTGGGCATGGGTTTACCGGCCTATACCATTAATGTCACTGTAATATTTCTATATTATTGATAGCCTTGCGAAGTGTTTATATCACCACTGTAATAGTTCCAGAGGATCGGAATTTAAGTCTAAAGCCGATATCACCTTCTTAATATCGTAAGATTATCGTGATGCTATATTGATGTCTCTTTAGCATGACATCGAAAATAGATGTTTGTGCTGGTATATTATTAGGATATAATATAGTGGGCAAAAGTTTGCCTGTCTATGCCTTGAAATTACCGTATTAATGTTGACAGCCCAGGGAAATGTCTGAATCACCGCTGCAGTAGTTAATAATGAAGAGTACTGAAGTCTAGATGAATTGTACTGGCCTATATCATCCAAGTCTTTTGGGCTCTGACAACCCTGATATGTGCCTTATTCACCACCACTAAAATTACGTAAAATATTGCGCTAAAGTTATAATTACAAGTACCGGCCTATACCTTAAAATCGAAATGAATTATACCGGCCTATACCTTTAAGTCTAAATATATTGTACCGGTCTATACCTTAATTATATAAAAAAATTGTACCAGCCTATACCATAAGATCTAAATAATTTATACCGGCCTATACCTTAGAGTCTAAATATATTGTACCGGCCTATACCTTTGAGTCTTAATAAATTGTACCGGCCTGTACCTTTAAATTTACAAAAATTGTACCGGCCTATATTTTGGAGCCTAAATAATTTGTACCGACCTATACCTTAAAGTCTACATAAATTGTACCGGCCTATACCTTGGAATCTTAATAGATTGTACCGGCCTATACCTTCCGAGTCATAAGGGTTCAGACAGCCCAACTCAGTGCCTAATTCATAACCGCTATGGGTATTAAATAGTGTGGCTAAGGTTCTGAATGACTATTACCGGCCTATACCTTTATTATCTACCGGACACTGGTACCCCAGCGTCGTACCTGGTTGACCACCACAGTAGTTGCAAATATTATACGCTACATTCAGTGTTACATAATTGTGGTTCAATACACTATTTTAAGTTGGAGCGCAAATAATACCGATATGATAACTAACAGTTTAAAATAAAGCTCAACCAATATCCCCTAACATGTTTCGCCAGTAACCTGGCTTTGTCCCTTTGACAAAGCCTATTTCAACAATATTCTTGTACCAACATCTAATATCGATGCTCTGGTAAAAGACACAAATATACTTATAAGTTGATTTGATAACTGTAATGTGGAATACAACGGCTCCGTGTCCATACACTAATCACACAGTATGAATGCTATACCGAGCGAGTGAATCATAAGTATACACAAATATAACAAACCCTAACCGGTAACTACAGTTACGCAACCGGTGACCTCGTAATACCGTTGAAACCTTCTAATAGCTTTATGTGTATATATGTATAGGCCGGTAACCTTTTAGCTGAGAAAAATATTCTGAAGTAATCGGAGATCACCTAATACCGGAGATATCTTGCTACAGCTTTACTAACATACTGGTATAAACTGGTAATACTTCAATTGGACCCTTTTATTCCAAATATAGGAATACTGATAGACAAGTAAGAGTATTGAATACCCTAATAAGAATGTTTGCAATTTGATATGGTTGCAATCTGTATTCTTAAACCAAGAGAAATAGTGGCAGAACTTTTGCCTCACACACAGTTACTATAAGGAGAGAGTGACATCCAGCCCAATTGGAAACAGAATTACAGTAACTGACATAGATCAGCAACCCACAAAGTCAGAGATTCTACTTTTACCGATACATCAAAACCACCAACATATATATTTCAAATAATTCAATTTTATTATGAGCAAGACTCCATTATATGACCTAAGATGTAAAACCCAAACACAGCAGCCATCCACTATTATCTCCATTTAACTGCATTAGCGGAGGTATTACCAGCCATATTCATTCTTGACCTCAGTGTTATGAGCTAGACTAATACCTATAATTATTTATCCAAAAGCTCATACCTCTGGAGAATATATATTACCTTGTTATCTAACCTGAAGGCTACCCCCATGGATGGTAGTTCATTGAATATACACACTGATATGATACGAACGTTGTTTTTAAATGTGTGTCCTTGTGTAAATACATTATTTTAACATTTCTATTGAAAGTTATATTTTAATTTCTATGCTTTGCACTCCATCCATCAGTCTAAAACGTATCTATCTCATTAATTTAACAAGCAGGAATGTGAGTGCTACCTAGGTGTACTTTAACATCAGTTGTTTACTGATTTTTTCTAGCTTTAATTCCAGTACACAGCACCCCGATCTTTGATTCATAAATTGCAGCACAGTAAGCTAGCTGACTAATCTTATAAGAAACGATATTCCTGCATTATATTTTAGTAGTGCCTTAGTAACAATCAATTTGTTCCGTACGTTTACTTTCAACTTGTTATGTGCGCACCACTTTCGATGCTGAGATAAACCCTTTATCGCTCCTGTGCACCAGTTAGCGCACCACTGGTAATCTAGCCCTAACAGTTTTATCTGTGTGCTATGACTGCATAATAATAAAAACACAATATAATCAGGCTTATGTCAGTATTTGGATGCTACAATGTAAACTAATTTGTCCACTCTGCACATATGTATTAGGTACCATAGTTGCTGACCAATAAAATCAGTAACAGTAACTTACTGAGTCCCAAATCTGTATAATATGATTACATTTAACTGCTTCCAGTAGCATTTAGGGAATCAGTTTACATTACACAGGCACAGTTTATGAATTTGTTAGTGTTATGGCTGGAGAAAATATTTCACACATATAATTAGTGGCTGCTAGAAATGTTTAAGTATAATTGCCTCTTGCAGTATGAATTATAAACATTCTACTGAGCTTTGCAGAGTTCCCTGATGGTTGCAAAGGAAAAAGAGCAAACTGGTCTCATAGGATAGATTACTAAGAATATATGAAGATTTGCTCACTACTCACTTGGGTTTTATTCATTGGATATGCAAGTGCTACAACTCACCATCTGAATAAATATTTATCTTTTTTACTTATTTATAAAATAAAAAAACATAATTGATTAAGTGTGTTTTTACATGTGAATTTGTACATTCTATAAGATTTTATATTCTTAGGCAAATTTTTATTTTAATTTTAAGAGAGCTACTTACATACTATCTGGCCAAGAAGCATTCTTTTTTCCCAACATTCCTGCAGTTAACTTATTTGTGTTTGTATACTAGGTCTGTTATTGACAACAACAAAAAACGCTTATATCATATTTATTTTCCAGTTCAATTATGGTGTAAAAGTAAGGGGCATATTTATCAAGCTTTGTATGGAGCTTGAAGCCCCGTGTTTCTGGCCAGAAACACAAGTTATGAAGCAGCGGTCTAAAAACCGCTGCTCCATAACCTGTCCGCGTGCTCTGAGGCGGTGGACAGACGTTGCCAAAAATCAATCCGATCCAATACGATTGCGTTGATTGGCACCCCCTGCTGGCAGCCGATTGGCATATGCTGTCGGCATTTATCGATGTGCGGCGGACATGATCCGCAATATCGGATCATGTCCACTCACACATTAATAAATAGGCCCCTAAGAGTTGACCTTTCCATGATCACTTATTTTCTGTAGGTTCTCAAAAAAAGTAAACTTTGCTAAAGAAGTGTTTGGTCTTAACACAATAGGGCCTATTTATTAATGTGCGAGCAGACATTATCCGATATTGCTGATCATGTTCGCCACACATCGATAAATGCCGACAGCACCGCAGCAGGGGGTGTCAATCAATACGATCGTATTGGATCGGGTTGATTTTCTGGGATGTCTGTCTGCTGCCTCAGAGCAGGCGGACAGGTTATGGAGCGGCGGTCTTTTTAGACCTCTGCTTCATAACTTGTGTTTCTGGTGAGCCTGAAGACTCGCCAGAAACATGGGGCTTCAAGCTCCATACAGAGCTTGATAATTATGCCCCAGTGTCTCTGAATGACTAGCAGCACTTCAAGGTAACAGGGAGAGTTTTTTATTCATAAAATGTTTCCTTATAAAATGTCAATATGTTGATATAAGCAAATGAGTAACTCCCGTCATTCCTAGGAAGCACATCAGGAGTACCAGCCAGAGTTTGATCCCTGAGAGAGAATCTCTCTCAGTGTAATCATGGTCTTTTTGCAGCCAATCAAATTGCTGTGTCTATCCACAGGACTCAATCATTTGTGCCTTTCCTACAATACAAAACTGTGAGGGAAAGAATGATTTACTAAGCAGCATCACATATTGGGGCATATTTATTAAGCTCCGTATGGAGCTTGAAGCCCCGTGTTTCTGGCGAGTCTTCAGACTCACCAGAAACACAAGTTATGCTCCATAACCTGTCCGCCTGTTCTGAGGTGGCGGACAGACATCCCAGAAAATCAAACCGATCCAATAAGATTGGGTTGATTGACACCCCCTGCTGGCGGCCGATTAGCCGCAAATCTGCAGGAGCGGCGTTGCACCAGCAGTTCACAAGAACTGCTGATGCAATGATAACGCTGTTGGCATTTATCGATGTGCAGCGGACATGATCCCCAATATCGGATCATGTCCGCTCGCACATTAATAAATAGGCCCCTTAGGGCTCGATGATAGAAAGCTCATCATTGGCGGGCGAGAAATGTGTATTTCTGACTTGCATATCTCGCAAATTTCACGCCTTGCGTAATGATTGTATAAAGTGGGCAGTCCATTGTAAACAATATGTTACATGATAAGCTGTCCATAATAAACTATAGGCTTCAGCAACTTATATAATTTCACAAACTTCAAAATGGGTTTTGAAATATCATTGGGTCGCTTCGTAATTTTTAATGATTCACTTTAATTCAGTTTGTGTTTGCATATTTCAAAATGTAAAACTTCAATTATAGTATATTGTCTAATTACGTTATATCGTTATATTTTTTAAATGTAATAAATATTGTAAACAATGTTATTCATGTTAATTCGCCAAAGGATGGGTGGCGAGACATGTATGTGTTTTAAATGTGTGATTCGTTTGGCGTATGTTTTTATATCATCGTAACATATCTGCGAAACTTGCAAGATTTACTCAGGTTACGCCCATGGAATGCCCATTTTACGCCCATCTTACGCCCTCTCCTTCGCAGTGAAACTCTCTTTCGTAATGAATTTTGATTTTACTGTTCTGGTTATATTTTGTTATTCTTTTTATTGAAATCGTACAATAACCTTTTTTACGCTCTTTATTTATTTAATATTTTCACTCATTTGTAGCTCAATTATTACGAAATTGCATATATGTTTTAAAAAAATGTTCAATGTGCAATATTTGTTAACCAATCATATTTATTGTTATATTATTTCTGTTACCATAATATCTTGCAATACATTTATGTACGCATATTTATGAGTACTTCCTTAATATTATCCAATCACAGAGTATTTTACATTTTATGCTGGTTAAATGTATATTTCCTTAATGTATAGCATATTTTTATTCTGTGAGGCAGTTGATGAGATTTGTGAAAATGGTTGCTGAGAGGTTTTCAGTTGTGGAGAACGAAATCCTTGTATCTGCTTTGGAGCCAAACTATGATATGCTTTTTGGACCACAGAGGCATGACACTAGTTTAAAGACAAGGGATGCAATCTGGGAAGATATTGCTGAAATGGTCAATTTAAATGCCACACATATAAAGACTGTGGCTCAATGTCGCAAAAGGGTTGCAGACATTAAAAGGAAAATTCTTAGAAAGAATAAGAGGAGGAGGCAAATTTTAAAATATGAAAGAAAATTTATTAAACTTTTAATGTCTGTAAACCCTAATGTTGACATTGAGCAACAGTCTACTTCAGCATCATCTTCCCAAACTTCTCCCTTGTGTGAAGAACATGTAGATGTCTCTGTGGGCCCAGAAAGTGATGTTGCACAGCAAAAGAATACTGAGGATGTGGATGAAGGTAAGTTTTTTTTAAATTTAGTTAACATATCATGTTCCTTAAAAAAATATTACAGAACGTTTATTTTAATTTAGTGCAAGAAGTAACCACATCACCAGCATTATTTGCTGAAAGCACTGAGGCAGCACGTGAAAGTGACCACGATGTCTTCTTTTTCCAATAAAGATAGCAAGAGAACAAATAAAAATTGATAATAGGAGTAAATTAGAAAGTTGCTTAAAATTGCATGCTCTATCAGTGGGTTCAGTGTCCCTTTAAGCATTGTAATTTTTAAATATATATATATATATATATATATATATATATATATATATTACTTTGATGACAAAGTTCCCCATAGACCAATATGTAAATCCCCTGATCTATATAACATGTTAGGATATCTCCTTACATCTACAAAGTTTAACCCCTAAAACCTTCTTCTGATTTGTTAATAATGTTAAAAGCACTTGCAATGGATGGTTATTAATTATGCATCCATAAAAGGGATTTGTTATACATTAATGGGTGCACAATATTTTATTTTCACTACTTGTAATATAGAAAATAATATATAATTTTGTTTATAACAAATATTGTTTTTGTATTTTTAAAGATGCTGAAAATGAAAATGCAGTTAGTGGAAATGTGGTTGATGCTGACAATGCAAAAGATCTTCAACCACATGAACAAGGTAGGTATTAATTTACACCTTAATTTACTTGTTAATAAAGAATGTCACTTATGTGTGTGCATATTTTTTTTTAAAGTTTAAAAAAATTACATTGTTGTCACACAGTTTTTTATTTTTAACACATGAACTATCAATTCATTTTTTTATTATTTTCTTTATCCAAACAACATTTTAAATTTATGCTTATTGCAATTAAATTTTAAATGTATTTCAATATGATACTTTTTTATTTCTAACAGGAGAACGGGAAGAGAATTCATTTGAGAAAATGTGTGATTTGCTTGAAAATATAAACACTAATATCACAGTTTTGAAAGACTCAATGCTTCAGCATTTTTGAAAAAATAAATTCACAACCAAAAAATCAGAAGACTTTTAACCAGAATTATTGAAAACCAAAAAGAACAACGTGCTATGATGTTCAGAGAAAGAAGGTGGGAGGGAAGGGCATTTTATCCTGGGGTTAAAACACGTGGTGGACCATTTTATCATCCACATTAATATCTTATGGGGTTTTTTGTTTGAAAGTTATTAAAAATAATGTTTACAATTGGTCTCTTTATTTTCTGAAATTATACACCATACAACACATTACATATTTTTCTCACATGTATTAAAGGGACATGTACATTTGATTTAAGATTTCAGTGGGGGGGTTTCATAAGTATGATTATATAATTAATGAACATGGATGTTTATATCATTATAAAATCATATTCTTACCTATGTTAGTTTATAATTACACATAGTTGTCTGCATATTTGTGTGCACTGTCCCTTTAATATTTCTAAAACAAAACAATCTTACAAATATTTTACAATTAGTATTTTATCTTCATTTATTTAAAATTACTATGTTGAACTCAAAGAATAATAATATACACATATTCAATTTATTTTCTTTTTCTATATTTTCTTATTGTTTTTTTACTAGCTGAAAGATTACCATCAGAATTCTGATTTCCTTTTCTTTTTCCATCAGAAATTATAACATCAGATTTTATTCAATCAATATCTGAATTACCTAAATTGGTTGATTCTGTTACAAATGAATTTAAATTTTCAGCATTTTCTGAAGAACTAACATTTAAATTTAAAGGAGTATTAGTACAATCATTTTTTGACATAGAAAAATCATTGACTGAGCTATTGATTTTAAGGACTCACTAATGTGTTCCAAATGTGTATTACTTTTTTCAACAGAATTATTTAATTTTTTTATAGCATGATTTTGTTAAACTATTTCTTCCTTAAATTCAAGCATGGTGTTATTCATCTCAAGTCTGTTGCGTAATAAATCATTATGTTGTATTAATTTATAACTAAATTCACCAACATCCTTATAAAATTCATTATCCTCAGGATTGTTCTTATTTTCTGATGGAAAGGAATTATTTTCATTTTGTAAATAAATAATTGTATGTTACTATTTTAAAATGGGACTTGTGATAATTCCAACACTACATTTATTGGTATTTCATTTTGAGATGATATATTGCTGGGTGGAAGTTCACTTTCTACACTTATTTCTTTGTTAATTATATTATATTCTAAACTATCAAATATTTAATTTTCATTAATATTAGATTCATTAAGATCCAATGATGGTGTCTCAATATTTTCTTGTGAGCTTTAATTTTGTTCTTCTGCAACTAAAAAAGAAATGTTTTTTATTTTTGGTTATATTTCTTATTTCACATACATATATTTAATTACATTATCCATAAACATATTCAAAATTACCTGTTCTTACACCAATATTAGTAAGTCCAGGAACTCCAAAAACCATTGCAGCTGGGATTAATTCTCTAATTATTTTTTCAGATTCAGAGTATGTGATTGGTACATATGTTCCACCGCCTGTTTACTTTCTTTCAGTTTTTTCTTTTCCCATTTTTGCTTTAACTTTAATTTTTAAATCAGAGTATCTTTTTTTGCACTTGGTCACTGATCTGGGCCTAACACCTACAGCTGATACAGAATTTGCATTTTTTTTCCCCATATTGAATTCTTTTCAAAATTAGAAGTTTTTGCAGACATGGATCCAAACAGTTTATCATAATACATTTGCATTTGCTGTGCTAATACAAGATTTTCCTCTCCTGTGAATGCAGGATTTCTACCAGACTCACTATTTTGGAATGATACTTCAGTTGGTAGAACCTATGAATAAAATATTTTTAAAATATTTGATAAATTATCATTAGCATTAAATGTTTCATATTTCTTTAAAAAAATAAAAGGAAATGTAAAATAACATATACAATAAATATATAATATGGTGGATTATATGTATTTACCATTGTTGTTAATATTTTCTGAATTTATATACACTTGTTTCGCTTTGGAAATTGAAAATTGAATTTTAAGTTTCCCCAGGAATGTAGCATAGAAAATTTTACACCATAATAAGGGTACAATTTACGAAGTTTATATTGAAATAGTGAAGGATGATTGTGTATGTTTTCACCATAAAACTTATTACAAAATGCGCAATGATCAAAAACAGGCCCAGAACATACAGAGAAAGACAATTTTTAAGTGAAATGCCTGATGATATTGTATTTCAAAGATTTAGATTTAACAAATCAGTTATATTTAACCTTTATGAATTATTTAAAGTTGATTTGCATCCTAGAACAAGGAGAAATAGAGCAATACCATGAATTGTTAAATTACTGACCACACTTCATTTTTTGGGAATAGGTTCTTTCCAACATACCACCAGTTCAATTAGAGATGTGTCACAAAGTGCTTTTTCCAGATTTCTTAGCCAGGTTATTAATGTTTTCAAGAAGAATATCGACAGATTCATTAAATTTCCAATTACTGAAAATGAGAAAAATATAAGTAAGGAATATTTCTATGAACATTATGGAATACCAAATACTCTAGGATGTATTGACTGCACACACATACATATAAGTTGTGCACCAATTAATCATCCAGAAACATATTTTAACAGAAAGGGGTGGCACTCTCTAAACACTAAAGTAGTATGTGACCACAAATACAAAATTATTTCTCTGTTGTCAGCTTTTCCAGGGAGTGCACATGATTCTTATATTCTGAAGCAATCACTCCTTTATGAAGATATGAATGCAGGAATTTGTGGAAATGGTTTGATACTTGGTAAGTTATGTACTAAGATGTTTAATTGTCTAATACATACCATAAATTATTTGTAATACTAACCATAAATCATACATCCAACAGGAGATGCAGGATACCCATGTTACAAATGGTTAATCACACCTGTCTCCAAACCAGCAAACAGAAAAGAAATGAAGTTCAATGACACACACTCAAAAGCAAGATCAGCTATTGAACGTACATTTGGACTTCTTAAGAGTAGATTCCATTGTATAGATAAAACTGGAGGAGCATTAGAATATCAACCGACAAAGGCTGCAGACATTATAACTTTGTGTTGTATGCTTCATAATTTAGCCATTGAAAATAATCTAGATATTGTTGTAGATTATGATTATGAACATGAAATAATTCAAAACAAATTTTCTTCACAGGACCTTGCTGTAAACACCAGTGTGAGGGAACACATGATTAATAATTATTTTTTATTTAAAAATGTATATTTACATTGCATTGCATTGCTTTACTTATGAATACAATTGTATTAATTTTGTTTTTATTTAAAAATAAACATCCTATATAATAAATGGCCAAGTATGTTTGTCAGATGCAGTCATGCGCAGTAGAGACTGCACGTGACAAACATACCTGGCCGTTTGGATACTGACACTCAGCACAGAGCAAGGCTGAAGCGAAGTGTCAGGGAGCGTGGCCGACGGGAGTGCAGTGATGGGGGCGTGACCGGACGTCGCAAGGGGCGTGGCAGGGTGTCATGAGGGGCATGGCCGAGCGTCACGAGGGGCATGGTCGGACGGGTGTCACCGTGATGGGGCGTGGCCAGGTGGGGTGCCGAGGTGGGGGCGTGGCCAGAGAGGCAAAGGCTTTCAATTAAGACAGAGCCAGAGAGGGAGCAGGAGAGGGGGTGAGAAGGGCCAAAGAGGGGGGGAGAGAGCCAAAGGGTGGGGGGGGAGCCAAAGAGGGGGGAGAGAGAGAGCCAAAGAGGAAAAAGAGCCAAAGAGGAGAGAGAGCCAAAGAGGAGAGCGAGCAAAAGAGGGGAGAGAGCCAAAGAGGGGGGAGAGAGAGCCAAAGAGGGGGGGGGGAGAGAACCAAAGGGGGGGGGGGAGAGAGAGCCAAAGGGGGGGGAGAGCCAAAGGGGGAGGAGAGCCAAAGAGGGGGGAGAGAGAGAGCCAAAGAGGAAAGAGAGCCAAAGAGGAGAGAGAGACAAAGAGGAGAGAGAGCAAAAGAGGGGAGAGAGCCAAAGAGGGGGGAGGGAGAGCCAAAGAGGGGGGAGAGAGAGCCAAATAGGGGGAAGAGAGCCAAAGAGGGGGGGGGAGAGCCAAAGGGGGGAGAGCCAAAGGGGGGGAGAGAGCCAAAGGGGGGGGAGAGCCAAAGGGAGGGGGAGAGCCAAAGGGAGGGGGGAGAGCCAAAGGGGGGGAAGCCAAAGAGGGGGGAGAGAGAGAGCCAAAGAGGAAAGAGAGCCAAAAAGGGGAGATAGGCAAAGAGGAGAGAGAGCAAAAGAGGGGAGAGAGCCAAAGAGGGGGGAGAGAGAGCCAAAGAGGGGGGAGAGAGAGCCAAAGAGGGGGGGGGAGAGAGCCAAAGAGGGGGGAGAGAACAAAAGAGGGGGGAGAGAATAAAAGAGGGGGGAGAGAGAGCAAAATAAAGGGGGGAGAGAGCCAAAGAGGGGAGGGGAGAGAGAGCAAAAGAGGGGAGAGAGAGAGCAAAAGAGGGGAGAGAGAGAACAAAAGAGAGGAGAGAGAGGGCAAATGGCCCGTGTACACGGGCTTTAGTACTAGTAAGTCATAAATAATACACGAGTTTGGACATTTAATATTTATAATATACACATTTGAATTTCTAAGTTCAAGGTTGATAATACAATTGATTAATAGACACTTTCGAAAAAAGTTACGAATACAGAATTACACATGAAGAATGAAGAAAACGGAGTGTCAGGGAGCGTGGCCGACGGGAGTGCAGTGATGGGGGCGTGACCGGACGTCGCAAGGGGCGTGGCAGGGTGTCATGAGGGGCATGGCCGAGCGTCACGAGGGGCATGGTCAGACGGGTGTCACCGTGATGGGGCGTGGCCAGGTGTTGTGCCGCGGTGGGGGCGTGGCCAGAGAGGCAAAGGCTTTCAATTAAGACAGAGCCAGAGAGGGAGCAGGAGAGGGGGTGAGAAGGGCCAAAGAGGGGGGAGAGAGCCAAAGGGTGGGGGGGGAGAGCCAAAGAGGGGGGAGAGAGAGAGCCAAAGAGGAAAAAGAGCCAAAGAGGAGAGAGATCCAAAGAGGAGAGCGAGCAAAAGAGGGGAGAGAGCCAAAGAGGGGGGAGAGAGAGCCAAAGAGGGGGGGGAGAGAACCAAAGGGGGGGGGGGAGAGAGCCAAAGGGGGGGGAGAGCCAAAGGGGGAGGAGAGCCAAAGAGGGGGGAGAGAGAGAGCCAAAGAGGAAAGAGAGACAAAGAGGAGAGAGAGCAAAAGAGGGGAGAGAGCCAAAGAGGGGGGAGGGAGAGCCAAAGAGGGGGGAGAGAGAGCCAAATAGGGGGAAGAGAGCCAAAGAGGGGGGGGGAGAGCCAAAGGGGGGGGGAGAGCCAAAGGGGGGGAGAGAGCCAAAGGGGGGGGAGAGCCAAAGGGAGGGGGGAGAGCCAAAGGGAGGGGGGAGAGCCAAAGGGGGGGAAGCCAAAGAGGGGGGAGAGAGAGAGCCAAAGAGGAAAGAGAGCCAAAAAGGGGAGATAGGCAAAGAGGAGAGAGAGCAAAAGAGGGGAGAGAGCCAAAGAGGGGGGAGAGAGAGCCAAAGAGGGGAGAGAGAGAGCCAAAGAGGGGGGGGGGGAGAGAGCCAAAGAGGGGGGAGAGAACAAAAGAGGGGGGAGAGAATAAAAGAGGGGGGAGAGAGAGCAAAAGAAAGGGGGGAGAGAGCCAAAGAGGGGAGAGAGAGCAAAAGAGGGGAGAGAGAGAGCAAAAGAGGGGAGAGAGAGAACAAAAGAGAGGAGAGAGAGCGCAAATGGCCCGTGTACACGGGCTTTAGTACTAGTAAGTCATAAATAATACACGAGTTTGGACATTTAATATTTATAATATACACATTTGAATTTCTAAGTTACAATTGATTAATAGACACTTTCGAAAAAAGTTACGAATACAGAATTACACATGAAGAATGAAGAAAACACGCCCATTTCGAATACATACACGCAATCCAATTTCGAACACTTTCAATGATTATGATATTATATTCGCACTCCAGTGCGAACATCTTTACATCATATCATTTTACAAATGACCTTTCTATCATCGAGCCCTTAGTGTCTCGTCTCCTACTATTGCGACTCCTAGCTGTAAATTTCAGAATGATAATGGAGAAACTGAACTTCTGATAAAACTAATGTCCAGAGATGAATATTCTGTGACAAATGTTTCAAAACTGTGGCCTCATGTTAAAAAACCCATAATGAATCCCCTATTGGGTGGATACCGTTAGACCCTAAATTATAATAGAATTTCTTCATTAGGGAAAAGGCTACACAAACTCGGAGATCCTTTGTTTCTCCAGAAGAATGATCTTAAACAGATGAATCATGAGTTTGTTCTGGGTATGATTCTAGACTGAAATGTTGGACCTGCCATCTCAAGCAACTGAAATTGAATTATTAGGGAAGAATTCTGAAATGTGTAGTCATATCTTTTTATTAAGATGTTGGTTATTATGCAATTTTACTGTATTTAATGGTTGTTTACCCTCTGTATTGTGGTTACTGGTTAGATTCATTCTCAAAATTTGAATTTGCAAAGGATCATTATAATTTAAAATGCAAGGTTTTATTCTTCTCACCACCCATGGCCACCATTCTTCAAATGCCTTATTGTTTTTTAGATCATGTGCTATCAGTCACAATTTGACAGAGCCATCCCCAGGAAAAACCTCCATAAGATTCCTGAGTATAAGCAAAATACTAGGAAATGCTCACAGTTATCATACAGAGGATGACCATATCAATCATTAGAAGCATTTACATAATCTTATCTCTTAGGTTTGTCTCTTAACTGTATTTGTTCATGTCCCTTGTCAAAATGCTTTAGCCAGACTCTCTGTAAAACCATCCCTAAAAAGTTTGTCACAGCTCCAGAATTACCCCATTTACCCTAAAATAATTAAGAATTCCTGTAAGAAATCCTTTTCTATCAAATACATCTACAATAAAATATATAAATGTAACGCAAATTAAAAACAAATAAACAAACATTAGTAGTAATAGTGAACTTTCCTGTATGATCAGATACATTTGAAAAGCTTTTCATGCAGATGTCTGATTAGTTAGTGCTGGTAAGTGGTAAATCCCACTCATTAAGTTACATAGTTCCGCTTAGCCAGAAATTCAAGTATAAATTATTTTTTAGCATTAATCTATTAAGCAATATTAAATAGTAATCAAACAATCTGAAATGAGATATCTGACTCCTGTCTGTATTAAAGGGACATATTATTTAACATAAGTTATCCTATATCCCTGATGCAATTGTCAAAAGGAAAGTTACATCTATCATTTATATGAAAGAGCACCAGTTATACATGATGAATATATATATACTGTATATATATATATATATATATATATATATATATATGTGTGTGTGTGTGTGTGTGTGTGTGTGTGTGTGTGCTGAAGTCAAACCTATTTGGATTGCAATTACTACTGGAAAAGCTACTTCACTGGGGAAAGATTCTCTTTTAAACTTTTTCTCTTGCTACACAGAGTACTCCTTGTGTATAACCTACAGTTCCATTATTCACTGAGGAATAATTCACAATAAGGAATCTATACTTCCTGGGGCACTTTTGCTTGCTGAAATACTGGAATCTCCCAACAAAACTTACACTGAAGCAGTCAGATCCTCTGCTCCCTCCTGGCTATCTTAACTAGCTCCTGTAAGATGAAAAGTCTCTCACAAAACCGATTGATTGCAAATGGCATTGTGATTCATCTGAGTGCACAAACAAGAAGGATACAATCTCTTTCTGGGGTTTTGAAAGAAGTGGATTTATACACACATACAAGGAGCCTACGACTAGAGATAACCAACTACTTAACAACCTGTGCGGCACTTACCTCATTTTGATTGAGGTAATTTCTTGTAAGTAGGAAGTCTATTTACTAATATTGGTTTCTGTGGGCACACCAATTTACCTTAAGTTTGTTCCATCTGATTCATCTCACGTGGGAACTTATGTATCTAGTCATTTGTTTCTGGACTACAGCTATTTGGACTTATACTATAATACAATATAATATATATATATATATATATATATAGTGCAGTGACATGCACTCATTGGAGGCAGGTGAGGCAGTGCCGCACCTGCCATTTGGGCCAAAAGAAAAACAAATAGACAATTTTATTTAAAAAAAAAAAGTTAAATTTTTTTTTTTTTTTTTTTACATGTCAAACTGTAATATTGCGCAATAGAGAGGCACTGGGTTCTGGTGTTTCTCTATTGCGCAATATTTGCAGTGTATTTTTATATCTAGCTGCTCTGCCGCATCACCCGGTGGTGATTTGCAGGAGCAGTGCGGCTGACAAAATTGCTATATGAGGCATCTCTCATGAGGCCTCGACTGTTCCCTGGGAGACCGGCTCATCCAATCAACACCGGTGTTGACTCCCTGGCTCTGCTTAGCCCTACTGAATGAGTGTCTGCGCATGCGCAAGTAAGGAGCAGCGCGGCGGTGGCGGCGGGAACAACAGCCAGTGCCACTCATTCCTGCCTGACAGTGACACCTCAGCCTGAGCCAAGTAGCGTGGAGTGGAGGAGGAGGCTGCCGCCCTGATCTATGAGACTCGCACGTTGCACCGCATATCGCAGCTGCTGCCCGGCCCCTGCCCTGGTCCTGCCTGACCGTGACTTGTTGGCTGTCACCCACCTGTGACCTCACCTGAAGGAAGGAGCCCGATTCCAAGTGCACACAGTCCGTCACACTGTCTGTCACACAAGTAAGTCATCATCAGAATGACAAGCCATGCCGTGTGATAGTGTGATGATCGTGCAGTACAGCCTGTATTGTAATATCATGATAATTATATATTTTTTATTGTGAGGCTTGGTTGGGGTTGTAACTTGTACTTGTAAGTTAAGGGTGATGATCGTGCAGTACAGCCTGTATTGTAATATCATGATAATTATATATTTTTTATTGTGAGGCTTGGTTGGGGTTGTAACTTGTACTTGTAAGTTAATATGGGACCAGGTAGTGGGTGCCCCCCCTCTGCTTAAATTTGAATTGCCTGTGTGTGTTGGGACTAGGAACTTGTGACGCAGTCTGATCCTCTTCTCTGCTTATTTGCTTAGTAAATGTATTTTGTGTATGACCCGGTCAGTACTTACAACACTGACCAGGTCATACACAAAATACATTTATTAAGCAAAACTTGCAAGTTGCTGGCTATGCTATGGTATGTTCCACAGTCCACTTCCCAACTTCTCTGGCAGCTTAATAAATATATGTTAAAATGAGCAGCCATCTTGCAGCCATCTTGTGATTTAGTGCTTTTATTTGCTTAATACATGTATTTTGTGTTTGACAAGGTCAGTATTGTAACTTACTAAATATATTTAAATAAGAAATATATTTTAATGAGCAGCCATATTGTGATTTTGTGCTTATTTGCTTAATAAATGTAACTTACAACACTGACCAGGTCATACACAAAATACATTTATTAAGCAAAACTTGCAAGTTGCTATGCTATGGTATGTTTGTTGAAAATCAGATCTAAATATGCTCATTAGCTACTGAGCATATTTAGATATTTTTTCCAACAAAGGATATCTGATTTTCCTCATTCTTTTGATATCCTTTGTTGAAAAGCATATCTAAATACGCTCAGTAGCTACTAAGATAATTTAGATATGCTTTTCAACAAAGGATATCAAAAGAATGCAGAAAATCAGATATCCTTTGTTGAAAATCATATCTAAATATGCTCAGTAGCTAATGAGCCTATTTAGATCTGAGTTTCTTCATTCTTTTGATATCCTTTGTTGAAAAGCATATCTAAATATGCTCATAGCTACTGAGCATATTTAGATATGATTTCAACAAAGGATATCTGATTTTCTTCATTCTTTTGATATCCTTTGTTGAAAAGCATATCTAGATATGCTCAGTAGCCACTAAGCATATTTAGATATGCTTTTCAACAAAGGATATCAAAAGAATGAAGAAAATCTGATATCCTTTGTTGAAAATAATATCTAAATATGCTCAGTAGATACTGATTGGTGGCTGCATATAGATACCTCATGCAATTGGCTCGCCCATGTGCATTGATATTTCTTCAACAAAGGATATCTAATGAATGAAGGCGTATCCGATTGCTAGCCACTGCCTTACCAGCCTCTGAAGTCACCGCACATCACTGATATAGAGATATACATGTTTTAAAGTTTTTATTCAAGTTTGTATTCAATTTGTATTGCATTAACTCTTTGTGCAATTTTATGCATCAATTTGTACCAATTTATTTATTGATCAACTGACCTCATGAATGTTAACTGAATAACTTTCAGCTTTAAGCACTATTTTGCGCCTGTAAACCATTTTTTTTAATCTATTTTGTGCTAATTGACTCTGTACTCTTGGTGGCGGGGGCTGCTAGAGTTACTTAGTCAAGTAATATAGGCAGCATCACAGAGCTTATTACTATCCTATATAATAAATGGCCAAGTATGTTTGTCAGATGCAGACATGCGCAGTAGAGACTGCAGATGACAAACATACCTGGCCGTTTGGATCCTGACACTCAGCACAGAGCAAGGCTGAAGCGGAGTGTCATGGGGCGTGGCCAGGCGCTGCGAGGGGCATAACCGGGCGCGGCGAGGGCCTTGGCGGGTGGGTGCCGTCACGATGGGGCGTGGCCAGGTGGGGTGTCACGATGGGGGCGTGGCCAGAGAGTCAAAGGGTTTGAAAGACAGAGCCAGAGAGGGGGGAGAGCAAAAGAAAGGGGGGAGAGAGCCAAATAGAGGGGGGAGAGAGCCAAAGAGGGGGGGAGAGGGCCAAAGAGGGGGGGAGAAAGGCCAAAGAGGGGGGGAGAGGGCCAAAGAGGGGGGGAGAAGGGCCAATGAGGGGGGAGAGGGCCAAAGAGGGGTGAGAGAGAGCCAAAGAGGGGGGAGAGAGCCAAATAGAGGGGGGAGAGTGCCAAAGAGGGGAGAGAGAGAGCCAAAGAGGGGGGAGAGAGAGAGCAAAAGAAGAAAGAGAGCCAAAGAGGAGAGAGAGCAAAAAAGGGGAGGGAGCTAAAGAGGGGGGAAAGAGAGCAAAAGAGGGGGGAGAGAGAGCAAAAGAAAAGGGGGAGAGAGCCAAAGAGGGGGGAGAGAGAACAAAAGAGGGGGCAGAGAGAGCAAAAGAAAGGGGGGAGAGAGCCAAAGAGGGGAGAGAGAGAGCAAAAGAGGGGGGAGAGAGCCAAAGAGGGGGGAGAGAGAGCGCAAAGAAGAGGGTCGAGAGAAAGCAAAAGAGAGGGGGGAGAGAGAGCAAAAGAGAGGGGGGAGAGAGCAAGGGGTGGGACCGCTGTACTGCAAAAAATGGCCCGTGTACACAGGCTTTAGTACTAGTATTATTTATAAAAGAATTTACAATACCCTCAAGGCGCTGTTATTTACACTTCTTTTTATTTATATATATATATATATTTTTTATTTTTTTTTCACAGAGGCTGGTGCACTCGCACAAACAGGTGTCCAGTTGCCAGGGTGCTGAATGCAGGTAGAGATAAAGGTAATAGAAGACAGCACTCGCTGGACTTAAGGATAAGCAATAGAAGCTTTTATTTACGTGACGTTTCAGGGACAGCTCCCCTTCATCAGACCAACAATAAAATGTGACAAGCAAACATTTATACCCTCTAAGACCCTCCCCAGTGAACAGAAATTGCGCCAAAAATGGTTGTCAAGGCAACCATAGACTGTTTACACCAAAATACATACACACACAGATACAAGTTAATTAGTATCAGATACAATGTACCCAATCTATCCCAGAACATCCACCTCAATCTAAGTGAACATATAACATTAAAAAGTACAAATTATAAGACAAAGTCAGGGACATAAGTTGCTGCAAGCAAGAGAGAAAATAAAGAAAAAAAAGAAAAAGGGAGAAATGACATAGCAATGATAAAAGCATAGCGGCAATCTAAATATACATCATGATATAAATATAAATATATATACATGCCAATTTATAATGTGACCAGAGGAATAGCAGTGCAGCAAATAGGAAATACAACATAATGTGCAGCAAATAGGAAATACAATATAATGTGCACTGAATCAATTGGCACTTAATCAATTGGAGAGTGAGACATACTGCATAAAGTAGGATCAAATAAACATGCAGGATGCGATAAACATGCTAATAATATTTGTGGCCCTGAGGACAATGAAACAAGGTAACATCTATATCCAGCATTAAGCCCAATAAAGCAACATCAGTGTAGATTGCAGAAATGTCTATCTCCCCTAACACATCTATAACCCTGATCACACAGCAGAGCGCTATTCCCAAGAACGTACCATGCATAGTAACAGTCCAAAACAGCAGCACCGTGTGTCTAGAGGTGTGGATACAATGCACCAACCAGAGCAACAGTGTGGGAGGGCTGTAAGTAGTCCTGTCACGCCAGCTGCTGTCAGTCACCGAGCCAGAGGAATCTGATAGGTCAGGGGGCACGCCCCTATGTGGTTTGCAATAGGAGGAAAGATATATACTGTACGTACAAAGTGTCAATGTACTATTCACTTCAACTGTATATCTTTCCCATTGATTGCAGCCTGTTGTACTGACACTGTTCCACTAGAGAGTTTAATGGTTGAACAGTATATATATCTTTCCTCCTATTGCAAACCACATAGGGACACGCCCCCCTGACCTATCAGATTCCTCTGGCTCTGTGACTGACAGCAGCTGGCATGACAGGACTACTTACAGCCCTCCCACACTGTTGCTCTGGTTGGTGCATTGTATCCACACCTCTAGACACACGGTGCTGCTGTTTTGGACTGTTACTATGCATGGTACATTCTTGGAAATAGAACTCCAACTTTAATTTAACGTTACAGAAGTGGCGTATTTAGGTTTTGTGCTGCCCTGTGCACTCAAAATTCTGCTGCCCCCCCCCCCCCAGAGGTTCTATCCCTCTTTTCCCTTTTTAAGAATCAACTGAAAATGGGCTAGCAAGACACTTGCTTACAGGTGGGTTGAATTGCATGCATCTCATACCATTTTCTCCCTGAGAGAAGGGAGAGAAAAGAAGGGGAGAAGATAAAAGGAAGAGAAATGAATGAAGGGAGGGATAGAGAGAGAGAGAAGTGGGGAGGGAGAGGAGAAAAGGGGGGAGGGAAAGAAAGGAGTGAAAGAAGGTAGCAAGGGAGGAAGGGAAAGAAGGGAGGGAAAGACAGAAGAGAGGGAGTTGAGGGAGGGAGGGAGTTGAGGGAGGAAGGCAGGGAGAAAGGAAAAGAAGGGAGAGAGGAAGGGAGGGAAAGAAGAATACACTTTGAAACAATCACTGCCCTTTACATGCAACAACATACAGTAATTACCATCATTCAAGTAATTAGACTTTTTAAGTGTCCGTTTACTATTTACTCCGTGGGTTCATGAATGCAGAGAAAGCTAGCTATTAGTAGCTAACATTCATTAGCGCTGAGAGTTTATGATTAGACATCATAAGCTGATCTAAGCAGTGCACAGACGCATCCAGTCTGTTAGTTACTAAGACCTGCACAAGCACTGCGCTCGCAGACCCACCACAGCTGACAAGGGGAGGCAGCATATCGGCACAAGGTCTTCTCCTCCAGCCGCACCTTGTAAGCATATCCCTGGTCAAGTTTGTCACCAAGAATGCTTCCACTGCAAAAATGCCGGCGGCTCTAAATGAAGCAACGGTTTAAAGGAGCACTGTCTGTGAAGAGCGAACTTAATCAGCACACGTGCCTTGTCTTCTCTGTAAAAGCCTGCACTTTATCGCTCACTGTACTGTGTGCTGGCTTTTAGAGAGAGGATAGGGCAGATGTGCTGCCCCTCCCAAATCTGCTGCACTAGGCACCGGCCTTGTTGGCCTAGGCTATAATACGCCCCTGCGTTACAGTGATGGTAAAGAATTAAAAGGGACATTGAAACACTGCATTTAAAATAATAATAATAGTAATAAAATGTGTAAAAGAATAATTTTAAAAAAGGTTTTAAATCATTTAACATTGCCATTGAGTTAGCACATTTTACATGGTTGTGTAGCTCAGGGAGGCAACTTATGTTAAACAAAATATTTCCCTTAAATGAACATTTTACGAGAAGATTACAGGTTGAGTTTATTGTGCCTTTATGTCATATCTTGTTCAGGTCCTGCCAAATCATAAACGGATCATCTCTAAATCACACAACCCTTTAATATATGTGAAATATTCTCATAGCAGATAAAATGTATGTCTGCAATACCACATATATGTGCACACAACTGGACATTGTAAGCCCCGTGGCTTTACCATCTAATTGTAATATTTGTCATTATTACCTAGAATAAAGCATAATAACTCACACAACTGGACTCCGCAGGCCGAACCATTGCTGAAAAGCTGATTAAGAAGTTCCATATTCGTTTGGAATGCTCGTTTCAATATTAAAGGGATATGAAACCCAAAATCTTTCTTTTGTGATTCAGACAGATTACACAATTTTAAAAAAGTTCCAATTTACTTCTATTATCAAATCTGCATTGTTCCCATGTAGAAGGGATACCTAGGTAGATGTATGGCAGGAAATAGTGCTGCCATCTAGTGATGTTACAAATGGATCACATTCTTGCAAAACTGCTGCCATATAGTGCTCCAGAATGGGCCAGTTTCTGAGCTTATGTCCCTGCTTTTTAGCAAAAGATACCAAGAGAACAAAGAACTTTTGATAATAGAAGTAAATTAGAAGGTTGTTTAAAATGTTCTGTTCTGTCTGTATCATTAAAAGGTTTTAAATACCTCTAACTTTCTTAAGACATTCAATAAATCAGTAGAATTATTTATTTGTAGAAAATGACTACAGGATAAAGCCTATAACCAAAATAACTAGCCTACCATGACTGGTTAAAGGGACATGAAACCCAAAATGTTCTTTCATGATTCAGAATGCAATTTTAAACAACTTTCCAATTGACTTCTATTATCTAATTTGCTTAATTCCTTAGAAATCCTTTTTTGAAGAAATAGCAATGCACATGGGTGAGTCAGACACACAAGGCATCTATGTGCAGCCACCAATTAGCACGTACTGAGCATATTCAGATATTCTTTTAAAAAAAAGGATATCAAGAGAATTAAGCCAATTAGATAATAGAAGTAAATTGGAAAGTTGTTTAAAATGGCATGCTCTTTCTAAATCATCAAAGAAAACATTTTGTTTTCATGTCCCTTTAAACATTGGTAATATATAAATAACTGTAATCATTGGATTTTCTGCAAATAAAAATGTCTGTAATAAATACATTTTGCACATCACTATTATTCAGTTTAAATAAAGAAGCCTTAATCTTGGTGGTAAGGATGTCATGCAAGAAATGTTATGCCAGAAACATAATATATTGATTACAAAGTTTACAACTAAATGAAGTTCATAAGTAACTTTAAAGGGACAGTCAACACCAGAATTGTTGTTGTTTTAAAAGATATATAATTCTTTAATTACCCATTCCCCAGTTTTGCATAACCAACACAGTTATAATTATACACATGTTACCTATGTAATTACCTTGTATCTAAGCCTCAGCAGACTGCCCCCTTATTTCAGTTCTTTTGACAGACTTGCATTTTAGCCAATCAGTGCTCACTCCACTGTAAATTCACATGCATGAGCTCAATGTTATCTATATAAAACACATGAATTAATGCCCTCTAGTGGTGAAAAACTGTCAAAATGCATTTAGATTAGAGGCGGCCTTCAAGGTCTAAGAAATTAGGATATGAACCTCCTAGGTTTAGCTTTCAACTAAGAATACCAAGAGAGCAAAGCAAAATTGGTGATAAAAGTAATTTGGAAAGTTGTTTAAAATTACATGCCCTATTTGAATCATGAAAGTTATTTTTGGACTTGACTGTCCCAAGGCTTTTTTTCCAGTATGATTATTCTGCCATCTATTGGTAGTTTTGTTTCATTACATCTCTTATTCTTTTACTAGGATGGCAAACTGACCGAACATCGGCCCCATTCAAGTAAAAAACCTTTTGTAAGAAAATAACAATGTACAAGTGATACATTTAATAGGCAACTAATAGTGAATACAGTTGCAAGCTTTCAAGACACTGAGAGAATATATGAAGAAGGGATCTCAGTGTGCTGAAAGTCTGCAACTATATCTACTATTTGTTACCTATTAAGGACTAGATTACAATTGTACGCAAGCAATATCATGTTTTTGCATGCGTCGGAAATAGTCTGCATATTACAAGTTGAAAATTATAAGTTTAAAGGCAGAGCACAATTGCATTTTATGCTTATCAGGTTAGCGCAACTGAAACTGTGCGTTAAAAAAAGTTGCGCTAAACACAACACAAATACATTTAAAATTACAGTTACACTCATATAAACACTATCTGATAAAAATTATTCATACAAATATAAAAAATAATAAGGGTTAAAAGTTATATGGTATATGACAAGGGGGTCTATTTATCAAGCTCTGAATGGAGGCTCGCCAGAAACACAAGTTATGAAGCAGCGGTCTAAAGATCGCTGCTCCATAACCTGTCCGTCTGCTCTGAGGCGGCGGACAGAAATCAATACGAATACGATCGGGTTGATTGACACCCCCTGCTATCGGCCGAATGGCCTCGAATCTGCAGGGGGTGGTATTGCGCCAAACCATGTTGATGTGCGGCGGACATGGTTTACTATAGCGGATTATGTCCGTCCTCACAATGATAATTGGACCCCAAGGTGTTTGACTGCAAAGGGCTATATTGTGTGTGTATATATATATTTATGTGTTTTACTGTATATGTACTGCACATATTTTACAATCCAGTGTTCTTACATTTCTATACTGATATATTCTTATACCTTTATATTTATTCCTATAGATTTATAGTTATAGAAATCTATTTTATATTCACATTATCAGATATATATAGAAATATATATTTAATAATAAAAATGAAAAAAAAAATCTATGTGAAGAACATAGGAATGTAAAATAGTAAAAAGTATTTTATATTTAATAATTAAATAGCGCACATTGAGATTAGCAACCCAATACCGCATTGACCTAAATCATAAAACGCGAAGCATATTATGCATATTTTACATTCCTATGTTCTTCACTTAGAATTTTTTTTAATTTTTGTTATTAAATATATATTTCTATATATATCTGATAATGTTCATGTAAAATAAATATATATACCTATATATTTATAGAAATAGATATACAGGTATAGGTATATACAGATATATATATAAATATGTATTTACAATAAAAAGTACATTATTTTGTAAGTGAAGAACATTGGAATGTGAAATATGAAGTGACTTCTATGGGGAAAATACGTTAACGAGGTCATAATATCACAAAGTCCTTTGGTTAGCTTGCATCAGTTTTAGCTTGCGTGCAAACATTTTACTTTTAACTTACAATACGTGTGCTATCCGATGCGCGCAAAAAGTTTACTTATAGCAAAGTTTATGCTCTAGCAAAAGTGCTAAATAGCACACCACTTGTAGTCTGGCCCTAAAGGTATAAACTGTACATTGTTTTGTTATTTTCCTACAAAACGATTTTTAATTTCTTTGGGCAGCCAAGGAAATATATTATTATTTGTGTGTTTAATAGACAATTTATATGTGGCCCTTTAGGCTTGTTAGGTAATGATTTTCAGCCCTTAAGGCTTTTTAAAAAATTGATCTGCGGCCCCCAAGTGTTAGAAAGTTGGTCATCACTGATTTATGATACAGGTGTTGTGGTAATGTTGGGACCCCAGTACCAAATTACTATGATTTATTAAAAAAATTAAAAAAAAGATGTAGTATAATATTTACAGATATGCAATAAATTAAAAGTATTCATGATTTCATGCAACTGAATGCAATTGCACCATAATCCAGGGTGAGTAACAACAACAGAAGTTTCTGCAGAAATAAAAAAGTGCAGAGGCGAGTAGACCAAATACAATACTACAGCTAGCAGAGAGGAGGTAGTAGTATGCAGAAGAACTTAAGGTACCATCATGTGGGTTACATTGGTTATCGGTTATTTGTAGAGCACCAACAGATTCGGCATTGTGCTTGAAAAAGCATAAATATGATTAACAGCTCAGTTTTGAATTTTAAAGATACAGAAACTAATATATTTGCCTTGCCATTTGTAAAACCAGAAACATAAACATATCATAGAATATCCATATGAAAAAGCATAAACAAATTAAAAAATGAACAAAAATAAAGACCTAAAACATAATAGATCTGAGTAGAGAATTAAGTTTTGCAAAGTTAAATGTTGTAAAAAAGAAGAATCTAAAGACCAATTAGCAGCTTTCGATACTTAAAGGGACACTGAACCCAAATGATTCAGATAGACCATGTAATTTTAACCCCTTAACGACACGCGTCGTACAGGGTACGTCTTGCACAAACTGGTCTTTAAAGACCAGCGACGTACCCTGTACGACGTTGGGGTTGAAAGCGGCTGGAAGCGATCCTGATCGCTTCCAGCCGCTTTCCGGTTATTGTAGTGATGCCTCGATATCGAGGCATCACTGCAATAACATTTTTCCCCATCCGATGCAGAGAGAGCCACTCTGTGGCCCTCTCTGCACCGGACATCGATGCCGCGATCGTTGGTGGGTGGGAGCAGACGTGGGAGGCGGGTGGGCGGCGATCGATGATGACCGGTGGGCGGGATCGTGGGCGGGATCGTGGGCGGGATTGCTGGGGGGCGCGCACGGACGCGCGCGCGTGCACAGGGGAGGCGGGCGGGCGCGTGCACGGGGAGGGAGCGGGTGGGAACCGTTACACTATGGAACAGTGGTTTATATTTAGAGGGAGAGAGGGGGGATAAATATGTTAATCAAAGGGATCTGGGAGGGGGTGGGGGTTTAGTCTTGGGGGGGGGGGGAAGCTACACTACAGAAAAGTGGGGAAAAATTAAAAAATATACTTTAAAAAAAAATATATTTTTTTTGTAAACTGGGTACTGGCAGACAGCTGCCAGTACCCAAGATGGCTCCCAATAATGTAGAGGGGGAGGGTTAGAGAGCTGTTTGGGGGGGGATCAGGGAGGTTTGGGGCTAAGAGGGATCCTACACAGCAGCATATGTAAATATGCTCCCAAAAAAAAAAAGAAAAAAAAAAAAGATACCTTTTATTTTAGTACTGGCAGACTTTCTGCCAGTACTTAAGATGGCGGGGACAATTGTGGGGTGGGGGAGGGAAGAGAGCTGTTTGGGAGGGATCAGTGGGTCTGATGTGTCAGGTGGGAGGCTGATCTCTACACTAAAGCTAAAATTAACCCTGCAAGCTCCCTACAAGATCCCTAATTAACCCCTTCACTGCTAGCCATAATACACGTGTGATGTGCAGCGGCATTTAGCAGCCTTCTAATTACCAAAAAGCATTGCCAAAGCCATATATGTCTGCTATTTCTGAACAAAGGGGATACCAGAGAAGCATTTACAACCATTTGTGCTATAATTGCACAAGCTGTTTGTAAATAATTTCAGTGAGAAAACTAAAATTGCGAAAAAAATTACGTTTTTTTTTAATTTGATCGCATTTGGCGGTGAAATGGTGGCATTAAATTTACCAAAATGGGCCTAGATCAATACTTTGGGTTGTCTACTACACTACACTAAAGCTAAAATTAACTCTACAAGCTCCCTACATGCTCCCTAATTAACCCCTTCACTGCTGGGCATAAAACACGTGTGGCGCGCAGTGGCATTTAGCAGCCTTCTAATTACCAAAAAGCAACGCCAAAGCCATATAAGTCTGCTATTTCTGAACAAAGGGGATCCCAGAGAAGCACTTACAACCATTTATGCCATAATTGCACAAGTTGTTTGTAAATAATTTCTGTGAGAAACCTAAAGTTTGTGAAAAAGTGAACATTTTTTTTTATTTGATCGCATTTGGCGGTGAAATGGTGGCATGAAATATACCAAAATGGGCCTAGATCAATACTTTGGGATGTCTTCTAAAAAAAAATATATACATGTCAAGGGATATTTAGGTATTCCTGACAGATATCAGGGTTCCAATGTAACTAGCGCTCATTTTGAAAAAAAGTGGTTTTGAAATAGCAAAGTGCTACTTGTATTTATGGCCCTATAACTTGCAAAAAAAGCAAAGAATATGTAAACATTGGGTATTTCTAAACTCAGGACAAATTTTAGAAACTATTTAGCATGGTTGTTTTTTGGTGGTTGTAGATGTGTAACAGATTTTGGGGGTCAAAGTTAGAAAAAGTGTGTTTTTTTCCATTTTTTCCTCATATTTTATAATATTTTTAATAGTAAATTATAAGATATGATGAAAATAATGGTATCTTTAGAAAGTCCATTTAGTGGCGAGAAAAACGGTATATAATATGTGTGGGTACAGTAAACGAGTAAGAGGAAAATTACAGCTAAACACAAACACCGCAGAAATGTAAAAATAGCCCTGGTCCTTAAGGGAAAGAAATTTAAAAATGGCCGTGTCCTTAAGGGGTTAAGCAACTTTCTAATTTACTCCTACTATCAAATTTTCTTAATTCTCTTTGTATCTTTATTTGAAAAGCAAGAATGTAAGTTTAGATGCCTGCCCATTTTTGGTGAACAACCTGGATTGTCCTTGCTGATTGGACAGCACCAATAAACAAGTGCTCTCCAGGGTTCTGAACCAACAATTGGCTGGCTCCTTAGATGCCTTCTTTTTCAAATAAAGATAGCAAGGTAACGAAGAAAAAATGTATAATAGGAGTAAATTAGAAAGCTGCTTAAAATTGAATGCTCTATATGAATCACAAAAGAAAAAAAATGGGTTCAGTGTCCCTTTAATGCAAAATGACACCTTTAAGGCAAAATATTTAGTAGTTTAATAATTACAGACTAAAGAGTAACAAGAGATAAGGGATGTTTTTAAATACATTGTGCTGCATCACTCTGCTTATCTGACATTGAGGATCAACTTGAAAATCCTCTGTTAAAAGGCACCCTCCAATATAGCTGGTCTAAGTCATTTTCTAGGTGTGTAAACTAGGCAGCCGCATAAGCTAAAAAAGGTGGAAAAAATAATGAATGATCTTTTTTAAAAGAGCTGAAAAGTGATCCTGACCTATTTCCAAGCACCATCTCTGCCATCTGCACAAGGCAACAAGATTCCTGGGTAACTAGGTTGTGATGTCTTCTTTGTTGTCAGGTTTGGGATTAGGAAAAGAAAAATGGGAAGTCAGAACGATATATCAAGAGAGAAGGGGGGCGTATATGCTCCCTGAGTTGCCCATTTATGGATCTTGGTATCACTTGAAAAATCTAAATCTGTAAAATCAGTTAAAGGGACAGTCTACTCTAGAATTTGTATTGTTTAAAATGATAGATAATCCCTTTATTACCAATTCTCCAGTGTTGTATAAGCAACACAGTTATATTAATATACTTTCTACCTCTGTTATTGCCTTGTATCTAAGCCTCTGCAGACTGCCCCCTTATTTCAGTTCTTTTGACAGATTTGCATTTTAGCCAATCAGTGCTGACTCCTAAATAATTCAACATGAGTGAGTACAATGTTATCTATATGGCACACATGAACTAGCAATGTGTAACTGGGAAAAACTGTCAAAATGCACTGAGATAAGAGGCGGCATTCAACGGCTTATAAATTAGCATATGAGCTTACCTAGGTTTAGCTTTAAACAAAGAATACAAATAAAACAAAGCAAATTTGATGTAAAACTAAATTGGAAAGTAGTAACATGTTCTACTACTAAATATAAATGGACATCAGAGCAGAGGGGATTGAAAGAACACAGAGATTGTGTGGGTGCTGTGAACCCCTATTTCACCTGTGTTGGACAATTTTGTTTCTGTTCAAATATTTCTGAATAAAATCTTTGATTATGATGCATTTATCTTGTCATTTTGTACTTGCAAATGATTGAAATATTATACAACCAAAATATTGGCCATAGAAAGACAGAAGTTCCAAGCAGCTTATATGAAACCTCTACTACTCTACTACTAAAGCAGATCTGTATGTGTTGGATTCTATTACCAAGTCTTGAGATCTGCCAAATACTGCTCTTCTATCCCATGTCTCTATTTGGGTCAACAACCAAGTGAGCTCTTCCTTGGCTTCTGAAGATAATGCAGTTCTATAAGATTAAGTTCTTTGCGTGGACTAGAAATCTTTATCTTAAAATCATAATAATGGAGAGGGGCAGGAAAGATAGCTTGGATTGGGGATTAAAGTAGAAGATGGATCTGAGCTAAACTTCTCAAAGGGGAGAACCCTTATTTTAAGTTTGTAGCGATCTATTTCTTATTATGAACATGATTTTGTTGTGGGAAATCTGAGAATGAAAAAGGGATGTTTATTTGAAAACCTTAGAATATGTACATTGGCACAAGCTTATACATGAATAAATTGGTTGTATAATTCTTTAGAAAATGTTTTTATAGAGCAATAATAATTGAGAGAACATACGCCTAGATTATGAGTTTTGAGCACTATAGGGAAATTAACGAACGCAACAAAAGTGGCGTTATTTAATCCCCTATAGCGCTGCCATTACAAGTTTAAAAAAAAAACTGGCTTGTGCGGGCAATATGGTGCTTTTAAGCTCCATACCACACCAAATACAAGCTCTGTTTTGATGTGCTTGTGCACGCTTTCCCTATAGACATCAATGGGGAGAGCGGGTAACATAAAAGTCTAACACCTTCGATCGCGGAAAGAAAAGCTCTGTAACACAGCCCCTTTGATGTCTATGTGGAAAAATAAACTAACGTTTAAACCTAACACCCTAACATAAACCCCATGTCTAAACAGCCCTAAACTGCTGCCCCCGACATCGCCAACACCTACATAATGTTATTAACCCCTAATCTGCCGATCCCGATATCGCCACCACCTAAATAAAGGTATTAACCCCTAATCTGCCACTCCCGATATTGCCGCCACTATACTAAAGTTATTAACAACTATACCGTCGCACCCCAACATTGCCGCTACTATATTAAAGTTATTAACCCGTATTCCGCCGCTCCCCGACATCGCCGCAAGTAAATAAAGTTAATAACCCCTAAACCTCTGGCCTCCCACATCACTACCACTAAATAAACCTATTAAACCCTAAACCGACCGCCCCACACATTGCAACAACCTAAATTCAGCTATTAACCCCTACACCTACCCCTCAACCTAACCCTACCCCTAAACCTAACCCTAATGTAACCATAACCCTAACACCCCCTAACGTTAACATAATTAAAATAGATCTAAATTAAATTTACAATTATTAACTAGATAAAACTAAATAAATACCTGTAAAATAAAACCTAATCTAGCTACAATATAACTAATAGTTATATTGTAGCTAGCTTAGGTTTTATTTTTATTTCACAGGTAAGTCTATTTATTTTAACTAGGTAGACTAGTTAATAAATAGTTATTAACTATTTAATAACTACCTAGTTAAAATAAATACAAAATTACCTGTGAAATAAAACCTAAGCTACCTTACACTAAAACTTAAAATTACAAACAAAAAAAAACTACCATTACAAAAAAATAAAAAAACATACCATTACAAAAAAACGCATGAAATTATCCAAAAAATAAAAATGATTCCTATTGTAATACCCTTTTTAAAAAAAAACACCCCAAAATAAAAAAGCCTAATCCAGAATAAACTACCAAGGGCCCTTAAAATAGAATGAGAGCAGGGGGCGGAGTCAGCGGCAGACAAGTATGGCCGCAAAGTTATAGAGCTCCGTGCCAAGAATATTAGAAAAGCGACGAAACAGTTGAATATTATACTCAAAAACTTACATCTAACGGTGACAGCATCTAGTAACCACATCAAGAGAAAATATGGTGTAGTAGTGGATGGTGATCTCCTTCTAACCCGACTTAATTGCTCACCCCCTACACCACTTTCAACCAAGAGCCGCATGGTGTGGAACTACGGCGAACACGCAGAGCAGTAAGCACAAAGACAGTGAAGCTTTTTTTTTACCTCCCCCATTTACCATCTGCTGCGGTATCCTGTGGGTAAGACATGGAGGCCACGCTACTTAAGCTCATAAAAGGCCTGAGTGACAAAATGGAGGCCCACATCACCCAGCTATCATGGCATATTTCTCTCTGCTATGGGGCCCGGGCCACAACCTTAATTCTAAAGATGGCGACTTACCCTCTCCTGCAGTGCTTACTGAGCCTTCATTGCCGACACCTAACTTCAAGTATTAACCCCTAATCTACCGACAGGAGCTCACCGCTACTCTAATAAATTTATTAACTCCTAAAGCTAAGTCTAACTCTAACACCCCCCTAAATTAAATATAATTTAAATATAACGAAATAAATTAACTCCTATTAAATAAATGATTCCTATTTAAAGCTAAATACTTACCTGTAAAATAAATCCTAATATAGCTACAATATAAATTATATTTATATTATAACTATTTTAGGATTAATATTTATTTTACAGGTAACTTTGTATTTATTTTAACCAGGTACAATAGCTATTAAATAGTTAAGAACTATTTAATAGCTAAAATAGTTAAAATAATTACAAAATTACCTGTAAAATAAATCCTAACCTAAGTTACAATTAAACCTAACACTACACTATCAATAAATTAATTAAATACAATATCTACAATTATCTACAATTAAACCTAACACTACACTATCAATAAATAAATTAAATAAAATACCTACAATTACCTACAATTAAACCTAACACTACACTATCAATAAATGAATTAAATACAATACCTACAAAAAACTACAATGAAATAAACTAACTAAAGTACAAAAAATAAAAAAGAACTAAGTTACAAAAAATAAAAAAATATTTACAAACATTAGAAAAATATTACAACAATTTTAAACTAATTACACCTACTCTAAGCCCCCTAATAAAATAACAAAGCCCCCCAAAATAAAAAAATGCCCTACCCTATTCTAAATTAAAAAATTTCAAAGCTCTTTTACCTTACCAGCCCTGAACAGGGCCCTTTGCGGGGCATGCCCCAAAGAATTCAGCTCTTTTGCCTGTAAAAAAAACACATACAATACCCCCCCCAACATTACAACCCACCACCCACATACCCCTAATCTAACCCAAACCCCCCTTAAATAAACCTAACACTAAGCCCCTGAAGATCTTCCTACCTTATCTTCACCATACCAGGTTCACCGATCGGTCCTCGGAAGTGTTGATCCAAGCCCAAGCAAGGGGCTGAAGAGTGACGTCCATCCTCTGGCTGAAGTCTGGATCCAAGCGGCGGCTGAAGAAATCCATCATCGGGCCGAAGTCGGAAGTCCATCATCGGGATGAAGTCTTCTATCAAGCCGCATCTTCAATCTTCTTTCTTCTGGAGCGGAGCAGAGCCATCTTCTTCCAAGCCGACGCGGAACATCCTCTTCAACCGACGCCTACTAGCCGAATGACGGTTCCTTTAAATGACATCATCCAAGATGGCGTCCCTCGAATTCCGATTGGCTGATAGGATTCTATCAGCCAATCGGAATTAATGTAGGAATATTCTGATTGGCTGATGGAATCAGCCAATCAGAATCAAGTTCAATCCGATTGGCCGATCCGATCAGCCAATCAGATTGAGCTCGCATTCTATTGGCTGATCGGAACAGCCAATAGAATGCGAGCTCAATATGATTGGCTGATCGGATCAGCCAATCGGATTGAACTTGATTCTGATTGGATGATTCCATCAGCCAATCAGAATATTCCTACCTTAATTCCGATTGGCTGATAGAATCCTATCAGCCAATCGGAATTCGAGGGACGCCATCTTGGATGACGTAATTTAAAGGAACCGTCATTCGGCTAGTAGGCATCGGTTGAAGAGGATGTTCCGCATCAGCTTGGAAGAAGATGGCTCCGCTCTGCTCCAGAAGAAAGAAGATTGAAGATGCGGCTTGATAGAAGACTTCATCCCGATGATGGACTTCCGAAGTTCCGACTTCGGCCCGATGATGGATTTCTTCAGCCGCCGCTTGGATCCAGACTTCAGCCCGAGGATGGACGTCACTCTTCAGCCCCCCTGGTATGGTGAAGATAAGGTAGGAAGATCTTCAGGGGCTTAGTGTTAGGTTTATTTAAGGGGGGTTTGGGTTAGATTAGGGGTATGTGGGTGGTGGGTTGTAATGTTGGGGGGGGTATTGTATGTGTTTTTTTTACAGGCAAAAGAGCTGAATTCTTTGGGGCATGCCCCACAAAGGGCCCTGTTCAGGGCTGGTAAGGTAAAAGAGCTTTGAACTTTTTTAATTTAGAATAGGGTAGGGCATTTTTTTATTTTGGGGGGCTTTGTTATTTTATTAGGGGGCTTAGAGTAGGTGTAATTAGTTTAAAATTGTTGTAATATTTTTCTAATGTTTGTAAATATTTTTTTATTTTTTGTAACTTAGTTCTTTTTTATTTTTTGTACTTTAGTTAGTTTATTTCATTGTAGTTTTTTGTAGGTATTGTATTTAATTCATTTATTGATAGTGTAGTGTTAGGTTTAATTGTAGGTAATTGTAGGTATTTTATTTAATTTATTTATTGATAGTGTAGTGTTAGGTTTAATTGTAGATAATTGTAGATATTGTATTTAATTAATTTATTGATAGTGTAGTGTTAGGTTTAATTGTAACTTAGGTTAGGATTTATTTTACAGGTAATTTTGTAATTATTTTAACTATTTTAGCTATTAAATAGTTCTTAACTATTTAATAGCTATTGTACCTGGTTAAAATAAATACAAAGTTGCCTGTAAAATAAATATTAATCCTAAAATAGCTATAATATAATTATAATTTATATTGTAGCTATATTAGGATTTATTTTACAGGTAAGTATTTAGATTTAAATAGGAATAATTTATTTAATAAGAGTTAATTTATTTCGTTAGAATAAAATTATATTTAACTTAGGGGGGTGTTAGGGTTAGGGTTAAAATTAGCTTTAGGGGTTAAAAAATTTATTACAGTAGCGGTGAGCTCCGATCGGCAGATTAGGGGTTAATACTTGAAGTTAGGTGTCGGCGATGTTAGGGAGGGCAGATTAGGGGTTAATACTATTTATTATAGGGTTATTGAGGCGGGAGTGAGGCGGATTAGGGGTTAATAACTTTATTATAGTAGCGGTGAGATCCGCTCGGCAGATTAGGGGTTAATAAATGTAGGCAGGTGGAGGCGACATTGAGGGGGGCAGATTAGGGGTTAATAAATATAATATAGGGGTCGGCGGTGTTAGGGGCAGCAGATTAGGGGTACATAGCTATAATGTAGCTGGCGGCACTTTGCGGTCGGCAGATTAGGGGTTAATTATTGTAGGTAGCTGGCGGCGACGTTGTGGGGGGCAGGTTAGGGGTTAATAAATATAATATAGGGGTCGGCGGTGTTAGGGGCAGCAGATTAGGGGTACATAAGTATAACGTAGGTGGCGGTCGGCAGATTAGGGGTTAAAAAAAATGAATCGAGTGGCGGCGATGTGGGGGGACCCTGGTTTAGGGGTACATAGGTAGTTTATGGGTGTTAGTGTACTTTAGAGCACAGTAGTTAAGAGCTTTATAAACCGGCGTTAGCCCAGAAAGCTCTTAACTACTGACTTTTTTCTGCGGCTGGAGTTTTGTCGTTAGAATTCTAACGCTCACTTCAGACACGACTCTAAATACCGGAGTTAGAAAGATCCCATTGAAAAGATAGGATACACAATTGACGTAAGGGGATCTGCAGTATGGAAAAGTCGCGGCTGGAAAGTGAGCGTTAGACCCTTTCCTGACTGACTCCAAATACCGGCGGTAGCCTAAAACCAGCGTTAGGAGCCTCTAACGCTGGTTTTGACGACTACCACCAAACTCTAAATCTAGGCCTTAGTATCCCTATTCCCATCGCTATATTACTCCAATCTCCCACCTCTTCAGTTTGTCAGAGGATCCTTAATATTTCAAGATAGGGCTACAATCTGCTCTGCGGTTACTATATTTGTTAAGCTAGATAGGCTGCTTGGACTTATATTCCATGTTTATCAATATATATAGTGGTATTGTGGCAGAGCTCAGAGACACTAAGCTATAGTTCTATAAGTCTGGATTCCAGTTTGTGATCCCTTTCTATGCAAGAGCTGAATTCCCCCCTACAGCCCTTTTACTCCTACTTTAATGTTGTGCTCCCAGTAGATGCAAGAAACCTGATCACTATCTAAAAACCCTTTCTTCTCATTCTTTCTGCCAAATGTTGTTGTGGGCCAAGGATTTAATATTTACAGGGGATAGTATAGATGTTCAGACATTATTGAATGTTTTTCTATAATTTGCACCTCTTCCCCCCCCCCCCCATTATATGGGTTAGCTATAAAAACTAATGGGTACTGAGCCATGTCTATAAGCTATATTAACATTTCAATTTGCATTTGCTATTACAGAACTCCATTTATTTCTTCGCAATAATTGATAACCCGATCCACATTTTCACTCACTGCCAGTGTGTATGTGATATTATCACTATACGTTATTCATATAAATATTTCATAGGCTATTATACTTCTTCATGGTTGTGATATCATCTGCATACTTGTCATCTTTATTTAGAGCCAATATATACTGCTTTCAGCATGATATGTTATATTATTATATTTTGGTGACATTAGTATCTTAGATGGTGCCTATATCTTTAGTTATTTAAAACAATATTATTTTAAGGCCCGGGCACTGTACTGTTCATAAATATTAATTCTTCAATTATTGTTATACTATGGTTATAGGTGGTGTATATTGCTTAGATTAGTTAATATCATGCCATCCAAGGCCTTACAGAGACAGTTTGTATTTCTTTTCAATTGTTATGTTATTCCTATTTATGACTCCCTTCTTGTATATACTATAGTGGCATGTGAGAGATACATTGTCAGCCTTATCTTAGATAAGGGTGCTCCCTATGCTGATTTTATTCTTGGAGCAAATCATATATTCCTGTTGGGCTCCTCTCCTCCCTTTCCCACCGGTACTTGTTGCCTGCGGGTCATACCCCTACTCCTTTTTCCCACATCGCCTATAGTTGGCAATTCCCCAGGAGGGGAGTTCATCCAGAAGCCCCCTATATTTTATATTACATACATATTAATAACCCCTCTTGAGCATAACTTTATCAGGAATTACCCTTAATCATTTTATACACAAAAGCCTAGAGACCAAAAACTTTACCAAACAGTTACATTATCTAGCTCCGCCCCCCCCATACTGTTTACTGCATGCATAAAACATTGCTACATTAGAACCTTGACACCTCTTTACTTCTCTTGTCTCTTTTTTTGACTGCTACCAAGCGGTGTTTACCCGCTGATGCTGGTCAAACGAAGATACCTTTTTATCAGAAATAAGGACAGAGGGCTTAGACATTAACTATTTTATTTATTTTTTCATTCCTTTTACTATTCTCCTCCCTGAGGAACACCCAAATGTTTTGAGATGAAGGTGCCAAACATTTACAGATTGTCTCGTACATTAGTGCAATGTTCTCATTCTAAAATATATCATTGGAAATGTATAATTTTTGTGGTTATCACTCTAGGTGTCGTATTGTTTCCTATATCAATTGGCTCATGAGTAGCCATCGAATTAACCACTGTTAAATGCTATTCAATATGTTATAAAACGAGATTCTCAAGTTATAAATAACTAAGTATTATACAATTGTCACTTGTTGTTATAGGTGATTTAAGGGTTAATTGTGTATCCACTGTGTGGTAACTGCCTACCTTGTTCATTTATAGTACTTGTTATAATATTTTGCTGATTTTTGTTTGTCTCAAGAATCTCAATAAAAGATTATTTATAAAAAAAAAAAAAATAGAATGAGAGCTGCTTAAATCCTATTGGCTGATTTGAACAGCCAATAGGATTTTAGCAGCTCTCATTATATTGGCTGATTCAAATTTTTCAGCCAATAGGAATGCAAGGGACGCCATCTTGAATTTCGTACCTTGCATTGAAGATTCAGTGTACGGCAGCAACCGTATAAAGAGGATGCTCCACGCCGGATGTCTTCAGGATGAACCCGCTCCGTGCTGCCGGGATCAAGATAGAAGATGCCACCTTGATGAAGATTGAAGAGGCCGTCTGGATGAAGACTTCTCGCCACATGGATGAGGACTTCGCCGCCGGGATGAAGATTGAAGAGGCCGCCTGGATGAAGACTTCTCGCCACCTGAATTAAGATCGTTCAAGCGGAACTTCAAAAACTGTAAGTGGATCTTCGGGGGTTAGTGTTAGGTTTTTTTAAGGTTTTTTTTGGGTGGGTTTTATTTTTAGTTTAGGGTTTGGGCATGTAAAAGAACTAAATGCCCTTTTAAGGGATGCCCATCCAAATGCCCTTCTCAGGGCAATGGGTGGCTTAGGTTTTTTTAGAGTTAGGTTTTTTATTTTGGGGGGTTGGTTGGGTGGTGGGTTTTACTGTTGGGGGTCTTTGTATTTTTTTTTAGGCAAAAGAGCTATTATCTTTGGGGCAATGCCCCACAAAAGGCCCTTTTAAGGTCTATTGGTAGTTTATTGTAGTCTAGGGTTTTTTTTATTTTGGGTGGGCTTTTGTATTTTGATAGGGCTATTAGATGAGGTGTAATTCTTTTTTATTTTTGATAATTTCGTTGTTTATTTTTCGTAATTTAGTGTTTGTTATTTTTTGTAATTTAGTCTTTTTTATTTTTTGTATTTAGATCATTTGTAATTTTTACAGTAGTGTTAGGATTTTTTTAATGTGTAGTTTAGTTTTATTTAATTGGTAGTTAGTTTAATTTTAGTTTAATAATTATATTAGTTTAATTTTAGTTTAAACTTAGCTTTTTTAATTTGACAGGAAAGTTTTAATTTAATAGTAATACAGGGAGTGCAGAATTATTAGGCAAGTTGTATTTTTGAGGATTAATTTTATTATTGAACAACAACCATGTTCTCAATGAACCCAAAAAACTCATTAATATCAAAGCTGAATAGTTTTGGAAGTAGTTTTTAGTTTGTTTTTAGTTATAGCTATTTTAGGGGGATATCTGTGTGTGCAGGTGACTATTACTGTGCATAATTATTAGGCAACTTAACAAAAAACAAATATATACCCATTTCAATTATTTATTTTTACCAGTGAAACCAATATAACATCTCAACATTCACAAATATACATTTCTGACATTCAAAAACAAAGCAAAAACAAATCAGTGACCAATATAGCCACCTTTCTTTGCAAGGACACTCAAAAGCCTGCCATCCATGGATTCTGTCAGTGTTTTGATCTGTTCACCATCAACATTGCGTGCAGCAGCAACCACAGCCTCCCAGACACTGTTCAGAGAGGTGTACTGTTTTCCCTCCTTGTAAATCTCACATTTGATGATGGACCACAGGTTCTCAATGGGGTTCAGATCAGGTGAACAAGGAGGCCATGTCATTAGATTTTCTTCTTTTATACCCTTTCTTGCCAGCCACGCTGTGGAGTACTTGGACGCGTGTGATGGAGCATTGTCCTGCATGAAAATCATGTTTTTCTTGAAGGATGCAGACTTCTTCCTGTACCACTGCTTGAAGAAGGTGTCTTCCAGAAACTGGCAGTAGGACTGGGAGTTGAGCTTGACTCCATCCTCAACCCGAAAAGGCCCCACAAGCTCATCTTTGATGATACCAGCCCAAACCAGTACTCCACCTCCAACTTGCTGGCGTCTGAGTCGGACTGGAGCTCTCTGCCCTTTACCAATCCAGCCACGGGCCCATCCATCTGGCCCATCAAGACTCACTCTCATTTCATCAGTCCATAAAACCTTAGAAAAATCAGTCTTGAGATATTTCTTGGCCCAGTCTTGACGTTTCAGCTTGTGTGTCTTGTTCAGTGGTGGTCGTCTTTCAGCCTTTCTTACCTTGGCCATGTCTCTGAGTATTGCACACCTTGTGCTTTTGGGCACTCCAGTGATGTTGCAGCTCTGAAATATGGCCAAACTGGTGGCAAGTGGCATCTTGGCAGCTGCACGCTTGACTTTTCTCAGTTCATGGGCAGTTATTTTGCGCCTTGGTTTTTCCACACACTTCTTGCGACCCTGTTGACTATTTTGAATGAAACGCTTGATTGTTCGATGATCATGCTTCAGAAGCTTTGCAATTTTAAGAGTGCTGCATCCCTCTGCAAGATATCTCACTATTTTTGACTTTTCTGAGCCTGTCAAGTCCTTCTTTTGACCCATTTTGCCAAAGGAAAGGAAGTTGCCTAATAATTATGCACACCTGATATAGGGTGTTGATGTCATTAGACCACACCCCTTCTCATTACAGAGATGCACATCACCTAATATGCTTAATTGGTAGTAAGCTTTCGAGCCTATACAGCTTGGAGTAAGACAACATGCATAAAGAGGATGATGTGGTCAAAATACTCATTTGCCTAATAATTCTGCACTCCCTGTAGGGCTTAATAAAAAAGAATTGTGGCGGCAATGTCGGGAGCGGCAGATTAGTGGTTAATAAGTTTAATATAGTTTTAACAGCAAAACATCCCTAGAGAGGGATGAAAAAAAGAGATACACAAAGGATATGAGTATAGAATGACGATTGGAATTAAAAAATAACTTTTAATGTAAACATATAAAAAGACAGCCACATGCAGGTAGATGCCTAGTTAGCTGCCCGCACACACAAATATTAAAAACACATACTTCTGTTAAGATTCTATATGCTAGAATCCAAGTACATGTATTATGATTTAATGTACGTGGGAGAGTGCTTGGTGTATACTCGGTTGAATAACTTCCCTCCTTAGGGAGCCCAGAGAACTGACTACCTGCTATATCGAATTAATCTTGAAAACGGGAAAGTATTTTTAACAACAATTTTGATTGGACTATCTGATTGCAGTCATCACAGCTCTACAGGCTGATATTTAGCAATCTACAAATTGAGTTCCAAGATTCACTAAGTAAAGTTGCTAGATTGTAACAGAACTGAGGGTTCAAAGTATTGTATCAATATGTTGATTAGTAGTATTGTCTGCCTTTGTATTTAGATTGTTACTAAAACACAGGTTTCCATTTAAATAGGAGGGTTAAAGAATAGTCTAGTCAAAATTAAACTTTCGTGATTCAGATAGAGCATGCAATTTTAAGCAACTTTTTAATTTACTCCTATTATCAATTATTCTTCATTCTCTTGGTATCTTTATTTGAAAAAGAAGCAAAGTAAGCTTAGGAGCCAGCCCATTTTTGGTTCAGCACCTGGGTGGCACTTGCTGATTGGTGTCTAAATGTAGCCACCAATCAGCAAGCACTACCCAGGTGCTGAACCAAAAATGGGCTGGCCCTTAAGCTTACAGTCTTTATTTTTCAATTAAAGATAGCAAAGGAATGAAGAAACATTGATAATAGGAGTAAATTGTAAAGTTGCTTAAAATTGCATGCGCTATCTGAATCATGAAAGTTTAATTTTGACTAGACTATTCCTTTAATGTCCATTAAGTATCAAGTATATCATGCCCCACTAACAATTAAATACTATAGGACTGGGTCCGTGACCATCTACGGTTTACTCCACTGAATGATCCATTGGCCTGATAGGTCTGGGTATATATTATAAGTTATATATACATTAAGCGGTTTGCAATCAGTTGTGTCTATAAGTCTCGTAGCACAATTTGCTTACCGACTATACCCAAATTATACACTGCTTATGTATTAATATTGAAAATGAAGGCGGTCTTAGTATCTGTTGTGGAGTTTTTTTAAAACAGCAAATATTATAAATCTAGTGTACTAGATAGCACAATTATATACTTAACAGAGTAGGATTAATTGTACTATTTGCATGTCAAAAGTTGATGCTGTGAGTAATTGTGGGCTTTAAATGCTGAATAACTGCAGCGGTTCAAAAATGTATGTATGTAAGTTTAGTAGCACAATCCGCTTGCCACTAGTAAGTAGATTATAAACCACTGTATGAAAATTAAGAAAGCAAACGGCTCAACCTAAATAACATGTGATTTTTAAACCACCAAAGATTATATTTGCATATCGATAGTTAGCAAGTAAGGATAGGCAACACAATTTGCATGTCACAAGTTACCGCTAGAGATGTAAGTATATGGAAATATTACTGGACACAAGTCCTTAAATAAGTTAAAATGTTTGGATGGATTCGAGCTATTGTTATATTTAACTAGAATTGAGCTAATGAAAACAAAAGCAAAACCCCCTAACTTGGACGCGTTTCCCTATCGCTTCCTCTGAGGAAGCAATAGTGAATAGGGGGTTTTGCTAAGGAGGGAAGTTATTCAACCAAGTATACACCAAGCACTCTCCCACATACTTTAAATCATAATGCATGTACTTGGATTCTAGCATATAGAATCTTACCAGAATTAAGTGTTTTTAATATTTGTGTGTGCGGGCAGCTAACTAGGCATCTACCTGCATGTGGCTGTCTTTTTATATGTTTACATTAAAAGTTATATTTCAATTCCAATCATCATTCTATACTCGTATCCTTTGTGTTTAGTGGCATCTCTTTTTTTCATCCCACTCTAGGGATGTTTTGTTGTTAAAATTTGATATTTAGATGCCTATACACAACCATTTGAGTTAGCCTACCAATAAGCAATTTCCTTTTGACAAGGCTCCCAAGTGGCAACTTCAGTGTATAAAAACTTTAATATAGTGTTTGTGATGTGGGAGGGCCTCGGTTTAGGGGTTAAGAGGTAGTTTATGGGTGTTTAGTGTACTTTGGAGCAGTTTAATTATGAGTTTTATGTTACAGATTTGTAGCGTAACACTCATAACTACTGACTTTAGATGGCGTTACGGATCTTGTCGTTTTAGGCTGTAACACTGTTTTTTTAGCCAGAACGCAAAACTCGGAATACCAGCGCTATGGGAATCCCATGAAAAAAATGTCATCTTTACGAGTGCGGTACTGACGTTGCGTTACAGGCTAAAAGGCTTGTGGTACACCTATACCGACAAGACTCGGAATGGCTGCATTAGGGAAAATGATGCGTTATGGCCCATAACGCTGTTATTTGAGTAATTACGCTCAACTCTTAATCTAGCTGATAGTAACATAGCAGATGTGGATGAAAGAAGACAGAAGTCAATTGGCTAACCTCTGTTTATCATTTAAATCCTTCATCCATCTTAATAGTTTTGTGGCCTTCTTTGAATTTTTTCTAATTCTGGAATGTGGCTTTTTAACACCTTTGCCCAATCGGACGTAAATCTATGTCATGCGGGAAGCAAAGCAGTCTCGGTTGTCAAGTGAAAAACAAGACTTGCTGTTTGTGGGCTTCCAACATCAGCCTTCATATGGTAATGGAGCACAATCAATGCTCTGTTACCATATGATGTCAGATTGCCAGATCTTTACAGACAATGACACTATCTGTGTCACTGTCTGTAATGATCATCCGTTGATCCCGGTGGGAGTTGTGGGAGGAAAGGCAGGAGGCAGGTGGGCAGTCTAGTGGGGGGTAGGGGTGGGACCCTACACTGCAGAAAATAAGTTTTGAAGGGAAAGATGGGTCGCTACACTACAGAAAAAGGGAAAATCAGAGGGGGTGCTTACATAGCGATTGCGGGGAGGTGGGATGGGTGAGGGGGACTCTTACACTACAGAAAAAAATATTAATATATAAATAAAATAAAAAATAACTATAAACTTGGTACTGGCAGTCAGCTGCCAGTATTCAAAATGGCTGCTTCTAGTGGGAAGGGGGAGGGTTAAAGGGCTGTTTAGGAAGGATTAGGGAGATGAGAGAGTTTAGGGGATCCCTACACTACAGGGAAAAAAAATAATTTAAAAAAAAAGCCCTAAACTTCATCCATACTGGCAGACTGTCTGCCAGTGCCTAAGATGGTGCTGAGGAGTGTGGGAAGAGCTGCTTGGGAGGGATCAGGGAGGTGTCAGGTAGGAGGGTAGTTCCTACATTACAATACTATTACCCTTACGAGCCAACTAATTAACCCCCTTCACTCCCAGGACTATTAGAAGTGTGGTGCACAGCTGCAATTAGCGGCCTTCTAATTTCCAAAAAGCAATGGCTAAGCCATTCATGTCTGCTATTTCTGAACAAAGGATAACAGAGAAGCTTTCACAACCATTTGTGTTATGACTGCACAAGCGGTATGTAAATAATTTAAGTGAGAAACCCAAAGTTTGTTAGAGTTAACGATTTGTTTTAATAGAATCACATATTGACGTCAAAAAGGTGGCATGAATAATACCAAAATGGGCCTAGATCATTACCTTGGGTTGTCAACTAAAAAAAATATATATAGTTTTGATAGGTAAATAAAAAAATTAAAAAAGCAAGGCTCTATTTCTGTTTAAATTGAGTGATAACAAAATGCTACAAATTCTCCGGTATTTTGGACACATTTTTCTCTAAAATGAATTGGCCCCTAGATCTGCACTCCATACTCAAGGTCTTACCAAAGATTTATACAGCAACAAAATGATGTTTTCTTCACTTGCATCTATGCCTCTTTTAATACATAATGTTATTAACCCCTAGTCATCTATAAGTACAGCTAAATAATTTTCCTCTATTTTGCTAAATCTAGTCCTATTTAAATAATAGATAACCTGCATATTTTTAGTTTCAAAATGTCGAACCTTTACCAATCTTAAATCTCATTTGTCCTTTACCAGCCCATTCCTCAGATTTTTGTAAATTCCTTTGCAAAGCAATTACATTCTTTTTTTTTTAACTTTTTTTATTAGCTTAGCCACACCAAACAAAGAAAAATATCATAATCTCAACATAATCAATGTCACGCAGGACAAACAGTATATCAAAATAGATACATAAACAAATTACAAGATAGAATACTTTTAAATTGTCCTTATCCAGTTTCCCCGAAAAGGACATAATTATAGTGGCTAATTTTCAAATATATACATTAACAAAAACAAACCTATAAAAACAACAAAACAAAACAAGACCAAAAAAAAAACAAAAAAAAAAACACAACCACACAGATTGGGGGAACCCCCCCCCCCCCCACTGAATTATATATGAAACTCTATACCGTCAAAACCTATCTAATCTTCCCCTTATTTTAGTCTATTTTAGTCTATATCACTGCTACTACTTATCCAGGTATCTGGGAATACCTGAAGTATAACCAGCTCAGCAAAACTTACCGAGGCTACAAAGGGTAATAATATCTGTCTCTGCACGCACATAGGATATAACTTAATAACCGGGGCCCATCCTTCCAAGAATTTTCTAATTCTTTTCTCAGAAAGCTGTTGTAAGTGGAAAGATTCAAAGATAATCAGAGCTTGGATGTCCCTCAAAACTAGAGATAGACTAGGGGGGTCTTAGATATCCACTTTTTAAAGATATTATATCTTACCGTTAAAATAATTGTGTTTAACGTGCGCAGACTCACACCACCTCTCGCATCTGGGAAAAGTAACACTATATCTTCCAAAGAGAAGGAGAAAGCACTTTCAAAGACTCTATTATACCAAAATTGTACCTTCTGCCACAATTGAGAGATTTTAGGACAGGCCCACAAGATATGGAGGAGATCAGCCCGAGTATACGAACAACGTTCACACATAAAGATTTTATCAGGAAAATATTTAGCCAGTAGTGCTGGAGAAAAATAATAATTATTTAATAGTTTTAAATGAGATTCTTTCCAACTCACTGGTACAGAATATCTAGCCACTGTTGCAAGACTATTAGATATTTTCTCGCGATCTATAGAGGGAATATAAGACAACCAAAATTTAATTATTTTATCATCCTCTAGTATACCTTGTTTGGTCAGCATAATGTCATAGATTAAAGAGATTGATGCATCACCACCATTGAATTTCCTGATACAACTCTTAACCTCGGACCACTCACCTCTCCTAGTCGCATACCAGTTTTGAGTACTAACAAAATGACGAATTTGAAAATAAGCAAACCGGTTTGACCTGGGAAGAGAAAACTGTTCCCTAATAGACTCCCATGGGAGTATCTGTAAATCATTGTTGACTAATTGATACACATATTCCAGTCCCTCAACCTGCCAATACTGGAAGCATTTTTGGTCCACTCCTGGTGAAAATAAGGGGTTCCCCCTAATGGGTAAATAGTCAGAAAAGGAAGGATTTATTTTAAGAAGCTTACAAAACTTGTGCCAAATCACTACTATATTCCTAACTGAGATAAGAGAGGATATCCTAAAGGGCAAGGAATGCAGAGGGCAATGTAAAAGGGCTTTTAAGGACCACGGTTTGACCATATAAGATTCAAGCTCATATGTAGAGACCAAATTGGACTGTGCAATCCAGTCAATAGCAATTTTAATCAATGATGCCGAATTGTATAATCTGATGCTTGGTAGAGCCAGACCTGCATCCGAATATTTCTGAGACAGCCTATTTATCGATATTCTCGGCTTTTTGGCTTTCCATAAAAATTTTGAAAACCAAGAAGCCAAATTCTTCAAATCCTTATTTAAAATCAAAAGAGGTAAATTTTGAAGATAATAAAGAATTTTAGGGAAAACTATAGTCTTAATTAAATTAATAGAGGCTGTCAGCGAGAGAGGAAAAGCAGTCCAAAATTTGCCTGATACCACAGTTTCGGGTTTCTATTGATCTCTAGTCCGAGATATTTAATCGCATTAACTTTGTGGAATATTGTATAGGGGTAATCTACAACCTGCTGCCCGAGCCACATCAAATCGCTCTTCTCCATATTAATTTTATAGCCCGCAAATGTGCTGAATAAATTTATCGTATCAACCACTTTTGGGATCATTACAGCTGTTTTATTCAGGAATAATAAAATATCATCAGCATAAAGCAATATTTTCAGGTTTTGAACACCCAAGAGAATCCCCGGCAGGACCTCTCGCAGTTTAGTCGCCAGGGGTTCCAAAACAATATTAAAAAGAAGAGGAGAAAGGGGGCAACCCTGCCTTGTACCTCTCTGCAATAATATCCTAGGAGATGCCCTTCCGTTTACCAGGAGATATGACACCGGGTTCTGATATATTCTTTGGCCAAAATAAAAAAAACTGCCCAAAAAGCCAAATTCAATTAGTGTAGAGAATAGATGTCTCCATGAGATGCAGTCGAACACTTTGACCACGTCTAAAGTAAGGACCGCTATATCCTTAAGGTCATTCCTCTCTATCAGCTGCTCTGAGTTCCAAATAAAGTCAACTAGAGTTGTTAACTTCCTTATATTTTTTTAGGAGCTCTGCGACGACATGAAACCCACCTGGTCTGGGTGAATCAACTTATCCAAACAAGAAACTAATCTCTGAGCTATAATAGAAACTAGAATTTTATAGTACATATTAAGGACTGAAATAGGCCTATAGGAGGCCGGGTCCTCCGGATTTTTTCCTTTTTTAGGATCAAAGAGATATTAGCCACTGAAAAGAGGGAAGAAATTGAATTACCCAGTAAATAGTAACTATTATATAATCTTTCCAATATTGGTATAACTTGATCAGCTGAACTTTTATAAAATTCTGATGGTAATCCATCTGGGCCAGCTGCTTTATTAAGTTTGGCCCGTGCTATAGCCTTACTTTTTTCTTCCACAGAAATAGGCGCATTTAACATATCCAATTCTTCCTTTTGGATTTTAGGGACAGAAATCAATGACCAGAACTTCGTCTGATTATCTTGATTAAACTCCCCTACTGTGTATAATTGCTGATAAAATTTGAAAAAGGTTCCTGATATCTCATCCACATCAGAGGTGCGTCCACCTTCTGTCTGAATCACCGAAATAAGATTATTCTTCTTCCTAGCTTTGACCAATCTGGCCAGATGTTTAGCAGAGCTACCATGAATATGCCTAAACCGCAAATTAATTTTGGATTCCTCTTCCTGATGTTTTTGAAGTAGGAAGGCATCTCTTTCCTTCCTACAGACTAAATATATAGTCCAATTAGCCCTTGATCGATCCCTACAATATTTTTTGAAAGCATTACGGACTTGATTGGATAATTGTACATCCCTAGCCCGGCTCTTCCTATTCCGTACAACCATATATCCCTTAATGTCTCCCCTTAGAACTGCTTTGGCCGCCTCCCAAAAGACCTCCATTTTATGGAGGTATACAGAATTAAACATACAATACTCCACCTATGTTTTATCCAGGACAAAAACCTAGGATCATTATAAAGAAATCTCGGATAGAAAAATCTAGGCATTTTGACATTACATCTATCCTGACAGAAGAACGCTAAAGAGATAATTGCGTGGTCCGAAATCAAGATCTCATCAATCCCCGCTTCCATTTTATCAGCAAACAGCGACTCTGCGACTAAAAATAAATCTATACGAGAAAACTTTCTGTGCGCTTTAGATTCACAGGTAAACTTCTGTATATCAGGGTTTAACCTGCGCCACATGTCATGGACCTGGAGTTTCTGGCAGAATCTCAGAAAGTACTTTGAGCTTCTCCTATTTTCTAGGATATTCTTCCCTGAAAATCTATCTAATTCCGGATCTAATGTCATGTTAAAATCGCCCCCTATTACTAGGTTCTCTTTCACCAATGGGAACAATTTGAACTTAATTTTCTCCCAAAATTCCCGATCGAATTTATTAGGGCCATAAATATTACAAAAAACTAATTTTATATTGTTTATGTAAATATGCAAAATAATAAATCTAGCTTCCGGATCTGACTCTACCTGGATAATCTTGTGATCTAGGGCCTTATTTATAAGGATTGCTACCCCACATTTTCTACTTCTAGCTGAAGACGCGACTACCTCGCCTACCCATTTGATCTTAATTTAGAGTAAGAGTGGGTGGGGGTAGGGCAGAGTATAATATATACAAGAGGTTAGTGGTTAAAGGCAAATAGCCAAATTTGAGTTTTATAATCTCCTAACCACTAATGCCTCCTGCCACAGATTTAAAGTTAAGAGCAAAAATCTAGCTCTGACTCTGATAGGGCTCAGTTGGTGAAATTTTTCTCACAGATTTAAGTTACCTATTCTTATTTGTAAGTCTATTTACAATTACTTGCCATTTGATCTTAAGTTTTCTAGCTTCCTGTTCTGAAAGATGTGTTTCCTGAAGAAAATAAATGTCAGGTTTGCTTCTAGCTAGGAATTTGATGACCAATTTGCGTTTCGAGGGGGAGGAAATCCCTCCCACGTTCCATGAAGTTATTTTAAGCTCCATGACCTAGTATATAGTAAATATCCTAAAGATCCTGGGGGGGGGAGGGGAAGAAAAAAAAAAAATGAAAAAAACGGGGGGAGGCCAAGGAGGGGAAAAGGTAGTGAACACGTATGAGAACAATTTTGTCTTATACTGTGACAATAGTAAAACCATAATCACCACTTGACTTTTAACAAACAACCTAGCTAGTTTACCTGCTGAAGTGTTAAATAACCCCTGAATCCACAATTTAAGATACAATCCAACAATATACATCATAGGGCAAAAAATAATAACATAGTTTTTATTTATCTTTAAGAAAATCTTTCACTTCCCCCACCTTAGAGAGGACCAGATGCTACCCACTGTATTCAACTATTATTTTGGCAGGATAAATCATCCAAGCCTTAATTCCTTTGTTAATAATTTGGGTACAGAGGGGAGCCATCATTCTCCTTTTCAGCGTGGTTTCAACTGAAAAATCCTGAAACAGTAAAACTTTACTATTACCAAACAATAGTGGTTCACTTAATTTTTTAAACAATTTCATCATTTCAATTTTGTTCTGGAAATTTAAAACCTTACATATACACATTCTACTTCTGCCTTGTCCTGTATCTGCAGTTTTTTTAGGACCAATTCTATGGGCTCTCTCGATCATAATGGGTAACCTTGATTGTGGGACACCCAGCCTCTGCGGTAGTAATACAGAAGTGAATTTTAATAGATCATCAAATTCTGCAGATTCCGGGAGACCCACAATTCTGATGTTATTGTGTCTTGCCCGATCTTAATAATTTTAGAATCCTGTTGAGAAATTATACTTTCTTGAGTACTGACTTGATCTTCCAAGTCGGAAATCCTATTTTCCGCCTCTTGCATTCTATGTGAAAACTGCCTTACTTCTAAAGACAAAGCAGTAATTTCCAAAGAAATAGAACCCAACTCCTTTTTTGATCACATCAAATTGAGGTCAGAATAAATCAGTCAGAATAAATCAGACAATTGTGTAATTAATGAATGAGTATCAGCCATGTTGCCCACTGCCGAAGTATCTAAACTATACTCGGGGACTTTAGTTCTTTTATCTTTAATTTTACTCGGCATTTTGGATGAAGAGGATTTCCCCTGTGATAAAAATGTATCCATAATTTTTTACGTGATAAGTGAATGTGCCAAAAAACACACGTGAGAAGAAAAAAAAAGGAAAAGGGAGGAAACCCTTCCCTTCCTATGTGAAAATCAGGTCTCTTGGTTTTTTAGGAGTATGCCCCTAGCGCATACAAAGTGAAGAAAAAAAACACACACACAAAACAAAAAAGGGGAGGAGGGAACCTTACCCTTCCTATGTGAAAATCAGGTCTCTTGGTTTTTTAAGAGTATGCCCCTAGCGCATACAAAGTAACACAAAAAAAAAACACAAAACAAAAAAGGGGAGGAGGGAACCCTTCCCTTCCTATGTGAAAATCAGGTCTATACCAGTGGTTTTCAAACCTGTCCTCAGGCCCCACTAAAAGGCCAGATTTTCAGAATTACCTTGGATGAAAACAGGTTAATACCCATGTTTACTAATCAGCTGATTATTTCAACTGAGCTCCAGTTCAGATATCCTGAACATCTGGCCTGTTAGGGAAGCCTGGGGACAGGTTAGAAAATCCTTGTCCTACACTTAGCTAATCACCTTACACAGCTTTGTATCATTTACAAAACACTATTTAAGAAAAAAAGGGGGGGGAATCTTAAATCAGATTGCTCTCAAAAAGTTTTTCCAATACAGAAAAGAAATGTAGAACATAATTCAAGGGACATTCCGGCCGAAAATTAAATGCATTTTGAGTTTTAAATTGCTATGCAACAGCTTTCTATTCAACTTTTTTTTACATTTATTTTGTGGTATGATATTTCAATCTCATTAACTTACCAAAAATGGTTTTAAATAGCATAACTCCCCCACCACTTTCCTTTTTAGAGGAGCCAATCAAGAATGGTTTCAGGAGTAGATACGACTAGTCACAGAGAGTTTGTTAACAAAACTTTTTTTTTGCAGTATCTTATTGCCTTTGCTGAAGCAAATTAGGTACAGATATGTAGTAGGTTTAGGCTTGTGAAATATCCAGTGTGCACTTACATTTCTCAGAATTGAAAAACCCAAAGTTATATAACAATAAAAGTGGGCAAAATAAATAATACAATTATACTACAAGGTTTTTTTCTACTGCACAGAAAATAATTCAACCAGAATTGCATAATTCCATCAGAATTACAAATAATATAATCAAGAACATATGACGTGTGCACTCATCAATTTTATATCATTATGCATAATGTTTTTTTATGTATTGGAATTGCCGTGAATTTAATTTGAAATCTCTGCAAAAATAAATACAATTAATTAGAAAAGATCTAATTTTAGTGTATTTAATTCTTTTAGCAAAGCTTATCATTTATCTAAAAAAACAAATCCTGCAGACTATAATGACGATTTGAGTAGTCTTCACAGACTTTTCTAAAGGATTACAGAATAGCTCATAACTGGTTTATAGTATACTCTATTGTTGGGTTAGAGTATACCTCTTTGTAGTGTTAGAATATACCTCATTAGCATATAATTTTGTCCTTAAAAAACCCACTAACTAATATGGTTAGAAGGAATCAAGTGGTGTTTTGTAATATTTGTGAGGTGGTACCATAGCTGCAGATTGTGGGGGGGGGGAGGTCATCTTTTTCATTTATTTATTTATCATTTATATGACTTATTTAAATCCTCATTTTCACAAAATTACCTTTCTTTTTGGCAGTTGACACCTTTGATAAATGGCGGTTATAAGGTATTGCTTAGCACTATACAAAAAAACCCCATTGTTAAGTATACAACAATCAAATTCACAGTTTTAACCTTGTAAGAGTGAAAAATGGTCTTTAATTAGACAGAACTGATCTACAATAATTGTGTAATCTTTATTCAGACTTGTAGTATTTTCTATTATTAGTGCAGATGTGTATCTTTTTCTGTTACACATTTCTACTACTGATATGAAAGCTGATGGACTCAGCAAATCAAAAGATCAATCAATTGTAAAGTAATGAACATCCCAGAGTTAATAGTGAATAAAACTGCAAACGAGTCTTTCATTCTATAATCTGCCTTATTTTTCTGGAAACTGACAATTCTGTTAAAATCACTGACTCATTTTTGGATCTCGTTCTCATGACAAAGCAGTTAAGCTGTAAAACAGAGCTCTATAAAAGAGGGAATCAATGGTGCATTCAGAGCACTTGTTTCTGGAACTCTTTAACATATAAAGCATAGAAAAATGTCGGGGCTGAAAAAGGTAAGGTTAACTCAAATCATTTGAATTGAAATCAGCTTTATTTTAGTTTATAATTTATACATTAAAGTTTTGCCAAAGTAGTATAGCATTTAAATCTTGTTAATAGTATTAATGATACATTTGATTGTGATTGTGAAGTTGCAATATTTTGAGATGAGCATATTATATTATAAGCATTATGTTTAGATGATGTTGCTATAGAAACACATAAATATGCAACTTAATATTAAATGTGAAATGTACATTTTTTGCTAAAACAAATAGCTAAAAGAATTGTAGTTTAATTAGAGCGGAAAAGTTTCTTCATGCTTTACATTATTATAAGAGAACTGTGTAATGCTCAAATAAATCATCTCTGAGCAATAATAGAAAAAATGTTTGTTATTTTCAAAATGCATAAAATGATAATGACTATGGGCTTATGGGCTATATTACAAGTGGAGTGCTATTTATAGCTCCCGCTCGTGTGTTGCCTCCGCTAGAATTAAGCTTTCTGTACATGTCGTGTTGCGCATATATTACAAGTTGAAAGTAAAAAGTTTTTGTTCGCGCACTAACCCGATGCACGCCGAAAGCAAAAGTTAGAATATAACAACTGCGTTAACGTATTCCCTCATAGACTTCAATGAAGCACGAAAAGTGGAAAAATAGCCTAACACCCAAAATGTTGCGCTAACCCAATCATGTTTAACCAAGTGCACTAAGCCAACATGAAATACGAATATTTCGCATTCCAATTATTTATGAGTCTTATTGGCTAAAATGCAAGTCTGTCAAAAGAACTGAAATAAGGGGGCAGTCTGCAGAGACTTAGATACAAGGTATTCACAGAGGTAAAAAGTATATTAATATAACTGTGTTGGTTATGCAAAACTGGGGTAATAAAGAGATTATCTATCTCTTTAAATAATAAAAATTCTGGAGTAGACAGTCCCTTTAAAGCCCTTTGAAGTCCTTTTTTTCTAACACCTGAGACCTCATATTTTTGAGCCCTTATAACTTTTTATGATCATTTAAAAAAAAAAAATAATAATCTTAGATCGAGTTATTATGAGTGTAACTGTACTTTTAAATCTATGTTTGATGAGCTTTGTTCAACTTTTTTGTCCAGTGTCACAGTTAAACAGAGCTCTGAGGTTGCTCCATCCCGACGCGCGTTCAATTAAATTGTGCTTGAACGAACGCATTTACTTTCAACTTGTAATACGAATGCTACTTTCGACACACACAAAGAGCTGTGATCAACCCCTTATCACACACGCACAATAGTTAGAGCACCACTCGTACTTTAGCCATTTGTATCTAATTATGCACTGCAGTGATAAAAATCAAAACCCTCCAGAAGCTAATCACCATACTAAATAAGAGATCTTCTTTATTTAGCCACTGAACACTCTGGATTTAGTAAAAGAAAAAAATGTGCCTGTCCCACACTTTCTAGGAGGTCAAAAGTTAAATTCTGTAACCTGCAAATGCTGCAAGTTAAGTAGCTTGTTTAGGCAATTTGCAGCATTTTTATGAAAATTGGTTACAGAGTTTGCAAGAAGCTTTTAATACCCCTTTAAGACCAGATCATCAGGTGATTAGAAGTACATTATTTAGCAATATTGTATAAAGATGTTGCCAATATATGGGCACATAGTTTTTATCTACATTGGATAAAGGTGAAACCCACAGCTCCTTAAAGAGAAAGTAAACACTTTGCATAATTAAGCAATATATAGTATAATATCAAAGTATAACAACTTTGCCATATACTTTAATTAAAGGGACAGTCTAGGCCAAAAAAAACTTTCATGATTCAGATAGAGCATGTCATTTTAAACAATTTTCCAATTTACTTTTATCACCAATTTTGCTTTGTTCTCTTGGTATGCTTAGTTGAAAGCTTAACCTAGGAGGTTCATATGCTAATTTCTTAGACCTTGAAGGCCACCTCTTTTCAGAATGCATTTTAACAGTTTTTCACCACTAGAGGGTGTTAGTTCATGTATTTCATATAGATAACACTGTGCTTGTGCACGTGAAGTTATCTGGGAGCAGGCACTGATTGGCTAAACTGCAAGTCTGTCAAAAGAACTGAAATAAAGAGGCAGTTTGCAGAGGCTTAGATAGAAGATAATCACAGAGGTTAAAAGTATATTAATATAACTGTGTTGGTTATGCAAAACTGGGGATGGGTAATAAAGGGATTATCTATCTTTTAAAACAATACAAATTCTGGTATAGACTGTCCCTTTATGTATTTTGCCCCTTTCCTGTAAATTAAGACTTCACAATAACGCTCCCTAGTTTTCAGTTTATCTTATCATTTCTACTGAACCAACAAAATGGAGAGTGTGACAAGTCCAGTCATTGGCTCCTACAAATAAGGAAAGTGTAGTGTGGCTATTGAAAACAAGTGCATCAAACAAGGTGTTAATCTATTCTAATAAGGCTCAGACTGTTTATATTTTAATCTGTTAGAATGCTGCCTACAATGTTGTATTTACAAGGTGTTTACTGTCTCTATGGAAAGTCTTTCACTCATAGAAAGAATGGGTGAGATACACAGAACATTATAGTAACACTAACATGATAAATATAAGCCCTTTATAAAATTAGATCATTATAACATTTCACTTACAGAGGAAAATGGTTACTATAAATTAACTAAGGGATAGGAAAGTCAAAATTAAGCTTCATGATTCAGATAGAGAATGTATTTTTAAGACACTTTTAAATGTATTTCTATTTTCAAATGTGCTTTGTTCTCTTGGTAGCTTGTTGAAAAAGAATACGTTCATATCCTACACTAGTGGGAGCTAGCTGCTGATTGTTGCCTTCACAATATTGTCTCTTGTGATTGGCTAACTAATAGAGATGTGTTGTTTCGGATATTCTGAGAAATTCATTTCCCCAAATATTCATTGGCTGCTCTATTGGATTTTCGATATGATTAAAACAAAACAAAAATCAAATTTTCGTTAAAACATTTACATTTAAATGTAAATGTTTTAGAGCTACACGGAGAGCACACTAAGGTAATATTAAGCGCTAAAAAATAATAAAGGAGACAAATGAATACTGATGATTTTTGTCAGCATTTTTTCATTTTCTTTATTTTCGTTGGTGCATTCATTCGGAATTTTGTTTAGTTAACCCCTTAATGACCACAGCGCTTTTCCATTTTCTGTCCGTTTGGGACCAAGGCTATTTTTACATTTTTGAGGTGTTTGTGTTTAGCTGTAATTTTCCTCTTACTCATTTACTGTACCCACACATATTATATACCGTTTTTCTCGCCATTAAATGGACTTTCTAAAGATACCATTATTATCATCATATCTTATAATTTACTATAATTTTTTTATAAAATATGGGGAAAAATGGAGAAAACCCCCCAAAAGACCCCCCAAATCTGTTACATATCTATAACCACCAAAAAACACCCATGCTAAATAGTTTCTAAATTTTGTCCTGAGTTTAGAAATACCCAATGTTTACATGTTCTTTGCTTTTTTTTGTAAACTATAGGGCCATAAATACAAGTAGCACTTTGCTATTTCCAAACCATTTCTTTTCAAAATTAGCGCTAGTTACATTAGAACACTGATATCTTTCAGGAATCTCTGAATATCCATTGACATGTATATATTTTTTTTTTAGTAGACAACCCAAAGTATTGATCTAGGCCCATTTTGGTATATTTCATGCCACCATTTCACGGCCAAATGCGATCAAATACAAAAAAATGTTCACTTTTTCACAAATTTTTTCACAAATTTTGGTTTCTAACTTAAATTATTTACAAACAGCTTGTGCAATTATGGCATAAATGGTTGTAAATTCTTCTCTGGGATCCCCTTTGTTCAGAAATAGCAGACATATATGACTTTGGCGTTGCTTTTTGGTAATTAGAAGGCCGCTAAATGCCACTGCGCACCACACGTGTATTATGCCCAGCAGTGAAGGGGTTAATTAGGGAGCATGTAGGGAGCATTTTGGGGTAGTTTTAGCTTTAGTGTAGTGTAGTAGACAACCCCAAGTATTGATCTAGGCCCATTTTGGTATATTTCATGCCACCATTTCACCGCCAAATGCGATCAAATACAAAAAATCGTTCACTTTTTCACAAATTTTTTCACAAACTTTTGGTTTCTAACTTAAATTATTTACAAACAGCTTGTGCAATTATGGCATAAATGGTTGTAAATGCTTCTCTGGGATCCCCTTTGTTCAGAAATAGCAGACATATATGGCTTTGGCATTGCTTTTTGGTAATTAGAAGCAGGGCCGCCATCAGGGGGTGACAGGGGTGACTCCTGTCAGGGGCCCAATGAGCCAGGGGGGCCCCATGAGGCAAGAACTAAAAAAAAAAAAAGATTTTTTTTTTTTTTTTAAATTTTAGCAGCCACCAGTGGGTTCTACAGCAGAGTGCTAATTGAGCATGGGAAATGTTATTACAAGGAGTATTTCTTAGTGTGCACTAAACCAGTATGCTCAGTGTGAGACAGACTTGGCACTTTGTACAGTGTGTGCCTGAGTCAGACGACAGATCACTTTCATTTGAAGAGGAGGTAGGACTTACTTAGCAAATGTTTTTTATTTCTTTGTGCAATTTTGGATTGTAACTTCAGTGTGGTAGTAGTTGTATGGTGGGGCTAGGGGTCCATAAAAACACATTTTTTTAGCAGCAGTGTATTTATGATTATTTGACAATGCTGTAGAAATTCTATATTGAAAACCATGCAGAAATGTTTCCTCCTCAATACACAAATGGTAGATGCCCTTTTGGCAGATATGCATTTTATATATATATATATATTACATTCCAGTTTACTGCCCCTTTATGCAAGGTCTTTCCAGATGCAAGGAGGCATTTTATCTAAGATTTTTACATCTGCATAAAATTTTATACTCTCAGACTAAGATTGCTCAGTGTTTGAAATGAGACAGTTTAACTTAAAACTGTTCAGTTTACACTACAGCTGACTTAGTTTTGAAATACATACCAACAAGCCTAAATCCTGCATTTAACCAGATCTAATGGTATGAGTACCACAGCTTATGGTCCCACCAAGACCACATAGAGTACAGCATTTTCAAAATCCATAAGTACAGCTGACAGATGGGAAAATTTGTACACTATATTTTAAGTGGTGCTCTTGGTTGGGGAAAATGGGAAAAAAGCAAACAAACATGTCAACCTTTTAAAGGTACTTTTCTTCATCTAGCCATCTACCCAGCTCATTAATGTACAATTTTGAATTCACAGAATTATTTTTGTTTGCACATTTACAAATATGATTCTTTAAAAAGTGATCTCTTAATTTCTGCATTTTTTTTTATCATGCATGTCACACACTGTTGATTTAGGGGATACAAGGTGCATAAATGTTTCCTCCTGTGAGTGTTTCTGTGGGTGTATGTGTTTATGTCTTTGTGCTGTGGTTTGTGTGTCTATGTGTATGTATTTTTTATCCTTGGGTCTCTCTGTGAGGGTGGGTGTGTATGTCTTTGTGCATTTTCTGTGGATGTCTGTGAGGGTGTGTGCATATGTCTTTGAGCTTTTTCTATGGGTGTTTCTGTGAGGGTGTTTGTGTGTATGTATGTATGTATGTGTTTTCTGTGGGTGTCTCTGTGAGGGTGTGTGTATGTCTTTGTGTGTTTTCTGTGGATGTCTCAGTGAGGGTGTTTGTATGTATGTCTTTCTGTGTTTTTCATGTGGTTGTCTCTCTGTGTGTGTGTGTATGTCTTTGTGTGTTTTCTGTGGGTGTCTCTGTGTGTGTGTGTATGTGTGTATATGTCTTTGTGTGTTTTCTGAGGCTGTCTCTGTCGGTGTTTCCTTGGGTGTATGTGCAAGTTTGAGTTTGTGTGTGTGTGTCCATTGTCTGTTCCTTTTTAGGACATTTTGACCTTACTACTAATTATTCACATCTTTCTACAGACTTTGAGACTAACAAGACCTTTCTGGAAGTAACCACTCCACCATGTAACCTTTAAATTATTGTTTAGGCAGTTCAGGGCCCTTCCTTTCAGCCACTGCATGCTGTTGTCATAATTTAGTTGTCATCTTCCTTTACAAAAAGATAATCAGAACTCCATATTTTGTTTTCTAAATCTCCTTTTTTTACAAAACTGTAGTTTACCTCATTACTTGTCAGGTCAATGTAAACAAGTGCTAAGTGTCTGTTTGGGTTTCTGTGTCTGAGTGTGTTTCTTTGCGTGTCTGCTAGAGTATCTATATGTGAATCCTTATGTGTGAGTGTGTTTGTGTGTTTTAGTGTATGAGTGTGTCTGTGTGTGTGTATGTTACTACCTTTACAACATTTCCAAGTTTAAATGGACAATTAAGAATAAAGTGCATATACGTTTTAGTCACTTGGTCAAAAATTGCACATGTCAAAGGAGGGGGCCCTGATTAGAAGGCCTCTAAATGCCGCTGCGCATCACACGTGTATTATGGCTAGCAGTGAAGGGGTTAATTATGTAGCTTGTAGGGAGCTTGCAGGGTTAATTTTATCTTTAGTGTAGAGCTCAGCCTCCTGAAACATCAGACCCCCTGATCCCTCCCAAACAGCTCTCTTCCCTCCCCCACCCCACAATTACCCCCAGCCATCTTAAGTACTGGCAGAAACTCTGCCAGTACTAAAATAAAAGGTATTTGGCCTTTTTTTTAAAAAAAGCATATTTACATATGCTGATGTGTAGGATCCCCCTTAGACCCCAACCTCACTGATCTCCCACCAAACAGCTCTCTAACCCTTCCCCTCTGCCTTAATGGGCGCCATCTTGGGTACTGGCAGCTGTCTGCCAGTACCCAGTTTAGTAAAAAAAAAAACTTCCAGATCCCTTAGATTCAATTTTGCTTAAAAAATTATTAGTTTTTTTACTTTTAACTTTATTTTTTTTCTGTAGTGTAGCGGTTCCCACCCGCCCCTGTAGGTCCCGCCCACGATCCCGTCCCCCTCCACTCCACACAGAGCATCGATGGCCGGCCGCCCACCCGCCACCCACGTAAGCTCCCACCCACCAACGATACCGGCCATCGATGTCCGGTGCAGAGAGGGCCACAGAGTGGCTCTCTCTGCATCGGATGGCCAAGGGGGGTTATTGCAGGATGCCTCCATATCGAGGCATCACTGCAATAACCGGAAAGCAGCTGGAAGCGAGCAGGATCGCTTCCAGCTGCTTTCCAGACCAAGGACGTACGCCACACGTCCTCGGTCATTAACTGTATTTTTTTGAGGATGTGTGGCGTACGTCCTTGGTCGTTAAGAGGTTAAAGGGACAGTCTAGGCCCAAAAAAACTTTCATGATTCAGATAGGGCATGTAATTTTAAACAATTTTTCAATTTACTTTTATCACCAATTTTGCTATGTTCTCTTGATATTCTTAGTTGAAAGCTTAACCTAGGAGGTTCATATGCTAATTTCTTAGATCTTGAAGGCCACTTCTTTTCAGAATGCACTTTAACAGTTTTTCACCACTAGAGGGTGTTAGTTCATGTGTTTCATATAGATAACACTGTGCTCGTGCACGTAAAGTTATCTGGGAGCAAGCACTGATTGGCTAAACTGCAAGTCTGTCAAAAGAACTGAAATAAAGGGGCAGTTTGCAGAGGCTTAGATACAAGATAATCACAGAGGTTAAAAGTATATTAATATAACTGTGTTGGTTATGCAAAACTGGGGAATGGGTAATAAAGGGATTATCTATCTTTTAAAACAATAAAAATTCTGGTGTAGACTGTCCCTTTAAAACGAAACGATTTTCGTGACGAAGGTGCAGTTGAGTTCAGCTAGCTGCCAGTAGTGCAATACTGTTCCTTCAGCAAAGGATAACAAGATAATGAAACATATTTGATAATGGAAGTAAATTGGAAAGTTTTTTAAAATTGTATGTTCTATCCAAATCGTGAAATACACTTTTGAGGTTTTTTGTCCCTTTAATATAACTGTATGTACATCTCAAATTTACAAAAAAAGCATGATTTTTTATTTTAATTTATCTGCTAAAAAGGCAAAATCTCAGTGGCCATAGGTGGCCCATGGGCCATAGTTTGTGTGAAACTGATTTATAAGAATCAAACTATTACATTTTAAGATGATGTTTTGACTGTCTTGGATATTAAAAACCAATTATCTCACAGCGCTTCATCTAATGGGATTCCTTAAGCTCCTTGGGGTGAGGGAACCTAGCTGGCCCTAAACATATAAAGTGAAAATAATCAATATCCAAGGAGCGCCTAATAAACAAGACTAAGGATACATACTTAAAATGGTGACATTTATTTAACCAACAAATAGACACAGTTAAAAATAGATACAATTAAAAAAGCATTAGTAAATGAATACAATTAAATACAATTAAAAACATGGAACCATGTAATTAATAACTAGTTGGGACAATACAATATGTTAATCCTGTATGTTCAAATGTTAAATTAGTAGTCCAGTTGAGACTGTCCGATTAAAGATTTTCTTCCTAATTCAATGTGAAGGGATAGATGACAATAAATCCTTGAGGGATAGTGAGTTCCTTTCCAAAGTTAGTGAAAAATTGAAAACATTTTTTAATTTTTTTTTTAAAACGTGTGGGATAGTTGTGGAAAAATAAAAAATTAAAAAATTATTAATGGTGTGAAAAATATATCCATAAACAAATATTCATAAAAAACTGTGTAATACGTGAAGCAAACAATTGTGTTTTGAAAAATTGTGTTTTTGAAAATATGTATATAAGGGGTATGTGTCAGTAAAAACCAAAAATTAATCAATCGATAATGTAGTAGTCCTTCTTGGTGATGAATCCTCAAAGTGTGATTGTTTAAAAAGCTGGGAAACACAATTGGAGAGAAGATCCGGTTTTATCCAAAATCTATCCCCTAAGGTATTTATAGTATTAATTATTTCCACATTATTTTAGCTTATTGTACTATGTTGTGTCTTATCTAGTCACAGGATTAATACTATAAATACCTTAGGGGATAGATTTTGGATAAAACCGGATCTTCTCTCCAATTGTGTTTCCCAGCTTTTTAAACAATCACACTTTGAGGATTCATCACAACAAAGGACTACTACATTATCGATTGATTAACTTTTGGTTTTTACTGACAGAATACCCCCTTATATAGATATTTTCAAAAACACAATTTTTCAATACACAATTTTTTCCTTCACGTATTACAGTTTTTTATGGATAATTTTTTATGGATATATTTTTCACACCATTAATAATTTTTATTTTTTTTATTTTTTATTTATCCACAACTATCCCACATGTTTTCAAATTTTTCACTAACTTTGGAAAGGAACTCACTATCCCTCAAGGATTTATTGTCATCTATCCCTTCACATTGGATTAGGAAGAAAATCTTTAATCGGACAGTCTCAATTGGACTACTAATTTAACATTTGAACATACAGGATTAACATATTGTATTGTCCCAACTAGTTATTAATTACATGGATCCATGTTTTTAATTTTATTTAATTGTATTCATTTACTAATGTATTTTTAATTGTATCTATTTTTAACTGTGTCTATTTGTTGGTTAAATAAATGTCACAATTTTAAGTATATATCCTTAGCCTTGTTTATTAGGCGCTCCTTGGATCTTGATTATTTTGTCTTGGATATTAGAAAAGGCCACAAAGTAATTTAACTATGCATTTACAAGTTGTCTTTCAATCCCATTAAATAAACCCATGATCCAGTAGTCAAGTCCAGTAGTAAGTATGTTTTAATATGGTGAGTGTTGTGAGTGATTTAAAAAAATTATCATATTTTATTCTGATGCTAAATCAATTGAAGTCCAAAAACTGTTGTACATTGGGTTTGTATGTACTCCCCACAACACATTTTAAGAATTATTAAATAATTTTCTTGAAATGTTAAAAAAAATGATTCACTATTTCATTTTGATTTATAAAAATCAAAATGAAAAAAGTTATAAAAATGCTTATATTTGTGAAATGCTATTGTTCCAAAGCAAGCCATTTAATTTTCACTGTCATATTCAAGTTTTATGTTAATGTTGAGTTTATATTTTAGATCACTTTCTATGAAGATAAGAATTTTCAAGGTCGTCACTATGAGTGTAATGGTGAATGCCCTGACTTTCACACTTATTTAACTGGTTGCAACTCTGTCAAAGTGGAAGGTGGACCATGGGTTATATATGAGCGCCCCAATTATAGTGGCATCATGTATGTGTTGACTTCGGGGGATTATCCAAACTACCAGAAATGGATGGGTCTTAATGATCGCATCAGTTCCTGCAAGGCTATCCATGTAGTAAGTATTCAAATATTAGTTTTATAATTTATCTTTTTATGTGATACAAATAAGTGTATTTACAAGGTATAGAAGAAAAAGCAGTAAACTAGTAATATTTAGATCATAAAATATTTAGGCACACAAGAGGTAAATCATAATTATGGCTATAGAAAAAGAGGAAAACGCTGCACTCTCTGTTTTTTATTTTTTTTATTTTATTGCAATATCAGAAAAATTACATTATGACAAGCAAACAAAGTTTGGGTCTTCGCATACATAGTTGAATTCAACATGGTATATCCATTTTGTAGCATTTGCAATACATAACATTGATAGTACAACTCTAATTGTGAAAAGATAAAATTACAAAACAGTGAAACATATCCAATACTAACTACCAATGAAATAATATAACAAAAGAGAGGCAACATTATAACAGAGACCTTGGAATTATAAAAAAGCAATCACATTATTCTAATTGCTTTATATATTTAAACTTTTGTGATAGTACAGTGTAATATGTCTTAATATTACATGTATCACAAAATAATATATACTAACTTAAAATTTCTTCCAAAAATTATTCTTAACGAAAATGAGATATACCTTAACTTTCATTAAGGTAAAAAACCCAACCTCTCACTGGTTAACACTCCTTCGAGGAGAGCACAAGAGGGGGAAAAAGGAAGGGGATGTGACCCCAAACTAAATACTCTCTCTCTTTTCCTCCACCCATTTACACTTAAAATATATTTTATACTGTGTTAAAAAATATGGTTAATAAACTGAGACTTATATAACAGGGCCAAAAAATGCTTTTGATGGTTTTTTAATAAAGGAAAACCATTTTTTACAGAATTTCTTAAGATTATTTTCTGTAGACATACTAGCATCATATTGTTCTATAATAGCCAGTTTATGCATTAGTTGTATAAGTTGTGTAGTACTTGCTTCTCTATGACATTTCCATTTGTAAGACTTAATTCTCTACTCATAGGGGTCTATTTATGTAGGTGCAGACAGACATGATCCGCTATAGAGAAACATGTCCACCGCACATTAATAAATGCAGACAGCATACGCTGTCTGCATTTATCATTGTACCAGCAGTTCTGGTAAACTGCTGGTGCAATATCGCCCCCTGAAGATTTGCGGCCAATCGTCTGCTAGCGGGGGGTGTCAAGTAACCCAATTGTATTCGATCGGGCTGATTGCTGTCCGCCATCTCAGAGGTGGTGGACAAGTTAAGGGGCAGCGGTCTTAGGACCGCTGCTTCTTAACTTCCGCTTCAGTCGGTACTGAAACGGAGAGGGTCGGAAGCAGCATCCGCAGCTTCATAAATAGACCCCCTTATCTTGTCTACATTTGTCTCCAAAAAGAAGAAAAATAAAATTTTCTCAAGGATAATTCTGTCTTTTAAGATCTTATTTCCCAATAACTATCTCTATGCCAGAACTTCTATATTTTTGGACAGTTCCAAAACTTGACTGAGATCAGCCATGGGAGAATTACATTGTGGACAATTAATAACTTGCTGCATATAAAAACTATTAATTTTAGCATTTAGGTGATGTAGAAACGATTAATTAGTTTAAGATGTGAATCCCGGCTAGCGGTTGCAATTGTCGCTTTTGCATACTCTGCATAAGATCTTTAGTATCCAGAGTTTCTACGTCTTGTTGCCAATTGTCTACTATTTTTTGCAAAAAAATTGATGATTGTAGACGCAAGTTATACCAAAATTTAAGTGGTTACCTGCCTTATATCTTATAAGACCTGTTTTGATCCCTATATGCTCCCATTCAAAATTAAAAATTTTAGTAACTTTTAGAAACTAGTGTCTAACTTGTAGATAAGCAAAGTCTGTATTTACCAAATTAAACTTGTATTCAAGATCCTCAAAAGAAATTTTGATTTTGATTTTTGTTTTATTTTAAGTTTAATGAAATATGTGCATGATACATGTTTACCAATCTGAGTCTCTGTATGCTACCTCCAAAACCAACTACATTGCAAAGCGACAGAATATGGGGTTATAATATAAAGCATATTTTTTATATAGACATTTTGTTGGAACCAAATTGCTCTATTCCTATTTTCAGTTGCATGTGTCTTTAACATCTTTGAATAAAATGTAAATATAAAACCTGCATTTTCATAAAAACAATTGTTTTTTTAATCTTTTACTGTAATTTACTTAAAAGAATGTAAAAATGTAATCTGCTTTCAATCTTTTCTAGCCTGCAGGAGCACAGTACAAGATACAAATATTTGATAGGAATGACTTTGAAGGCCAGATGTTTGAATGTACAGAAGACTGTCCAGCTGTAATGCAAAAATTCCATATCAGAGAGATTCACTCCTGCAAAGTGTTGGATGGGGTGTGGGTATTTTATGAGCACCCAAACTACAAAGGTAGACAGTACCTTATAGAAAAAAGAGAATTCCATAAACCAGCTGAATGGGGAGCAGTCTGCCCAGGGGTTCAATCTCTTCGTCGCATTGTGGAGTAAGAAAAAAATATCCAAGCTGGTGTAATTTATTTATTGTAAATGGCACGATAACAATAAAAACTTGTGTGGTAAAAATAATTTGCATCTTTGTCTGGTATTTTTTCACGTTTTTGTTTAGTAAACATAGGCATCTAATAAAAATGTGTTTAACTATTTCTCTATGCTAGAGCTGTTTGGCCCTCATTGGATTTGAGACTATTTATTGAATACCCTGCCTACCAACAAGCTTACCCATTCTTACCCATTCATCTATCTATCCATTCATCTATAATATTATCTGTTTCCTGCATATTATTAGGCATTATTATATAATGTGAAAAGGATAAGTGTTGCCCTGTATTGGTGCATGGGTACTGTGTGTTTACCCAGTATTGGTGCCCAGGGTGACCAAAGCATACACAGGTTCCTGTAATTTATTTGAGAACTGACACGTCCTGTGCAGTCCGCAATCACCTCCCCACATGATGTCCCTGCCCACTCTGCCCAGCCCAGCCTTCGGTGAACATGACTGTGGGCACTCACACTCAAAAGCCATGGTGTTCTTGATGCTGCAGCCAAGGCTGTTATCTGTGTCTGGGAATAACTGAAATGGATGCCAGGGCATAGTGGTGTAGTGCAGACAGGTGAAGCTTCAGTACCACCGGGAAGCAGCGAGGGGGGGGGCACTGTCTTATAAATTTTGTCAGAGGAGAGGCCAACCTCTTAAGACTTTTAAACTCCCTAAGATAGAGAATCAATTGCAATTTACTTTTGTTAGGTAAGTGCATTCAAATAATTTGTGATGATCTGAATGATCCGAATATGGAAGAAGGTGGCAGCCGTGAAAGTGCTACACACTAGGATCTGGATTTGCACAGATCATAGTGTGTTGCACATTCACAAGAAGGAATACAGCTCTTGTGGATTGTTCCGCATTTGGATCATAACAAATGCCTAAATTCTATTATCTAATTTTCCTCATTCTCTTGGTATCTGTTGAAGAAACAGCAATGCACATGGGTGAGCTAATAACATGAGACATATATGTGCAGCCACCAATCAGCAGCTCCTGAGCCTACTTAGGTATGCTTTTCAACAACAGATACCAAGAGAACAAAACAAATGAGATAATAGAAGTAAATTGGAAAAAAAATTCAAAACTGCATGCATCTTTCTGAGGCCCTGATGATCAAAAGTGCCACAAGGCAGCGAAATCGTTAAAAGGGATCTGTTGTGATTTTCCGAAAGCCAGTGAAATATTCAAAAGGGGCTGACAGTACTGTTTAAAGGCAGCATCACAAAGAGGTGTTTTACCATACATTTCAGTGGGTACCAATGCTTCAATGATACTGACAACATTTTCAAAGCAGCATTGCCACCTACATAAAAGATGTAATGTAAATTATTCCTTTACACAGTACTGTATGACAATACAATTTACATGTGTCAACAGAAACTCAGCCCATGTTCTTATAATACAATAGTGATATCAATAATATACCTATAGGAGCAGTGGGATTGGGGGTATATGATATATTTATCTACAATGTTTAATGTATATGTATAGTATAGTGAAGAATATTTATGTAAACTTTAAGCGTGAATGTGAAAAACTTTTATTTTGTCCTTATTATTATTATCGATTATTTGTAGAGCGCCAACAGATTCCACAGCGCTGTAAACATAGGGGGAATACAAGGAGACATTTATAGGGATCAAACAGATAGAGGGCCCTGCCATGAGTCGCACTGTTGTAGTCAGCTCTTAAGAAGGTGATCTACAAACAGCTGGACTCTTAGGCTTACATGCAAAGGGGGTTCAAGGGTATAGCAATGGAGGAGAGGAACTGGTATAAAGAAAGGTTAGTGTAGATTGTATGCATCCCTGAACAATAGAGTCTTTAGGGAACGCTTGAAGCTTTCAAAACTAGTGGAGAGTCTTGTGGAGCAAGGCAGAGACTTCCACAAGATGGGAGCCAGTCTGGAGAAGTCATGTAAATGGGAATGTGAGGAGGTAACAAGAGAGGAGGAGAGTATCTGGAAATAAAGTTTGAGATATAGGGAAGGAGCAGTGAATTTGAGGGCTTTGTATGTCAGAATGAGACTTTTGTGTTTAATCCTGGAGGCAAAAGGAAGCCAGTGAAGGGATTGGCAGAGAGGTGCAGCTGATGAAGAGCAACGTGTAAGGAAGATGAGCCTGGCTGAGGCATTCTTTATGGATTGTAAAGGAGCTAGGCAGGCAGCTGGGGAGACCAGAGAGGACAGAGTTGCAGTAATCGAGGCTGAAAAGAATGGATGAGAGAGTAGATAAAAATCTTAGTTTTGTCTTGTGTAAGGAAATGTCTAATTTTAGAGATGTTTTTAAGGTGGAAGCAGCAGGATTTAGTCAAGGACTGAATGGGAGGAATGAAAGAAAGATCTGAGTCAAGTGTGACCCCAAGACATTGGGCATGCGGGGTAGGGGTAATGATGGAGTTGTCAACAGTTATAGAGAGATTGGGGGTGGAGATTTTGGAAGGGGGGGGGGGGAAATAAGGAGATCAGTTTTGGAGAGATTTAGCTTGAGGTAGTAAGAGGACATCCAGGAAGAGATGTGAGAAAGACAGTAAGTGACACGGGTTAGCAAGGAAGGAGATAGATCTGGTGCAGAGAAGTAGAGTTGGGTGTTGTCGGCATACAAATGATATTGGAACCAGTGGGACTTTATTAGGAAACCTAATGATGACATGTAGATTGAGAAGAGAAGGGGACCGAGGACAGAGCCTTGCAGTACCCTGAGAGAAAGTGGTTACGGGGCAGAGGAGGCCCCAGAGAAGGCTACACTAAAGGTACGGTTTGACAGGTAGGAAGAGAACCACGAGAGGGCTGTGTCACAAATGCAGAAGGATTGGAGAGTTTGGAGCACAAGAGGGTGGTCAACAGTATCAAAGGCTGTGGACAGATCAAGGAGGATAAGCAGAGAGAAGTGGCCTTTTGATTTTGCTGTAAGTGGGTCGTAGGTAACCTTAACGATTGCTGTCTCTGTGGAGTGATGGGGACGAAATTTAGATTGCAGTGGGTCAAGGAGGGAGTTTAATGTAAGGAAATGGGATAGGCGTGCATATACTAGTTTTTCGAGAAGCTTTTAGGCAAGAGGGAGTAGGGAATAGGGCGGTAGTTGGATGGGGAGGTTGGATCGAGAGAAGGTTTTTTGAGGATAGGTGTGACCAGTGCATGTTTCAGAGATAAGGGAAATATACCAGTGCTAAAGATGAGGTTGAAAATGTGTGTATTTATATGGGTAAGGGAGGAAGAGAGGGAGGGGAGTAGCTGTGAGGGGATAGGGTGAAGGGGACAGGTAGTGAGGTGAGAGCACAGTATAAGTGCAAAAACTTCTTGCTCAGTAAGAGGGGAGAAAGAGCTAAATTTATGGCTATGTGGGTTGTGGTTGATTGCGAGTGTTTGAGGGGGTGAGATAATGGAAGTATGTTGAGAGATGATTTAGTTTCGAATGGAGTCAATTTTGTTATTGAAGTGGCTGGCAAAGTCTTGAGCTGACAGAGAAGTTGTATTAGGAGGTGGGGATGGGCAGGGAAGAGTATTGAAAATGGAGAACAGACGTTTTGGGATTGAAGAAAGAGTAGAGATAAGAGTAGAGAAGTAATGTTGCTTATAGAGATTAAGGGTAGAATAGTAGGAGTTCAAGACGAACTAATGAAGAAAATCAGCTGAACTCCGAGATTTTCTCCAGTGCCGCTCAGCAGTATGGGAACATCTGTGTAGGTACCGTGTCAGAGGAGTATGCCGGGGCTGAGGATGAGTGTGTGATTTCCGAGATATGGTAAGAGGGGCCAGATTGACAAGGACCGATGTAAGGGTGGAATTATAGTGGCAGAAAGATTGGTCAGGGCAGGAAAAGGAGGAGATGGATGAGAGGAAAGGTTCGAGGGAATTATCAAGCTGTTGCTAATCTAATGACATAATACTTCTATGAAGTTTGGTGTGAGGGGTAGAAGGAGGGAGAGTTGTAGGGAGGGATGAGATGTTGCAAGTGAGGAGATGATGGTCAGAAAGAGGAAAAGGAGAGTTTGTGAAGTTTAAAATAGTGCATTGATAGTCCTTAAAGTGAATGTCAACTTCCACGAATGAAAGTCCTGTTTTTAAAAATACTATTAAAAACAGAGGCACTTTCATTCATGAAAGTTTACATTGAAGCCGTTCTTTTAAAATGCTTACCTTTAATTCCTACCAAGCGTGGAACACCAGAGCAGCGATTCCCCCGCCTCCAGATCGTCTCTTCTTACATCAGAAATGATGAATCTGGCTTCCTCCCCAGAGTAAACATTGCCTGAGGCCACGCTGTGATTGGAGGAAGCCGGATTCATCATTTCTGAAGTAAGAAGAGACGTCCTGGTGCGGAGGAATCACTGCTCCGGTGTTCCATGCTTGCTAGGAATAAAAGGTAAGTATTTTAAAAGAACGGCTTCAATGTAAACTTTCATGAATTAAAGTGCCCCTGTTTTTAATAGTATTTTTAAAAACAGGGCTTTCATTCGTGAAAGTTGACATTTACTTTAAGCAAGTTTTTTTCCTTTTTTTAAGAATGCGATTATGCATTCGCAATATTTCATAATAATGTGATAGCGCATTAGCAATATTCATATCCTATATAATAAATGGCCAAGTATGTTTGTCAGATGCAGTCATGCGCAGTAGAGACTGCACATGACAAACATACCTGGCCATTTGGATCCTGACACTCAGCACAGAGCAAGGCTGAAGTGGAGTGTCTGGGGGCGTGGCCGACGGGAGCGTCGCAATGGAGATGTGACCGGGTGCGGCGAGGGGCGTGGCCGGGCGCGACAAGGGGCATGGCCGGGTGGGTGTCATCGCGATGGGGCATGGCCGGGCGGGGTGCCTCGATGGGGGCGTGGCCAGAGAGGCAAAGGGTTTGAAAGACAGAGCCAGAGAGGGAGCAAGAGAGAGGGGGGGGAAGGGCCAAAGAGGGAGGGAGAGAGCCAAATAGAGGGGGGGGGGAGAGCCAAATAGAGGGGGAGAGAGCCAAAGAGGGGGGGAGAGAACCAAAGAGGGGAGAGAGAGAGCAAAAGAGGGGAGAGAGAGCACAAAAGAGAGGGGGGAGAGAAAGCAAAAGAGAGGGGGGGGGGGAGAGAGCAAAAGAGAGGGGGGAGAGAGCAAGGGGTAGGACCGCTGTACTGCAAAAAATGGCCCGTGTACACGGGCTTTAGTACTAGTTTCATAATATTGAGATTGCACGATAGTGTTTTACTTTATTTGCTATCGCACTCTAGCAAACGTGTTTTAAATTAATATTAATATATATCTATATATAGATCGATATATTCAAAAAAGAAAATATGGAGCGCACCAAGCACCAATCTGAGTGTAGTATTAAAGGTACATTTGTTTACAGGGGTCAAGTCAAGCAGGAACGCATGGGAATGTAGTTCCTGCACTATTTTTGCTTAAGGAACTAAGTTCCCTTTGGACAGATAACAGGAATGCTTCAGTAAACACTGCTGCTGCTGATGGGAGGTGCTAGAAGAAGTTTGGTTAGAGCCCTGGTTTTCCAACCTGTCCTCAGGCCTCCCTAACCGGCCACATTTTGTGGATCCCTGTACTACAGCACAGGTAAAATAATCAGCTGATTAGGAAACCTGGTTATTTTACTTGCTCTCATTGAAGGTAATCTCATTCAAGGAGGCCTGAGGACAGGTTTGAAAACCAGTGGGTTAGAGGGATAGTGAGATCCTCTAGTAATGGACAGTAACATTTCCTACAATACACTAAATGCAAGCCTGTCAGTGGTCCTGCTGTGTGATCCCCTGCACTGTGTGGAACACATTGTGATTACATTTCTGTGTGGCTTGTTCTGGGGTTATTTAGCTCCCCTCAGCAGAAATAGGACTATTGCACCTTACGTGTGAGACTCTGTGACAGAAGAGGATTCTTAGGCCCAGAGGCAACCATTCAACCCTTTTTGGATTTAATTTGTTTTCATTAACTCAAGTGTATAGATAGACATATAAATACAGTGTGTGTATGTGTGTGTTTGTATATATAAAACAATATTAATTGTGAGGGGGGGTGGAAGTCTTGGTGAGTTACCACACTTTTTTTGTAGGACTTGACCCTGTTTGTTTAATAATAAAAAACAAATACATTTACACTCACAATATTAACCTCAATGTTACGAGGTATATAACAGGTTCGTGTTACAGGTGTCCTCGTAAGTCTGAAGGAATCCCTCCTCTTGTACCGTCTCCCTGAGTATCTGTGTATTGTGTGTTGGAAAATGACCACGTTGTGTCACAGTGACGTAGACACGATTGCCGAAGCGGAAACTCTGCTTTACAGAGACGCTGTGCTGGAAGAATCGTTTCACCCAAGAGACCATCTGGGAGTTTAAAGATCCCACTAGAAGTTTTACTGTGCTGGTTTTTCAAGGGTTGAGATTGTGTTTTTCCAACACACAGTACACAGATACTCAGGGAGATGGTACAAGAGGAGGATTCCTTCAGACTTACGGGGACACATTTATTTGTTTTTTATTAATAAATAAATGTACCTTTAATACTACACTCAGATTGGTGCTTGGTGCACTCCATATTATTATTTTTTTTCGAAAAGATTCTTGTTTAGGAGCTGCACAGCATGAAAGAGACTGAGATTTTTGTCCAAGTTGGGGATTAGTATTTATATTCTTTATAATGTGTATAATGTGTCGATTATTAAGATAGTGTACTTGGAGCTCTTCACTGAATGTGTATTGTATTTATAGTTTGAGATATAGATATATATTAATATTAATATAGAACATGTTTGCTACAGTGCGATTGTAATATTATAAGTAAAACACAATTGTGCAATCTCAATATTATGAAATATGAATACTCCTAACGCGTAATCGAATTCTTAAAATAAGTAAAAAAACTAAATACAAGTTTTTACAATTATGCCTAAAGTTTACATACATATTCTAACACTATTCTAAACAATACATATACATTAAACAATGCATATACATATTTTATACACCACATCACCAGCTCCTATAGTTTAATAGAAAGTTTTATCTTTATTGACAAAGTAGATCACAGACATGATGAAAATATAGGCGTTTCATAGGAGTTTCAAGGGTGTTCTATGGAAGTAAACTCTATTTGAATGGGGAAACATCGCTGTGGGTTTCTAATATTCAAAACACTGTCCTCCAGTCTCGCCTGCTTTCAGTGGTGATATTTCCCAGTGTAACTAATCTAGTGAATGTACAATGAAACTTAATAGACATATGCATAATTTGAAGCAGAGTCGGCTCTAGAGTTGGTGAGGCAAAATTTAAATGTGAGGCTTCTCGTATGTTTAATTTGTATTATCTATTAAGAGCCAGATTACGAGTGGAGCACAAACATTTGCACACATGCGATAAGGGGATTATCGTGTAGCTTGTGCTTGTCAGGCTTTACCGCCTGTATTATGAGTTGAAAGTAAACATGATCGCTTGAGCGCAGTCGCGATTTATGCTAGAATAATTACCCCGACTTCAGAGCGCTAGTTAACTGTTTTGTCACTTTCGTGAAACCTAAAGGTTGCACAGAACACATCAAAAATACACTACAAAGTATAGTTACATTCATAATAACACTATCTAATAACAATTATTTTAAAAAAAATACTGCACACAAAAGTTATAAGGGCTCAAAGATATGAGATCTCAGGTGTTAGAAAACAAAAAGGCAGGCAAAGGGCTCAAACATTTAGATACATACATATACATGTCTAAAGCTGTATGTATATGTGTACCTATGTATTTATATGTGTATATATGTATTTACAGACATATATACACATATAAACACATAAATACGTATGTATGTATATATATATTTACAGAAAGTCTTGCATAGAAAAACAGCACTCACTGGATATTCTGTATAAAACTTAGCTTTTATTGGAGCATATCAAATAGTAAAAAGTCCCATGACGTTTCGGTACCTAACTGATATATTTACAGACATATATACACATATAAACACATAAATACGTATGTATATATATATAAGTGCATTATTATTCTTAGAATTATCGGTTATTTGTAGAGCGCCAACAGATTCTGCAGCGCATTGAATCCCTTTGCTGTTTATGAATAAATAGAACATACTATGTTATGTGCAGAACCTTGGAATGTGAAATATTCATATTTTTATGTCAGGTTAGTGCACATGAGAATATGCGATCGGGTTTGCGAGAGAGTGGGGTGTTTTCACTTTTTTCTCCATTGACTTCTATGGGGGAATAGTTGAATATGCACTCGATATTCTAATTTTGGCTTTTTGCACTTGTCGGGTTAGCGCGCAAGTGAAAACAGTTTACTTTCAACTTATAATAGGAGTGCAACCCGCCAAGTGCAAGAATCTTACTTCTAACACAATTAACTCAATCAGGAGTGCTAATTAGCGCTCCACTTGTAATCTGGAGCTAAGAATGTCCCTGTACTGTACACTTTGTTGTATAGGGAGAGAGAGAAGACAGAGTTTAGTCTTGGAGACAAAATGCAGAGAGAGTGGAGAGAAAAATAGAAGGAAGCACAAGAAAAAAAAAAGATAAACAGTGAGAAAAGGGAGAAAAAAAGGAAGGAGAAATAGAGTTGAAAGAGAGAGAGAGGAGAGGTAGAGACTAGGAAAAGAGAGAAGACAAGGGAGAGAGTAAGAGGGAAAAAAGAGAAGGGAGGGAAATAGTAAAGATATAAATGAGGGGACAATACAGGAGGAGAGAAATAGGAAAAGAGAGAAAAGAGAGGGGAGAGAAAGAGTAAAGAATGCAGAGTAAAAGAGGAGAGTGTTAGAGAAGGGACGTTAGAGAAGGGACAGATGAGAGATTATAAGAAATTTTAAAGGGACAGTCAACTCCAAAATTGTTATTGTTTAAAAAGATAGATAATTCCTTTATTACCCATTCCCCAGTTTTGCACAACCAACACTGTTTTACCTCTGTTATTAGAGACAAAAGGCTAGATTACAAGTTTTTGTCGGTAATGGTGTGCGGTGCTAACAAGCATTTTTTTCTCACCGCTCATTTAAGACAACGCTGGTATTACAGGCTTTTACAAACCCGGCGTTAGCCGTAAAAAAGTGAGTGGAGAGCAACATTTAGCTCCACATCTCACCTCAATACCAGCGCTGCTTACGGTAGCGGTGAGCTGGCTAAACGTGCTCGTGCACGATTTCCCCATAGGAATCAATGGGGGAGAATCGGCTGAAAAAAAGTCTAACACCTGCAAAAAAGCAGCGTTCAGCTTCTAACGCAGCTCCATTGATTCCTATGGGAAAATACTTTTTATGTCTACACCTAACACTCTAACATGAACCCCGAGTCTAAACAACCCTAATCTTACACTTATTAACCCCTAATCTGCCGTCCCCGACATTGTCGCCACTTGCATAATATTATTAACCCCTAATCTGCCGCTCTGGACACCGCCACCACTATAATAAAGTTATTAACCCCTAAATCTAAGTCTAACCCTAACCTTAACACCCCCCTAACTTAAATATAATTTAAATACATCTAAATAAAATTACTATTATTAACTAAATTATTCATATTTAAAACTAAATACTTACCTATAAAATAAACCCCAAAATAGCTAAAATATAACTAATAGTTACATTGTAGCCATCTTAGGATTTATTTTTATTTTACAGGCAAGTTTGTATTTATTTTAACTAGGTAAAATAGTTATTAAATAGTTATTAACTATTTAATAACTTCCTAGTAAAAATAAGTACAAATTTACCTGTAAAATAAACCCTAACCTAAGTTAAAATTACACCTAACACTACACTATAATTAAATTAATTACCTAAACTAACTACAATTAAATTAAATGCATGGGACAAGCATAGGGCTATCCTACGAACTAGATAAGTTTATACTGTTAGGTAAGGTCGGGCAGACTTGCTGGGCCTATGGCTCTTATCTGCCGTCAATATCTATGTTTCTATGTTTCTATGTTAAATAAACAAAAGTACGAAAACAAACACTAAATTACAGAATTAAACTAATTACACCTAATCTAATCCCCCTAATAAAATAAAAAAGCCCCCCAAAATAAAAAAAAATCCCTACCCTATACTAAATTACAAATAGCCCTTAAAAGGGCCTTTTGCGGGGCATTGCCCCAAAGTAATTAGCTCTTTTACCTGTAAAAAAAATACAATACCCCCCTCAACATTACAACCCACCACCCAAACACCCAACCCTACTCTAAAACCCACCCAATCCACACTTAATAAAACCTAACACTAACCTCTTGAAGATCACTCTACCTTGAGACGTCTTCACCCAACCGGGCTGAAGTGGTCCTCCAGACGGCCAGAAGTCTTCATCCGATCCGGGCAGAAGAGGATCTCCAGATGGACAGAAGTCTTCATCCAGGCGGCATCTTCTGTCTTCATCCATCCGGAGTGGGTCCATCTTCAAGCCATCCGACGCAGAGCATCCTCTTCCATCCGAAGACTAACACTAAATGACGGTACCTTTAAGTGATGTCATCCAAGATGGCGTCCCTTCAATTCTGATTGGCTGATAGAATTCTATCAGCCAATCGGAATTAAGGTAGAAAAAATCCTATTGGCTGATCCAATCAGCCAATAGGATTGAGCTCGCATTCTATTGGCTGTTCCAATCAGCCAATAGAATGCGAACTCAATCCTATTGGCTGATTGGATCAGCCAATAGGATTGAACTTCAATCCTATTGGCTGATTGCATCAGCCAATAGGATTTTTTCTACCTTAATTCTGATTGGCTGATAGAATTCTATCAGCCAATCGGAATTGAAGGAACGCCATCTTGGATGACGTCACTTAAAGGTACCGTCATTTAGTGTTAGTCGTCGGATGGAAGAGGATGCGCCGCGTCGGATGGCTTGAAGATGGACCCGCTCCGGATGGATGAAGATAGAAGATGCCGCCTGGATGAAGACTTCTGCCCGTCTGGAGGACCACTTTTGCCCGGTTGGGTGAAGACATCTCAAGGTAGGGTGATCTTCAAGGGGTTAGTGTTAGGTTTTATTAAGGGGGGATTGGGTGGGTTTTAGGGTAGGGTTGGGTGTGTGGGTGGTGGGTTGTAATGTTGGGGGGTATTGTATTATTTTTTACAGGTAAAAGAGCTGATTACTTTGGGGCAATGCCCTGCAAAAGGCCCTTTTAAGGGCTATTTGTAATTTAGTATAGGGAAGGGATTTTTTTTATTTTGGGGGGCTTTTTTATTTTATTAGGGGGATAAGGTGTAATTAGTTTAAAAAAATTGTAATTCTTTTATTATTTTCTGTAATTTAGTGGGGGGGGGGGTTTCGTACTTTAGTTTATTTAATTTAATTGTAATTAATTGTAGTTAGTTTAGGTAATTAATTTAATTATAGTGTAGTGTTAGGTGTAATTGTAACTTAGGTTAGGGTTTATTTCACAAGTAAATTTGTACTTATTTTAGCTAGGAAGTTATTAAATAGTTAATAACTATTTAATAACTATTGTACCTAGTTAAAATAAATACAAACTTGCCTGTAAAATAAAAATAAATCCTAAGATGGCTACAATGCAACTATTAGTTATATTGTAGCTATTTTAGGGTTTATTTTATAGGTAAGTATTTAGTTTTAAATAGGAATAATTTATTTAATTGTAGTAATTTTATTTTGATTTATTTAAATTATATTTAAGTAAAGGCGGGTGTTAGGGTTAGGGTTAGACTTAGATTTTGGGGTTAATAAATTTAATATAGTTGCATAGTTGCGGCGACGTTGGGGGCGGCAGATTAGGGGTTAATAAATGTAGGTAGGTGTCGGCGATGTTAGGAAAGTCAGATTAGGGGTTAATAAAATTTAACTAGTGTTTGCGAGGCTGGAGTGTGGCGGTTTAGGGGTTAATACATTTATTAAAGTGAGGGTGATGTCCGGTTGGCAGATTAGGGGTTAAAAAATGTATTTAAGTGTTTGCGATGTGGGGGGCCTCGGTTTAGGGGTTAATAGGTAGTTTATGGGTGTTAGTGTACTTTTTAGCACTTTAGTTAAGAGTTTTATGTTACGGCGTTAGCCCATAAAACTCTTTACTACTGACTTTTAAATGCGGTAGGAGTCTTAACAGGAGAGGGTGTACCGCTCACTTTTTCCAAGGCTCGTAATACTGGCATTAGGCAAATCCCATTAAAAAGATAGGATACGCAATTTACGTAAATGGATTTGCGGTATGCTCGAGTCGCGGAAAAAAAGTGAGCGGTACAATTGTATCTGCAAGACTCGTAATACCAGCGGGTGTTAAAAAGCAGCGTTGGGACCTCTCAATGCTGCTTTTTAAGGCTAACGCAAGACTCGTAATCTAGGCGAAAGAGATTTAAACGAAGCGCTGAGCCTAAAGTTACAAATTGCCACTCCTAAACCATCTCCATAAAAGTGTAACATGGAGAAAATTACAAAAAAGAGTTAAACAAGAGGGCGCCAAAAAGCTAGAAGTAACAAACACATTTATTCTTTGCACATCTAGTCAACATGTATATAATAAAATGTAAGAGGATTACTTGCAAAATAAAATTCCCAATATTCGAATGTTTATCTGATCATACAATATTTAATATAAGGGACGTCTCCCTATGTTCTAAAATACAAATTACAGAATATACATACGCAAAATATACAAAAACAAGCGTAGCAAATATGAAAAAACGAGTAAGTAAAAATATAGAAAAAAATGTTTTCAAAAATTATTTAAAATTCATTATTAAATATACCACCTTAAGAGAAAAATAGATGGCAAAAATAGATGAAAAATGCCAGAATACTTTCTGTAATAAACGTGTCCTCAACTTTTGTTCCAAGGAGACAATTTAAGCTTCAAAATAAAAAAATGTCCCTAAATCCAGACAGGAGATATTATCACAAATATCAAGAATGTTAATATGGCCACAATGTAGCAGATATATTACGCTGAGTAAAGATAACTTCCAAAACAAAAAATGTCCGTAACTTGAGACAAGAGATATTACCACGAATATCATCAGAGTGTTAATATGGCCACAAGGTAGCAAATAATCAGCTGAGTGAAGATTGTATCGTATGTGCCTAGTTTTACGTGATACAGAATAACTCCATTAGGGAGATAAATATATCCTTCTTGAGACAGTCTTATATTACACCACACCGGATCCAAGTGCTCTCTGGTTAGCAACTTGATAGAAATTGGAACACTGCTCGCTTTCTGGAGACAGTTGGAGCAATCTCACTCACCCCTCTTCCTCCAAGTAACGGCTTCTGATTCTAGGTTGAAACTCACAGTTCCGGTGCATGTGATTGCCGAAAGAGGACCCAGCAGCTATAATGTTTGCAGTCCAATACTTGATAAAACGAAACAGCCCGCTCTTAGCGTGTGTCATGCGCAGGTCACTAGGTACCTAGTGGAAATAAATAAATGCAGGACAACAGCTCAGCTTCTACGCGTTTCACCTGTAATGGTGGGCTTTTTCAAGATAGCAGCTGTTCCTGGAAACAAGTTTAAAAACCTGCTGCTGATATTTCATTGGTTGAATGTTGTAGGTAGTATTCTCAAACAAATGCAGCTTCTGAGTCCTTGGGATTATAAACCTACTTAGGTATTTTTCAAATCCTTCTTAAGGTGGTATAATCAAATTTCTTATATACTTATATACTTAAGGTGGTATATACAAAAAAATATATATAATTGATCATATATATAATTGCAAAAAAAATACAAAAAAATTCCTTAGAAATCCTAATAATTTCTTATTTTCACCAAAAATATATTATCCTTAGTGCGCTTATAACAGACAGGTAGAACATAATAATCAAGGGAAATAGTCCATTCTTCTAAAAGAATCCAAAATATTTTCTTTTTTTTATAATATATTTTTATTGATAATCCAACAGCATAAAGAAATGAACAGAAGAGAAAAAAAGCATATGCCTTTTTCTTTTTCCCCCACACCACACAGGGTGTCATTCACAATAAAAACAAAAATGTAAGCAGAAATTATGCATATCATTATACAGGTACAGCAAGAATCAAGCATATTTGATACAGAATCAAAGAGCAAAATACAAATGCACACTAATCAAATAAATCCTTGATTAACCATTTATCACCAAAAAATACCTAAAAGGCTATTCACAAGGGATCTCTGTAAAGAGCCAATACCTGTAATTTATACTTATACGCTATTGGGGTATATTTTTAAATAAAACATGACAGACAACAACCAAAACAAGAACGACAACAACAGAAAAGAAAAAAAACGAAAAAAAAACCCATCCTTATACTTTTAGTATACTATTTGTCTCCAATGTAGAGGGTAAGAATCTGATTGAATAAGCAACAAAAAGAGAGGAGAGGAACGAAAGGGTGAGAGAATCTGTTCTTGAGTAGATAAAGTGACATGATACCCTTTCCATTTTGTAAGAAAAGCTCTCATTTTCCCTTCCGTATTAATAAATGGGTCGTATTGATCAATAGTTATTTGGTATAGCATATTCTGAATAAATTTAGCTCAACCCGGTGACCTTCTATCTTTCCATTTCCTTAAGATCAATTGTCTGGCTATAAGAATAGCTGTATTGATTAGAGATTTATTCTGCACTGAACTCTCTGTAACCAGAAAGAAAATATGAAAATCCTTTAAATTTAATTTGGATACTAAAAACTTATTTAACCAAAATACAACTTGGTGCCAGAACTTCTGAAGTCTTGGACAGGACCAGAATACGTGTATAAGGTCCGCTGCAGGAGCTCTACACTTCGGGCATACTTTCACCTCCCCCCCAGACCATTTAGCCATTGTCCTTGGCGTCAAGTATGATCTATTCATAAGCCTCATGTGAGATTCTCTTACGGCTAGATTTAGAGTTTGGCGGTAGCCGTGAAAACCAGCGTTAGAGGCTCCTAACGCTGGTTTTAGGCTACCGCCGGTATTTGGAATCAGTGAATAAAGGGTCTAACGCTCACTTTTCAGCCGCGACTTTTCCATACCGCAGATCCCCTTACGTCAATTGCGTATCCTATCTTTTCAATGGGATCTTTCTAACGCCGGTATTTAGAGTCGTTTCTGAAGTGAGCGTTAGAGCTCTAACGACAAAAACTCCAGCCGCCGTAAAAAAGCAGGAGTTAAGAGCTTTCTGGGCTAACGCCGGTTCATAAAGCTCTTAACTACTGTACCCTAAAGTACACTAACACCCATAAACTACCTATGTACCCCTAAACCGAGGTCCCCCCACATCGCCGCCACTCGATTAAAATTTTTTAACCCCTAATCTGCCGACCGCCACCTACGTTATACTTATGTACCCCTAATCTGCTGCCCCTAACCCCGCCGACCCCTGTATTACATTTATTAACCCCTAACCTGCCCCCCACAACGTCGCCGCCAGCTACTTACAATAATTAACCCCTAATCTGCCGACCGCAAAGCGCCGCCACCTACGTTATCCTTATGTACCCCTAATCTGCTGCCCCTAACACCGCCAACCCCTATATTATATTTATTAACCCCTAATCTGCCCCCCTCAACGTCGCCGACACCTGCCTACACTTATTAACCCCTAATCTGCCGAGCGGACCTGAGCGCTACTATAATAAAGTTATTAACCCCTAATCCACCTCACTAACCCTATCATAAATAGTATTAACCCCTAATCTGCCCTCCCTAACATCGCCGACACCTAACTTCAATTATTAACCCCTAATCTGACGACCGGAGCTCACCGCTACTCTAATAAATGGATTAACCCCTAAAGCTAAGTCTAACCCTAACACTAACACCCCCCTAACTTAAATATAATTTAAATCTAACGAAATTAATTAACTCTTATTAAATAAATTATTCCTATTTAAAGATAAATACTTACCTGTAAAATACATCCTAATATAGCTACAATATAAATTATAATTATATTGTAGCTATTTTAGGATTAATATTTATTTTACAGGCAACTTGGTAATTATTTTAACCAGGTACAATAGCTATTAAATAGTTAAGAACTATTTAATAGTTACCTAGTTAAAATAATAACAAAATTACCTGTAAAATAAGTCCTAACCTAAGTTATAATTAAACCTAACACTACCCTATCAATAAATTAATTAAATAAAATACCTACAATTACCTACAATTAACCTAACACTACACTATCAATAAATAAATTAAATACAATTGCTACAAATAACTACAATTACATAAACTAACTAAAGTACAAAAAATAAAAAAGAACTAAGTTACAAAAAATAAAAAAATATTTACAAACATAAGAAAAATATTACAACAATTTTAAACTAATTACACCTACTCTAAGCCCCCTAATAAAATAACAAAGACCCCCAAAATAAAAAATTCCCTACCCTATTCTAAATTAATAAATGTAAAAGCTCTTTTACCTTACCAGCCCTGAACAGGGCCCTTTGCGGGGCATGCCCCAAGAAGTTCGGCTCTTTTGCCTGTAAAAAAAAACATACAATACCCCCCCCCAACATTACAACCCACCACCCACATACCCCTAATCTAACCCAAACCCCCCCTTAAATAAATCTAACACTAAGCCCCTGAAGATCTTCCTACCTTGTCTTCACCATCCAGGTATCACCGATCCGTCCTGGCATCCGGTGCTGAAGAGGTCCAGAAGAGGGTCCAAAGTCTTCCTCCTATCCGGCAAGAAGAGGACATCCGGACCGGCAAACATCTTCTCCAAGCGGCATCTTCGATCTTCTTCCATCCGGTGCGGAGCGGGTCCATCTTGAATCAGCCGACGCGGATCCATCCTCTTCTTCCGGCGTCTCCCGACGAATGACGGTTCCTTTAAGGGACGTCATCCAAGATGGCGTCCCTCGAATTCCAATTGGCTGATAGGATTCTATCAGCCAATCGGAATTAAGGTAGGAATATTCTGATTGGCTGATGGAATCAGCCAATCAGAATCAAGTTCAATCCGATTGGCTGATCCAATCAGCCAATCAGATTGAGCTCGCATTCTATTGGCTGATCGGAACAGCCAATAGAATGCGAGCTCAATCTGATTGGCTGATTGGATCAGCCAATCGGATTGAACTTGATTCTGATTGGCTGATTCCATCAGCCAATCAGAATATTCCTACCTTAATTCCGATTGGCTGATAGAATCCTATCAGCCAATCGGAATTCGAGGGACGCCATCTTGGATGACGTCCCTTAAAGGAACCGTCATTCGTTGGGAGACGCCGGAAGAAGAGGATGGATCCGCGTCGGCTGATTCAAGATGGACCCGCTCCGCACCGGATGGAAGAAGATCGAAGATGCCGCTTGGAGAAGATGTTTGCCGGTCCGGATGTCCTCTTCTTGCCGGATAGGAGGAAGACTTTGGACCCTCTTCTAGACCTCTTCAGCACCGGATGCCAGGACGGATCGGTGATACCTGGATGGTGAAGACAAGGTAGGAAGATCTTCAGGGGCTTAGTGTTAGGTTTATTTAAGGGGGGTTTGGGTTAGATTAGGGGTATGTGGGTGGTGGGTTGTAATGTTGGGGGGGGTATTGTATGTTTTTTTTTACAGGCAAAAGAGCTGATGTTCTTGGGGCATGCCCCGCAAAGGGCCCTGTTCAGGGCTGGTAAGGTAAAAGAGCTTTTAACTCTATTAATTTAGAATAGGGTAGGGAATTTTTTTATTTTGGGGGTCTTTGTTATTTTATTAGGGGGCTTAGAGTAGGTGTAATTAGTTTAAAATTGTTGTAATATTTTTCTTATGTTTGTAAATATTTTTTTATTTTTTGTAACTTAGTTCTTTTTTATTTTTTGTACTTTAGTTAGTTTATGTAATTGTAGTTATTTTTAGCAATTGTATTTAATTTATTTATTGATAGTGTAGTGTTAGGTTAATTGTAGGTAATTGTAGGTATTTTATTTAATTAATTTATTGATAGGGTAGTGTTAGGTTTAATTATAACTTAGGTTAGGATTTATTTTACAGGTAATTTTGTTATTATTTTAACTAGGTAACTATTAAATAGTTCTAAACTATTTAATAGCTATTGTACCTGGTTAAAATAATTACCAAGTTGCCTGTAAAATAAATATTAATCCTAAAATAGCTATAATATAATTATAATTTATATTGTAGCTATATTAGGATTTATTTTACAGGTAAGTATTTAGCTTTAAATAGGAATAATTTATTTAATAAGAGTTAATTAATTTCGTTAGATGTAAATTATATTTAACTTAGGGGGGTGTTAGTGTTAGGGTTAGACTTAGCTTTAGGGGTTAATACATTTATTAGAATAGCGATGAGCTCCGGTCGTCAGATTAGGGGTTAATAATTGAAGTTAGGTGTCGGCGATGTTAGGGAGGGCAGATTAGGGGTTAATACTATTTATGATAGGGTTAGTGAGGCGGATTAGGGGTTAATAACTTTATTATAGTAGCGCTCAGGTCCGCTCGGCAGATTAGGGGTTAATTATTGTAAGTAGCTGGCGGCGACGTTGTGGGGGGCAGGTTAGGGGTTAATAAATATAATATAGGGGTCGGCGGTGTTAGGGGCAGCAGATTAGGGGTACATAGGGATAATCTAAGTTGCGGCGGTTTACGGAGCGGAAGATTAGGGGTTAATAATATAATGCAGGGGTCAGCGATAGCGGGGGCGGCAGATTAGGGGTTAATAAGTGTAAGGGTAGGGGTGTTTAGACTCGGGGTACATGTTAGAGTGTTAGGTGCAGACGTAGGAAGTGTTTCCCCCATAGGAAACAATGGGGCTGCGTTAGGAGCTGAACGCTGCTTTTTTGCAGGTGTTAGTTTTTTTTTTCAGCTCAAACAGCCCCATTGTTTCCTATGGGAGAATCGTGCACGAGCACGTTTTTGATGCTGGCCGCGTCCGTAAGCAACTCTGGTATCGAGAGTTGCATTTGCGGTAAAAATGCTCTACGCTCCTTTTTTGGAGCGTAACGCAGCATTTTTTGGAACTCTCGATACCAGAGTTAATTTTATGGTGCGGCCAGAAAAAAGCCCGCGGAGCGTTAACAGCCCATCTACCGCCAAACTCCAAATCTAGGCCTTAGTGAGGTAGCATTAGTATAAGCCGAGATGCTCTTTTTAAATACTTCAAGCTCTAAATCTTCAAAATCAGCAGACCATTTTCTATACAAATGCATCAAAATAGGAACTGCAGCTTGCTCTATTAATAGTTTGTAAACTGCTGAAATAGAATGTAGTCCCATACGGTAGCAACTTATAATAGAGTCCAATGGCCCCAGAGACCAAGTAGTGTTCTCCCTCCAATCTAAACTAGTAAATGTAGTGCCTTAACTGTAAATAGGCAAAAAATAGTTTTTTGTTTAACGTAAATTCAGACATAAGTTGATTAAATGTTTTAATATTTTTAGTCTGCGATTCTATCAGCTCAAAGATATATTTTAGGCCATTCCTAGACCATAATTTGAAAACATATAAATCACAACCGGGTTTAAAATCGGGGTTACCTTTAATTGGCAAGTATCTAGAACTGGAGTTATCCACATCTATAGTTTTACATAATTTCATCAAGGCTTGAATTATGTTCTGAAATGTAAATCGAGGTATTACATATTTAGATAGTGGTTCATTCAACTTATGAAGAAGTGCTTTAAGAGAGTAGGGTCGAATCATGACCTCTTCCTCCTCAAAATTTGTAATATAGTTATTTTCAGTAAGCCAGTCTATAGCAATTTTTGACAAACAAGCCCAGTTATAAAATTTTACATTTGGAAGTGCAAGGCCACCATCTTCCTTACTATGGGAAAGTTTAGCTATAGAGATACGTGATTTACCTTTTCCCCATAAAAATCTAGAGCACAAAGAATTGCATTTTTTAATATCTCTCCTATGCAAAAACATGGGCATATTTTGCATTACAAAAAGTAACTTTGAGGAAATAATCATTTTAATCATGGTAACTTTTGTTGACAAAGTAAGTGGGAGTCTAGACCACATTTTAAAAAATATAGAGAATTTAAGGGGGTATAGTTCTGATAGTACCACTCTTCTGGATTACTGGATAAGACTATTCCCAAGTATTTATTTTTTTATCTGCTAAGGCGAAAGGGTTATTCACAAAACTGTCTTCCTCAAAATGATCCATAATATTTCAAATTTTTTTAAATTAATTTTATAGCCTGAAAAGGAGCTGAATTCCGATATAAGTTCTAAAAGACAGGGGATATTCTTTTTTATATTACCCATATAAAATAATATGTCATCCGCATACAGTGAAAGGACAAATTTCCTTTGGCCTAATACTATCCCTTCTAATTCTTTTCTGCATCTGACTACCAGGGGTTCTAGTGCTAGATTAAATAGTAGAGGCGATATGGGACATCCCTGTCTAGTACCCTTTTTTAGCGTTATATTGGGTGAAAGAGTGCCATTAATATTAAGAAAGGAGATCGGGTCGTCATAGATAAGCTTAATGAAATTAACAAGATTACCTGCAAAGCTAAATTTGTTTAAAGTAGTAAACAAGTGATCCCATACAACGGAATCAAACGCCTTTTCGGCATCCACCGTGATTAACGCAGAATCCAAAATATTTTCATTGATTTCTTTCAGGTTCTTGTTATAATTTCCTCAAAAAGAGATAAGGGTTAATATACATAAAATGAGATAAGTAAAAAATTGACTCACTATAAAGTAGGCATTTTTTTTTTCGCAGAGGATTTTTTAGTTATAGTCCTAAATTACCAAAAAAGGGGGACAGGTCCAATTCTAAATTTAGCCCTTTTGGATAAAGGGTGTCTAATTTATATATTATTTCTGATTCTTTGCTCAAGAGTTTATTCTCGAAGTTGCACCCTCTCCAATTGCCCTTTATTTTACATATAACCCAAAATTTAAAGTGTTTAATGGTGTGGATTTCTCTAAAATGTTTTTATAAGTGTGTATCGAGATTACCTTTTTCTATATTACAGATGTGTTCTCTAATTCTATCTCTCAGAATTCTAGTAGTTTCACCTATGTAAAATAAATTGCATGAACATTTTATTAAATATACAACCCCTTTTTGAGAGCATCTGATCGTATCTCTGATATTAACATTTTCACCAGTTCTTGGTAAACAAATAGTTTTACTTTTTGTACTGTATCTACAGGCTCTGCAAGTATGACAAGGAAAGAAGCCATTCACTTTTAATCCTTTCAGGTCTTTCTGGACCTTGTTTTTACATTCTCTTTTAAGCTCACTAGGAGCCAATATCTGTTTGAGATTTATTGCCCTTCTGAATATCATGTTTGGTTTATATGTCAAAGTGTCACCTATTAATGGCTCTTTTTTTTTAAATGTGCCAATGTCTATTTATTATTTTCTTGATGGCCAAATGGTTTTCACTGTAATCAGTTATAAAGGCTACATTGATCTCATTACTGTTTTTATTGGTATGAAGTGTAGTGTTCTTTTTTTTTTTTTTTTTTTTTTTTTTTTTTCAATTATCGGATTTTATTTGCCACAATAGAATTCTCTTGACTTTTACACCTCTTGTAGAAAGCATTTTAAATTAGCAGATTTTATTTATCACACGAGTAGATTTGTCTGTTACACTTCTTTTTCTGTGTTGTTTATGCAGTTCTGCTAGCGCCGAATACAATAGATTTATGTAAATGACATGTCTAATGTTGTTAGCACAAAAAAGTGATTTTATCTATTTAGCTTTTTTGTTGTCTAAATTACCTGTATTTTTTTTTTTTTTTTTTTTTTTTTTTTTTAATTTTTATTATAATCTTGAAAAAGTACAAAGTGCAGTGGCAAAATAAGCATTACAAGTAGGGTATTCACATATATCCAAATACATTTGTCAAGAGTTTACATATATGTTAGCAAATCTAAAAGTGGGGGGGGGTGATGAGTCTGTTATGCCCAACTAGGCCGCCTAATCGTCCATTATTTTATATAGTGTTATATTGCATTGATCATGCATCTTTCATGGGGAGAGTCCAAGAGGGAGAGAAAAAAAAAAAAAAAAAGAGCAAAGTTAACATAATCTCCTCCCTTCTCACCGCCCCATCCAATCCCATCCATTTAAACCTCCAATTCGGGGCATATTCACTATATTTGAATGTTAATGATACCTTCTATGTTAGCAGTAAAGTCTCTACCCTGATCTAGAATAAAGTCTTTCCAAGTTTTTAAATATGAGTTATCTTTCTTCCTTTCAAGCCTATAGTCATGGGCTGCTATTATTGCACTATCAGAAAGAAGATTTTTTGCTTCTTTGATTGATGGAGCTCGTGGTTTGCACCAATTGTCAAAAATAAGTTTTCTGAGATTAAGTATCGCAGTTAGAATGAATCTCTTTATATTCCCCCATGAAATACAGGGGTTCAGTAATATTATAGAATTTATTGAAAGCCTCACTTCAATATTTATCATTTGGGAAAGAAGATAGGCTACCTTATGCCAAAATTGGTTTACTTTCGGGCATTCCCACAGTAGGTGGCCCAGATCTGGATCATTTAAATGGCACTTAATACAAAAAATTTTAACATTACAATTCCACTTAGCTACCCGCCGTGGGGTGAGGTAGTCTCTATTAATAATCTTAAACTGCGTTTCTCTTAGATAAGTTGAAGGGGAGATAGCTAACGCAGTCTTTAAACTGTTCTCTAATTGATCTATAGGGTCTATCAAGCTTACTACCTTTCCCCAATATGCCTTCGCCCGTTCTATATATTTTTCCGTCTCTGCCGATCTTAAAATTTTATATATAGAAGTCACGGAACACTTTTCCATTTTAAGATGATCCATTAATGGGTGGTCTTGGAAAGTCTGAGGAAACAGATACAGTAACTTTCGTATATAGTCTGTGGCTTGCAAAAAGTAGAACATATGTTTCTTCTGTGCTGCCGGAAAGTTATTTTGAAATTCTGTAAATTTATGAAATTTTCTAGTCTTAAAATCATAGAACTCTGCAATCGAGAGAGCTTTAGAAGGTGACCATAGACTAAAAGGGTTAGCTGAGTTACCTAGTGGAAAGTGCCAATTACCTTGAATAGGTAGCCATTTAGAGACAGTCATTTAAACTATCTAATAAGTACTTAGAAGAACACATATGTGCTCCATATTCTATGGGCTTTATATTACATGCAACAAATAAGATTTTGGGCAATACAATTGCTAACCACCCCTTATTGAAGGATATCTTAAAAGCATGGAGGAATACCATGAAGTTGCTTGGACATCCCACAGAAGTGTAGTGTTCTAATAATTTAGCAGGGAGCTTCTTTCTGTCTCATGTGTATCCTCTTTCAATAAACCTTTTTTGTAAAATATTAACATGTGTTTCAAAATCTATTTGTCTTGAACAATTATTTTCAATTCGTAAGAACTGTCCAGTTGGTATATTGTCCTTCCATCTTTTAAGATGGCAGCTTTTTTATGGACATAATTGTTGCAATCAACTTTTTTAAAATAGGTTTTGGTAGCAAATTTACCGTTATCTACAAATATCTCTAAATCCAAAAATGAAATTGATTCTTTACTGTGCACATGGGTGAAATTTAAGCCTTTATCGTTGGAATTCATGTCTTGAAAGAACTTATTTAGATTATCTTCTGATCCTCTCCAGACAATCAAAATATCGTCAATGTACCTTTTGAAAAGCACGAGATCAGCCCCAAGCTCATGCGCACTTAAGAAATGGTCCTCCCAATCCCCCATAAAAATGTTCGCATAGCTTGGTGCGAATCTTGTACCCATTGCGGTACCTTCTATCTGCAGATAGTATTTGTTGTTAAACATTTCTGTGCTTACTTCCTTGTCTTTACGTAATAAGTTTTCTACTGCCTGTAATCCTTTGATATGGCCTATGACCGTGTATAGCGAAGTGACATTGCATGTTGCTATAATAAAGTTTTCTTCCCATTGTATATTTTCTACTAACTGTAACACGTGTGGAGTCCCTTAGATATGTACCTAAGTTTTTTTTACATATTTTTGGAGATGTATGTCTACATATTTTGATAAGTTGCAAGTGATAGATCCAATTCCAGAGATTACAGGTCTCCCGGGGGATTTGTGAGGCTCTTATGGACCTTGGGGAGAAAGTAAAAAATCGGAATCTTCGAAAAATCTAGGTACAAAAATTTTAATTCATTATCATTTAAGATGCCTATATATTTTCCTTACTGAAGAATGGTTGCAATATTTTTTCTAAATTTATTTGTTAGATTCAAATCTAATGTTTTATATGTTTTAGGGTCATTTAGGACCCTATTTGCTTCCTTAATATAATTAACCTTGTCCATAATAACAACTCTGCCGGTTTTATGATGACTTGTTTATTTCTTTGTAAGGTCTCAATGATATCCCTATCTTTCTTAGTTAAATTGAAATTAGGTCTATATTTTTTTTTGTGGTCATAGTCTCTCAAATCTTGCAAGACCATTTTTTCAAAGGTGTCCAAATGTGATCCTTTTCGCATGGATTGGATAAAATTTTGATTTTGTCTTAAATTGGTATGTGTATTTTTGTTATCCAATTCTTTGTCTACTTTTGCAAAATTAGAGAAACTCAGTTGTCTTTCAATGGGGTTCTTTATGAAAAATCTCTTTAATGTAAGTTTTCTAACAAACTGTTTAACATGTATATGTGTATCAAATTTGTTCAGGACTCTTGTTGGGGCAAAAGACATGCCCAAGGAAAGGACTCGTTTCTCATCTGTATCTAATTCTACACTACTTAGATTGAAAATCCCACTGGGGTCTCCTACTACCTCACTCTCTTTGCCTCTCCTTCTATTCTTTCCTCCTCTTTGTCCTCTAGTTGTCTTTTCTTTAGATATAATAGGGTGTAGAATTTTTCTCTTCTGTCTTGAGCTAATAGGTTCTTGGAGCTGCCCTCCCTCAGAGGGCTGATCTCTAAAAAATAATTTTCTGTTTGATTAAGATAATTAGTTTCATTATTATATCTTTCATTGAAATGAGCAAACCTGTTGTTAGTTTCTACTTTCCAACTGTCTGCTCTTGATCTATATGGCTGGTTGGGGTATGATTTTTCAGTTTGGTAAAAATTATGGTTTCTATTCTTTTAAAAAGGATTTGAATTGTAGTTTCTATTACCATTATAATGCCTCTCTGTATGCTGATATGGAAATCTGTGATTTTGATACTGTTGATTATATGGTTGGTAGGGAGGTCTATAGTTATGTTGTGACACATTATCAGAATGGGTTCTCCAATTGAAGTGGTTATGATTCATATAATTTCTTTGTGTTGGCCACCTCTATATATCTCTTCTCTATAATTACCTTGATTCCCTCCTCTATAATGCCATTGTTGTCTATATCCTCTCCCATTTGTGCCTCTATTGTAAATTAACTGTTTTCCAATCACCATGTTGACCTACAGTTTCTGTCTGATAATTTTTTCTTTCTTGATTCTCCCTAGTTGATTCATCTGATTCATTTCTAGCTCTTTCAAGTTTTCTCCATTTTGTGTCCAAAAGTTCATGTTTTAATTCTGTCAATTTTTTTACTAGGGTAGTCTGTCTTTCCTTAAACCCTGGGCTTTCTTACGGCTAGATTTAGAGTTTGGCGTTAGCCATCAAAACCAGCATTAGGGGCTCCTAACGCTGGTTTTGGGCTACCGCTGGTATTTAGAGTCGTGTAGGTAACGGTCTAACGATCACTTTGCAGCCGCGACTTTTCCATACCGCAGATCCCCCTACGCCATTTGCGTATCCTATCTTTTCAATGGGATCTTTCTAACGCCGGTATTTAGAGTCTTGGCTGAAGTGAGCGTTAGAAATCTAACGACAAGACTTCAGCCGCAGAAAAAAGTCAGGAGTTAAGAGCTTTATGGGCTAACGCCGGTTCATAAAGCTCTTAACTACTGTGCTCTAAAGTACACTAACACCCATAAACTACCTATGTACCCCTAAACAGAGCCCCCCCCCACATCGCCGCCACTCTATTAAAGTTTTTTAACACACCGCCGCAACCTACGTTATCCCTATGTACCCCAAATCTGCTGCCCCCAACACCGCCGACCCCTATATTATTTATTAACCCCTAATCTGCCACCCCCAACGTCGCCGCCACCTACCTACACTTATTAACCCCTAATCTGCCGACCGGACCTCACCGCTACTATAATAAAGTTATTAACCCCTAATCCCCCTCACTCCCGCCTCAATAACCCTATAATAAATAGTATTAACCCCTAATCTGCCCTCCCTAACATCGCCGACACCTGACTTCAAGTATTAACCCCTAATCTGCCGACCGGACCCCACCGCTACTCTAATAAATGTATTAACCCCTAAAGCTAAGTCTAACCCTAACACTAACACACCCCTAAGTTAAATATAATTTTTATCTAACGAAATAAATTAACTCTTATTAAAAAAATTATTCCTATTTAAAGCTAAATACTTACCTGTAAAATAAACCCTAATATAGCTACAATATAAATAATAATCCCCCCAAAATAAAAAAATTCCCTACCCTATTCTAAAATAAAAATAGAAAAGCTCTTTTACCTTACCAGCCCTTAAAAGGGCCTTTTGCGAGGCATGCCCCAAAGAATTCTGCTCTTTTGCATGAAAAAAACCATACAATACCCCCCCAACATTACAACCCACTACCCACATACCCCTAATCTAACCCAAACCCCCCTTAAATAAACCTAACACTTAGCCCCTGAAGATCTCCCTACCTTATCTTCACCACGCCGGGTATCACCGATTGGTCCAGAAGAGCCTCCGAAGTCTTCATCCAAGCCCAAGCGGGGGTTGAAGAGATCCATCATCGGGCAGAAGTCTTCATCCTATCCGGGCAGAAGAGGACATCCGGACCGATAGAAATCTTTATCCAAGCCGCATCTTCTATCTTCATCCATCCGGAGCGGAGCCATCTTCTTCCAGCCAACGCGGATCCATCCTCTTCTACCGACGCCTACTCGCCGAATGACGGTTCCTTTAAATGACGTCATCCAAGATGGCGTCCCTTGAATTCCGATTGGCTGATAGGATTCTATCAGCCAATCGGAATTAAGGTAGGAAAATTCTGATTGGCTGATGGAATCAGCCAATCAGATTCAAGTTCATTCCGATTGTCTGATCCAATCAGCCAATCAGATTGAGCTTGCATTCTATTGGCTGTTCCGATCAGCCAATAGAATGCGAGCTCAATCTGATTGGCTGATCCAGGCTCTTTAACATACAGCTTAGCACATTAATTACATGTGGCATATGACTAGTACTGTGTGGGCTAAGGTCCAACATTATTCGTGATAAACTTGCTGTGCACTTGAAGGCACGCTTTCTATTATATGCACGCTATCCAGTGATGATGGTAGATAATATGTATTTGGGTGCAACCTGATGATATGTATCTGTGGTAGTGACCTGTTAGCTTAGCGCAGTAAGGTTAAGTACTGAGCACTTTGGTTTCATAGTAGGCAGCGTGCTGTAAATTGGCTATTATACAGTATACTACATTAGAAGCTTGGATGTGGGTAGGCAGCATAGTGTCTTTTATGCCTACTCGTAGATTGCACATACCGTTCAAATTGGTGTCTGATATTTTGTGATTAGTCTACACTCTGTGATTAGACTGTAAGTTTATAGTGTCGTAGGTATGTTAAATACGGTGTTCACTGTTCTTCTTAATATAATTGTTTTGATTTATCTCTCCCTCGATTGCAAAGAGCTGTAGTTATAGCTCATATGGAATTAGTGTTGATACACCTTAGGCTCTGGTAGCGGCTCTTATTTAAATCTTTGTGCAGATTGGGTTCTTATCGTTCCCCCTGGCCCACTGATTGGCTTGGTGGTTTTACTGTTTCAGGCATTTGGCTCTGAATATGTCAACTTGTGTTTATGATGTTGTACTCTGCAGTCTACATGTAATGTAAACACGAGCGGTGGACAATAATATATGGCTATTATCCCTGTATTTGATATCTACTTGCTGACTACATTAGTGTTTGGATTGAATTTTTGCTTATATTCTAGGCGTGTCCATTATTCAATTAGCGTGTGTGTACTGCTGATAACAGTGGAGATTATTTCCCTGTGTGGATTCTGGTGGTCTCAGTAAATGCTTAGGTCTCCTTGTTTCTTACTTTATATTCTTCTCTCTGTTGTCTTTCTACTTTCCCTTGTCTTTCTTTACCATTTGTTTGGTAACCTGGCTTTTATTTTATTTTTTGAGCTCTCACATTGGGCTCTGTATATATCCGTAGGTTTTTGGTGGAGGGGGACAATAATCTCTCTCTGGTGGAGGGCTATCACTGGTGTACAGATAGATATTATGCTATGTCTGCTGTGATTTTTATTGCATGTTTTTTATGTTTATGCTTTTTAGATTATGAAACTGTCTTGAAGAAGGCCTCAGGATAGGCCGAAACGTCGACATTCTCTTATATATGATATTAGGAATATAAATAAAGAATACTTATTGAATTAAGTCCTGTGAGTGTCCTCCATCTATACAATTGCTATATATATATATATATATATATATATATATATATATATATATATATATATATATATATATATATATATATATATATTTATATATATTTACAGACATATATACACATATAAACACATAAATACATATGTACACATATATAGACATATATATCAGTGCATTGGACCACTCTTCAGTTATGTAGATGAAAACATGTAAAAACATATTTATGCAATAGTAATTTTTAATAAAGTGTTATACCGTGTATTTACTGAAAATATTTCACATTCCATTTTCTGCACTGTATGAAATCTTACCGGAAACCTCCCGGTCCGGTCTTGGCAATGCTGGGAATGCCACAGTCTTTCTTCAGCTGCAGCTCCCTAGGTGTACTTGGCCACACGCTGCCTAGATTTAAAGGGGCGGCATGTTAATTACAGGAACTCCCACCTAATGGACTCAGGTGTGGGAGTTCCTATAAAAGCTCACATAGCCTCTGGGCTGAGTTATTGCCTTACCTACCTTATTCCTTGCTCCTGAGACCAAGCATACTTACCTTGTACCTGCATATGCTCACCTTGCTCCTGAGACCAAGCATACTTACCTGATACCTGTATATGTTCATCTTGCTCCTGAGACCAAGCCTACTTAACTGATATATGTGTATGCTCACCTTGTTCCAGAGTCCAAGCATACTTACCTTGTACCTGCGTATGCTCGTCCGGTTCCTTAAAGCTAAGCAGACTAGCCTAATCCCTGCGTATGCTCACCTTGTTCTAGAGACCAAGCATACTTACCTTACACCTGTTTCCTCAAAGTTAAGAAGACCTGCCGGATACCTGTGTATGCTCACCATGTTCCTGAAGCTGTACCTATCTAAAATCCTGTGACAGTCTCACCAACAGTGCCCACTGGGTATCCTGTACCTGCTGAGAAACCTACAGTATGTCTACCATACTACCAGTGGCAGCCTTCTTCAAACCAGCTGTGCCTGCTGCACCTATCTGGTATCTTGTGACTGTCTCACCAACAGTACCCGCTGGGTATTCTGTGCCTGCTGAGAAACCTGTGTCAGCTTCCCTCTCACTAGCTGTGTCTGCTGTACCTACCGGGTATTCTGTGAAACCTCACCCTTTACAGTTCAATTTAAGCACCAGTGTCTATTGGACTTAGTTGCTGCAAACTATTTAAAGTGTTCTGAACCTTGTATTGGACTTTAGTGTTTTGCATAAGGTCTATACTCAAAGTTGCTGTATCTGTGATCTTCAGTTTAAACTACCAACAGTTATTTTGCTTAGAAACCAGTAAACCTTTCAAAAAGACTTCCATTGTTCTGTGTATCTGTTCCTGCATTCTGAGTTCCACACACCCTAATCCCCTCACATGCACATATCAGAATATGTTCTAAGTATTGATAAATAAATATTCCTATATATCTGTGTGTGTGTGTATATATATATATATATATATATATATATATATATTACCAAAATACACAAGCGTAAACTAATTTAGTGGGAGCGTTAAATATCGCTCCACTTGTAATCTGGCCCAATATTGCACACACTGCTGCCATAGAGTGCTAAAGACACCTGCATGTTGGTCTTATGAGCCCAACTCTGTTCACTGTTCAACAAAGCATACCAAAAGAACAAAGTAAACTTGATAGTATATGTATGTTGGAATGTTGATTAAAATGGCATACTCTAGGTCAGTGCTTTCCAAACTGTGTGTCATGACACATTAGTGTGTCGGCAGCAGTGTGTAGGTGTGTCCCTGCTTCAGCACAAATTTTTTTGAATTTAAATAATAATAAAAAAAAATTGGTGTCCGACTTTCCGCCTACCTGCTACGCATATCACATGGTTGATACGTGATTGATACCTAGTGGGTCACAGATCATCTGAACCTATTCTCACAGCTCAGTGGGAACTGGAACTATTCCCAATGGTGGCTTTGGCAGCACATTGGTTCCTGACTGCACGTGTAGTCTCCTTAATCGGCTTGTGACTGCATGTGTAGTCAGGGACAGCAGTGTGTTTGCAGCGCGGGCAGTAGTCAATCTAAGGGCGGCAGCTTAAACGCTGAGCTGAAGTCAGAAGTCAAAGTGTTTTTTTTTTTTTTGCAGCTAGCTCCCAGTAGTGCATTGCTGCTTCTGCTCTTGATATATGGATAGGAAGTGGAAGCTTAAAAATGCTTTATGATGAAATGTGTCTTTATTTAATATTCCACCAAATATTCAGAAACTGTGTTCATCCTATAAACCTCATACATCCCATTAAAATAGTAAGTAGCTATTGGTGTTATTAAACTTTTGTTAATTCTTGCACATACATACTGTTACTTGTAAATACATTTTGTTATTATATAATTTTATGTATATGTCCGTATCTCTTAAAACAAGTTAGTTTAACCTCCCTTTTGCTAGTACAACTGAATTACAGTGTCACAAAATGATGGAGGCCTAAAAAATGTGTCACCAACATGAAAATTTTGGAAAGCTCTGCTCTAGGCGAATCATGAAAGTTTACTGTCCCTTTAAGACTGTCAAATTTAAAAGAAGGAGGAGCCTATTGTATATTTGCTTTACCAGTCTAGGTTAATGCTTATAACATCACCCGATATGCAAATGAATACACACCATGAAATGTTCAATGGGCACAGACTCTACACATACAAAAATATACATTTAATATGAATACAACTTTAAAAAATAGCTTTTCATATTCTTAATCTCTATAGTATGCGACAATTACATTATAATGGCGGGTTGCTAACGTTCGTTACCAGCTATATAGCAAATACAATGTTGACGGATTGCGGACACAATTTATTTTATTTATCCAGATTTTCATAGTACCACTTTCATCTCAGAAATTAATTGTATTGGTGCCCTTTCAGCAATTATCCTATAAAATATGAACGCCTCTTTTTGCTTTGCCCTTAAACAAGATGGCAGATGGTGCATCCTCATTAGCGCAGCTCCTAAGAGAGGTTTCCAGCTCATTTGCGTGCGACATCCAAGGGGATACCAGTGAGGAATTTACAGACCCTTTGGGAATGTTTACATGGCTTCTTAACAGCCTGCAGTCTTTGTTTAGTGATCGTCCGCAAAGGTCTCGGGGTACCAACGGGGTTCTGCTTTCCTCTAGGGATCGTTTTTCTGACTCCCAGACATTTCCAGGAGTCTGCTGTCCGTATAATTCTAGACTTACGCCCTCACCTAATAGAAAAAGGAAGTTCTCCAGGTGAGGAGTTTTCTGTCTCTACGGGAAATGTTTCCAATAGTTAAATAGTCGCATCTGTGTGTATAGAGAAGGTGAGGTAGTGAAAACTTCTTGTCACAGCTCAGAGTATCTTCTGAACGTCTGATTACTTATACTGGTTGTCGCCTTGTTAGCTTCATTCCTGACTTTTCTACGAGTGGGTAATCCTGACGTGTTTTTTTTTTTCTCTTTAGCATAATTGCAGCACACCTCCGTCCCATTCTAAGGATTCGATACGTTTTTTTTTCTTTTTTTGTCTTTTTAAATCAACATTGTTGTAAAATGTATCAGAAGATGTAGAGAGGACCAGTGTAAGAAAAGAACAGCAATACATTGTTGTTTCTTTATTGCTGCACAGTGATTGTGCAGCATGTATGAGGATCAGGGCTCTGAACTCCACACAATTTACTAAAGCCTCATTGAGAAAAGTTGAAAAATCCAAGCTTTCCAATAATAATTAAAGGAACAGGCAAAATAATAGTGCTTTGCTTATAGATTATAACTTTTTATTGAGTTACGTTTTGAGTTTATTTTCCGAATTAAAGGGATGAATGCTTGCATATTTGTCATCCTTTACCTTTTCATAAAAAGAACTATTCAATTGCTGAAATCAAAATCCTATCACATTGTCTGGATTGCGAGATTGAGATGCACTAAACATGGGTATTCTATATCTTTTCTGCTTTGAAGTTGACCTGCCCTGCTTGCAAATCTGTCAAGTGAGCAGGTTCTTAAATGGACATTAAACCCCAAAACTTTCTTTAATGGTTCAAATAGAGCATACAATTGTAACAACCTTCCAATTTACTTACTAAATTAGTTACTATTATCTAATTTGTGACGTATTCTATGTTGAAAAGCATACCTAGGTAGGCTCAGGAGCTGGGAGCTAGCTACTGATTGGTAGCTGTACACCTATGCCTCTTGTTATTGGCTTACCAATGTGATCAGCTAGCTCCCTGTAGTGAATTGTTGCTCCTCGAATAAAGGATTCCAAGAGAATGAAGCAAATTTGATTATCGAGGTAGACTGGAAAGTTGTTTAAAATGTTATGCTGTATTCTATACCATGAAAATAAAACATTTGGGCTTCATGTAGGAGTGTAGTTGCAACTTGGGCGCATCCTGTATTGCCATATAAAATGAAGATATGACTGAGGTATACCATTGCACCAAGGACAGCTATATCAGTATTTCCCATGCTAAACATTGGTAGCACTTTCTCAGGAACAAACGGAAGAGTAAACCCTGAAATATTGCCACTAGCTGTTTTTACTGTCTCTTATGTTTTAAAATTGTGGCTTTTCTAATTCTAAAAACTGAGAGCACATGACAGGCTTCACAAGCCTTACCTCAACACATCTCTCTAACTTACCTTTTCTGGGGATATCAAACAATAACAATTTTTGCTAAGATAATGATAGTGACAAGCCTTGTTGTCTCCAGTCAAGTCCAGATTGGCTCCTCCAAATAAGGAAAGTGGAGGATGGTGTTTGACCAATGAAAAACATTTGCAGGAAACAAGGTGTTGATCTGTTTGTTCTAATAACTTCAGACTTTGTATGCGTTAATGTATTGAAAGACTGCACAAAATGTTGTATATGTCCCTTTAAAAGTATCCTACAATAAAAATGTAAAACTGTATATTTCTGCATGATCATATACAGGTGGCCCTCGTTTTACAACGGTTCAATTTACACCGTTTCAGAATAACAACCTTTTTTTCCAGTCATGTGACTGCTATTGAAAAGCATTGAGAAGCAGTACATTTATTAAAATAGCCAGTAGGTGGAGCTGACCGCTTGTGTTGCAGTAAAGCCAAGCAAGCTGAAATTAATCAGTTTAACCAGATCTGAGCTATAGAGCAGATTTCAAAGGAACAAGATTTTCCTGTCTATAACTCAGTCCAGATTGGAATGCATAGAAAGAACAGTTTGCAGAGAAATTCAAGTGAAGTCTGTGTTGTGTGATTATTTTATTAGGTTTATAATGCTGTTTAGCAAACGTTTTTGTTAATTTAACTTAGTTCAATTATATATTCTGAGTTGTGTGATTATTTTATTAGGTTTATAATGCTGTCTAGCATTTAAAGTCTTCATTTCAAAGCTTTTAAATATAATGTATTAGGTGTTACTTATGACAATTTTGAAAGGGGCCTGGAACCCATCTCCCTCACTTCCCATTGACTTACATTATAAACTGGGTTTCAATTTACAACAATTTCAATTTACAACCATTCCTTCTGGAACCAAACCCTGGCGTAAACTGAGGGCTACCTGTAGTGTGTTAACAACTTTAAATGCTTAGTGTGAGGTTTGAATTTTTTTTATTCTTTAGCAAGATTTTATGTACATGTTTTACTTAGGTGGCTCTGTAGGTTCAAAGTTTAAAACTATGGTTTTTATTCCTTTTTGCATTCCTGTTTGAAGTATCTCACATGGAAGCCATTCTAATAAAGTAGAATACTCTGCAGTAACCTACTAATCATAAGGCTGAGCATTTGTGGCGCATGGGTATCCCCTAAACCAGAGCTTTCCAAACTTTTTATGTTGGTGACACACTTTTTAGACCTACATCATTTCGCGACACAGTAATTCATTTGTACTAGCAAAAAGGAGGTTAAACTAACTTGTTTTAAGAGATACGGACAAATACATGAATTATTTAATAATGACATATATTTACAAGTAACAGTATGTATGTGCAAGAATTAAAAAAAAGTTTAATAACACCAATAGCTACTTGATATTTTAATGGAATGTATGAGGTTGATGGGATGAACACAGTTTCTGAATATTTGGTGGAATATTAGAAAAAGACACTCACATTTCATCATCAAGCATTTCTTAAGCTTCCACTTGCTATCCATATATCAAGAGCAGGAGCAGCAATGCACTACTGGGAGCTAGCTGCAGAAAATAACCCCTCTGACTTCAGCTCAGCGTTTAAGCTGCCACCTTCAGAGCTCGGTGAGTCTGACTACTGACCGCGCTGCAAACACACTGCTCTCCCATTTACTGACTACACGTGCAGTCACGAGCCAATTAAGGAGACTACACGTGCAGTCAGGAGCTAATGTGCCGCCAATGGGAATAGTTTCAGTTCCCACTGAGCTGCGCCAATAGGTTAAGATGATCTGTGTTCCCCTAGATATCAATCACGTGTCGACCATGTTATATGCGTAGCAGGCAGGTGGAAAGTCAGAAACCAAAAAAAAAAAATTGTGCTGAAGCAGGGACACACCTACACACTGCTGACGACACACTAGTGTGTCCCGACACACAGTTTGGAAAGCACTGCCCTAAACCTTTCATTGGCACAATTTCCCATCAATAAGCAATCCATTAGAAAACCGTCCTCTAGCAGATTTTTTTTTTTTTTCTTCATGATTTTGGACTCTTCACATTCTACAGTTTTGGCCTCACAATTGTTATGACAACCTTTTGTACACAAGACTTGCTACTCTTACAAGGATGATAAAGTGCATGCTGCCTGTGCCACTGTTGCTGATGTGTCTATCACTCAGATAATGGTTGTGCACAAGGCCTACAATGGTATCAGCAGCAGTCCGCATGCACCAGTGTTAATTTTGACGGCAAATTTCAATTTAGTCTTAGTTTTAGTCTTGATTAAAATGCCGTTTTAGTCGTATTTTAGTCATCTGAATTGTTTTAGTCTAGTTTTAGTCGACTGAATCTCCAGTGAATTTTAGTCGACTAAATCTCCAGTAGATTTTAGTCAACTAAAATCTAAGGGGTTTAGTTAAAGTGTAATACGTTATTTAAGCATTTCTCTATCATTTGCAAACTGATTACATACTCCAGGAGTAAACATAACACCTGTTAATATTTATGGTATTAAGGTTTAAACATGCAATACAGACACAGATTTAGCCGTTGTGATATGTAACATCTTTATTAAACTTACAATTAAATAAAACCAAGTTTCATTAACAAACAGAAGTGCAACTTTAAAATATAAAAAAAACAAAACCGTATTGGCTGTATTGAACATATTACCCAATATAAAAACTTTAACAGTTCTCTGTTAATAATTAAAACATGTATCAAGTAACTCAACACAGCAAAAAGTTTCTGCAGCTAGCACAGGCACAGCATAACTTAAACCCATATTCGTGGCTTATGCTTATTTCTATAGGAAGAATCAATTGATTTTTCAGATTCAAAAACGTTTCGGCAACGATATTAGCACTGCTCTTGAACTTCCAAACTCATTATATACTCCTAGAGTAAAGGTTTTTTAACCTGTTTTTATTTATGGTATTAAGGTTTGAACATGCAATACAGATTTAACAGATTTAACTGTTGTGGTATATGACATGTCTATCTTAAAATTTAATAAAATGAAGTTTCGTAAATTTTACAAAAGAGCAGTAATTGAATATGGATTGATTATAACAACTTGCATAAAATGGTTTTTGTCAGCAAATTTTGATTTAGTTTTAGTCATAGTCTATTGACTAAAATGTCATTTTGATTTAGTTTTAGTCATAGTATTTTGACTAAAATGTCATTTTAGTTTTAGTCGTATTTTAGTCATCAGAATTTCTTTAGTTTTATAGTCATTTTAGTCGACGAAATTAACACTGGCATGCACAATATGCTGCCCACGTGTACTAACATTTAACCTCTTAAGGACCAATGATGGAATTATTCCGTCATGAAACAATTGAGAAAACTGAAGCTGTGTCCTTAAAGGGACACTGTACCCAATTTTTTTCTTTCGTGATTCAGATAGAGCATGCAACTTTCTAATTAACTTCTATTATCAAATTTTCTTCATTCTCTTGCTATGTTTATTTGAAAAGCAAGAATGTAAGTTTAGATGCTGGCCCATTTTTGTTGAACAACCTGGGTTGTCCTTGCTGATTGGACAGCACCACTAAAAAAGTGCTGTCCATGGTCTGAAACAAAAATGTGCTGGCTCCTTAGTTCTCCGCAAGAGAACGAAGAAAAATTGATAATAGGAGTAAATTAGAAAGTTACTTAAAATTGCATGCTCTATCTGAATCATGAAAGAAAAAATTTGGGTTCAGTATCCCTTTAAATAGAAGCTTCTTTACAAACACTGAACCAAATGGCCAGTTGAGTGGGTGTATTTTTTTGATATATTTTTGTATTTCTCTAGAATTGTTGAATTCCCTTTTATTTTATTAAAGGGATAGGAAAATAAAATTAAACTTGCATGATTCAGATAGAACATGTAATTTTAAATTCACTTCTATTTTCAAATATGCTTCGTTCTCTTAGTATCCCTTGTTAAAAAAAGAATACGCACATATCATACACTAGTGGGAGCTGCTGCTAATTGGTGCCTGCATACATTTTGTCTCTTGTGATTGGCTAACTAGATGTGTTCAGCTTCCTGCCAGTAGTGCAATGCTGTTCCTTCAGCAATGGATAACAAGAGAATGAAACAAATTTAATAGAAGTACATTGGAAAGTTGTTTAACCCCTTAATGACCGCAACACTTTTCCATTTTCTGTCTGTTTGGGACCAAGGCTATTTTTACATTTTTGCGGTGTTTGTGTTTAGCCGTAATTTTCCTCTTACTCATTTACTATACCCACACATTATATACCGTTTTTCTCGCAATTAAATGGACTTTCTAAAGATACCATTATTTTCATCATATCTTATAATTTACTATAAATTTTTTTAATAAAATATGAGAAAAATGGAAAAATACACACTTTTTCTAACTTTGACCCCCAAAATCTGTTACACATCTACAACCACCAAAAAAACACCCATGCTAAATAGTTTCTAAATTTTGTCCTGAGTTTAGAAATACCCAATGTTTACATGTTCTTTGCTTTTTTTGTAAGTTGTAGGGCAATAAATACAATTAGCACTTTGCTATTTCCAAACCATTTTTTTCAAAATTTGCGCTAGTTACATTAGAACACTGATATCTTTCAGGAATCTCTGAATATCCATTGACATGTATATATTTTATTTTAGTAGACAACCCAAAGTATTGATCTAGGCCCATTTTGGTATATTTCATACCACCATTTCACCGCCAAATGCGATCAAATACAAAAAATCGTTCACAAATTTTTTCACAAGCTTTTGGTTTCTCACTGAAATTTACAATTAGCTTGTGCAATTATGGCATAAATAGTTGTAAATGCTTCTCTGGAATCCCCTTTGTTCAGAAATAGCAGACATATATGGCTTTGGCGTTGCTTTTTGGTAATTAGAAGGCCTCTAAATGCCACTGCGCACCACACTTGTATTATGCCCAGCAGTGAAGGGGTTAATTAGGGAGCATGCAGGGAGCTTTTTGGGGTAATTTTTAGCTTTAGTGTAGTAGACAACCCCAAGTATTGATCTAGGCCCATTTTGGTATATTTCATGCCACCATTTCACCGCCAAATGCGATCAAATTAAAAAAAACTTTAGAATTTTTTCACAATTTTAGGTTTCTCACTAAAATCATTTACAAACAGCTTGTGCAATTATGGCACAAATGGTTGTAAATGCTTCTCTGGGATCCCCTTTGTTCAGAAATAGCAGACATATATGGCTTTGGCGTTGCTTTTTGGTAATTAGAAGGCTGCTAAATCCTGCTGCGCATCACACGTGTATTATGCCCAGCAGTGCAGGGGTTAATTAGGGAGCTTGTAGGGTTAATTTTAGCTGTAGTGTAGTAGCCCAAAGTATTGATCTAGGCCCATTTTGGTATATTTCATGCCACCATTTCACCGCCAAATGCGATCAAATAAAAAAAAAAAGTTTCCTTTTTCACAAACGTTGGGTTTCTCACTGAAATTATTTACAAACAGCTTGTGCAATTATGGCACAAATGGTTGTAAATGCTTCTCTGGGATCCCCTTTGTTCAGAAATAGCAGACATATATGGCTTTGGCGTTGCTTTTTGGTAATTAGAAGGCCGCTAAATGTCGCTGCGCATCACACATGTATTATGACTAGCAGTGAAGGGGTTAATTATGTAGCTTGTAGGGAGCTTGCAGGGTTAATTTTAGCTTTAGTGTAGAGCTCAGCCTCCCACATGAAACATCAGACCCCTGATCCCTCCCAAACAGCTCTCTTCCCTCCCCCACCCCACAATTGTCCCCGCCATCTTAAGTACTGGCAGAAACTCTGCCAGTACTAAAATAAAAGGTATATTTGGGCTTTTCTGTAGTGTGGCTTCCCCCCCCCCCACCAAGACCACCCCCCCCCACCCCTTCCAGATCCCTTAGATGTGTTTTTAAATAGTAAAAAAAAAACTTTTTTCTGTAGTGTAGCGGTTCCCGCCCCCTCCACATTACAGGGCCCATCGATGGCTGTCCACCCGCTTCCCAAGTCGGCTCCCACCCACCAACGATACCGGCCATCGATGTCCGGTGCAGAGAGGGCCACAGAGTGGCTCTCTCTGCATCGGATGGCCATGAGAGGTTATTGCAGGATGCCTCCATATCGAGGCATCACTGCAATAACCGGAAAGCAGCTGGAAGCGAGTAGGGCGTTAACTGCCTTTTTTTTTTTTTTTTTTTTTTTTTTTGAGGACGTACCCTGCATGTCCTTAGTCGTTAAGGGGTTAAAATTGTATGTTCTATCCAAATCATAAAATAAATTTTTTGGGTTTGCTATCCCTTTAATGTTTTATTTTTTTTCAGAAATAGTGGTTGACTCATAGAATAACCTTTCATCTGTGATCAGACACGCCTTGATTTTACTTTCTACTCTTAAAGTGATGGCCAATTTCAGACTTTAAAGGGACATTATACACTAGATTTCTTTCCTAAGATATGGTGTGTCCACAGCATCGATTACTGTTGGGAATATCACTCATGGCCAGCAGGAGGAGGCAAAGAGCACCACAGCAAAGCTGTTAAATATCACTTCCCTTCCCACAAACCCCAGTCATTCTCTTTGCCTTTATTAATGGAGGAGGTGAAGTTTTTGGTGTCTGAAGAAAATTGGATTTCTTTCACTTAAAGCAAGACTTTATTATTTTGAAAGCCAGAGTTGGTTTGCTCTGATCTTTCCTGTGTTCTGGGTATAGCTGTAGTCCACGTTAATCTCTTTAGTAGAGTAGTGTTGACTTTAAAGCAGTTAGGAAAACTTGTGAGACCTTTGGGCCTCACAAGTTCTTTACAATGTTGCTGCTCTAATATAGAAAGCCAGAGTAGGTTTGCTCTGATTTTTTTCTACAGGTCTCTGTGAGGAGTGGCTTACACTCATACCGGGTAAGATGTCCTCCTGCCGGACGGCTAGTTGCAGGTAAGTGCCTTTTTCTCTTTTCAATCCTGGGGACTGGCACTTTAATGGATTATCTGCAGTAATTATTGGGACTCAGTATATCCTTAGTAAGGATATCTTTATAGGCAGGGTGCAGGCACTTAGATGTATGTGAGAGAGAGACTTCTTGTTAACACTTTACAAAATTTGATATTGAAGGGGTTAACTTATTAGGCTATTTTGTTTTTTTTAAGCTAAATACCCTTGGGACAATTTTATACACTTTTGGCCCTCATATTTTTTTAATCGGGAGAAGCGGCTGCTTTTGAGCGCTCTGTGTCAATCATTAAGGTGCTGCGCAGGACCAGCTCTAAATGAAACGTGCGCCTTGTTGCACATTTTCATTTCATCCGATCGTGCTCTGATTTCTGCTGTGAAGGAGCAGGGTCTGTTATTTTAATTCATGGCTGTGGAGCGCACTGTTGCTGTGGCACTTTCTTACTGCGTGCTTTTTCTTTGATGCGTAGGTGTGTCTGCCTCCCTTCTTCCTTTGGAGCAGCAACATTTTTAGCCTGCAGCTGAGTCCCGTCATATGACCCGCCTCCGATATCCGTCTAAGAACGGTGAGGCGATGTTGGCTACTGTCTGAGTATCAGAGTCTTAGTAAGGGCTATCGTCCAAGTGGTTTATAATATATACATTAATTGTTCAGGCAATGATCACTGTCCTAATCTGGTATTCTCCTATCTCTGCGCTCTCTCTGATGTTGCCTGTCACCCATTTCCCATCTCAGACCACCATCTGCTCACCTTTAATCTTAATATACAGACTAAACCTACTTCCCTCGCCCCTGCACCTGTAGAAATCTGCACACTGTAGACCTCCCCAACTCTTCAACCTTATTCAAATACACGTCCCCCCACACTTCGACGATATTCTGCCCTGACCTTGCTATAACCCACTATAACAATACACTCTCACTCCGCCCCAACTTCGCAAAGCCCCACGCCGTCAGCACCAGCCCTGGCACTCCCAGCAAAAACGCCACCTGTAAAAATGCTCCCGCACTGCTGAACGTTCCTGGAGGAAATCCCACTCTGAACCTGATTTCATGCACTATAAGTTCCATTCTTCACTCCTTACACCTCTGCCTTCACCTAGCTAAGCAAACCTACTTCTCTTTTATATCCACTCACTCCTCAAACCCTAAAAGACTCTTCTCCATTTTCAAATCTCTCCTCTACCTTCCTGCACCCCCCCCCCCCCCCCTCATCTGCATTCAGTGCCCAAGACCTGGCTGACTACTTTTTCAATAAAACACTTACCATCCACAGAAAAACATCCCAACACAAGCCTGCAATCTCCCAACTTTGCTCCCAGGCACCCCCTCTCTGCACCCTCCTCCCAACCACTGAGAGTGAAGTGACTTTCATATTGTCTTCCTCACACCTCACTACCTGCCCACTTGACCCTATTCCTTCACATCTAATACCTTCTCTGTCTCCTACCCTCACTCCGGCCTCATTCTCTCCTGCCTCTCTCCCCATGATGGCGTCTCGGCAGAATGTCAAGCTTCCAACGGTTCAAGGTCAAGGGATCCACAGACTGTTCTGATAGATGCTTTGGCGGTCCCTTGGAATTTCAGGCTGGCTTACCTGTTACCTCCGTTTTGCTCTCCTTCCACGAGTCATTGCTCGTATTAAGCAGGAGAGAGCGTCAGTGATTCTAATAGCCCCTACGTGGCCTCACAGGATCTGGTATGCAGACCTAGTGGAGATGTCGTCTCAACCACCTTGGAGACGGTCTCTGAGGAAGGACCTTTTTACTTCAGGGCCCCTTCCTTCACCCTGGTCTTATTTCTCTGAGATTGAACGCTTAGTTCTGTCTAAGCATGGTTTATTGAGGCCATGTCTGGAGAAGGGCTTGTCAGTCAGTACCCTGAAGGGTACGATTTCTTCATTATATACTTTGCTTCATAAGCCTCTGGCGGACATGCCAGACGTGCAATCTTTTTGTCGGGCATTTGTCAGAATCAGGCCTGTGTTTCAGTCTGTTACTAACCTTAAAGGGACACTCAAGTCAAAATTAAACTTCAAGATTCTGATACAGCATGCAATTTTAAACAACTTTCCAATTTACTTCAATTAACAAAATGTGTACAGTTTTTTTATATTTACACTTTTTGAGTCACCAACTCCTACTGAGCATGTGCAAAAATTCACAGCATATACGTATATGCATTTGTGATTGGCTGATGGCTGTCACATGATACAGGAGGAGTGGAAATAGACATAACTTTTCAATTTATTTAACAAAAATCTACTACTCATTTGAAGTTCAGATTAAGTGCTATTGCATTGTCTTCTAATCATGCATTTGTTGATTATGCAAATCTACTGTATTGACTGGTCCTTTAACCTTGTTCTTAAGGTTTTGAAGCAGGCTCCGTTTGAGCTGATGCATTCCATAAATATAGAGTTTGTTATCCTGGAAGGTTTTTGTTCTTTTTGCTAAAGATCTCTTCTGCTCAGAGAGTCTCTTAACGCTCAGCCTTGCAGTGTGATTCGCCTTATCTTATCTTTCATGCCGATAGGCAGTTCTTCATACTAAGTTTAGGTTTCTTTCCTAAAGTGGTTTTGAATAGAAATTCAGGAATTTATTGTTCCTTCACTATGTCCTAATCCTTCTTTTCATAAGCAACGTTTGGTGCACAACTTGGATGTTGTGCGTGCTCTTAAATTCTATCTGCAGGCGACTAAGGATTTTCGCCAGTCTTCTGCTCTGTTTTGTTTGTTTCTCTGGGAAACGTAATTGTCAGAAACCTTCTGCTATTTCTTTTTTTTTTTTTCTCTGGTTGAGAAGTATAATTCGTTTGGCTTATGAGACTGCTTGACAGCAGCCTTCTGAGAGTATTGCAGCTTATTCCACGAGGGCTGTCTCCTTTCCTTGGGTTTTAAAAAATGAATTTCTTTGGAACAGATTTGCAAGGCTGCAACTTGGTCTTCCTTTCTTACTTTTCCAAATTTTATAAATTTGATACTGTTGCCTCGACTGAGGTTTCTTTTGGGAGAAAGGTTCTTCAAGCGGTGCTGCCTTTTTGTTTAGGTTACCTGTCTTGTCCCTCCCTAATCATCTGTGTCCTCTAGCTTGGGTATTGATTTCCAACAGTAATTGATGATGCCGTGGACTCGCCATATCTTAGGAAAGAAAACAAAATTTATGCTTACCTGATAAATTAATTTCTTTCCAGATATGGTGAGTCCACGGCCCCGCACTTTATTTTAAGACGGTTATTTTTTACTAAGACCTCAGGCACCTCTACACCTTGTGTTACTCCTTTTTTTTTTCTCCATTTTCCTTTGGTCGAATGACTGGGGTTTGTGGGAAGGGAAGTGATACTTAACAGCTTTGCTGTGGTGCTCTTTGCCACCTCCTGCTGGCCAGGAGTGATATTCCCAACAGTAATTGATGATGGACTCACCATATCCGGAAATAAATTTATCAGTTGAGCATTAATTTTGTTTTTACTTTGCATAAATATTTTGTAGATGATCCATTTATATAGCCTCTACATGTGTTTTTTTACAAAAAAAAAAAAAAAAATGTATAGTTTTGCTTATTTTTAAATAACATTGTGCTGATTTTCAGACTCCTAACCAAGTCCCAAAGTTTTAGAAGTATACTGTTGTCCAGCTTGCTCCTGTTTGTGTAAAGGGTCTTTTCATATGCAGGGGGAGAGGGGAGTGTCTGTTCTTTTTGCTTTCCTGACCATTTCAGTGGGTGTCCCCACCTAACCTTTTTAACAGTGCTAAACTGGGAGCTTTAAAGTAAGTTTTTAAAAGATTTTATAGAAAAAAAGTCTGTTATCCCTTTTAACGCTTTTATCAGTGTAATGTTTGAAGCCTAAGGGTAAACTTTCTGAGTGTCTGTTACTTAAAGTGCAAAGGTTGCTAGCAGGTTATATTTGATTCGTATATGTGTGTCAAGGTAGACCCTGCAGCTATTGTCCATAGACTGACTCTGTAAGACTATTGTGACATGTCCTTTGCCTATGTGTTTACGGCAAACAGAAAAGTCCATTACATTCAGGAACTGTTATACAAATATTGTCACTAGGTCTGTAACTTAAGAATAGACGCAAAATATATATATAAAAACGCTCACTCACCAGTCTGTACTCATATCTTGCTGCATGTGAGATTTGAGGTTATCTGTTCCTTGCAGGTAAGACAGTTCTGTCCTCGTAGATCGCGCAGCAAGGCTACTTTGCTGTGGGAGTGAGTTGTCAGCTGGTAGCGGATATAGCCCTTTGAAAATCTGCTCAAAAATAGAAAAATCAAACATAGACTCATCGAGGTGAAAGAAATCCAGCTGTTAATGGACCAAAAGTAATGCAATAAAAAGCAGCTTTTATTCAGTAATGCAGTTAAAACGACTTAAAGGAACACTGTACCCAAATTTTTTCTTTTGTGATTCAGATAGAGCATGACATTTTAAGCAACTTTCTAATTTACTCCTATTATAAAATGTTCTTCATTCGCTTGGTATCTTTATTTGAAATGCAAGAAAGTAAGTTTAGATGCCGGTCCATTTTTGGTGATCAACCTGGGTTGTTCTTGCTGATTGGTGGATAAACTCATCCACCAATAAAAAAGTGCTGTCCATAGTTCTGAATTAAAAAAAAAAGCTTAGATGTCTTCTATTTAAAATAAAGATTGCAAGAGAACAAAGAAAATTTGATAATAGGAATAAATTAGAAAGTGTCTTAAAATTGCATGCTCTATCTGAATCATGAAAGAAAAAATTTAGGTTCAGTATCCCTTTAACAAAAAAGTCAAACAGGTAGCAATATCACAGCCACTGAATCAGCCCACAATATATCATCACATCCAACATGTTAAGTGCCGTTACAGCACTTCGTCAGGGATAGAGTTAAATTAGCTATTCAGGCAATTTTAGACCAATCAGATGTGTCTATTTTGTATGGCTAATCATGATGTTTAATTTTAAAATCTATCTCATGCATTGGCTGCCTATTGACACAATCAGATTGATTCAAATTTGTATGTACAAAGCGAACAGTTAAAATATTATATTAAATGAACTCTTTAAAGTGAAGGTCCATTTTGATGAATTAGTGCCCGGTTTTTAATAAACCTATTAAGAACAAGGGCACTTTAATTAATCAAAATTGACATTTCACTGTTTTCTTCAAAAACGTACCTTTTAATCCTGGCAGACGCTCCAGCACTGCCTCCGCCCATTGCAAGCTGTCTTCGCGAGTCCAAAATGACGAACCCGGCTTCCTCCAATCACAGCGTTGCATCAGGCCAAGATTCCCCCAGGGGGAAGCTGTGATTGGAGGAAGCCTGATTCGTAATTTCTGACGTCTGCAGAGGCTTCCGATGGCTGGAGCGGCAGTCAGGATTAAAAGGGAAGTTTTTGAGGAATTAAAGTACATTTGTTTTTATGTTAAAATAGTTTTTATTGAATTAACATTTTCAAACAGAATACATGTCTTATGCGGTTAGTTACAGAATCGTCTCCACAGGCATTGATGCACAGAAACTAGAATAATGCATTATCAGTTCCACATTCTTGTCATTGATCTTTTTCATATACCCTGAATTGTCAATGTCAGTACATCATACCTGGTATGTTTCTCATCAAAGACTACCAAAACATAACTTATATTCTTATTGCAAAAAAAAGAATAGCAAAGAAGAGAAAAAAAAAAAAAAAAAAAGGAAAGAAAAAACTAAGAATAACAAAGTGAACTAACAAACAGGCCATTTGGTCCATTATGATCTATTACTCGCACATTACTGCAGTTTCTTGTAAACAGGTCCTCCTATGTTTTCTTTGTTATTTGAGGTTGTGGGTGATTTATAGTACCTCCACTATTCCCCTGACTTTGCCCCTTCCCTATTATGTACATTTGTTTTTAATAGGTTTATTAAAACCGGGCACTAATTCATCAAAATGGACCTTCACTTTAAGGATATTATACAAATATTACTAAGAAAGATTTGGACTCGCTAGAATTTAAACGTTTAACAAATTTGCTACATTTTTACATTGTAACAATTTACATCGGATTTTCGACATTAGTCAAGGTGATAAAGTGCTAAGAATACTCTGCATTCAACGACACCTTGATAACACATTGTGCAATATGGCAGCAGAAATGGCTTTGATATTGCTACCTGTTTGACTTTTTGGATAAGTTGTCGTACCTGCATTACTGAATAAAAGATATTTTTTTTTTTTATTGCATTACTTTCGGTCTGGATTTCTTTCACCTCGGTGAGTCTATGTTGAAAAGGTTTATACTGGATTTTTAGATCAGTATCTGTGCATATTTATTCTTTATAGCAGTGTCTATTACATGCAGTTATATGAAAATTGGTGTATACTGTCCCTTTAAGAAAGTTTGTTCAATGAAAAATATATTGGCGTACAAGCAAAACCACTTTTTTTTTTTTTTTAATTTTTTTTTTTATATATGTTAAAATTTATAATGCTACTTGGTATATTCTGTTCCCTCCCTCCCTCTTAATTTCCTCTTTTGATTGGCTGTCAGTGAGCATTCCCACCTACTTTCTACATAGGCTTTCAAAGGGCTAGACTTGAAGAGTATGTCATATGGCACACACTCTGGATGTTAATTGGAATTATTTGTGGAGGGGGGGGAGTTCATTCCTGTGGGCTGGCATAACATTGTACTAGAACCATACTATACTATAGGCACGGATTTAACCCTTTTCACAGATTTTAAAGAAAATTACATGTGGCAATTGATTAGCTAAACTTTACCATCACTTTAATCTAAACTTGTGATGCAATGTTTTGACTTGCCAAAAGGGCAATCACTAAGATTTCATGCTGCTGCCTTTTTTTACTTTTTAGGTTTCAACCATTTTCAGACGAAAGTGAGTGTGTTCCGGCTAAAAGAAGGCGCCTGGGTATAGTGTATATTTTTCCTAGATATGTTTTAGACTGTTTTATGTAACTGTCATTAAACCACTTCAAGCTAATTATTTTGCTGTTTTTTTTAGCTTTGTAGCCCATGCACTTATTCCAGTATTCACTACTCCTGCTCCTTAAATGGATATGAAACAGTCTGTTTAATTGTTGTAATAAAAAAAACACTAAGCAGTGGGTCATACTTAATAGAAAATATTGCAATATGTATTAAAAGGATTTTACCTTTTATTTTAATTTGTGCATTGTCCATTTCTTTGTCACAGCCCTACAAGGGGGCCTCTGCAGGAAGAAATCTATAGCTTGATGTCATAACTCTTCTAGATGTAACATGAGCTGCTTTACTATTCAGATAACGCTAGAGGCAGTAAGTCTGTTTTGCTCAGAAGTGGCGGAATATTTGTTCCCTGAGTGCAGGGGCTAAAATAAGAAGTACTCATTTTGCAACAAAACAAGTTGTTTGCTTTATTTTACACAATCAATTTGTGTTTGTTTATTTTGATTTAACATTCATTTTACTGCAGGAACACTGTTTTTAATATCCATTTGAGATATTCCCTATAACTAAAGTTGCATTATCAATGGTCAACAAATCAGTTTTAAAGATTAGGATCCAGGAAGAACATTTAGGAGCCAGACAGTGGTATTTGCATATAGATATATGGAGAATAACCCTAACAGTTTGGAGCCAGGGCATAAATTCTAGTGGCTCCCTGGCTCTTGGGTTTGTCACGCCCTGGACACTAAACAAGATAATGTTACCTATTTAGTGCATTTGTCCAGGACTTCTGTTTGCAGCAGTAGTGGCTTTATTCTGCATATGCTTTTATGACATATGCAATATCTTTATACATCCCTGGATTAAATAATCTGCCATCTACTTCCAGCTCACTTAAAGAATAGAGGTTATTTTTTAATAACTTTTATTCTTTAAACTTAAAGTATTTAAAGGACTATGCTAATGTACTCATGCTGTAAATTTAGAGCAAGTTATTATGTGAATTGTTAACTATGCATTTAACCGCTACAAAGCAGACAAGCGAGTAGTTAATCACATTAAGGTGCTGCTCTTAAGCAAGACAGTGAGTTAGTCTGGAATGGCATTTATGTGTGTGTATTCACTAATGACCAGTCATGTCTTAGAAGTAGTGTAGGAGTCTGATTCACTGGTATCTCAATCTTGCTGGGACTAAACCCATAGTTAATAATGAGCATTAATTTAACTCCTTTGATGAGCATGACAAGATGTTCTTGTCAAGCACATCCCTACCTTTTGGTGCATGATGAGCCCTTCTCATCATGCAAGGGGATCGCCGATCAAACACTATTTTCAGCGATTCACCTCACTACAGGCTTTGGATTGTTTGTGGCCTAGTTGCAGGAGTCGGCAACCTTGGCTCTCCAGTTGTTTTAGAACTACATTTCCTATGATTCTTAAAGGGACAGTCTACACCAGAATTTTTATTGTTTTAAAAGATAGATAATCCCTTTTTCTCCTGTTAAGTGTGGTCAGTCCACGGGTCATCATTACTTCTGGGATATTAACTCCTCCCCAACAGGAAGTGCAAGAGGATCACCCAAGCAGAGCTGCTATATAGCTCCTCCCCTCTACGTCACACCCAGTCATTCTCTTGCACCCAACTAATAGATAGGATGTGTGAGAGGACTGTGGTGATTATACTTAGTTTTTATACCTTCAATCAAAAGTTTGTTATTTTAAAACAGCACCGGAGTGTTGTTCCTTCTCAGGTAGAATTTGAAGAAGAATCTACCTGAGTTTTTGTATGATTTTAGCCGGCGTAGTTAAGATCATTTTGCTGTTCTCGGCCATCTGAGGAGTGAGGTAAACTTCAGATCAGGGGACAGCGGGCAGGTTCACCTGCAAAGAGGTATGTAGCAGTATATTATTTTCTGAGGAATGGAATTGACTGAGAAAATACTGCCAATACCGATATAATGTAAGTTCAGCCTTAAATGCAGTAGTAGCAACTGGTATCAGGCTGTCATGTATGTATATTTACACTTCAGTATTCTGGGGAATGGCACTTCACTGGGATAATACTGTATGCATAAAACTTTTAGCCTAACTTGCAGTGGGAACGACTAGCAGCAGGCTTTCTAATGACACTTCATTTTATTTGATGTTAAACGTTTTGCTGGCATGTTAAATCGTTTATTTATCTGAGGTACTGGGTGAAAAATTGTTTTGGGCACTGTTTTTTTCCACTTGGCTGTCGTTTTATTTAATTTAAGACAGTTTACTGATCTCCCTCACTGTTGTGTGTGAGGGGGAGGGGCCTATTTTGGCGCTTTTACTACGCATCAGAAATTCAGTCACAAGTCTGTTTTCTTCCCTGCATGATCCGGATCGTCTCTACAGAGCTCAAGGGTCTTCAAAAATTATTTTGAGGGAGGTAATCACTCACAGCAGACCTGTGAGATTGTGCTTTGACTGTGATAAAAAACGTTTATTTTCTGTACTTTTTTTCTGCTGTTTAAGGGTTAGTTATCCATTGCTAATGGGGGCAATCCTTTGCTAAATTGTATTTTTTACCGGGAAAAATTTGATTTTATAGTTTCTCCGGTTCATTGTTACTCAACTGTCATAATTTTTTTCTGTGCTTCTTAAAGGCACAGTACGTTTTTCATATTACTTGTAAATTGAGTTGAAAAGTATTTCCAAGTTTGCTAGTTTAATTGCTAGTGTGTTAAACATGTCTGACTCAGAGGAATATCTCTGTGCTATATGTGCTAAAGCCAAGGTGGAGCCCAATAGAAATTTATGTACTAATTGCATTGATGCTACTTTAAATAAAAGTCAATCTGTACAAATTGAACATCATTCACCAAACAACGAGGGGAAAGTTATGCCGACTAACTTGCCTCACGTGTCAGTACCTGCATCTCCCGCTCGGGAGGTGCGTGATATTGTAACGCCGGGTACTTAAGGGGGGCCATTACAGATCACATTACAGGACATGGCTAATGTTATGACTGAAGTTTTGTCTAAACTACCTGAACTTAGAGGTAAGCGAGATCACTCTGGGGTGAGAACAGAGTGCGCTGATAATAATAGGGCCATGTCAGATACTGCGTCACAATTTGCAGAACATGTGGACGGAGAGCTTCAATCTGCAGGTGACAGAGCTGATCCCAATAGAGTGGATTCAGACATTTCAAACTTTAAGTTTAAGCTAGAAAACCTCCGTGTACTGCTAGGGGAGGTATTAGCGGCTCTGAATGATTGTAACACCGTTGCAATCCCAGAGAAATTATGTAGGCTGGATAGATACTATGCGGTACCGACGAGTACTGACGTATTTCCTATACCTAAGAGGCTTACAGAGATAATTACTAAGGAGTGGGATAGGCCCGGTGTACCCTTTTCTCCCCCTCCTGTATTTAGAAAAATGTTTCCAATAGACGCCACCACACGGGACTTATGGCAGACGGTCCCTAAGGTGGAGGGAGCGGTTTCTACTCTGGCTAAGCGTACCACTATCACGGTGGAGGATAGCTGTGCCTTTTCAGATCCAATGGATAAAAAATTAGAGGGTTACCTTAAGAAAATGTTTGCTCAACAAGGTTTTATATTACAACCCCTTGCATGTATTGCGTCTGTCACGGCTGCGGCCGCTTTTTGGTCCGAGTCTCTGGAAGAAACTCTTGACTCAATAACTATAGATGAGATTTCAAATAAGCTTAAAACACTTAAGCTAGCTAATTCATTTGTTTCAGATGCCGTAGTACATTTAACTAAACTTACGGCCAAGAATTCCGGATTCGCCATTCAAGCACGTAGAGCTCTGTGGCTAAAATCCTGGTCAGCTGATGTTACTTCTAAATCTAAATTACTTAACATACCTTTCAAGGGGCAGACCTTATTCGGGCCCGGTTTGAAAGAAATTATCGCTGACATTACAGGAGGTAAAGGCCATGCCCTGCCTCAAGACAGAGCCAAACCTAGGGCTAGACAGTCTAATTTTCGTGCCTTTCGTAACTTCAAGGCAGGAGCAGCATCAACTTCCTCTGCACCAAAACAGGAAGGAGCTGTTGCTCGCTATAGACAAGGCTGGAAACCTAACCAGTCCTGGAACAAGGGCAAGCAGGCCAGAAAACCTGCTGCTGCCCCTAAGACAGCATGAATTGAGGGCCCCCGATCCGGGAACGGATCTAGTGGGGGGCAGACTTTCTCTCTTCGCCCAGGCTTGGGCAAGAGATGTCCAGGATCCCTGGGCTTTAGAGATCATATCTCAGGGATATCTTCTGGACTTCAAGACCTCTCCCCCAAAAGGGAGATTTCATCTTTCAAGGTTGTCAACAGACCAAATAAAGAAAGAGGCGTTTCTACGCTGTGTACAAGATCTCTTACTAATGGGAGTGATCCACCCGGTTCCGCGGTCGGAACACGGACAGGGGTTTTACTCAAATCTGTTTGTGGTTCCCAAGAAAGAAGGAACCTTTAGACCAATCTTGGATTTAAAGATCCTAAACAAATTCCTAAGAGTTCCATCGTTCAAAATGGAAACTATTCGGACAATCCTACCCATGATCCAAGAGGGTCAGTACATGACCACAGTGGATTTAAAGGACGCTTACCTTCACATACCGATTCACAAAGATCATTACCGGTATCTAAGGTTTGCCTTCCTAGACAGGCATTACCAATTTGTAGCTCTTCCATTCGGATTGGCTATGGCTCCAAGAATCTTCACAAAGGTTCTGGGCGCTCTTCTGGCGGTACTAAGACCGCAAGGAATTTCGGTAGCTCCGTACCTAGACGACATTCTGATACAAGCTTCAAGCTTTCAAACTGCCAAGTCTCATACAGAGTTAGTACTGGCATTTCTAAGGTCGCATGGGTGGAAGGTGAACGAAAAGAAGAGTTCTCTCTTTCCACTCACAAGAGTTCCCTTCTTGGGGACTCTTATAGATTCTGTAGAAATGAAGATCTACCTGACAGAAGACAGGTTAACAAAGCTTCAAAATGCTTGCCGTGTCCTTCATTCCATTCAACACCCGTCAGTGGCTCAATGCATGGAGGTAATCGGCTTAATGGTAGCGGCAATGGACATAGTACCCTTTGCACGCCTACATCTCAGACCGCTGCAATTGTGCATGCTAAGTCAGTGGAATGGGGATTACTCAGATTTGTCCCCTACTCTGAATCTGGATCAAGAGACAAGAAATTCTCTTCTATGGTGGCTTTCTCGGCCACATCTGTCCAGGGGGATGCCATTCAACAGGCCAGATTGGACAATTGTAACAACAGACGCCAGCCTACTAGGTTGGGGCGCTGTCTGGAATTCTCTGAAGGCTCAGGGATCATGGACTCAGGAGGAGAGTCTCCTTCCAATAAACATTCTGGAATTGAGAGCAGTTCTCAATGCCCTTCTGGCTTGGCCCCAGTTAACAACTCCGGGGGTTCATCAGGTTTCAGTCGGACAACATCACGACTGTAGCTTACATCAACCATCAAGGAGGGACAAGAAGCTCCCTAGCGATGATGGAAGTATCAAAGATAATTCGCTGGGCAGAGTCTCACTCTTGCCACCTGTCAGCAATCCACATCCCGGGAGTGGAGAACTGGGAGGCGGATTTCCTAAGTCGTCAGACTTTTCATCCGGGGGAGTGGGAACTTCATCCGGAGGTCTTTGCCCAAATACTTCGACGTTGGGGCAAACCAGAGAGAGATCTCATGGCGTCTCGACAGAACACCAAGCTTCCGTGTTACGGGTCCAGATCCAGGGATCCGGGAGCGGTCCTAGTAGATGCTTTGACAGCACCTTGGACCTTCGGGATGGCTTATGTGTTTCCACCCTTCCCGATGCTTCCTCGATTGATTGCCAGGATCAAACAGGAGAGAGCATCGGTGATTCTATTAGCGCCTGCGTGGCCACGCAGGACCTGGTATGCAGATCTAGTGGACATGTCATCCTGTCCACCTTGGTCTCTGCCTCTGAGACAGGACCTTCTGATCCAGGGTCCATTCAAACATCAAAATCTAATTTCTCTGAAGCTGACTGCTTGGAAATTGAACGCTTGATTTTATCAAAACGTGGATTTTCTGAGTCAGTAATTGATACCTTAATACAGGCTAGGAAGCCTGTTACCAGAAAGATTTACCATAAAATATGGCGTAAATACTTACATTGGTGCGAATCCAAGAGTTACTCATGGAGTAAGGTTAGGATTCCTAGGATATTGTCTTTTCTACAAGAAGGTTTAGAAAAGGGTTTATCCGCTAGTTCCTTAAAGGGACAGATTTCAGCTCTGTCCATTCTTTTACACAAACGTCTGTCAGAAGTTCCAGACGTTCAGGCTTTTTGTCAGGCTTTGGCCAGGATTAAGCCTGTGTTTAAAACTGTTGCTCCACCATGGAGTTTAAACTTAGTTCTTAACGTTTTACAGGGTGTTCCGTTTGAACCCCTTCATTCCATTGATATCAAATTGTTATCTTGGAAAGTTCTGTTTTTTAATGGCTATTTCCTCGGCTCGAAGAGTCTCGGAGTTATCGGCCTTACATTGTGATTCTCCTTATCTGATTTTTCATTCAGACAAGGTAGTTCTGGGTTCTTACCTAAGGTGGTCACTAACAGGAATATCAATCAAGAGATTGTTGTTCCATCATTGTGTCCTAATCCTTCTTCAAAGAAGGAACGACTTCTACACAATCTAGATGTAGTCCGTGCCCTGAAATTTTATTTACAGGCAACTAAAGATTTTCGACAAACTTCTTCCCTGTTTGTCGTTTATTCTGGACAGAGGAGAGGTCAAAAAACTTCTGCTACCTCTCTCTCTTTTTGGCTTCGTAGCATAATACGTTTAGCTTATGAGACTGCTGGACAGCAGCCTCCTGAAAGAATTACAGCTCATTCTACTAGAGCTGTGGCTTCCACTTGGGCCTTTAAGAATGAGGCCTCTGTTGAACAGATTTGCAAGGCTGCAACTTGGTCTTCTCTTCATACTTTTTCCAAATTTTACAAATTTGACACTTTTGCTTCTTCGGAGGCTGTTTTTGGGAGAAAGGTTCTTCAGGCAGTGGTTCCTTCCGTATAAAGATCCTGCCTGTCCCTCCCGTCATCCGTGTACTTTAGCTTTGGTATTGGTATCCCAGAAGTAATGATGACCCGTGGACTGACCACACTTAACAGGAGAAAACATAATTTATGCTTACCTGATAAATTCCTTTCTCCTGTAGTGTGGTCAGTCCACGGCCCGCCCTGTTTTTTATGGCAGGTCTAAATTTTTAAATTATACTCCAGTCACCACTGCACCCTTTAGCTTCTCCTTTCTCGTTGGTTCTCTGTCGAATGACTGGGTGTGACGTAGAGGGGAGGAGCTATATAGCAGCTCTGCTTGGGTGATCCTCTTGCACTTCCTGTTGGGGAGGAGTTAATATCCCAGAAGTAATGATGACCCGTGGACTGACCACACTACAGGAGAAAGGAATTTATCAGGTAAGCATAAATTGTTATTACCCATTCCCCAGTTATGCATAACCAACAGTTATAAAAATATACTTTTAACCTCTGTGATTATCTTGTATCTAAGCCTCTGCAAACTGCCCCTTTTTTTCAGTTCTTTTGACAGACTTGCAGTCTAGCCAATCAGTGCCTGCTCCCAGATAACTTCACATGCACGAGCACAGTGTTATCTATATGAAATACGTGAACTAACACTCTAGTGGTGAAAAACTGTTAAAATGCAATCTGAAAAGAGGTGGCCTTCAAGGTCTAAGAAATTAGCATATGAACCTCCTAGGTTAAGCTTTCAACTAAGAATACCAAGAGAACAAAGCAAAATTGGTGATAAAAGTAAATTGGAAAATTGTTTAAAATTACATGCTCTATCTGAATCATGAAAGTTTATCTTGGCCTAGACTGTCCCTTTAAGTGTCTTTAAGCTGCCTAAGAATCATGGGAAATGTAGTTCTAAAACATCTGGAGAGCCAAGGTTGCTGACTCCTGGCCTAGTGGTTGGCACTCCCAAGTCTTCATGGGAGTGCATGTAGTGATGTCACAGAGCCTGAACCTAGCAAGGAGCTGGATGACGGGGATGTACTTCAAACCACTTAATCTCAGCTCTTGTATCAGCTACAAACCTCCAAGACCCCTCATTTGAAAGATTCACCTGCTTGAAGGATCTTGTAGGAGTAATAGTAGATTTTTTTTAAAATTTAAAAAAAAAAAAAAAAAAAACTAATGTAAGAAAACACATGGAATTTGCTTGGGAATGTTGCGTTATATGCACAATAAAAAATCTGGTATGTCTAGGGACCCCTAATAAAGTTCATTTCTTTCATCTAATTGGCAAGAGATCATGAGCTAGTGACGTATGGGACATACAATCCTAGCAGGAGGGGCAAAGTTTCCCAAACCTCAAAATACCTACAAATACACCCCTCACCACACCCACAATTCAGTTTTACAAACTTTGCCTCCTATGGAGGTGGTGAAGTAAGTTTGTGCTTGATTTTTATGATTTCTTCTATGATGAGCGCTTCTAAGCATTCTGAAGCCCAATTCCTCTGAGTACAGTGTTTGTCAGAGGGATGTGAAGAGACTATCACCTAATGATTTTATGGTTTCCCTCACGGTAAATCTTTTCAAGGGTTCTCTGTTATCGGTCGTAGGGATTCATCTTCTACCTCAACGATATACTCCTTTTCTTTTATACCATTACCTCTGCTGATAGTTTTCAGTACTGGTTTGGCTATCTGCTATATGTGGATGGGTGTCTTTCGGTAAGTATGTATCATTATTTAAGACACTCTTAGCTATGGTTTGGCAATTTATGTATTAATATAAAGTTTTAAATATATGTATTTTACTTATATTTGCCATGAGTGAGGTCTAAGTGTATTTCCCTTTGCAGTCTGGCAGTTTTGTTATGGGAATCATGTTTTAGGAAGTTTGCCTTACCTGGGGTATAGTCTTTTTTTCCAATTTGACTTGTTTTTTCTTTTGAAAAACTTGCGGGTAAATTAAGCTCGCGAGGGTGCAAAATGCTGTTATTTAGTGCGTCATTCTTGTCGCGAATGTGCGTCTGTAATGACGCATGTTTGTCATTTCCTGCGTCTTAGTTGACGCTAGGTTGTGTGGCGCGAAATTGTGTGTTATGAGTTGCATGTTTTTTAATTTTATTTTACCCCACTTCCTATATGCTCCTTGCCTTCTTTATGCTATTTGCTTTTTTGATAATGTTTAGCATTTGCATTTTTCCCCCATTCCGGAAACTGCAATATGTGGAAATAAGATTTGTTTAAATGTTTTTTCCTTTTACATTTTACAAGATGTCTCAATCTGATCCTGTCTCAGAAGTTGCTGTAGGAACCATGCTGCCTGAACACAGTTCTACCAAAGCTAAGTGTATCTTTTTTAAGCTAGTGGAAATTAGATCTCCAGCTGTAGTATGTAACAGTTGTCATGATAAGCTTTTGCATGCAGAAAAGGTTTCTATTAGTACTAGTACAGTATCTGTTGTTCCTTCAACATCTAACGTACATGATATCCCTGTTGGTATGAAAAATTATATTGCTGATGCGATACAGAAGGCTATGGCTGCTATACCGCCTTCAAATAAACGTCTTTTAAAACTTCTCATTATACTGATGAAATTTGTAATGACCGACAACATACTGATATATCCTCCTCTGATGAGGATCTCTCTGATTCGGAAGATCCTACTTCAGACATTGACACTGATAAACTTATCTTTTTAAGATTGAGTATATTCGTTCTTTGTTAAAAGATGTGTTGATAACTTTGGATATTGAGGAGTCTGAACCTCTTGATAATCCAGTAAACATTTTAAATTCTGTCTATAAACCTCCTGGGATAACTCCAGAGGTTTTTCCTGTTCCTGAAGCTATTTCTGATGTGATTGCTAAGGAATGGTCTAAGCCTGGTGGTACATTTTTTTTTTTTTTTTTCCCTCCAAGGTTTAAAGTTGTATCCTTTGCCAGTAGCTAAGAGTTTTCAGAAAAAGTCCCTAAGGTTGATGGGGCTATTTCTACTCCTTTTAAGAGTACTACTATTCCTATGGAAGTTAGTACCTCGTTTAAGGATCCTTTAGATAGGAAAATGTAATCTTATCTAAGGAAAGGTTATTTACATTCTGGCTATATTCTCAGACCTGCCATTTCTATGGCTGCTGATGCGGCTGCATCAACTTTTTGGTTAGATAACTTAGCACAACGGGGAAAAAAGATTCTGATTTGCATAGCGTTGTTAGTTTGCTTCAACATGCTAATTATTTTATCTGTGATGCTATTTTTAATATCATCAAGATTGAGGTTAAATCTATGTCTTTGGCTATTTTAGCTAGAAGAGCTTTATGGCTCAAATCATGGAATGCTGCTATGGTATCTAAATCTAGGTTACTATCTGTATCAGGGTAATAATTTGTTTGGTTCCCAGTTGGATTCTATTATTACCACTATTACTGGGGGGAAGGGAGTTTTTTTTATTTTTGCCCCAAGATAAAAAGTCTAATGGTAATTCTAAAGCTTCTAATTGGTTTTGTTCCTTTCTTCAGAATAGAGAACAGAAAACTACTCCTTCCCCTAAGGACGCTGGCTCTAATTGGAAGCCATCTTCGAGTTCGAATAAATCCAAGCCTTATAAGAAACCAAAGCCAGCCCCTAAGACTGCATGAAGGTGCGACCCTCAATCCAGTTCTGCTGGTGGGGGGGCAGATTGAAATTATTTCAAGAAGTTTGGGCAGGTTGCGTTTAGAATCATTGGATTCAGAATATTGTCTCTCAGGGGTATCTTATAGGTTTCAGAATAAGACCTCCTGTGAGAAGATTTTTTTTCTCTCTCACGTTCCAACAAATCCTGTGAAAGCTCAGGCCTTTCTGAAGTGTTTCAGATCTAGAGCTTTCAGGGGTAATTGTACCAGTTCCACTTCTGGAACAGGGTCTGGGTTTTTATTCAAATCTCTTCATTGTCCGGAAGAAGGAAAATTCTTTCAGACCAGTTCTGGATCTGAAGTTTTTGAATCAATTTGTAAGGGTCCCAACTTTCAAGATGGTGACTATAAGGACTATTCTGCCTTTTGTTCAGCAAGGTCAGTACATGTCCTCAATAGACTTACAGGATGCGTATCTTCACATTCCGATTCATCCAGACCACTATCGGTTTCTGAGATTCTCTTTTTTAAGATGAGCATTACCAATTTGTTGCTCTTCCATTTGGCCTAGCAACAGCTCCAATAATCTTTTTGAAGGTTCTCGGTGCCCTTCTATCTGTAATCAGAGAGCAGGGTATTGTTGCGTTTCCTTATTTGGACGATATCTTGGTACTGGCTCAACTTGTGTTGTTTCTTCAAAGACATGGTTGGAGGATCAATTTACCAAAGAGTTTCTTGATTCCTCAGACAAGGGTCACCTTTTTAAGTTTCCATTTCCAGATAGATTCAGTGTCCATGACTGTCTTTTAACAGACAAGAGACGAATGAAATTGGTTTCTGCCTGTCGAAACCTTCAGTCTCGATCATTCCCTTCAGTGGCTATGTGCATAGAATTTTTAGGTCTCATGACTGCAGCATCGAACACGATCCCCTTCGCTCGTTTTCATATGAGACCTCTGCAGCTTTGCATGCTGAATCAATGGTGCAGGTATTATACTCGGATATCACAATTTATATACTTAAATCCCAACATTCAACTCTCTCTGTCCTGGTGGCTGGACCATCATCAGATTATTCAAGGGGCCTCTTTTGTTCGTCCTTCCTGGACTGTGATTTCAACAGATGCAAGTCTCACAGGTTGGGGAGCTGTCTGGGGGTCTGACAGCACAAGGAGTTTGGTAACCTCTCCTCTTGAGGTTCCCAATCAATATTTTAGAACTCCGTGCTATTTTCAGGGCAGGCTTGGCCTCTATTAATGAGAGAATCATTCATTCGTTTTCAGACCGACAATATCACAACTGTGGCATATGTCAATCATCAAGGTGGGACTCGCAGTCCTTTAGCGATGAAAGAAGTATCTCGGATTCTCTTGTCATTCTTATAGAATTCCTAGAATTTTACAGTTTCTTCAGGATGGTTTGGATACAGGTTTGTCCAAGTACTTTGAAGGGACACATCTCTAGCAATCTTTCTATGAAATAAAAAAGAAAGAGCAAACGTCCTGATATTCACTGTTTTTTGTACAGGCTTTGGTTCGTATCAAGCCTGTTGTTAAATCAATCTCTCCTCCTTGGAGTCTTAATTTGGTTTTGAAGGCTTTGCAGACTCCTCCTTTTGAGCCTATGCATTCTTTGGATATTAAACTACTTTCTTGGAAAGTGTTATTTCCTTTGGCTATCTCTTCAGCTAGAAGAGTTTCTGAATTGTCTGCTCTCTTGCGAGTCTTTTTCTGATTTTCCATCAGGATAAGGCTGTTTTGCGGACTTTGTTTAAATTTCTTCCTAAGGTTGTGAATTCTAACAACATTAGTAGGGAGATTGTTGTTCCTTCCTTGTGTCCTAATCCTAAGAATACTCTTGAAAGATCTTTACATTCTTTGGATGTTGTAAGAGCTTTGAAATATGTCGAAGCTACTAAAGATTTCAGGAAGACTTCTAGTCTATTTGTTGTTTTTCTGGTCCTTGGAAAGGTAAGAAAGCCTCTGCCATTTCTTTGGCATCTTGGTTAAAACTTTTGATTCACAAGGCTTATTTGGAGGCGGCACAGTCTGCGCCTCAAAGAATTACAGCTCATTCTACTAGATCAGTTGCCACTTCTTGGGCTTTTAAGAATGAAGCTTCGGTTGATCAGATTTGCAAAGCAGCAACTTGGTCTTCTTTGCATACATTTACTAAATTTTACCATTTTGATGTATTTGCTTCTTCTGAAGCAGTCTTTGCTAGAAAGTTTTTCAGGCAGCGGTTTGTTTGATTCTTCTGCTTATGATTTAAGTTGTTTTTTTTTTTTTTTTGTTTTATTTTTTTTTTTCAGTGGAAATAGCTGGTTTTTATTTTATCCCTCCCTTTCTAGTGACTCTTCTGTGGTCTTCCACATCTTGGGTATTTCTATCCCATACGTCACTAGCTCATGGACTCTTGCCAATTACATGAAAGAGAACATAATTTATGTAAGAACTTGCCTGATAAATTAATTTCTTTCATATTGGCAAGAGTCCATGAGGCCCACCATTTTTTTGGTGGTTATGATTTTTGTATAAAAGCACAATTTTATTTCCAGTTCCTCTTTTTGCATGTTTTTTTACTCCTTATTTTATCACCCCACTACTTGGTTATTCAGTAAACTGAATTGTGGGTGTGGTGAGGGGCATTTTGAGGTTTGGGAAACTTTGCCCCTCCTGGTAGGATTGTATATGTCACTAGCTCATGGACTCTTGCCAATATGAAAGAAATGAATTTATCAGATACGTTCTGACATAAATTATGTTTTTCTTGTAGACCATCTGTATCCCTGTGGTAACAGTGAACACCTTGCAAGAAAAAAGTGCTTTTATTTCTGTACTGCAGAATGGGTCCTCTAATTTATAATTTCCCAAAAGCCCGTATGAGCCCCTATTTCCCATGTGTCTACCCTTGATAGCAGTAGTCACTGGGCCTATCTCACATGCCATGAATTATAAATATAATAAGAACAAATTGTGAATCTGCTGGGTCACTCACTAAAATTTGCTCAAAATTGGCTCAGCACTGGGGTGTAAAAAAGGCTTGGCAGTAAAAGGGTTAATGATGATGATGTAACACGTTAAATCATTTTATGTTAGAATGTATCTTTAAAAAAAAAAAAACCACAATGCTGGTATTGCTGTGGTGCTTGTGTGCATAAAACTCTTGTCATAAAATGATTGTTGCTTTAATGTTGTTGAACTGACAGGAATGGAACACTTCCCACTAGCTAAAACATCTCTTATTTATTAAACCCTGCCTATGGCCTCAGTTGGTTGGCTGAAAATGTACTTTTGGCTCAAGTCATTTTAAATTTGAAATTACACCGCAATATGATTTCTTCTGTAGAAGTAATGAACACGTTGTGTGTGTATTCTCTAATTTTGTAACAATGAGAGGATGTAAAATTTGTTCATTCTGCGATTGTGATTCAAGGAACATTGCCAGGCTATGAACAAAAGCCTTAAAGGGGCATGTGATGGTGTTTTACTGGTAATTTATATAGCCAGCAGCTGACCACGTGTGTGTATCTATCGTCCAATAAGTCTTGTTTAAACCATATTTTTCTTTTTATAGACTGTCTGCTTTCAACGGTGAAGAGTTTGTTATCCAGCACAGCAAATTTGCTAAAAATCCCATTTCAGTTTTCAATTGTAAATTTAAATCTGTTTACTGGTAATAACAAAAATAAAGAAAGCGACACACAGGTTAGTATTTGTTTGTTTTTGATATAAAATGTTTGTTTCTTTACATTAATCATGATTTGTAATTCAAAACTTCTTTATATTACATCTACTTGCTAATTTCTGCAGGCACTATTTTTTAATTAGATTGGTTACTGAAGGTAACCCACAGACTGATCCAGTTGGTTAAATCTGACACTTTTAAAATAAGTGAACAAACAGAAGGCGCCTCATATTGCTGCACCGTTAAATGTATCCAAACTTTTCACAAATGATATTACTGCAATTGTACTCACAAATCTGGCAACACTCGAATGTGCCAATTCGGGCAGACTGGGATCTTTGTGTTCCTCCTGGTGGAAGGCATGCTGCCCAATGCGACTTCCAACACTGTCTTGCTCAAACTTGATAGTTATTTTTTTTATTTAAAACAATGACAAATTTAAAAAC